>NC_081826.1:163370611-163995611 GCF_030867095.1 Alligator mississippiensis
GTTGGCAGACAAGAAACCCAGACACAGGAGCAGGTTAATTTTTTCAAGGGGTAGCATTGATATCAAAGTACAATAGCTTCTAAAGTAAAACAGTCTTTCCAGCTTATATCACATAATTCTTTTATATAGTGCTTTTCATTAGCAGATCTCCATGTTTCCTATTCTGCTGATGAAAAGTCTGTATGTGAAAACGTTCTTTGAGTTTTAAGTACCATGTATTAACCTCAGCACATGAAATAACAGGAAGAATTAAAAGGAACAAATGCAAAAGCTATCCTTGTACTTCTTTCTACAATTGGCTGGTCAAAAAAATTCTGATAAAACCAAAGCTTAGTGAGGACCGAGAAATGTGAGCCCAGAACATTTCACTTAAGATTATTTTGGATTTGACTAACAAAATTCTGGATATGGGCAACCCTGCTTCTTGGCCAGCTGTACCAGCTATTCATGTCTGACAATCTCAATGGAAGTGTGGGGGGAGAAATGAGGTTTTGAGATGGCCTTCTGTGGTGGGAGAAAACTCCCTGGGGTTCATTGTCTAGCTGCATAGGAACCAGACAACCATGGGTAAAGTTTTACTGCAGTATATTTGCTCGAGCAATGACCATTAAGACAGCAAAGAGGCAAAATGCCGCCCCCCCCCCTGGGTACTTTTTACAACAAGGCAAGACTACAGGGTTAACAAAAGCAATACTTGGGTGGTGCTTTACAAATCTTCATAACAGCATATTTCTATTAAGCTGAACTAGCACTTTTTAAAAGCTAAAAGTTAAGTAACAGTAACATTATGATACGTTAGCAAGAACTTGCAGTGGTAGATACTTCTTAAGGATACAATCACTGTACTTAGAACAATGGCTTCTTTGTCTTATCTTGTTCCTTGCTGTAGCTGATTTTACAGCACACAGACACAGATTCACTTGCTGCATTTTACTCAGAAAATGCTTAACTCAGTTAAAATGATTACTTGACACAAGCAAAGGCTTAGCAATGCCGCTGACCACAAGGCAGAATGATAGCTAGGCCACAGGTCATGCCTTGTATTCAGCTGCAAAGCTAATACTTCTTAATAATCTAAATTATTGTTAACCTAGCAGTATGCTATCAGAAAACTATTCTATTTCAGGGCAATAACAAACATGCTCACTACACTTCTGCATTGAGGACAAAACGTGGCTGACTATATTTTCATCTTGCAATGTTTATGACGCCATTTGCCCATGACAGTAGCTTTTTGACCATTCTGGTCCTGGCCTCAGCGTTGAGCAATCAAGGGTATTTTAAGTCAGGTTTCTGAGTCTATAGCCCACTCTCTGACCTGGGCCCACCTTCTTGGCCCTTCTATGGGGTAACCCACCTGGTTGTGGGGGCTGGGGTTATTAAGGCACCCTGACCTGCCTTTCACCAGGGTGGTAACTGGCCTGGCACTTCCTAGGGGCTCCTGCACCACTGAGAGCCCCACCAGGCCCCCACTCCTGGCAAGGTGCAGTTCTAGGTCATGCCCAGGACCAGGAGCTTCTAAACCATCCTCTTAAGCTTCTGCCCTTACTTCCAGGATGTTGCACTCAGCCTTGCAGTCAGGCAATGTTTCTGCCTGCCTGCCAGCAGCAAACTGCTATGTTTATATAGATGGCCAGAGATCTAAAATGGCTGTCACAATCAAGCACCTGCTGGCTGCTTGGCTCAGCCCTTAAAGTGGCAGGTACCAACAGTGCCCTGCTACATGTACATTTAGAAACCTGGGTAGGCTGACCAATGGAAGGAGGGGGAAGTGGATCTGCACATAGTGGTGGGAGGAGGGTTGCTATACAGTAACTTGTGATAAAATGATAGTACTAAGGGAAAGCAGCAAAGGTACAGCAGGGGAAACTGTCTTCATGAGAGGAAAGGCTTATGACAAGGTCCATGCTCTGCAATCCAGCTGTCTTGGAGCTGTTGCAGTTAAATGGTTAAAATCCACTTGCTGTGGTGCAGAAAATTGAAGAGCAACCTGTCAACTCGTAACATTCAAACACTGTGGGCCCTAATGCCCACCTGGCTAACTAGTAGCCCCTATTGTATGGGGGCTAATGGGTGAATGCTACAACAAAATATTTGGGACAACTAATGGAAAAAACAGGATAGGAGTGTTGTGTGGGTCAAAGGGTCAAAATGTGAAAATAAATGTGCCTGAGGGGGACACCAAGCAGAGCCCCTTGGCTGCACCCACCAGTCCTCAAAGGCATCCAAGGATCTCATGGATGCCACCTGTTGGTGCTCTGCCCAGAAACATGCATGGACAAGTGAGAGGAAAGCTGCCCCACAGTCTCCGGGCACCTTCCCAGCCAGAGCCTCCTTCCTGGTCAAGTACAGGGCCCACTTGGCCAGGGCCAGGAGGAGGTTGACCAGGAGGTCCCGGGACTTAGTGGGGCTGCAGATGGTGTGACCCCCCCAAAAAAAGTGGGGGGTGAAAGTCAACCAGAACCTCAGGAGGAGGTTCTGGAGGTGGAGGGGCTGCAGCCTGGTGCACTCAAGGGTCATGTGTGCCAGGGTCTCCCTCTGGCCACAGAAGGAGCAGAAGACCAGGGTGTCCAGGAAGCTTGCCATATACACAACTATGGTGATAGTTCCAGGGAGGAGCCGCCAGCTGAGGTCCCCAGTGGCTCATTGGATGAGGGTAGAGTACAGACTCAGCCACTAGGGTGCCCCAACCATGCCCTCACTGAGCAGGGCCTGCCACTTGGTGTCTGGGTGGGTCACGAGGGCAGCATGATGGATAGTGCTGCGCATGAGTGTGTAGAGGTAGTGGCGCTGGACGGTGGAAAAGCAGACCTTTCTGGTGTCCTCCAGATAGCTTAGGTGGTGGAGCAGGGAACACGGTAAGGCCAGACAAGGCACTGGCCCCATGACAAACTCCAGTGGGCTGGAGGACACAGGGGGTGGGGACTGCCACTGTGCAGGACCTGGTCAACAGAGGCAAGGGCATTGGGAGGTAGGGCAGATTGCACCTCCTGTGTGACAGCTAAAAATTGTCTGTATGGTGAAGGTGCTTGCTAAGCGCTCTGTGGGGATTAGACCAGGTGTTTCTTGTCATTTGTTCATGTATTGTAAGCTGTATGTTGCCTCTAAGAGCCTAATAAAAGTCAAAGATTAGTGAGGCCTAGTAAATTTAGCAAGGCCTTGTAAAAGTAGTAGTAGGCCTTGTGGCACAGTTAAAATTAACCTTATGAAAAAAAATGCAAAGGCTTGTACTACTATTGGTCAGTCCTAAAAAGTAGTAAAAAAATCTAAATGGCTGTAGGTTATTAGCATAGCTCAGAAGTTATAAATTGGCTAGCACATCCATAAATTTATTAAAAAGCAAATGCAGCATTGTAAAAGAAGCTACTGATTTAAAATTAGCTGCTGACCTGAATTCAGTGGGCCAACAGATCTCAAGGAGCCCGAAGACTGAAAACCAAGGTCCTTCCCTGTACCCCTCGGACAGTGCAGATCAGGGATGCCTGACTTTGCTGAGCTTTAGGGAAGAGAAACTTGTCATACTTCAGGCATCAGAGGGGACTGCTGATAAGTTGCCGATGCGAACTGTTATTGTCTGTCATTGTTGTCTTGTTACTACGTGTAGTTGTGCTTTTCTTAAGTCAATAAACCTTACCTTTTACTCCTGACCACACTTTCAATCCTGAACCCTCCGCTGGCAGCTGGGACATAAATTGGCATCATGAACAGGATTGAGAGGCTGTAGTCCAGAGAGAGGTGTCTGTGTGTCTCCAACTTTATTGGAACAAAGGCAGATAGACAGTGTCTGCTTAGGGCTTTTTAGAACTAATAAACAGGTACCTGATAATGTCCCTCCCTTCTTCCTTACAAATACCTTGGGAAAAGATGTTTAAGAAGAGCATGAACCAATGAGAGAGGCTTTTGTTTTCTTGATGGGCTAATGAGCTCTGTGTTCTGATAAGCTCCCTGATGGCTTGCTTGCTTCAAAGGCTGCAATCTATCTGTGTTCGAGAGGGGACAGAGAGAGGTGTGAGAAATGACCTGGTTATGCTGTGCATGGGACCTATGAGTGCCTGTCAGTTTGCTGCAGACCACTCTGAAGAATCGGGGGGAGAGGGAGATTGAAAAGCTCAGTATCATCAACAGTTGCATGCACTGCATAGAAGCATTCCTTCCTCTCTCCCCACTCACCTTTGCCTCAGAGTCCTAGCTGGGGACTAGGGTCTGATAATATTCCTGTCCCTTTAGCAGAGAGCAAGGAAAAGCCTGGGGAGGGCTGCTACCCCCTCCCCCTTCAGGCACACCCTGGCTGGGGACTGTGCAGCCCAGGGTAGGGGTTTAAACCCCTCCCTAATCATAGCATCCTGCCGGGGCCTCGCCATGCCCCCTCCCCCCTCCACGTCAGCATTATGGAAGGGAGGGCTCACTCGAGTGCCCCCCAGCTTCTAGCCTGCAGGCATGTGCCTGCATTTCCTGATTCAAAAGTGAATGTCTAGCCACTTGCAAATTGTTTGAATCTCTTCAGGTGAAAGTAGCTTGCAAAGATTGAATCAATTCAGGCTTGGGCTTTTTGAATGTTTGTTCCTAGCCCATGAGAGAGTACTCTTAGAGTAGTGTCAGCCCAGTCACATGTTCAGCTCTTAATTTCCTCCTAGTTCAAATAATTGTCCATATTTTGGTTCTGGAATCTGGTCTTCCCAACTGGTAACATTTCATAAAGGCAAAATAACCAAACTAAACAACCTTTTCCCACCCCCCCACCCCCATTTCCTCTTTCCCACCCTCCATTATCCACTTCTCTCCCACTCCAAGCCTATGGCTACTGCTTTTATTTTTTAAAGACAAGTGTAGCTTGGCTCAGGTTCTCCCCCTCAGGTTTGCTTTCCTAATTGAAATACTTAAAGTGGCAGTTGAATTTATAGTGTAAGAGCTAAATTCTGAATGTGGTACTTTCACTGAAAGATGAAAATTACCACATTGCTTATAGTAAACCAGGTTTTGTGTATACTACTTTTTCTCTTCATTAAAAATGGAAAACATACTTGCATACCACCACAAAGAATGTGGGGAATAGAATTACACTATTCAGGTAATAAAGATGAGGCACTGCCAGGGGTTGATCACCACCTCTTTCAACATGACAGACTGTTTAATTAAAGCCCCTAGCACATCAATAAGTCTGCATAGTGTTTATTGTAGATTTGTAAGGTGAAAATCATTGGCTACCAAACTCCATTGTAGGCAGTGTTATATTTTTCTTAAAAGGAATCCAAGGGTGATCTTGAGGTTTAAATTTTATACAAGTTAATTGGTTATAACCATAAAATATTTACCAGATGATGCCTGACAGATGCATGTGTCTTTAAATTCAGGAAGAAATTTAGAGTTCCTTTTATTAAGGAAAAACACCACCATTTTAGAACAGGGAATTTTTGTTTGAAGACTCAACTAATCATGCTACTCCTGAAAGTCACTTTAACTTAACTCTTTTCAGTTTTCCTAGCTGTGATATGAATCTAATAACAAGCCTTTGCCCTTGCAGCACTCTTCAATATGTAGGTCTCAATGAACCTGGAAAATAACATTAATAGTTCTGCAGCATTCCCAGGTTCATAAAGCTCAAAACAGATTTTCCTGTTTTAGACTTGTAGAAGAGAAAGTAATCCATTATTCAGGAATTTTGTTTGATACCCAGTGTGACCTGGGCTAAGTCATGTGATCTCTAGGCCTCATCTACCCTGCATGTACTAAAATGGGGGAATTTTATATTACCTAAACGTTTTTCAAATACAAAGAAAAAAATAGTGAAAGAAATTGGCCCAGAACATAGGGCTGTCACCAACCTCTGTACAAATTTCCATAGACTATCATACAAGAATGGCTTTGCAAAAAGTTATTCAAACTGAAGTGAAGTTACTGGTGTGTGCCTAAGACCATTCCCAATGCCCTATTTCTCTCCATTGTTGGCCATGAATAAGAGTTGCATACGAAAACTGATGGTTCAAAAAGGCCAAAATGCATACCACCACACCGGTAGCAATGAAGATGCAGAATCTAATAAACGACTACTTTGAAACAAGGAGTCAAACACTTCCTATTTAAGCAATTTTCTTAAACCAAGGCTTTTTGGAGGTTATTAAATAGGTAATATACAGAGTCTTGGATACAGCCACATGCAGTATCTCTTTAATTGTTTTTTTATAGTCAGCATGTGAATTATATTTTGATTTTTATTATTAATGGTAAAGGTACTAACCAAAATGCTGTTGGGAGATCCAATGTTGAATATTGTTTTCTTCCCAGGTGATTGACAGGTTTTTTGGGGGGAGGTGGGAGGGGACTGGGTTATTTTAAGCATACAGATGATGCATCCCATGTTAAGAAACCAGGTGACACAGGGGACTGAAAAATAAGTCTTTTATCACAATGGCTGATCCTGTCCATTTTTTCATACATGCTTAATACATAATCCATTGATTTTAGGACTATTTGCGCTGGTGGTGATAAGCATTAATAACATGGCTTCTGCACATTTCAGCCATTCAAAACCTGTGAGTCAAGACACAGAAAATGATGAGACTAGTTTAGAAAAATAACAATCTGAAAATATATTTTTAGTTTTTATGAATATGGGTAGCCAACTTGAGAACATGACACAAGCAGACCCTAAAGGCTCAAAACCCAGAAGCCTCAATATATTTTTAAACATATGAAAGTTGAGAGTCTTACTTAAACCTTGGAGGGCAGGAGGTGAAGCTTTAAATAAGAAACGCATGAAATAAAAATGTACTTCCAGGTTTATGATGCAAGTCATGAGATCTGCCAACACTACATTAATTTTTGGCAGGGCTGAGGCCTAAGCCATCTGCTTGAATTTGCCTTGGCAATAAGTGATCAATTGCTAGAGGCTTACTTCAAGAAAGAAAGTGTAAGAGGTGGATAGAGAGTGCTGGTCAAAAATTCTCCCCTTTCCATCTCTACATTTTGAACTATTTCAAATTGGATCCTGAAAGCCAGGGTGTAAATTACAAACATGGATGGTTTTCTCCATAGTTTTAATTGCAATTCAAAGTTTCAGCTCGTGTGTGTGTGTGCTCATGCACACTCTTTTTTTTTTTTCATCCACATGAGAAGTTGGTGTCACATAATGGCAAGTACTATGATGGTAACTGAAATCCCAGTTGTGAAACTAGTGCTTGGAGACTGAACCCTATCTGCTTCAGAGAGCACCTAGCACAGCTGCTATTTACTTACGATTCTGTGGTTGAACAAAGAACTTCAGTCTCCAGGGGTATCAGTACAGCATCTTTCAAATTCACTTGAAAAGAAAAAATACTGGATGATAAATATTAGCTAAGCAGTCATAAAGGCTTTGACATTTTGTAGGAGAAGTGTCGGAAAAATGAGTCTCTTAACTTACAGCTCTAACTGGTGATTGATTCTGCCTCCCCAACAATAACGCAAGCCCTAATTTGGGTCCCATTTAAGACCCAAATATGGTCCCTTTATAAACTCTTGCTTCCAGTTTGACAATTTTAACTGTCGAAATTCATTTTAAAGACTGATGGTAGTGTTAGAGTGATGTAACTGTGATGCTCCAGAAACTATGCAAGAGGAGATATCTTTTTGGGATGATATATTTTACTGGACCAGCTGTGTAGTTGGGATAAAGTCAGATAAGCTTTTGAGTGCAAGGCCTGAGGGAGAATGCCTTGCATTTAAATGCTTTCCAAACTTTATCCCAGCCATGCAGTTGGTCTAATAAAAGATATCACCCCCCAAAAATCCTTGCTTCTTTTAAAGACTGAAGATATACACATTCAAAATCAGACCAAAGCATCTGTACAAGCATACTTCATGTGTACATTCTGCCAAGACAACAGGAAGAGATTGATTCATGCTATTGTGTATGTAGGATTGGATGGAACCACCTTCTAGGACTATTAAATGGCTTCTGGAGAAACCATATGGCTCAGCATGGGGGCGAAAAAGTGGTTAGTTTGTTTAAACAAAATGAAAGCTTTGGAAATCCGCTAAGCTTTCATACCAGGAAGAGAAAGTAGAAAGCGCTAGCTAGCTAGCACAGCTGCTGTTAAATGCTGTTGAAGGACAGCTATAATTTTGAAACCAGTTATGGAGACCTGCAAAGGAGCAGGGGAAGTCCAGGAAACCTGACAAGAATGCTGCACTGCAAAAAAAAAAAAAAAAACAAACCAAAAGAAGCCCAGTCTATATATATACTGAAGAATTTTTTTCATACTTGGGGCTCTGCTGCTGACATTAATCTTAGCTCTTTGCTTTCAGGCTTTCTAATGTCACAGCATAGAATGGAACAAAAGCCTTATTATGCATGGCTTGGTATACGTTGCTTAAGCAATGAGACATGACAAGCAATGAATTTCTGGGAGATTATTAGCATGCTATGGATGGTGAGATAATGCGGAAAGCTGAAGGGCCAAAAAGCTGAGTGACTTTAATCACCTGGAAAATATAATAATTGCCCTGAAATGCATTGCCTAGTGTGTCTCATTGTTATTATGAAATGGAATTAATTCATATAAAATATGGAATAGAGTTCAATACAGGCATTAAGGCATAAACCTAACATTACCAACAACCAATTGGGAAGCTCCATTTACATATTGCATTTCAAAGCTGATTCATAATTACTGTATTTTCTTGAATATAAGACAAGGCTTTTCCTCTGATCAGCATAGTGATATGCCCTCAAAAATACTCATGAAACATACCATATTTATTTAAATACAAGACAAGGTCCCCCCACCCCAAATAAGCATGGGGTGAAAACCCTACATCTAACATTCACATTCATGAAAACCTCATTAAATATATTGTCTATTGTTAAACTGCTGTCAAAAAGCAGCATGAGCTCAGTATCAAAAACCAGAAACAAAGTTAATTAAATGGAGCCAATACTGAGCATGACTGCAAAACACATGACCTGTATTAGGCCACAAGGAAAGGTTAATGCAGTCCCTCTGAAATAAATATACAGTAGCACTCAGGGAGTGCAGTCCCCCTCAGTGCTGATGGTTTCAAGTCATGGCAAGCCACTACATTGCATACATTTCCTCTTTACTCTTGCAGCTGAGCAACACCTCTTTTTCCCAGCTCTAACAATGCCTGTTTCCTCACCAGCCTTAGATGTCTGGCAAAAATCGCCAAATGTGGCCCCAGCCAAATCACCCAGAATTCCTCTGTTGTCCCCCTCTCAGTCTGTGACGCATGATTAGTGTGGTCCTACCTTCCATAAGATAGAGCCAGACTACATTGTCCTGTACCTCATCTGCATGTAAATCTTTGGAGCATTGCAGGACTCATGACAAGAACACCCAGTTTTAGTCATGACTGGGGCCCTAATTAGGACATGGATCCTTTGTGGGAGGTATCTGGAGTACATACACATGCTGAGCTGTGCAGTCAACATGGCTTGAAAGACTGACTCTTTTGGGGCATAGCCCAATGAACTCTATGGTAAATCATAAACTTTTTGACTTTGAACTAATATCATACACAAGATGGTAAGGATAAGGGACAGACCGTCACCCATAGACGTACTACTCAGCGACAGCTGCCAGGCTGTGTGGGGGTGCATCTTTGCCAAGAAACTGCAGAAAGAGCACAGGGACTTGAACTGGCAGGTAGCCCACCAGGCACTCCCTGTGCAGGTGCTGAGACAGAGAAGTGCATTGGACTGCCCCAAGCAAACCTGGTGGTGGAAGAAGGAAACAGTCGTCGACCACCTCCTGTGGAACTGCCTGTACGCCAGTGCCAGGGAAGTGTAGAGGAGAGTAATTGTACTCTTCGTGATGGTGACAGGGGTCAAGACTGTCCAGAGAAGCAGCACTGTTCAGCCACCTGACCAAGCAGCAATGGATCCTGACAGTCTGCTTTCATCAGTTTGTCTCCTGCTTCAGGTACTCCCTATGGAAGACCTGGAACCTACTTGTCTACAGATGCACAAACTTCCCAGGCAGTGACTCAGAATAGGAGCGAGTGAGCTGCAAGTGTACCATGGAAAGGTGATAAAAGATGACAGGGAGAAGATGGTGGAGGACACGTGGAAGAGAAAAGGCTGGCAGAGACTGTTTAAAAATGAGACCACTGGAAACAATGACAACAATGACAGAAATGAACAAAAGGACTGGGGAAAGAAACAGAAGGGTTGGGGGAAAGGAAGGGAAGGGGAGGGATATGGAGGCAGTTTTTTGTAGGATCGTGATTGGTAAAGGACTCAGTGACTGGCGTTCAAGCATGTGGTTGTGGTGTTGTAATGGGGATGATGATTAACTGTATATGTGTGCTATGGACTGTCAAGTGAAACAGGTTGGTCATGAGACAGAATTGTAAATGTATAGGTGTAGTTATATATACAGAAATATATATTTTCACAAAAAATAGTTTGTATTACATACACATAGGCAACACTTTGACACCGAAAAGTGTGTTTATAGAGTAGCTGTATTAAAATTTGCAGTGGTTTTAAAAAAAGTACCTTGCATCAACTCTGGATGAACTAAGCCTATGGGTATTATATGCAAATTGTTACAGTTATGTTTATTGTAAGATCACTGTTTTCAAATCTGCTTCTCACTTCCATGTGCTCAGAGAAAGCAGGGTCTGACAGTAAAGGGAGTTCAGGAAGAACTTGAGGGGAGGCAAAGGGCTACCTAGGGCTCAAGATTTATTTTCCCTGCTGTAACAGTGAGAAGGGGACAATTCAAGGCAAACTTTCAATAATTAGATTCCATCCCTGGAAAATTATAGCAAGCTTATAAATTTTCCATATAGAGAATCTATTTATTTGGAGGTCATCTTATATTTGAGTAAATACAGGAGTACTGTATGCAAATTACCCCAGAGAAGATTTTATGTCGATGAGCATGACCAGTAGGGGTGTGAGAAGCAGGCCCTATTTGATTCAGATTCGGCCTGACTCAAGGACAGTTATTTGATTTGTTGACTCAGATCACTATCTCTGATTTGATTTGGCCAAATCCGAATCTGAAGATTGGATGCTGATTCAGAGAATCAGCAATTCAGACATAGACACAGTTTTAAAAGTTTTTTGTTTTCTACATACCTCGACGTACCAGCACTTGTGAACTCTGATGCTGGGGTGCGTGGAGCATCTCGTAGCAGTGCAGGGAGTCCTCCACGTGCTTGGCAGTGAACCCAGAAGAGAACTGGAAGTACTTCTGGATCCTCCAGGGAGCATGCTGGGGCACCCCCTGGCTTGGCTGAGCCCCGCAGACCCAGGAAGCACCAGTCACTGAGCACTAATGACCAGCATATGTAGCTGAAAATCTGATGTATTTGCTTTTATGTAGTAGTAAATTCCTCTGTTACCAGACCTAAGACCCCTAAATAGCCATTTATATAAGAAAAATTGAAATGAGAACTTTGATATCATGTCCACAACACCAGATGAGTTGCATAAGTTTACCTTTAGACCACGAATTACGCTTGTGTCTAGAAAGAGCTACTTCCAGTTTACAGCGTGTAACAAATATTGTAATAAAAACTGTGATTACCTGTGAGGTTGTCACTATATAGCAGGAGCGGGCAATTATTTTGGGTGGAGGGCCACTTACCCAGTTTTGGCAGGCTGTTGAGGACCGCATGGGTAGCCCCACCCCTTGACAGGTACCCTGCCCCTTGACAGGTGCACCGCCCCGGTCACCATCTTGGGATAAATGTCTCAATGTCTTGGGACCAACATTCCAGGGCTAGCACTGGTGGGGCCCAAAGTGGGGCACAAGCTGGCAGGGGTCTGTGGAGATGGGCTGGGCTGCACCAGCAGGGAGAGCGGGCAGCTGGCCTGGCTCCATAGAGCCCCTGCCAGCTGGGACCCTGTGCTCCTGCCACCCTGCTCTGGGCCCTACTGGCACTGGCCTCGGGACACTGGTGCAGGCCCCGTGCTCCCACTGGCTCCTGCATCTGCTCACTCTCGGTGCCTCCCAGCCCCGCAGTACAGGTGGGGGGCAGCGCACAGCCCCAACCTCCTGCTCCTCAGCAGGGAAGGAGCTGGTGCTGAGTATGGGGAAAAGTGACCCCTCACCTGCCCCATGCTCAGTGCTGCTGCAGCTGCTCGCAGCCCACACGGGGATGTTCTGGCCAGGCACAGGCAGCACCATGCAGGCTGTGAGTGGCTACAGTGTGGGGCACCAGGCATGGGGCAGGTGAGGGGTTGCTTTTCCCTGCACTCTGCAGCAGCTTGTAACCTGCCCCCACTGCTAGCCTGGGCCCCGTGCCAGCTCCAGGCTCTCCCATCGGGGCTGCACACAGTAGCAGAAGCTATGGTCCCCCTGCTTGCTGCGCCGGGCAGTGTTTGCTGCTACTGCTTTCTGCCCAGAGCTCATGGGCAGCCCACAGGCGGTGGTGGCAAACACTGGCTGGTGCAGCAAGTGGGAGGGGCCACAGCTTCTCCTACCATGCACAGCCCCGATGGGAGAGCCTGGAGCTGGCACAGGGCCCAGGCTGGAAGTGGGGGTGGGTTCCAGTCTGGTGCTGAGCACACGGTGGGGGGGAAGCAGCCCCTCACCTGCCCGGTGTCCTGCACTGCAGCCACTTGCAGCCCGCATGGAGCAGCATGTGCCTGCTCAAGACAGCCCCGCATGGGCTGCAAGTGGCTGCAGCAGGGAGCGCTGGCCACAGGATGGGGGAGGGGCCACTTTCCTCCGTGCCAGGAAGGAACAGGGAAGGAGCCTAGGGAAAAGTGGCCCTTCCATAGATTCATAGATGTTAGGGTCGGAAGGGACCTCAATAGATCATCGAGTCCGACCCCCTGCATAAGCAGGAAAGAGTGCTGGGTCTAGATGACCCCAGCTAGATACTCATCCAACCTCCTCTTGAAGACCCCCAGGGTAGGGGACAGCACCACCTCCCTTGGGAGCCCGTTCCAGACCTTGGCCACTCGAACTGTGAAGAAGTTCTTCCTAATGTCCAGTCTAAATCTGCTCTCTGCTAGCTTGTGGCCATTGTTTCTTGTAACCCCCGGGGGCGCCTTGGTGAATAAATACTCACCAATTCCCTTCTGTGCCCCCGTGATGAACTTAAAGGCAGCCACAAGGTCTCCTCTCAACCTTCTCTTGCACAGGCTGAAAAGGTCCAGTTTCTCTAGTCTCTCCTCATAGGGCTTGGTCTGCAGGCCCTTGACCATACGAGTTGCCCTTCTCTGGACCCTCTCCAGGTTATCCGCATCCTTCTTGAAGTGTGGCGCCCAGAATTGCACGCAGTACTCCAACTGCGGTCTGACCAGCGCCCTATAGAGGGGAAGTATCACCTCCTTGGACCTATTCGTCATGCATCTGCTGATGCACGATAAAGTGCCATTGGCTTTTCTGATGGCTTCGTCACACTGCTGACTCATGTTCATCTTGGAGTCCACTAGGACTCCAAGATCCCTTTCCACCTCTGTGCCACCCAGCAGGTCATTCCCTAGGCTGTAGGTGTGCTGGACATTTTTCCTCCCTAGGTGCAGCACTTTGCATTTCTCCTTGTTGACCTGCATCCTGTTGTTTTCTGCCCACTTGTCCAACCTATCCAGGTCTGCCTGCAGCTGTTCCCTGCCCTCCGGCATGTCCACTTCTCCCCATAGCTTTGTGTCGTCTGCAAACTTGGACAGAGTACATTTGACTCCCTCGTCCAAGTCACTGATGAAGACATTAAAGAGTATCGGTCCAAGGACCGAGCCCTGTGGCCTGCACTCCCTGCTGCAGCCACTCACAGCCTGTGCAGGGCTGTCCTGAGCAGGTACAGGCAGCCTCAGACGGGTTGTGAGCAGCTGCAGGGCAGGGCACTGGGCACGTGGTGGGTGAGGGGCTGCTTTTTCCCCGTGCTCAGTTTTTCCCCGGGTTACTTTTCCCTGGACTCCTTCCCTGCCTGGGGTCCTCCCCTGCCCTTCTCTACCCCCCCCCCCCTTACCTGTGGTCTTGGTGCCAGGGCAGCCACATGGTCCCAGGCCAGAAGTCCCTGCTGGGGCCTCCGGCTGGGGGGGGTGGGGCTGGGTGGGCCCTGCTGTTGTGGGAGCCTGGCTTCCCTTGTGTCCTACTGCCCCTGGTTCCTGTCATTTTTGACAGGAACCAAGGGCAGATAAATATTAATTTTCTAAATTATTTTTAGGGGCCCTGTGGGCCAGATAGAATGGCCTTGTGGGCCAGATGTGGCCCGCAAACCATATTTTGCCCACCCCTGCTATATAGCATGTTAAAATCAGCTGGAACTTGATCAGTTGGAGCTAGACTCTGTGAAACTGGATCACAACAAAGGGGCATCTCCTATTTTAACTTAAATGGTAATAACTTGGTGTTAAATAATGGAATGAATAGTAGTAGTGGAGCAACAGTTCAGTTTGTTCCAAAAGACTGGAATGATATGCTGATACTTAAAGACTAAGTACAAATACTCAAACCCGAGGCTGAATCAATTCAGTCTTTGCAGGCTAGTTTAAGCTACATAGATTGAACCGATAAGCAAGTAAACAGACATTCACTTTTGATTCTGGAAATTTAGCCACATGCCTGCAGTGGCCCAGGCCAGAAGCCAGGGGGTTCTAGAGTACACCTCTCTGCTCAGCTAGAGCAGATAGCTTTGGCCAAGGCTAGCATGCCCAACCTGTGGGGTGGGTGAGGTTTGTGGGGTGGTGCAACACATCCTGGGATCCTGGAGGACAGTGAGTTAATTTGAATCTGTAGGGGCAGAAGTTCAATAAACCAATTTTATCTGAATCGGTTAAGTCTGACACTACATCCATTCAAGTTTATCTTAAACCAGTTTTGGCCATTTTGAAAGTAGTTTATGTGCACTGAGCTTCTGTTGTGTTACAGATTTGAACTGGTTTCTGATCACTTATACTGGTTTGTGTCATTTCTGTCTCTAGCCAAAGAGTTCTAAAAAAAGACCTTCCAGTGCACTTATTTTTGCCCCTGAGGTTTCCAGGGAATCCTTTGGTATGGGGAAAGCATGGTTATAAAGCCCTTGCAGCTTCTCCTTACAGCTGCCTCTCCAATCATGTAATGGGGTGAAGCAGGCAAGAATTGGAGAGGGATGGCTTGTTTCACATGGTTCAAAAGGGATTTAATAAAATGGGCTTCTACTTCTTTTTCTCTGGCATGAGGAAAGGCCTGTGGGTACTGTTACCATTTTTGGTCCAATGGAATGCTTTGTTTTGTATTACTTTTATGTTTAGTGATAGCCAAGAGCCTGGAATCCCTCACCCCAAAATCTGGCAAGGCACTGTTTCGTTCCTGAGTTCATTTTAGAATCCACCACCTTGTAAGTGGGTATGGGACCGATGGGGAGGAATACATTAGAGGAACGAATTCAGCTTGAGGCACTCCAGCTATATGTCTGGCTTCTGCACTGTCTAAGCAGTATGAATCAGAGTAGCCCTCAGGGGGCAGATCTACACGTACATATTAGTGTGATGCAATAAACTCTTGCATTTATAACTCCTGGGCACCATGTTTACCTGAGCACCCAGGACCACAGCATGTTGAGCTGGGTGAGAGCAGCCCCAGCTGGTAGGGTACCTGGGGGGTCAGTCTGCCAGCCTGTGGCTGCTCTAACACAGCTCAGCATGCTGCACAGGGGCTGGCTGGGGCACAAAGGTGCTCTAGTGTGGGGCTAGCAGGAAAGAAGCCCCCTGCACTGAAGCACCTGCGTGCTCCAGCCAATCAAGTCAGCATCCACAGGAGTGGTGCTGTGGAGTAAAAAATGCAATGGCAGTACAGTGCTTATTTACAAGGGCTACCCTGTTGCAGAGTTTATTAGTTTACTCCAGCCTCATAGCCCTGCATGTGTAGATGCCAAGATGTTTACTGCGGAGCTAATTAGTCTACTCCACAGGAAACGTCTTGTGTAGATGCACCTGGGATGTTCTAACCTTGCTGCCAGTGTAGAGCATTAATCTTTACAAGATTAAGCCAGCACAGCTGCTTCAGGTACAGGCATGGAAATATTATACTTCATATCTGATAAAGGTATGTTAACAAAAGCCCTGTTGTAGACACCAGTCTGATGGCATAAGTTGGTTTCTGCCAGGCAGTATCTTGTTGCCAGTGTCAGCCTGTAGCAAGTTGGTGTTGGCCTGGAAATGCAAAACCTCCTGCTGTCAGAGCTGCACTCTCACAAGGGGGTTCCCACTGGTAGTGCATTGGCACCATAGATATAGCTGTAGCAGCCTCTACAATGTAGCCATAGCCCTAGGGAGATGTTACCAGCTTTCTGACAGAAGCTCTACTGGCCCTATTGGATTTGGATTTGGACAGATGCAGCTTTAAAGGTTTTTTTTCTACATACTTCAAGGTACCAGGAGTGGCTTGTGAATGCTACCATGCTGGGGTGGATGGAGTGGGGGACCCTGCGTGCTCGATGGTGAACTCGGAAGTGGACCGGAAGTGCTTCTGGTCCACTTCCAGGTCTGCTGCTGAGCACTCTGGGGAGCCCCCCATGCTTCTGTGGGACACTCCGTGTGCCCCACCGTCACAACATTCGTGAGCCACCTACTACCTAGAGGTATATAGAAAAAACATTTTAAGCTGTCTCTATGTCCAAATCGCCAAATCTTTCCCAATCTCTCCAAATCTATTTGGAGGATTCGGATTGATTCAGAGAGATTAAAGGGTCTCCTGAGTTGATTCGGATTTGGAGATTCGGCCACTGAATTGGGCTGAATCTTCGCCAAATCGAATCGGGGACTGAAGCTTCGCACAGCCCTAGTTCCTGGTATCATTTACAGCTCAAGGTCCAAGACTGCTTCCTTTGTAACGTTATGTTCTCATTCAGAAACTATAACCTATTTGAGCCAGGTTTGGCTTCTTACTGAAGCTGAACTTGTTGAGCTGCACAGTACATTTGCTTGCAAATATAAGATGGGGTGGGACTTCTGAATGTTTGCTATTAAAAATAATGGTGGATTTTTAACAGCTCTGGGACAAAATGACTTGGAGGATGAGGAGGAAAAGAAAAAGAAAATAATGTAATAAATAAGTCAATTCCTCTGACTGTTTGCAGTTCCCTTTATTCTTCCTGGTGTGCACTTACCTTTTGAGTAGTGTCCATGAATTCAAAGGAGCTGTTCTGTGAGTGAATTGTTCTGGGTGTGCCAAGACTCAGCATTTCAATCGTAGGCTCTTAATACATCTTTCCTTTGAGGTCTTATGACAAAAATGTCATATTCAGAATGTATTGAAAAAAGTAACGCAATAGTGGGCTGTGTAGATGCTTTCTCCCACTTTCACTGCAACAATTAGAAATTCTACCAGTGATTTCAGTGGGTGTGCATTGTAGCTGGGCCATTACTAAAAGATATAATGCACATGGGGTGAGTAGTTCTACCTGTCTCTTCGATCTTCTTAAGCCTATTTAATTGAATTCTAGGGAAATGGTGGAGGGGGTGGAAGGGAAAGCAATTTCTGTAGGCTTTAATGCTGAGAGTGCAACTATATGAAATTGCACTACTCAAATGGAGAAGAATAAGTTTAAATTCTTAGCCTTTCAAGTCAGGGTTTTGGCACAGAGCCAGGCATTTGCTATATCATTTCATTAAAGTTGGCCTACTTATGTCAAGAACTGAGAGAGATTTTCATTCAAGTTTTGTTCCCATATATTTCTAAACCCCTTGAAAAGAAAAGACTGTTCTCCTTATGTGTATTTGGGGATTTTCTTGGATCTGAGAGTGCAGTATCCTGTAATTTACAGAGGGTGCATACTACGTGCAAATCTATTTTTGGATTCTAAAAGGACTCCTCATAAAAATCATCCATATGGAACTGGCATAGGGGAGATGACTTTATTCACAAACAAAGAAGTGCATGTCATTTTCTCATGCCCTATTATTAGTGACCTGGAATCTTCAGGAATGGCATTTGTTATATAAATTCGGTTATGCTAGCTCATATTTCCCCAGGAAATATTAGTACAAAGACACACACAGCTCCAAAGCATAAGCAGCTCATTGTCTCATTCCTTGGAAAAAAAAAAAAAAAATTAGATAAGGCAGCAATATAAAAGATTAGTCTAAAAACAATGAGTAAATGAAAGGATTCATTTATTACCAAACTGCAGTGTTTGTGTGGCAGGTATAAACTTGACAGATGATCTGAAGTCTTCTCATGAGGAAGATAATAGAGGCATAAACAATGATATATAGGGCATTTCTTTTTTTCTTTCTTTTTTTCTTAGCAAAAGCTGCTGAGTCCCTCAGGGATCTTCAAATGTCAACAGAAATGTCATTACGTATTATAATGAGTCACTATTAATGACTTTAGTGCTGAATTCTGGGCATGATGGTTGGCTTTATATCTTCCATTCCAAAATCCTGATTTCTGTTGTCTCCTGTCCCTTTGTGCAATTAGAAAGCAAAGATTCCCCAGCTATTTTCTGAGGGGAGTAGAAGTTTCGTTGGGGCTTCATGGGGCCATCTTGTGTGTTCAGTGTCTTGGACCAGCTCTGCAGGGCCGTGATGATCACATGCAGACGTACTGAAGCCAAGAATTTGGTCCCACACTAATGAATCAAATTTCGTTTAATGTGATGCTTGAATTTTGATGATGAGTCCTGGACTTACCCATCTCATTTCCGCATCCTAGAGACCTACCTCTTCTGCTGACTCACTCCAGAATGTTCTAAGTTAACTGTATGAGCTGAACGAAGGGACTTGATCATTAGTGCAGACATCTTGACATGTAGTTGTGATCAAAGAGGTTCTTAGGATCCACAAAAATAGGAAAGGCAAGTATATAGATGAGATTCTTACCGTTTTTATGTACTAATGACATGGCCTCCTCTGAAATTCTCTGTAAGTAAACCTCATTTGTTCTATTAGGCTATTTGAGAGTTCCTAGAACTTTAGGGATTCAGAGAACACCAAGAATAATAAGCCTGCAAAGACTATCTGACTAGATGCTGAAAGATCTTGACCATGTTTATCCAAGTTTAAACAAAATACATGCAGTACACAAGTGCTTTTCATGGTAAAGGCCAGTCACTGTTCTCCTCCCTATTTCATAATGTAAGAACAGGGGACACAAACTTATGTGTGATAAGAAGAAATAGATTTTTTTTTTTAAATGTATAATTACTTGAACTTGTTGCATGAGAAGCTGATGAGAACAAGAACAGAGCAAGAGGGAAGCGGGGAGGAAAACTGAACACGTATATAAAAACTGACCACCCAGACTTGTCATAATTAATAGTCATACATTTTGGAAGGGATGTACCTTAGGAAGGTAATAAACCACATGCTAATAGATCATAATACCTAATTTCAGGGGTGGTTAACCTACATCTGCCTACTGTGGAGTTCAGGCACCTCTCTCTGAAGCACCAGCTACCAACCCCTGGCAGAGAGAGGATCCAAGACTTGATATACTTTGGTTTAGGCCTGGTCATTTCTTCCTACACAAAGTAAAAATGCTCATTTTCCTGGAACAGCTCAACGCTTGCAACTCAGAGCTTATGCAAGATCCGTAGAAAGTGAATAGTGGAGCTGGGAATAATACCTATGGGTCCCTGCCCTCTTCTCTAACTGCCAAATAAAATCCCCCCTTGTTATATAATTTTTATTAAACCTATATCTATTGCTGTTAATGTGCATGGAGCGTATAGAACAGTATAGGTATAATACTTAGCTAGTAATGCAAATAATTGGCATCATAATAAGACATTTCAGGACAAATTAATATATTCAGCTCTCTTGCCATCTTCTCTTTGGTAATCAAACCCACTATTTTTCCATGCAGGGAAAACAAATTATCCACACCAAGTGGGAAACCAGACATAGTATTTATTTGCATAGCTTTAACCCTAGCTCTGAAATTAAACAAAAAGCAAGAATTGCCTAGGTGTGCTCAGTCCAGTCACTCACCATAATTCATTCTTAAAATGGAATCCTGGGATTTCCCTTGGAAACAAAGAAATGGACTGAGGCCAAGCCAAGAAAATGGTTTTGAGTGCTTATAACTGTGATTGCAAGAGCTGAACTAATCAAATGCTGCAGTAAGCAATATACGTCAAATGCTTTTTCTTGCAAGCAGCTTGGTAAGAAATTATCAGGTTGTCTCTCTGAATCAACTAGGGCTCTCTTTACAGTCTAACTTTTTTCAGGAGTTCATTTCAAATCACTTGTTGACCCCTCTGCCCACCCTCCCTCCCTACCCAGGATCTCCCCCGTTACATGGGCTAGCTACACTGATGGTATGTGCCCCGAGCAAGCCCTCCCCTACCACGTGGCAGCAGGAAAGGCACATGCACACAGCCCACAAGCCACATGGTCTAGGGACAGACATTACACACAAACCAGTTTAAGTGATCAGAAACTGGTTTATACCTATAACAGAACAGATGTTTAATGCACATAAACCAGTTTGAAATAGGCTGAAACTGGTTTGAGATAAACCTGGTTGAATGTAGTATCAGACTTAACTGATTTAGGTCAAACTGGTTTATGCAATGTTTGTCTCAGATCCTTTGCTGGATTAAGCTAAACCAGACGTACCCAGCATCTCGGCATGCTCTCTGGGCTGGGTGGGGCTCTCTGCTCCACAGCAGGGCTGGCCCTTCCCTTCTGCTCCCTGGCTAGAGCTCCAGCAGAGACTTGCAGTCACAGCAGTCCACTCAGGGCTTTTGGAGGTAATCAACAGCTCATATGGTAATGTCCGTTCATTCCTTCCTTTGGAAAAGGCAGATAAGGTTCTTTGGATAAATCTGATACCTTTATTAGTCCAACTAAATAGTTGGAAACATTTTTCTTAGTAAGCTTTTGGGTTTAAAAACCCTTCATCAGGCTGAGAAGGCATCTGCAGTTGGTGTGTGCTTTTCCTGGATGGAATGAATAGTAAAGAAGCCAGAGGCTGGTATGCATTTTCCTTTGGAAAAAGCAGTTTAAGAAGAGTTTGTAATGAGAAAGGCATTGTTTTCTGATGGGATGTTAAATGTTGATGACAGAGCTGATAAATGCTATTATCAAGGGGGTGGGGGGGCACCCCACACTAATCACAGTGTCTTGTTGGGACCTGGCCATGTCTCATCAGCTCAGCCCTGTGCAAGGGAAGGAAGGGCTGCTTTTGTGCCCCCTGGCTTCTAGTCTGAGACACTACAAGCATATGCCTGTATTTCTGGGATGTCTGTCTGATTACAAAACTGATTTAGCCTAGCCAGGTTTGACTAACCTGCAAAGATTGAATCGGTTCAGGCTCATTGAATGTCTGTCCCTAGCCATGCTGGCCTCATATAGCCTCTGGACAGCCTGGTGGACAGCCCTGTTTTATGATATATAGCCAGGGACTGACCAAAATCACATGGAGAAAGCTTATGTCACCAAATGCAAGTAGGATTAGGTTTAATACCATTATAGCCAACGTTAAATCCTACTCTATGCTGTGAACATGTCCATGGGGTGAGCCCAGACACCGGGTCCTTGATGCATGCACATGATAGCAAAGAAATCTATACCCAGAGTGCTCTCAAGCCCAGAGAAATGAGGTGGCTAACAGACTTACACCCTCCCCGCAAAAAATATGCAGATGGTTGGGCAAGTTTCTCCGTGCCTAGGTAAATAAGCATAGGTTGCTTTCAGTGGCAGATGCTGTTGTGGGGTGTATGCTGATTTTTGTTGGAGAAGCAGTATGGTCATGCTATGCTCGGTTTTCCCTGTACAAGACAAATGCTCAGGGGCTCTCCATTAAGCGAACTTCTTGGTAGAAGTGATCAGAAATTTTCTGATGAAACTTGTATCACCAAGCTGGAGGTGATACACTTGAAACATTTTGAGGTCTATGAATTTGTTGCCAGATCCAAGTCAGAATTTAGGTGTTAATGTATCTGGAGGTGGGGAGACCTGATGCATACATGTATCCTGGCAGTGTGAGATCCTTGACCTTGGATCTCTGGCTCAGGGGCAATCTAGGACTACAGCTCTCAGGCAACTAGCCAGGCCAGAACTTCTGACTCCACAGCAAAGTGACTGGCACTCCAAGCCTGGAAATTTTTGGAGTTAGGGCTGGAGCCTCAGTTGCTGTCTGTCTGCTTGCCTGATGCCTCTGCCCTCCCCACCTATGACCCCCTACAGCCTCAGGCTGACCATAGGTTGGTGTGGGGATGGAGTGTGGTGGTACCAGAACAAAGAAAAGCAATGGGTGGGGAGGTGAGGCAGTGGGTAATCCAATCCTTCAGTGGGGAGATTTGGGGGGGGGGGGAGGGGGGCGGAAGGTGAGCAGGTTTGGGAGGGCCAGGCAGAAGGCGAGGCAGTTGGTGAAGGGTACAGGCAACAGGAGGTATATTGGTTGACCCCCCCCCCTCCACTGCCTGCCCCCTACTGCCTGCTCCCCACCTCCTGCCTCCCTTACTGTATCCACAACCACCTGCTCTTTTACCACCTACCCCCTGCCACTGTTTCCCTGCTGCAGCAGGGAGGTCACGAATTTAAAATGACCCTCTAATAATTAGATTCTATGTATGGAAAATTATAAGACATGTATAGATTTTCCATATCTAGAATCTATTATTGGAGGGGTCATATTAAATTCAGGATTGTCTTGGATTCAGGTAAATACAGTCACATAGAAATATCTTATTTTGGTTTGGGTCGTGTGCGTGTGTAAAAAATCCTGTGAACCAGAAATCCTGCCTTTTGAGATGTACCATCATGTCATCACTTGTTAAAGCACTTAATATAGCTTATGATTAATAAACCTGAAAAGGGAAGTAGTTATGTTTATTTATAACCTCTTCAGTTGTCAGTGTTGTTGCTAAATGATAATGCATTTATTAAGTACTCAGCCTTTTTTTGCTAAAACTTTTATTGTGGTTGCACACTTGCTTTGTACATAAGATTCTTTCTTGAACAGCTCTTTATGCTCACTGTCTGTGCCAACTTAGATCTCTCGGAAGGCTTATAGGGAAAAGGTTTTTAAAAGGTCAGATTTTAACACACAATCAAATACATCATGTCATTGATCAACTTGAGCTCACTTCATTTGTTCTCACAGCTATTCTTCTTCCTCCCATTGTGCCATAGTTTTTCCTTCTGCTGTTTGGCTGTTTGAGAAATAATATGCACCTCTTTGCTTTGGACTTCGATACTTGAAGTACAAAACTCCATTAAATTCAGTGTAATTGAAGCCTAGCATGGACTTTCAGCTTCCTTTACAAATCATAGGTGGTGCATAAACTGTATCACATAATGTTTTCTCTTTGCCTGGTGACCAGATACCAGAAGACTCAGAAGGCTGCCTGGAGATGGCTGAACGTCGCAGCTCTGAAGGACCCTAGACAGTGGGAGGAATTGCAGGCCCAGTTGTATAGTGCACTGGAGCAAGTCCCTACCACTGATAACATCTCCATCCAGGCACACTGGGAGCAACTCAAATCTTCTGTCCAAGGTGCCTGTGCCCAGACTATTGGGTTCGCATGGTGACGGAACCAGGACTGGTTCAACGCCAGTGATGCTCAGATTCATGATCTCCTCAAGTGGAAGCATGCAGACTTCACTGTCTGCAAAGCCATCCTTGAACTCTGTGAAAGATGGCAGTGTACCTTCAGCTGAAGGCTGAGGTCCAGCAATTCATCCGTGATATGAAGAACAACTGGTGGGTGAAGAAGGTGCAGGTGATCCAGGGCTACGCCAACCAGCATGACGTGTAACTTCTAGGCTACCAAGACAACTTATGGACCCTGTTTCATTGGACAAAACCCTCTCCAATCACAGGATGGCTCCTGGGTTCTCAAGGACGATGATGCCATCCATGTGCATATGAAGAAGCATTTCAAACTCCTGCTTAACCAGGAGCCCACCGTATCAGAGAAGACCCTCTAAGCTATCCCACAATGTCCTGTGGTGGATTCCCTTGGCAATCCACCAATCATCAGAGAGCTGAAGTGGGCCATCCAACAGATGAAACCTAACAAAGGCTGTGGGCCAGATGGTATACCCACAGAGGACTACCATGCTGGTGTCTTCCGGTTCATTTCATGACTCCCCCAGCTTTTCCTCTGCCTTTTGGGATAAAGAGGACATCTCCAGGGATCTCAAGAACACAACCATTGTGACCATCTACAAGAAGGGGGACAAATCTGACTGTGGGAACTACAGGGGGATTTCCTTGCTGTCCATTACAGGTAAGATCCTGGCCTGCATCCTCCTGAACCAACTTTATCCTTTTGCCAAGGAGAACCTTCTGGAAGCCCAGTGCAGCTTTCGACCATCCTGGGGCACTGCAGACATGGTTTTTGTTGCCAGGCAGATCCAAGAAAAACATTGGGCATGAAATCAAGAACTGTTCCTCGCCTTCATTGACCTGACCAAGGCATTCGATTCCTTATATTGTGAAGCCCTGTGGACCATCCTCCAATGTCTTGTGTCACAGGGCACCCCGGTGCCCCTGCTCCTAGAGAGGAGAAACTGCCAGGGAGCGAGTGAGCGAGCCCTGGCCTGACATAACAAGCCCAGCTGAGGGTTGCCCGGGTAATGAGCGCAGCTGCGGGTTGCCGGAGCAACTAAGAGGAGCCGGCTGCCTGTAGGAGGCAGGGCCTGGCCCTTATAAAGCTCAGGGCTGAGGCCAGGCTAGCAGTTCTCTGCCAGCAGCCGGAGAGGCAGGAGCTCCCTCAGCCGAGATATATGGGGAGAAGCCCGACTTGCAAGTACAGCTCATGATAGCCCTGAGAGGATTGGGCACTAAAGGTTTAGCCAGGGGGCTTTAGGTTTGCGTTACAGCCAGGAGGCTTGTGTTTGTTTGGCTCTGTTATTACACCCGGAGGCTTGGGTGAGGCTGTAGGGGTTGGAGGGGACCTCAATCATAGGGACCCCAGAGAGTGTGGGGTGCCCTAGCGCCAAGAGGGCGCGTTGACCTCAAGCATAGGGACCGCAGGGGTGGGGTGCCCAGCACCAGTGAGGGCGCGGCCTAGCACCAGGAAGGCGCATCATTCACATAGCGCCAGGGAAGGCGCAGCTCGCACGCCAGTGCGGGAGCGACTAGCAGGGAGGAGCGCGGCCGGTGGGTCGCGAGCGCAACCAGTAGGTTGCAGACTGGGGGGGACATAGACCCCAGGTTGCGTGTGGGGTACATAGACCCCAGCCCCAGAACAAGGGGCAATTTTTCATTGAGAAGCCCGGTGTGGGCACGGTGAGCCCCAAAGAGGGGGAGCGCCACTTCGTATTATTGAGAAGCCCCGTGGGGGCACGGCGAGCCCCAATGTTGCCAAAATGGCTAGTTTTGTTCCCCTGGAGGCTTGTTCAATTACCCTCAAGGAAAGAGTCACACATACAGGCTGGGTCCATCTAGGTTTATTGTTTGCAAACAGTTCAACCGGGGAGCAGAGAGCTCAAATCAGGGCCGACGATGAGTCCGGCCTGGAATCACATTTTTATAGCTTACATTCAACACAGTCTGGACGTACTAGAAGTTTATTGGCTGCAGTACCAGTTCCTAATTGTGACGTCTTATCTTGTAGGCTGTACTTAACTAGTTATTGGTTAATGTGACTTATCAGGGTTAGTACGTGTGCACTCAAAGGTAGAATTGCAGCATGCTCGGAAGAAAAGAGCAATTTCAACAAAGTTTAGTTAAACTTTAGTAACTTCTTATCTTAACATAACCTTAAGGCACTGGACAGAGATGATTTCAAAATGCAAGGCAAGCAGTAAGAACCACAGCTTGGACATTAGACCTCCTGATCTTTCATAAAAGGGTCATAAGATGGTCATAAGACACTTCTATCATATGGTTGTTGCTCAAGCATTACTGCAAAATTATGGGGGCTAACGTCTTTTTACTACACCAAGGAGGGGGACCGCCACATTGTATTATTGAGAAGCCCCGTGGGGGCACGGTGAGCCCCAAAGAGGGGGAGCGCCACCTTGTATTAGTGAGCAGCCCTAGAGAGGGGCCATATCGAGGAGCCTGAGACGGGCATAGCGAGCCCGGCCGCAGGCTAGTGCGGCAACACCCCTCAGACCGGGGCAGGGTGCTGTGGTTGCCCCCGAGAAGACAGGGAGTAGCAGCGTGGTGAGCCAGGGTCAGAGAGGGCCCCCGTGCGGTTGGCCTGTAGGACCGGAGGCCTGCTAGAGAGTCCCTGAGCGGGACCACACCGTCAGGGGAGGCCCAGAGTGGGGCTAGACTATAGAGGACAAGAGTCCCAGTGAGAGGCTGGGCACGAGAGAGAGCCCAGAGTGGGCTACACTATAGAGGAGGCCCGGGAAGCGGGCGTGCAGACATACCAACGTCTATTACATCTGCGAGGCTTGGGGCGTGGTATTAGGGGCTGGTAGGAGCCACGCATAGCCCATAAGGCTAGGGTGTCCGGGGAACACCCACCGTATCAAGACCCTGCAGGAGATGGAAGAGGAGGAGGAAACCCTTGGGCAAGAAGAAACACCACGTTCTTCACACTCCAAACAGATCAAGAGATCCACAAGGACCCAGAGGAGGAGGCGACGAGTGCTCGTCATAGGAGACTCCATCCTGAGAGGTACGGAAGGACCCATCTGTCGCCAGGACCCCTCGGCACGAAAGGTATGCTGCCTCCCTGGAGCAAAGATTCGGGATGTGACGGAGGTAATCCAGGCCAGGATCAAGCCCACCGATTATTACCCCATGGTCCTAATCCGTGTGGGTACTAATGATGCGGCCAGGAGAACCCCCGATCACCTGATGGTGGACTACAGTGCTCTGGGTGGCGTGCTGAAGGAGTTCGGTGCACAGGTGGTTTTCTCTTCCATCCTACCAGTGACCGGACGAGGAAGACAGCAGGAGAACTGCATCAGAGAGACCAACTGGCGGCTTCGGCAGTGGTGTCTCGAGGCAGGCTTCGGCTTCCTGGACAATGACCCGCACATCACGACGAGGGACATGCTCAGCTGGGATGGGCTTCACCTGTCCCCCAAAGGTAAGCGTGTGTTTTCTACTAGGTTGGCAGATCTCCTCCAGCGGGCTTTAAACTAGGCTCGTCGGGGGGAGGAGAGTACGAGGGCAGGGGAAGCTGTGGACCACCAAACCATGTGGCACCCACAAGGACAGCCCAGCCTGAAGAAGGAGAACATTCAAAACCTGAAAGCCATGGGGAGACCAGCACTACAGAACAGGTAAGAAACAAGAAAGTAAGAAACAATGGGCCCCTTGGGACTCGGAGGGGGGGGGCAGCAAAGGCACCAGTCACAGGGCTCAAGTGCCTATATACTAATGCTAGGAGCATGGGGAACAAGCAGGATGAACTAGCGCTCCTGCTTGCACTAAACACCTATGACTTATTAGGGCTAACAGAGACCTGGTGGGATTCATCCCATGACTGGGCGGTACATATTGAGGGCTGTAGATTGTATAGAAAGGACAGGTTGGGGAAGAAAGGGGGGGGGGGGTTGCACTTTATGTCAGTGAACAATATACATCAACCCTCATCAAGACAGAATCCGAGGTTGAGGAAGTAGAAGGATTGTGGGATAGGCTACATGGGGGGCAGGGAGAAAGGGATTTGGTGGTAGGGGTCTGCTACAGACCCCCACACCAAGGGGAAGAAATAGATGCGGGGCTCCTGAGGCAACTCTCGGAGACCATAAAAGCTAAAGAGGCGGTAGTCATGGGGGACCTAAACTACCCGGACATCTGCTGGGAGACGCGGACAGCAAGGTCCCTTCGCTCACGCAGGTTTCTAACCTGTATACAGGACCTCCACCTGACACAGGAGGTGCATGGTCCCACTAGGGGGAATGCCATACTGGATCTGGTATTGGCAACAGGAGATGACATGATAGGGGACCTCCAGATCGGTAGCCATTTGGGAGACAGTGATCACCTAATAATAGAATACAACATAAGACGGCGAGTGGGTAAGATAACTAGTAGGGTGAAAGTGCTAGACTTTAGGAAAGCTGATCTCATTGCACTCAGGCGATTAGTCAAGGACACACTGCAGAGTAGGAGTTTTGAAAGGATGGGAGCCCAAGAAGGATGGCTGTGCCTAAAGGAAACGATCCTTCAGGCACAAAGCATGACGATCCCCGAGCGAGGCAAAAAAGGGAAAGGGGCCAGGAGGCTTCCCTGGCTGACCAGAGAAATCCAGGGCAGCCTAAGGGCCAAAAGGGGAACACATAAAAAGTGGAAACAGGGTGAGATCACTAAAGATGAATATACCTCCTCTGCTCGTGCTTGTAGGGAGGCAGTTAGGCGGGCCAAAGCTACCATGGAGCTGAGGATGGCAACCCAAGTAAAAGACAACAAGATATTGTTTTAAGATATATTGGGAGTAAAAGGAAGGCCCAGGGAGGAATAGGACCACTGCTAAATGGGCAGAAACAATTGGTGACAGATAGGGGGGACAAGGCTGAACTCCTTAACGAGTTCTTTGCCTCAGTGTTCTTAAGTGAGGGGCACGACAAGTCTCTCACTGGGGTTGTAGAGAGGCAGCAGCAAGGCGCCAGACTTCCATACGTAGATCCTGAGGTGGTGCAGAGTCACTTGGAAGAACTGGATGCCTTTAAGTCGGCAGGCCCGGATGGGCTCCATCCGAGGGTGCTGAAGGCACTGGCCGACATCATTGCAGAGCCACTGGCAGGAATATTCGAACGCTCGTGGCGCACGGGCCAAGTCCCAGAGGACTGGAAAAGGGCTAACGTGGTCCCCATTTTCAAAAAGGGGAGAAAGGAGGACCCGGGCAACTATAGGCCGGTCAGTCTCACCTCCATCCTTGGTAAAGTCTTTGAAAAAATTATCAAGGCTCACATTTGTGAGAGCCCGGCAAGGTAAATTATGCTGAGGGGAAACCAGCACGGGTTTGTGGCAGGCAGATCATGCCTGACCAATCTAGTCTCTTTCTATGACCAGGTTATGAAACGCCTGGACACAGGAGGAGGGGTGGATGTCATATACTTAGACTTCAGGAAGGCCTTCGATACGGTATCCCACCCCATACTGGTGAACAAGCTAAGAGGCTGTGATGTGGATGACTGCACAGTCCGGTGGGTGGCGAATTGGCTAGAGGGTCACACCCAAAAAGTCGTGGTGGGTGGGTCGGTCTTGACCTGGAAGGGTGTGGGCAGTGGGGTCCCGCAGGGCTCGGTCCTTGGACCGATACTCTTTAATGTCTTCATCAGCGACTTGGACGAGGGAGTCAAATGTACTCTGTCCAAGTTTGCAGATGACACAAAGCTATGGGGAGAAGTGGACACGCCGGAGGGCAGGGAACAGCTGCAAGCAGATCTGGACAGGTTGGACAAGTTGGCAGAAAACAACAGGATGCAGTTCAACAAGGAGAAATGCAAAGTGCTGCACCTAGGGAGGAAAAATGTCCAGCACACCTACAGCCTAGGGAATGACCTGCTGGGTGGCACAGAGGTGGAAAGGGATCTTGGAGTCCTAGTGGACTCCAAGATGAACATGAGCCAGCAGTGTGACGAAGCCATCAGAAAAGCCAATGGCACTTTATCGTGCATCAGCAGATGCATGACGAATAGGTCCAGGGAGGTGATACTTCCCCTCTATAGGGCATTGGTCAGACCGCAGTTGGAGTACTGCGTGCAATTCTGGGCGCTGCACTTCAAGAAGGATGCGGATAACCTGGAGAGGGTCCAGAGAAGGGCAACTCGTATGGTCAAGGGCCTGCAGACCAAGCCCTATGAGGAGAGACTAGAGAAACTGGACCTTTTCAGCCTGTGCAAGAGAAGGTTGAGAGGCGACCTTGTGGCTGCCTTTAAGTTCATCACGGGGGCACAGAAGGGAATTGGTGAGTATTTATTCACCAAGGCACCCCCGGGGGTTACAAGAAACAATGGCCACAAGCTAGCAGAGAGCAGATTTAGACTGGACATTAGGAAGAACTTCTTCACAGTTCGAGTGGCCAAGGTCTGGAACGGGCTCCCAAGGGAGGTGGTGCTGTCCCCTACCCTGGGGGTCTTCAAGAGGAGGTTAGATGAGTATCTAGCTGGGGTCATCTAGACCCAGCACTCTTTCCTGCTTATGCAGGGGGTCGGACTCGATGATCTACTGAGGTCCCTTCTGACCCTAACATCTATGAATCTATGAGACCCCCAGGGGGTCCGGAAGAACCTCGGGGACAGAGGTCCCGAGTAGCCATGCCCAGGGAGTCATAGGCAGCCTCCCAATCATATTCCAGCAAGACGTGGTGGGCGAGAACTAGAGGGTGCCTTGGGCCGGCCTGACACGGTGCGAGGGACCTCGAGGAGATCACGGCCCTCCGCGAGGACCCCGCCGTGACACCTTGGCTGCCCGCTGAATTTTGTCACCATGCTGAGACTCCTGCATGATGATATGACCACCACTGTCCTGTGGAAGATCTGAAACCAATGCCTTCTGCATCTGGACAGGGGCCAAACAAGGTTGCATGACCACTCCCACCCTGTTCACCGTCTACCTGACCATCATCATCCACTTCATTCAAGATTATCTACCATCCGGCGTCAGTATCCAGTATCAACTGGATGGGAAGCTTTTCAGTCTTGGGTGCTTCCAGGCAAAAACAAAACTCACCACCAAGGACATCCACAACCTTCAGTTTGTGGATGATTTCTGCATGATGGCTTACTCTGCAAGCCTTGATCTCTTCAATGCTTTGTATAAGAGACTTTGCCTGTCCTTGAATGTGACCAAGATGAAGGTTTTCCACCAACCCTCCCCAGGCCAGCTGAATATTCCTTGTGCTATCTACATAGACAGGGAGGCTCTGAAGTACGTGGAGCACTTTCCGTATCTTGGCTGCCACCTCTCTCAATGGGCTACCCCAATGAAGTCCAGCATCAGGTCAACTGCATCAGTGCCGCCGCCTTCAAGTTGTGACGATGTGTCTTTAAAAATAGAGATCTTTGGAAGTTGACGAGGGTCCTTGTTTATAAGGCTGTTATGCTGACCACCCTCCTCTACTGTAGTGAAGCCTGGACCATCTATTGATGTCACATTTAGACACTTGAGAGCTTTCACCAGTGGTGCTTGCATTGAATCCTGGGGATCAAATGGGAGGACCGCTGCACTAATGTAAGTGTCCTCCATGAAGCTGCATCCATCTACATTGAAGCCTTGCTCTTGAGAAATCAGCTCTGATGGAAGGGCCACTGCATCCGGATGTCCGAGAACCACCTCCTTTACCTGATTTTTTTCTCCCAGCTCTCCATTGGCCAATGCTTAAAGGGTGGCCAAGGGAAACAATACAAAGAGATGCTTAAGGTTACCCTCAATCATGGAGGCATCAATACCAATGGCTGGGAGGAGCAAACTGCTGATCTTTTGACGTGGCGCCACCTGGTCCACTAAGGCACATGCCACTCTGAGGCCCAATGACTCGATACAGAGGTGGAAAGGGAGCAGCAGAGGAAGGAGAAGGAGGCCAACCCAGGGCTATGAATCCCACTCCCTCACGCAACAACATGCCCCCATTACTGAAGAATGTGTGCATCTAAAATTGGGTTCCTCAGTCACCTGAGGATCCATCAAGCCTGATGGACATCATCCTCAACTTCAAGGGACTGCCAATGATGAAAGAGCAGAGAGCCCCAACCAGCCCAGCCCAGAGAGCAGGTCAGGATGCTGGGGGAGTCTGATTTATCTTAAAGGAGCAAGGTGTCTGGGACAGACATTGCATAAGCCAGTTTGAGCCAAATCAGCTAAGTCTGATACTGCATTCAACCAGGTTTATCTCCAACCAGTTTGAGCCATTTTCAAACTGGTTTATGTGCACTGAATGCCTGTTCTTTTACAGGTTTAAGCCAGTTTCTGATCACTTAAATCAGTTTGTGTGTAATGTCTGTCTCTAGCCTAAGTGCAAATACCTTAAAATGGTCTTAGACCATCTGCCCCTTAGTGCATTAGTATATAGATAAGATATTCAAGAGCCTCTAACAGTAGGACAATTCAGCTCGAGGAAGAATAGTTTTTTCAAATACTGAAATCTGTTTCATTTTGACCTGATTTTTTAAAAACCTTTTATATTCTACCCCTTGACTCTACTGATAAAACATTTGTTGCTAAGCTTATGTAAAAGCAGATATTTCTGAGTGGATTGACCAATTGCCAGCAGTACTACTACACATGACCTTAAGTCAAGCCCAATGAGGTCAGCGGAAGGACTCTTGCTGATTTCAAAGAGCCTTGGATTAGTTCCCACATTACTAATTGGTTACTAGAATGTACAGCTTTGATTTACAAAGTAGACACTATTCCAGTTTTAATGCGTTTAGTTAAAAATTCCTGACATTTCAGTTTAGCTGCTGTTAGATTCTCCTTGATGTTCCTCATGGCTGTCCCCTGTGCAGTAATGCCTAGATTTTAAAACCTGCCTATTCCATGTAAGAATCAATAGAACCTCATATGTCAGGTATGGGAAAAGACTAGCAGGGTTTCCACCTCCATTAGGAGTAAAGTCTGTACAGAATCACTCTTGTGATTTATGCAGTCTTTTCCAGTGAACACAACTGAGGAACAGATCCCTTGCTGGTGTAAGGTGATATGGATCTGTTAGTTAGCATATCATTTGATTCCTGCTAACAAGAGATGTGTCTCTGACACTGTATCCTCTAAGCCAAAGCCAAGACATTTCATAAACCTTTACGAGGGAGAAATGGATCACATTCAAATAAAACTATCAGTGTTGTTGAAAATGTAGTGATTTTTGCCTCTGAAAATATTCCTTTCATTTTTGCCAGGGTGTTTTAAACAAAAAACTATGCTTTTTTTGTTGTTGTTTGGTTTTTGTTTGTTTGTTTGTTTTTTGTGGGTTTTTTTGTTTTTTTGCAGAGGGGGGCAGAGGTGAAGCAAATTATTTTTCTGTTATCTATTAAACTGTGAGGACCTAATATAGCTGTCTGGCTTGTATTTATCTTTTAAAATGCTCTGAGTTTTAGTGTAGGACATTCTAAAACGTACAACATTCAGATGATTCTGTTTTTTGGTCTCTGTCTCAGCAGCTGCAGTCTTGGGAATACTTAGAATGTGAAACATTTCTTTATACACTGGAAATCACAGGAAAATAAAACCAGAGAAAAATAGGGTTGGCAGGGACCTCTAGAGGTTATTTAGTCCAACACCCCGCTCAAGGCAGGTACACCTCTAATCTATGCTGTTTCAAACAAATGTTAGTCTGCCTTGTGCTTACACTTCCAGTGAAAGATTGCACCACCACTCTAGGTAATCTATATCAGTATTTATCCACTCTCATAGTTAGAAAGTTCTTTATAATGCCTAGGGTGGCCATAATAACTTTAGGGAAGTCTGGGGTTCATAGAGGAGGGGAGGCATGTGTGTGAATGCACCCTGCCCTCTGAAAGAGCCACCTGGATACCACGTGAAGAACTGCTGCAGTACAGACCCACCCCCCACAAATCGCACACCACTGGTTATGACGTATCACCCCTCCCTTGAACCTGTACGGAAAATCCTCAAACAATTGCAACCCATACTAGACAGAGACCCTATTCTTAAAAAGATCTTCCCAGAGCCACCCATCCTAGCCTTTAAACAAGCACCGAACCTCGCTAACCTCATCACCAGAAGCAAACTTCCTTAAGCCCAGAACACACCAAAAGGATCCAGACCATGCCAGGACAAGAAATGCAAAACCTGCCAACAGATCTCCACCACCCCCACTATTACTACACCCCACAACAGAGCCATCAGCATCCCAGGATCTTACAGCTGCACCTCCAGAAATGTAATATACCTCATCCAATGCACCAAATGCCCTGATGGAAGATATGTAGGAGAGACCAAACAACAACTGCGCACCAGAATGAACGCACACTGGAAATCTATCAAAGACAGAAACACCCAATTACCGGTGGGGGCACATTTCTCAGAGGAGGGCCACTCTCTCTCCAATCTCTCAGTCCTGATCCTCAAGGGAAACTTACACAACACTTCCCAGAGATGAGCTTATGAGCTCTATTTCATCAACCTGCTGGATACTAGAGATCAGGGACTAAACATAGACATTGGATTTTTGATACATTATAATCTGCCTGGCAACTGACTCCCCAGCCCAGCCCAGCCCCTGGCTTCTTTACTTTTCATTCCATCCAGGAAGAGCACGCACCAACTGCTGAAACTTTCTTAGCCTCACGAAGGGTTTTTGAACCCAAAAGCTTGCTTAATAACTATTCTCCAACTATTTGGGTTGGTCTAATAAAAGATATCAAATTCACCCAAGGAACCTTGTCTGCCCCTGCCCTCTGTGGCTTTGAGGAGTGGGGCCAAGCAAGAAAGCATGACGCATGCACGCACGCACATGTGCACACCCCAACCCCCAGGAGTGGGGCCAGGTGGGACAGTATGCTTGTGGCCATATGCACACATGCATGTGCATACACATCCCTGCCCGCACCGTAGCTCCCAGGAGCCCTGATGGTGGGGAAGCGTGAGACAGCAGGGCACAAGGCTGCCAGTGGTGGGTAGCCACCCTGGCTCACCCATGCAGATGCTTGAGCCCCGGTCCCCTCTCTTGGCTCACCACACCCCGGCCAATCCCCACCCCAGGCAAGAAGAGCAGTGCTCAGTCTGTGCCCCGCAGCTTCCAGCCTCTGCTCAACAGGAGCCAGGCTGGGCACTGCAGTCGGCAGCAGCCTCTGTGTCTGTCTGCAGCAGCCAAATCTGGAACTTTTACTTCAATTTCCATGAATGCTAGGATGCCTGAATAGCCGATGAAATCCAGGACTGTCCTGGCCAATCTGGAACATGGTCACCCTAACAATATCCTAATTAAATTTGCTTTGTTGCAATTTATGCCTATTGCTAGTAGTCCTCCCCTTTGTAGGCATGGAATAGTTGACTACAATCCCTTTGTATAGCCCATTTTTTGTAGCTGAAGACTTAGCAAATTCCCCCCACCTCTCCTTAGTTTTCTCTTTTCCTGACTAGAAAAGTTCCAGTCCTTCCAACCTTTCAAGCTTCCTTGACCTCTAATCAGTTTTTGCTTTTCTCTTCTGGACTCTTTCCAAACTGTATGCATTTCTCTGGAAATGTGGTGCCCCAAGGTGAACATACAGTTCCAAGGGGGGGATCCACCACTGGTGAGTGGAGGCGAATAATCATTTCCCTTGACTTGCAGATGGCCCTCCTGTCTTGTACAACCCAGTCTGCTTTTTGAGTTTTTCAATTATACTATACTATTAACTCATTTAGCAGGCAGTCCAGTATAACCCTCTGGTCCTCTTCTGCAGCATTCCAGCTTAGCTAGCCATTTCCCAATATTTATTTTTTGTATTTGATTGTTCCTTACTAAGTATAGCTTCCCTTACTGGATGGGATGGATTTGATGGTTCATCAGTCAGCACTGATTCTTGGTTCAGGAGCTTTTGGTAGTGCTTCTTCCAGCGGTTTTTGATGGACTCATCTTTAAGGAGTTGGTCTGTACACAGCCTTGATTGCACTGAAGAAGCTCCACATATGATTGTCAACAAACTGGTGGATTTCTTTCACCTTCTCTTTCCACTATTTGTTTTTGATTTCTCAAATCTTCCTCTGGGCTTCAGCTTTAAGCCATTGAGAAGTTCCCTGCTTCTGACTGGACATAGGATGGTTCTGCCAGTCACAAAAAATTTTTTCTCTTCTGAGAAGGGGTTTGATCTCAGTGTTGTTTTCATTCACCAATCCTGATGGCTTCAGGTGATAAAGCCATTTGATTCCATGGCTGGAAGCTCTTAGAGCTTGCCAGCCTTCCTCAACACAAGTGTTATAATTTTCAATCCTAAGATTGGCAGGTTTCTTACTGAGATGTGTTTGGAGATATTTGCAGTGTCTAGGGTCTGAAGCCATTTGATATTGTACTATCTTCAGACTGATATAGATTGCTTTTGATGTTTCAGTGCAACCCTGATAGACATGCTTGGTCTCACTAAACAATGACCAGTCCAGTAGTCATCGGCTCCTCTCATGACATGTGTGTTATGGATGTCTTTTAAATCATGTGCTCTTGGGATAACATAGTTGAGGAGGTGTCATTGTTTTGAGCGAGGGTGTTGCCATGTTATTTTGTACCTGTCACATTGTCTGAAGATAGTGTTAGTGATAACGATGTCATGCCCTGCACATTTACTGAGTAAAAGGGAGCCATTGGAATTGACATTGTCCACTGCTTCCTTCCCAGTTGTGCTCCTCCACATGTTAAAGTCCCAGCTAACTCTTGCACTGAAGTCTCCAAGGAGGACAATTTTGTCCTCTTTTGGGTTGGTAGTCAGGATTTCATGAAGGCCAGCATAAAACTGTTCTTTCTGTTCTTCCTCGGAATCAACTGTTGGGGCGTATGTCCTGATGATGGTAGTAAATGAATTCTTGGTCAGCTGGAGGTGGAGAGTCATGAGGAGCTCATTAATGCCAACAGGGAATTCACGCAGACAAGGTTCCTTGGGTGAATTTGATATCTTTTATTAGACTAACCCAAATAGCTGGAGAATATTTAAGCAAGCTTTCGGGTTCAAAAACCCTTCGTCAGGCTAAGGAAGTTTCAGCAGTTGGTATGTGCTCTTCCTGGATGGAATGCAACGGGGAATTCAGTCATTCAGCTGACAGTTTGGTTCTTAATAGTGAAACCAACACTGTATTTGCCTGTCATTTGCAGATTTCCCTTTCTAGAAGAATATATAGGCACCCTCTTCCTTCTTCAGTTGGCCTTTGTCTTCATGACTGGTTTTGCTGAGAGCAGTGATATTGATGTTATGTTGCAAGAATTCTCAGGTGATGATAGTTGTTCAGCGTTTGGGTCTGTCAGTGTTAAGGTTGTCTAGTTAGGATTCTTGCATTCCAGGATGCAAAAGACACTTTTGTTTTTTGACCACAATTAGTGTGATTCTCCTGGAAGTGGCTATCCAGTCTGGTAAGGTAAAATGGGACAGCCTATGTTTGGGGCACCTTTTCTAATCCCCTCCCCATGTGGGGTGAGCAGAGAGGATCCTAAAAAGTATTGTTAAGTTGTGATTGCCACTGCTGAATCACCCTCCTGTCCCACATCAAGGGTGAACTGACCATTATGCCATTGCTGCCTGCATGTGGATCCGTGACGAGGGACTCCTGTTGATCATTTTCTGTTCCCATCACCACTCATCCATCGCAGCAGGACTCTGTAGAAGTTATGGGTATTGGCATTGATTATTGTAGTAGATGTTGAACCAATGGGAGAAGCCCATGCGTGACTTATTTTCTTGAGGAAGCCATTGTGTATCGACAACTATACAGATCTTGGTAGAGAAGAAATCTGTGTCCACTGGCAAGGAAATCCAAGACAACTAGGATTACTCTTCCACTGCAGCCTTCACCTGCCTTCACAGCCACTGAGAAGTATGCCTTCTGCATCTGTCTTTTCCACCATTGAGGTCTTTATGTTGTGTTGGACTGCTCTTTGTCTGATACCTCCTCATCTTTGACTTTACTGCCATGGGTGACCCTACCAGGGATACAAGACTCCTGGCGGTGTTGCTCTTAGGGTCACTGGTACATGCAAGCCTCTCCACCCTGTCAAGGTGGCAGTCCATGGAGAGGATACCTCAAATTGGGGAAAAAACTAGCCTGGTATTGGGCTACATGGTGAGAAAAGATGCATCTTACTTTGAGGAAAGCCATCTCACCCTGGAGGCAGAAAAATGACAGGAACAGAAGGAAAGGAAACAGGACCAAGAAATCCATGGTTTGAACTTCCCTTTAACCACCACCTGTAGCATCTGCCAGAGAGTCTGGAGTTCTAAGACCAGCCTTCTTAGCCATCAACAGACTCATCTACAACCCTTTACTTCATCCATGGGTGTGATCATCCTCTACTGTGAGGGATCACTGATGACTTTGTGTAGCAGTTTGCGCTTGTCCCTATTGAATTTAATCAAATTTCAGGCCACTTCCCCAAAATAGGAGGATCATTTTTAATCCTAATTTGTTCTCTGAAGTGTCTTCTACATTACCCAGCATAATGTCACACAAAAATTCATTAATTGTGCACTTTATTCCATCCTTTAAGCAATTAATGAAAATGTTGAATAGTATTGGGCCAAGGATCGACTCCTGGGAACCTCACTTAAAACCTCTTCCTGGTTAAACACTGAACCATTGATGACATCTGTTTTTGAGTATGATGGTTCAACTAGTTATATGTCCACCTTACAGTAATTTTATCTAGACTCTTTTTTTCTTAACTTGCTTGTGAGAATGTCATGGAAGTATGTCAAAGACTTGTTAAAGTCAAGGCATATAGTATTTACTGTTTTTCCCCCAACCACAGAGCTCCTCACTTTTTCATAATAAAAAAACAAACAAACAAACAAAAAAACAAACAAACAAAAAAAGCAGTCAGGTTTGCTAAAACATGATTTACTCTTAACATTGATGTTGGCTGTTCCTGAGCACCTTGTTTCATAGATTTCATAGACATTAGGGCTGGAAGGGACCTCGGAAGATCATCGAGTCCAGCCCCCTGCCCAAAGACCAGGAAGTCAGCTGGGGTCACAGGATCCCAGCAAGATAAGCATCCAGTTTCGTCTTGAAGGTGTTCAATGAAGGTGCTTGAACCACCTCCGGTGGCAGGCTGTTCCAGACCTTGGGGGCTCGGACAGTAAAGAAATTCTTCCTTATGTCCAGCCTGAAACAATCTTGTAGTAGTTTGTGACCATTAGACCTCGTCATCCCTTGGGGCGCTCTGGTGAGCAAACGTTCCCCCAGATACTGGTGGTCATCCCTGATAAACTTGTAGGTGGCCATCAGATCACCCCTGAGCCTGCGCTTTTCCAGGCTAAAGAGCCCCAGGGCTCTCAGCCTGTCATCGTAGGGTCTGCTTCCCTGACCTCTGATCATGCGCGTGGCTCTTCTCTGGACTCTCTCAAGCTTCTCCACATCCTTTTTGAATTGTGGAGCCCAAAACTGGACGCAGTACTCCAGCTGCGGCCTCACTAAGGCCGAGTACAAGGGGAGAACGACGTCCCGGGATTTGCTTGAGAAGCATCTATGGATGCAAGCCAGCGTTTTGGTCGCTTTACTAGCCGCAGCATCGCATTGCAGGCTCATGTTCATCTTGTGGTCAATGATGACCCCCAAGTCTCTTTCTTCCATAGTGCTAGCCAACATAGCAGTGCCGAGCCTATAAGGATGCTGCGGGTTTTTCTTCCCAAGGTGGAGAACCTTGCATTTATTGGCGTTGAACACCATCAGATTCTCGTCCGCCCACTTGCTGAGCCTGTCCAGGTCAGCCTGGATCACCCGCCTGTCTTCTGGTGTGGATGCTTTGCCTCAAAGTTTGGTGTCATCGGCGAACTGTTATCCTCTAGGTCCTTAAAAATTGATTCACAGATGGCATGTTCCAGTATGTTTCTAGGTATTGAAGATATACTGACGGATGTGTGATTCCCTGAGGCCAACTTTAAAAAAACTTAACTTTATATTTGCCCTTTTTGAGTCCTCTGGGACCTCACCTGACATTTATAAGTTCTCAAAGATAAGTCAGTGGTTCTCCAATTATCTCAGCCAATTCTGTGAATACTTTAGGCCCATTGATTTGAAGGAAGCCAGATTTTTGAAGTAATCTCTAGCCTATTCTTTTCTTAATTTTGTCTGATTATCTACTCCCTATATTCTTGCTGCATGTCATTTGTTGTTGTTTTTGTGAAGATCAAAATGTTAAAAGTCTTCCATTTAGCAGGGGCCCACTGCTTTTCTTGGTCTTGCTCTTACTTCTAACTTACTTAGAAAAGACAACAGACACTTCTCTAACCCTTGCCAGTTATGTCTTAATTTTATGGGTAAAAAATATCAATGGACTGTCTCAGTTCCCAGACCTCAACCTAATAAAAGCAAATTGATGCTATTGGGAAAAATATACTAAATGGAAAACATTTGGACTGTAGCTAGACAAGTGCAGCCATGCAGTATGTGGCACTGTGGACACATCTGTGGTGTCACATGCCATACATTCAGCTGTTCTCTGTGCTGCAAGGTAGTAGCATGGGGGTGGGGGGCAGGGGTGGCGTTCATCCCGGGAGATCCTGGGGTCAAAAAAAACCTGAACAGAAAAAGAAGGGTGACACACATAGGGATAGTGCATCCCAAAACTGGAGCCTGGGCAGCCAGAGCCACACCTCGAGCAGCAGGATCACCATGGCTGCAGCTCCTGGAGGCACCTGGGACCCCAGATATGGCTACTATGGCCAGCCCAGTTCTGGCCCCATCCTCCCGTACCCCACCCTGGGTAACCTGCCATGTGCTGGAGCACGTATGGCACACACGTTCCCCAGAGATAAGTAGCAGCAGCACAAGGGGAAACAAATGTCTACGTTCATGTGGAGCTGGCTTTGGAGAGTTGAGTAGGTTAGTACAGTAGGAACTCTTAAAAATTATGCTAATGGAAGTAGACCCTAAGTAGCTATAAATTGATAAAACTCTATTAAGGTGAATGGAGTTATGTCTTGAGGTAGTGGCTCCTCTAATCAAGAATATGCTCTTTAGTAGAACTATGCTTTTTACCATGGCTTAGGATTTGCCACTTCAGAGATTAAGGATTTTTCTTTGTTGCTTTTTAAGCATTGCATGCATTTGCAGATAAACATTTCTGCATAGTATCTAAAATGGCCTTGCATTTTGCAATGTAGTGAATGCCATGAACTCCCTTGACTGTCAACAGGGGTTCAGGATGCTCCAAATCATATTGGTTTAGGCTCTTTGATTTTTGGTTATAAAAATAATGAAGTCACCCTACTGTGCTACTTGATGGTGAAATACTTGGGAGGTCTTTGAAGAAATGGCTCAGATGTTTAGTGAAGTTGATCGGGTATTGCATACTGAGATTAAATTCTTGAGATTAGTTTCAAGAAGGACAACCTAGAATAGGAGTCCCTTGTGGCTGCCATACAGGAGTCTTTGTCTGCCATAGTCCTTGTCTGCCATGCAGGAGACCTAGGTTCAATTTCCAGATGTGTATGCAACTACAGCAATGGAGGCACCAAACATCTGGACACAGTCTGGCCTTTGGATATTCTCTCAGTGGTTTAAAGGGGGAATGGAAGGTCTTGGCAGCATCCACTCCTTCCTCCAGGGCATGTGTGTTGAAGTCTGAATGACCTCTCCCTCATACACCATGATCTGGAAGGATTGAAAGTTGTCAAATCCAAAATCTAGAGTAACTTCATTCATGTGTAAATAGTGGTCTTTTATATACATCTGTGTAAATCTGAAGTAAGTTTGGCCCAGAGTCCTCTGATAGACCTTAAGTCTCTTAATAGACCTTAAATAATAGTTATTTTATTTGTGAAGTGGAACAGCTGGTAATAAAGAAATGTTATGCAAGCCCATGAAACAGCCTGTTTTTCTTATGCTAGCAATCATTTGGCATCTTATACCATGCTTTATAGTGTGTAGCTAGTGGGTCAGATTCAGTACTGGTGTGACTCCACTGATTCCAGTAGTGTAGGGATCCCTCCTGCCAGGGTTAAAATTGACCTATGTGCTGTATGTTTATCTGTGTGCATGTGTGTTTCTGAGTCTGTTATGGTTGTACCTGTGGCTAACGCACTGGGGACTGAAGCAGGGACCTCTTTAACTTAAGTAATGGCATCTCAAGTTCTCAGCTTAGGGCTATATCTTACTCTTGCCCCATGTGGATATGACACAAAGGAGCACCTCTAAAACAGTTACCAGAGGGTTAGTGGATTAGTTACACATCTTAACTCTAGTGCTTTTTCTTTGTGACAAGTTGGTCACAAACTAAATCTAAGGATATACTGCTAATAGAGAAAGAAAACATCCTTCCAGAGAGATATGGTATGATCTCACAGCCTCTATTAGTGTTGCAGAAAATACAAATCTACTTTTGCTCCTGTGGTCCTAATTCAGTGGACCATTCCTATTTACAAGGCACTTTAGCATGGGCTTGATCCTCAAAGGGACACTAGGCCTAGTTCCACAAATGACTGTACCGAGCCCTGCAATCCTATGTACCTAGTCCCCTTAATGGACTTTAGAACCCCCTGGGATGGTTATCCAGGGTCTCTATATGATGCATAGGAAAAACAAAGTGCCTTGGAATGGAAGGAAGCATCTCCTCATTTTTCTATAACAGCTCAGCAGTAAGAGTATTCCTCCAGGATGTGGGAGGCCTGTATGACATTCCCTTCTATATTTGAGTAGCATAAGGATCTTTTAGTTGTAGAAGAAAGAGTTAGCTGGTCTGAGTTGTCACCTTCATGGACAGAAATCCTGAGTAGAGAAAAGTACTTCCTTCCAGCCAAGTCAGGTGCTTGCTTACCTATCTGACAGCAAAAGGGCCTCAGTCCTGGACTTCTCTTTGGCATTTCCTACTGGATAACTTAGGTGGCTTTCCCTAGTATTCTGGCTCTTGTTGGTCCCATTCTTAGGCTGTTGCCTAACTTTGCCTAGGCTTTATATGCACAAAACCTGACTTGGGTTATGGACGGAGATCCCACTAAAGTGTAAGATAAAGCAATTTAAATTATAATTTAGAGAGGCTCCCTAACAGGGAATTGAGGAAGTTGGGAATTGGGAGATGGTCCAGAAGTTAGGGGGCAGTGAGTTAGAAAGTGACAGAGTCTGCAGAGGTTGCCTACTGCTCCACAATTAAAGTTTGTTTAGTTCTTCTCATTCATTGTATATCTGTATTTATTGAACCTGATGGTCACTACACTGACACAATAGGAGTTAGGCCAGTGGTTAGGCCATTTAGGCCCTGGAATTGCATGAGATTCTTTTAAGTGTGCTGTGAGGTGCTGCACAGTATTAGCATTATTGGGAGTGTAAGCACCCACACATGTTTCACAAGATAAACCCAGAGGGTTCAAATCAGAATCTATCATATGAAAAGTTGTTTTGACATATCATGGTCCTTCTGAGTGCCTTGTAACAGAATCATTACTCTAGTATTTTTCTGTGGTCAAAAAATAAATAAATAAATAAATTAAGAGCTGGCATTTTCCAAGGGACGACTCCTTGAGTCTAAAAAGGCCGTGAACCACTGAATTAGGATTCTTGTGTTGAAGACTCCATTGTGGAGTTAGCTCTCAGTCCTGAGGTCGTGTTGGTTTTAGGAACAACTTAAGTGCTTTGTTGATAAAAGGTCAGCTTAAGCATGCACATAGCTATTTTGAACTGGAGTCTTAATGGTACTGTGAGTGAGGAGAAAGGAGCTGTCATCCAGTGCCTAGTGTTTTTAAATATTCATGCTGGCAACCAGCACTGCCTGCAGCATCATGTCATAGGATTTTCTTTTAAAATAAGCTGCCTATGACACTTTCTTTTGCTAGCAAAAGCTACGCTTCAGAGATAGTGAGATTTTGAAGGATTAGGAACAGTTGCTTTCTTTTTTTGAATCATGACTTCATTTTGGCATTGAGGTTTATTAGTGACAATATTTGCTAGCCTCTGGCAAAGGGAGGTGAGAGGAATCTTTTATTAAGGTAACGGAGCAAATTACATGTGGGGGAAAAAAAAAAAAAAGAAACAAAGTGTGAACTCTGAATTACAAAGAATACTGTGAGAACTGCAGCTGGGTTACATGCTGAGATGCCAAAACAGCTTGTAATTTTACTAGAATAAAATCAGCACTAGACAGTTTCCGATATTGCCCACCTGTTTACTTTACCTCAAGGGCATTGATGCCATGAATCCACCAAACTAAAATCAGCAGTCCTTTTATTTTCACTTATTCACTGAAAGACAAATGACTGTAGTCAAGATCAGTCCAGCTGTAAAAGAAATTTACTCAGAAACGGGAAGTAGTCAAGCTTTCATTGACGCTATAAAACATCCCAAATCAACAAGTCTCTCTTTTTCACTGCTCCATAGGTATTGAGCTTATAGATTTGGTATGAGTTGTAAACTCAACATGAAATGTAAAGGACCTGCCTTTTCAGTCACTTTTGATACTGTTGTTGATTTTTAGATAGGCCCTTTGCAAAATTCAGATTCAGCTCTCAGCTCCCAACTCCCTTAGGGTTGGGAGTCCAAGTGGTGGTTCTTTTTGTTCCAAACTGGAAGTTAGATAAAGATGTAGTTCAGTTTGGATTGTAAACCACCCCAAGGTTTGGGGCATTTAGACGTAGGGTTGTGCTTTCCACTGTTGGTAGGAATAACTCTATCTGTCAAGAGCCAGAACTCACAGCCAGTCATCACCTACTGGGGAGAGCATTTTAGATTTATTGTGTTTTTTCTTATTACTGTTGTTAAGTCTGTCATGGGCTGGGTCCTACAGGAGGGCTGTGATCTCCTTAAGGCCCCCTTCCTCTGTGCCAAGTTGGCCCAAGGGCACTCTCTGATTCTTGCCTGCCACGTCTTTTCTGTTTAGATAAGTTTGGGAGGCTGCCTTACGTCTTCTTGGACACGGTTAGTTGTGACTTCTGTCCCCATGAATTCCCGGGCCCCTTGTGGGTCTTGTTCTGCAAATGGGTGCTTCGGGGCACCCTAGCCTTATGGGCTATGCATGGCTCCAACCACCCCTTATAACATGCCCCAAGCCTCGCAGCTGGAATAGACGTTGGTCTGTCAAATATACACTCGCCCTCTCTAGGGTCCTTTCCATAGTGCTGCCCTCTCTCAGGGATCCTCTGCAGTGCCGCCCTCTCTCTGGGGTCTTCGCAATAATGCCGCCCTTCTCTCCAGGGCCTTCTCCACAATGCTGCCCCTTTCGATAATACTGCCCCCTTCTCTTGGGGTCCTCAGTACTGCTGCCCTCTTTCAGGGCCTTCTTAAGTGCTGCCCCCTTCTCTTGGGCCTTCTCAGGAATGCCGCCCCTCTCCTGGGGCTCTCCATGCCCACACTGGGCCTTCTCGGTAAAGCCGCCCTGTCTCAGGGCCTTCTCAGTAAAGCCCCCAGTCTCTCGGCGCTCACCGCACTGCTACCCCTTTCTCTGGGGCTCGCCACGTCCGCACTGGGGCTTCTCAATAGTGCCCCCTCTCTGGGGCTGAGGTCTATGCACCCCGTACTCTGCGCCCTCACTGGCGCTGGGGTCCCCACGCTGCTGTGGGTTCCCTATGAGGCCTCTTCCATCCCCTGATAGCCTCACCCAAACCACCGGTGTAACAACAACAAAGCAAAACACAAGCCCCTAGGCTGTAACCTAACTTAAAGCCGCCTGGCTAAAACCATGTTGCTCAGACATCTTAGAGCTGCCATCCTTTACTCAGCTTAAGCTGTACCTGTGGTCAGGCTTCTTCTCGCATCCTGGCTTAGGAGCTCCTGCCTCTCTGGCCCTAGTTATAATGTTAAGACTATCAAATCAATATAAATATTTAGGATCCTTGTATGCTAGCATAAAACAATTATGGCTATTTGTTGAATCTATTTTATAGCAATATAACATTCTAGATTAAGGTACCTCAATATTTTCTTCTGTGCTGGCGTTGGTGGAGACTCAGACTCAGCTTTGACTAAGGCTGTATTTGCATTAAAGTTTATGCTTAAAGCAGGACTTTGGCTTTCACTGTTACAAACTGTGCTGGCACCTCTAAAAAAACAAAAAAAACAAAAAAACTTTTCAGTCTGGGGCCAGTTCAGCTTCCAAGTTGTTAGGGCAGTTGGACAGCCTAGGAAGCAAGCAGTCCTCTCAGTGGGAACGGGAAGCTGACAGGAGCGGCACTGTTTCGGGGAGCTCTCAGAGAATGAAAAGCCAGTCAAGAGTTGCCTGATACAAAGGGAGCAGATGGAAGAACTCAGTTTTGGATGAGACCCAGAGAAGTTAGCATTGAGGCTGGCTCTGCAGAACAGTGGGCAGTTTTGAGTTGGTGTCCTACAGTCAGAGGACTTCTGAGACTGGCAGTGGGCAGGAACGTTGCTTCTTTCTCTTCACTTTTGTTCCCCTGCAACGGGTGGAGTTTTCTGCTTAGCTAGAGAAATGAATTACCTAAAGCACCAGTTTTTACCTAAGCATGTGAAGGTCAACAGAGGCAGCAGATGTTTCTGATTCTAAACCAGCTGTAATATCTGGTCTCTGTCAATTGAATCTAATCTCCACATTTAATACACCAACTCTCCATGACACCTCAAAAAAGGCTGAACTCTAGCTGAGCAAATAAGGGGGAAAATGAATTCGTTTAACAGTTTGTCTCCCTGAAGCTGAATGGCATCACTTTCTAAACTTATTCATGTAGGCTGCTTTTCAAATGGCCAGCTGGCCTCTAAATGCCAGATGCTGTCACTCTCTTGAGCCCCTGTTTCTGCCAGGCCCTTGATCCTCTGAATGATGTCTGTTGAACCATCCAAAACCTGATTCACTCTGGTTCTCACCTGCACTCCCTTCTGCCTGAATTCTGTTCTGCCGTTCTCTAGCCATGGTTTGTGAAACAGAGGGACAATATAAAACCTGTTTACAGTTATTCCCCAGTAAAGACACCTTCTTTTGCTATAAATACATCTCCCATTTCTTAACTGTTGCTTCCCATGCTTGATATCACAATTTAAAATCAGTATCTGCACAGCACCTTCTTTATATAGCACAAAATCTGATGGATCAAGACAAACAATTAGGCAAGCAAAAAACCCAAATATAATCTGTTTACTGTATAAACTTATTCACTGGACTTATCACTGCATGTAAACACCTAATAATGCAAATTGCAATGCTTGTTAGGCATCATTTTAAAAATCTTCTGCTGTTGATACTGACAACATTCACGAAGCAGCATCACAAAACTGCAGGGAAGACCATGCTATCAGAATTTGGAAAGCCCATAGCTGAGTAGCTTATTACCTGCAAAGGTTCACATATTCCCCTTCCCCCCTACTCCACCAGGTTTTATTAGCTATTACAGTGGCAGCAGGGAAATACTGTTAGAGCTGCATAAAATAGCAAATTCACACAAGTGGTAATGCCCCTGACTGGAGTGGCTGGTATATGGATTTCTTGAGTGATGACATTATTTAATGCCTTTGGGCAAATGCTGACATTTGTAGTCATTTTAGTTATTCTGTGAAACCTGTTACAAAGCCACAGGACAGAATGATCTATGTACAAATTAAAGTAAGAAGTTCAAACTTAATAGAGCTGCATTTCTTACATACCCAAGGAATCCAGTACAGCAGATAGACAAGAAACCACATGTGTACTTACAAGAGCATATGCAGACAGTGGGGTGAGGGAAGGATTTTCACCCTGATTTACTAAGCTATAACTCTGCTGTGATGGCAGTGTCATTTCTGAGAATACCCTGGGCCCTTTAGTATAACACAGTAGTGTCTCAAGTCTGTTGTGCTTCTGGATGGTCTGGTTTTATGGATGCCTCCTAGACAAGGTCAAAATTATATGCAGCCTTCTGGAAGAGGCTATACAGTTGGACTTGGTGAAAAACAATCTCATAGCATTAAAATAAAACATTCTTAAAGAATCTGTTGAATGTCTATCATGAGGAAAAGCATTTAATTGGCAAGCAGGTGAATCAGGGTAATTTCTGGAACCTAGTGAGACACTATGGGTAAGGCATACCATGGAGATAAATGAGTGGTTTCACTTTGCTCTGTTCTGCTTCGTGCTGCCACATTGGTTTTCTTCACAAATACTAAGGTTAAATAACGAGTTACGTTACACTGGGAGGGAGGGAAGGAGGGAGGCACTGACCAAGGATGAAGTTACTGGAAAGTAAGAGCTTGGTACAGTATGTTCCCCTTCTTACCATGTTTGTACAGAGATATGGATTAGATAGCTGTGATAGTTAAAATCAGTAGGGTTTACAGTTTTGGTCCTTTGTGCCAGATGAATTGTGCAGGGCTGGTTTGTGGGCCAGATAAAAACTCACGCTGCCCTTGCATCCTGAGATCAGGCTCTGGGGGGCTCCCTGCTGCCCTTACCTGTGTGTTGGGATTGGCCCTGGCCTGCTCTGAGTGGCTGATCTAGTGAGCTGGATCTGGTCTGCAGATTGGGGTAGATCACCCCTGGTTTAAACTCATCCACACTGTGTAGCTACATCAACAGAGACAAAACATATAGTCCTAACTGAAATATCCTTCCTGCCAATAGCAGCAGGAAGAATATACGTACTAGGTTGCCATTACTAAGTGATAGACATGGTATGGGTGCCAAGGGTGGATGAATGCATGTGCACATCTGGAAAGGTCAGGCACCACTAATCACACTCCATAACTTTTTCATGTTTCTTGTCCCCTTGTTCCCCTGCCCACGGCTCTGTTTGAGTCAGTTTTATAAAAGCTATAGGGAAGTGGGTGATAACTATCACAGAAAAGGTAGTGTGGGGAGGAAGAAAAAGCTGAACCATTCTAAGTCCACCATCTTCCCGTTTTGCTTTCATCTGTTTTCAACAGAACATCCCAGAATACATGACTTGACCTTCTTGGAGATATGCCTGTTTTATAGAGGCACAAAGGGAAAGGGTATAGAGTAAGGCTCCCAAAGCAACACGATCCAATGGAGAAGGCACAGGATGTGGTATGAAATCCTGGCTCCAATGAAGTCAATAGATGCCACACTGATTTCTTATGCTGGTTCTGTCAGTCACTCATTATATGGGCCTCCATTTTACAGAATGGTGATTTTGCAGCCTAAAACCCTTTGGGATTCTTCATTTAGAAGTGTTATGTAAGTGCCAAGTATAATGACAACACTACCCATTTATTTTGTAGAGTGGAAAATACCAATATTCTAAGGGTTAATTGAGAAATGGAATAATCGTTCCTATATAAATCCATTAAAAACTACCATTAATAATATGTAGAACCTAGCATTTGTTTCAGTTTTGAGTGTTTTGAGGCAATGCGTGTAGCCATAATTCAGTTATGTGATAAAAACAGAGGCAAGTGACTACTGAATGGTGGAATGGCACAGTCAGCAGATGAACAAAACTGAAATACTGAATTATTCTCTTTAATCCACCTATATATGGGGCAAACACTATGTCCTTTCAGACAGCCACCCAACTCATCAACTCCTTTTGTAGGTACTGAAGATTTCATAGACATTAGGGCTGGAAGGGACCTCGGAAGATCATCAAGTCCAGTCCCCCACCCAAAGGGCAAGAAGTCAGGTGGGGTCATAGGATCCCAGCGAGATAAGCATCCAATTTACTCTTGAAGGTGTTCAATGTAGGTGCTTGAACCACCTCTGATGGCAGGCTATTCCAGACCTTGGGGGCTTGGACAGCTAGGAAATTCTTCCTTATGTCCAGCCTGAAACGGTCTTGCAGGAGTTTATAACCGTTCAACCTCATCATCCCTTGGGGCGCTCTGGTGAACAAATGTTCCCCCAGATACTGATGGTCACCCCGATGAACTTATAGGTGGCCATCAGATCACCCCTGAGCCTGTGCTTTTCCAGGCTAAATAGCCTCATAGCTGTCCACCTATTGCCATGAGGTCTGTTTTCCTGACCTCTGATCATGCACGTGGCTCTTCTCTGCACTCTCTCAAGATTCTCCACATCCTTTTTGAATTGTGGGTCCCAAAACTGGACACAGCACTCCAGCTGCGGCCTCACCAAGGCCGAGTACAAGGGAAGAGTGACGTCCTGGGATTTGCTTGAGAAGCATCTATGGATGCAAGCCAGTGTTTTGGTAGCTTTACTAGCCGCAGCATCGCATTGCAGGCTCATGTTCATTTTGTGGTCAATGGTGACCCCCAAGTCTCTTTCCTCCATAGTACTAGCCAGCGTAACACTGCCGAGCCTATAAGGATGCTGCAGGTTTTTCCTCAGGTGTGGATGCTTTGCCCCAAAGTTTGGTGTCATTGGCGAACTTAGCCAGTCCACTTCTGGCTCCAATGTCCACATCATTACTGAAGACGTTGAACAATATGGGTCTAAGGACAGAGCCTTGGGGGACCCCACTAGTCACAGGGCACCATGACAATTGACTTTTGTCAATTACCACCCTCTGGGTCCGACCACGGAGCCAATTCCCCAGCCAGCAGATCGTGGTGGACCCAAGGCCACAATTGGCCAGTTTCGCCAAGAGGTGATCATGGGATACCAGATCGAAGGCTTTTTTGAAGTCAAGATATATGACATCAATCTCTTCTCCCTTGTCCAGGTGATAGGTCACTTGGTCATAAAAGGAAATCAGATTGGTCAAGCAAGACCTACCCACAACGTACCCGTGCTGGCTATTCCTTAAATGTTGGCATCGGCCAGTCCATTAAGGATGGCCTCTTTAATAAACTTTTCTAAGATCTTCCACAGGATAGAAGTCAGGCTGATGGGCCCGCAGTTAGCCGGATCCACTTTCCTTCCTTTCTTGAAGATAGGCACCACATTGGCCGCCTTCCAGTCTTCGGGCACTATACCAGAGCACCAGGAGTTCTCAAAGATCCATGCCAGAGACTGGACTATGATGCTTGCCAGCTCCTTGAGTACCCTGGGGTGTAGATTGTCAGTGCCGGCTGACTTGAAGGTATCCAGCCTTTCAAGGTGTTCCTTCACGAGGTCAGCATTGATGGAGCGCAGGGGATCACCCTCACCTGGACCTCCCTGTCCTGTAGTGGGCAAGAGTGTCCCATGGGACTGATGAAAGACCAACGCAAAGTACCCATTTAATAGGTTGGCTGTTTCCTGGGCGTCAGCTGTCCCATCTGGTTCAGCAGGGGTCCAATGTTGGCCTTGCTTTTCCTCTGGCTCCCCACATATCTGAAAAAGGACTTTTTATTGTTCTTGATGCTCAAAGCTAGTTGGAGTTTGGTTGTAGCCTTGGCTTTCCTGGTTTGCTCCCTGCAGGACTGGACCAGTGCAGAATATTCCTCCATGGAATATGAACCAGAAAAGATCCAGTTTGATTTAGATGAACATCCAGAAGCATTAGCTAGTTATTCTAAATCTAATTCAGTCTGCTTTTCCAAAAATCAGATTAGTCAAGTTTAAAGTTTTCCACAAGATGTCTGGGATTTCTTGGTTGCAGTCAGAAAGTTGAAATTGCTATGAGAGTGTCCTCTTTTCACAGGATTTCAGAATTTTACTCCTGGAGAAAACCAGCATGTGTAAAGACACTAGACCTGACAACAACAAAAAAACCCACACAACTTTTTATTTAAAAAATTGTTGACTCTTGCAGAAAGTTTGAATTCTGCTAATATCTTCGGTAGAAGTCGACACAAGTTCTTGCTTTATTCAAGTCCCTTGCGTTCCCTTATTTATACTTTGTTCAAAAGCACAAGTTTGTTTCATTAAATATTTGGTGGCTTTATTTTGCTAGTATATGCTGGTTTATCATTTTTCTTCTTCTTTTTTTTTTTTGGCATTGCTTAAAATTTCCCAGCAAGGAAACCTGATTTTAATAAATGGTAGTCCTCAGGCCATATAAAATTGCTACTTTGCTCCGCTTCTCCTTTGATTTCAGAGGCAACTGCACATGTAAATGGAGGGTGCAGTAATACTAGTTAAATCTCATTCTTTCTTCTGGGCTTTATTTGTTCTCATGGAACTTGTGTTATTAAGAAGCTTGCTAGCAAAATTTACTGAAGTACGTGTTTTCTTCAGATAGTGATCCTAATGGTAGGACTTCCCAAGTTTGCATCAGAGCTGTGTTTTAACCACTGAATGCTCAAATAGCATCAGAATTTTTTTCCAAGAAAGAAAGAAATGAGAACTTATAAAGAACACTTGGAAAATGCAGCATGCTACTGTTGGCAAATGTAGAACTCCTATCATTCTCAGTGCTGGCATAATGCTTACAAAATTTATAAAGCCTGCAACCAGATTTAATTAAAAAGGCTCATTTTTGATGGCTAATTCATTTCTGCTTACAATGTTAGTTTTGCCAGGAAATTGCTAGATTAACTTTGAACATGAGATTTAATTTCCTGATTATTCTGATTAGAAATTTCTTGGTTTGGTTTCATTTACCAGCTAATTCCTTTTGTCTCTATCTAGCAGAAAAGCAGATGAACTGTTTTAGGTACCACATACTGCATAATATGAGGATTCATGTTACTTGTGAACATGAATGACCCGCCCCCCCGGAGGCTGGGAGGGCACGGCAACTGCCTGCATGTGGTGGTGTTGGTGGTGACAGCGTGGTGATGGTGAGCGGGTACCACCCACAGGCTGCCATGGTGATGTCAGTGGTGAGGGTGGGGCGAGCAGGGAGCGGCCACAGTGGTGTTGGCAGCGAGTAGGGGGTGGCGGGCGGCACTTTGCTTTAAAATAGTTTTAATGTTGTATTTAACAGTTAGTACAACATTCCTATGAAAATATTTTTTTTAAACAATATAAATTAATGTTACCATGTCTAGCTTTATAAAGTTGAATCCATTTGAGACTTTTCTGCACAATGGTGTTTTCCTGTCCTCAACTTGCTCTGTTTTCACGGAGGTGATTGGATAGTTTGGGGACATGATCCTCATTTTAGTGGGAATAGAATGCTATGCTAGGAAGGAAGGAAGAATATGAAAGAAATTGTAATTACTGCTATTTTTAAATACCTGGGAGGTGTTCAGATAATATGTGACAGGGACTGCATAAGCTCTTAGATAGATGTAACAGGATGTGATTAAATCGGTGGGAAAAATTATACGTTTTTCTTTTTATAATTTAATCTTATTAAAACCACTGATAAAAGATTCTTTGATGAGAAATGCTGGGATGAATTAGTCCAATAACTGTTACTCTTTCATTATAATGATTTAAGCCTTCCAAAAATGTCATGGCATTAACATTTTATGCAGTACCATAAAGAAGTGGTTGCTGGAAGAATCAACAGCCTTTTAAAAAATCAGCACTTTTTGACTATCTTTATGAGACTGCTGGTCACTTTGTAATATTAAATGACAACATTGCTGGGAAAAATTATGACTGTAGTATTTTTCACTTGGGCAGTTGGCCATTAGAGGAATGAAACTGCCAACACATTCAATAGCAATCTTCATCATAGCTTTTGGGTATAGTTCAACAATCCATTTACCTTTGGCAAATATCCTTAATAAGTCTCCCCAGGGCAAGTAACTTTTTAATAATATTTTCCCTTTGAATTTTATTAAATAGATATATACTCTAATAAATTGATTGTGTAGCCATATATACCACATAATGTTGGCCTGTACTGTACTGTTTTATTCTCCTCTGTGTCTTAACTGCTGTTTCTTTCCTTCCATCTGGCTTCCTGTTTTCCATCATGCTCCTTTTGCATCATTCCAAAATGGTGTTGTAAAAATCATTTTTTCCATCTGACCATATCAGTTCCCTTTTGCGACTTCACTGTTGACTTCTTTCCTGTCTCAAGTTCATGATGCCCTAACGAATGCTACTCCTTGCTTATCCCACTGAGAGAGACACCTTACTCATCTCTGTAATGATAGAAGTTGCAATCTGGAGACACTCTCTTGGAAGTCTGTGGAAGTTAGGATTTGCGAGATGGTCCCTCAGGCCAGTTAGGGAAACTTGAAGTACTGCAGAAACCTGCTTACTGCTCCATAAAAAAACCCTTGCTTTTTGCTCTTCTCATTTACGTATGTTTGTTTTTACTGAATGCAGTGAAAAAGTAATTTGGCAGGTATTCATCTTTAATCCTTGGCTCCTTTGAAAAAAAAACACAACTGTTTAGTAGGGGTGCACCTATAGAGATTTGGGGGCTGATACCGTTACCCAATATTTAAGGAGGCATATCAACCGATACTGATGTGATTTCTGATGCAGCTGCCTCCAGCTGGTAAGTTCATGTAGTGAAAGTGTAGGGAAGGGGGGTGTTGAGGCGGATCAATGCCCCCCGCGGTGAGGGAGGGGGCAGGAACAGGCACTGCCCAGCCGGGACGGGGCAGGCGTGGTACAGAGCCACAGCTTGTAGGGGGGTGGGCAACTCCCACCACCGCTTGCAGAGCTGCACCAGGGTGTTGTTGCCGGGTTCTGGGCTCAGGGCAGGCGCTGGTGGCACTGGGAGAGAGCTACAGCCACTCCAAATTTTGCTGCAGCTCTGTTTTCAGCACCACTCCCTCTAGCTGCCTGGTGTAGCTCCGGCTCAATGCCCTGCCTCCACCCACACGTTGGGAAGAGTGGGGGCTGTGCCGGGTGGCTGGAGGCAGCAGCACCGGGAGCAAAGCTGTGGCAAAACTTGTGGTGGCTGCAGCACCCTCCCAGCATTGTTGGTGCCAGCTCTGAGCCCAGCCCCTGGTGAGAAGAGCCTGTGCCCTCCCAGGGTGCAAGCAGTGGCAGGAGCTTCCCCCACTCCATAAGCTGCAGCTCCATCCCATGCTTGCCCTGCTCTGATTGGGCAGTGGCTGCTCCTGCCCCCTCCCTCCATCACCCATGGGGCTTTGATTTGCTGCCCACCACAAACCCCTTCCCTCCCCCTCCCCTTCCACCCTACAAGACTTACCAGCTGGAGGCAGCTCTCCATGCTACCAGTTCTGCTTCTCACTGCCTGAGTGCTGGGCTGCGGCTGCACACAGCATGGGCATTTATCGGCCAAATTATCCATCCTATCAGGCCGATTCCCGATACAGCCAATTTTCTTGATATCAGTACCGATCTGATATCGGACTGATGTATTGATGCACCTCTACTGATTAGTTACTTATTTTAATGTTACAAGGATGTTGGTTGTAGCCGTGTTAGACTAAGGACATAGATAGACAAAACTCTTTGGGTAGTGGTGATATCTTTTATTACAGCAACTAAGTAGTTGCAAAAAAAATTTTTTTCTTTGCAAGCTTTTCAGCTCGCATGGCCTTTATCAGGCAAAGGAGAAATTAGAGATGGTAAGAGTTCCTCCAGGTGAAAAAGCCAGTTTATAAAAAGTTGTTCTGTAAAAATGCAAATGAGTGGGGAGACAAAGGCTGGAGCAGGCAAAGTACCTGGGGTTTCGGATGGCAAGCAGGATGCGGGGTGCCATAAATCTGATGTTAATAGTTATCCCAGGTTGGAGAGTATATATCACTGTTGAATTTGCCTTCTTTGGTATTTTAAAGTTAAACCACAAAATAAGAGGCTACCTAACCAATTTGTCTAGATAAAATAATTGTGCATTCTTACCAGCTAAAAGCTATAATAAAGTATAGAAGACAGGCTTGGAAATGGCATGTTTGTATTATAGCAACACAACAATATATTAATTTGTATTGTAAACACCAGCCTAGAACAGGAGTCCACTGTGCTAGGTGCTGTTCCTACATGTAGGAACAGATAATCCTTGCCTCAAAACTATTGCTTTCTGAGTAAGCAAGGAAAATTTGTTTTTAGCACAGGTGCTTTTGAGAAGGACTTCGGCACCTACTTAAATGCAGTAGAAACGATGCATGATATTAGTCTGAAGCCAAAGGCTCGTTATTTACCACACGGTTGACTGGGCTGGCCCACAGCAGAGTCAACAGCATTTAAAGCCATGGTAACCCCACAGACCAGCACTGCTCAGTGTGTGTGTCTGTGTGTGTGTGTGTGTGTGTACTACAGATACCCCCCACAAAGGATGCATGTGCTAATTAGCCACCACTCATAACTGAAATTGGGTGTTTTTGTCACCAGTGGGATGCTCCAGAAATGTGTGCAGATGAGACGCAGGCTAACCCAGTCTGGCTCTACCTTATTGAGGGCAGGGCCACACTAATCATGTGTGCCAGGCTAAGCGGGGCGGAGGGGGGGGGCAGAGGGGGCTTGAGGGATTCTGGGTAAACTGTTTGGGGCCCCATTTCATTATATTTGCCAGATATTTAAGGCTGGTGAAGAAATAGGATTATTGTAAATGTGAAAGAAAGGTGCAGCTCAGCTGTAGGAGTGAAGAGGAAGTAAAAATGTATTCAATCTGTAGCTCACCAAGACTTTAAAAACAGTTGCCAGTGAGGAGGAATGCACTTAATGAACACTACCATATGTTTTATTCAGATGGGCTGTACTAACCTGTCTTTATGATAGGTTCCCAGCAGCATTTTCTCAGCCTCTTGGGCTAAGATCAAGTGATCAGCTGAAAGTCTTATCTATACCTTAAGGACAGATAGGGATCGATGGAGGATCAGGATGTAAAGAGAGGAGGAGGGAAACCTGAGGCTCAAAACAATGGCAGTGGTGGCAAGTAACCAGAAAGTAGAAAGTGAAATGAAGAGTAGAAAAGAAAGTCTAGAAACAGATGGAGAGTAGATAAAGGTGGAGAAGCAGAGAAGAAAGACAACAAAGAAGATGGGAGCAATAGTCAAAATAGCAACAATGACAGATGCAGTGGCAAAGAAGGTGATGGAGAGAGAAACAAGGCCAGAGGGAAAACGGGAGCAGAGGATACCGGGAGACAGAGTGGAAACAGCAGTAGTCAATATGTTGGATGAGCAGCAGAAAGCAGGAAGAGTACTAACAAAATTCTGGCACACCATGAGTGCTATGGCAGGAAGACATGAAAGATGCACCAAAAGATGTCAGGGACTATTGGAGACTGCAGATAAAAGCCATGTCAACTGGTGACAGGATGCAGGCAGGATTGACGATGAACAGATATGAGTTCATAGAAAAGATACCATTTGAGATATTGGAGGTACGGGCAGAACATCTCAGCAGCCTGACTGCTTCCCAAAATGTCATAGTTTCATAGTAGGTAGGGTCGGAAGGGACCTGAGCAGATCATTGAGTCTGACCCCCTGCCATGGTAGGAAAGAGTACTGGGGTCAAACGACCCCAGCAAAGTGTTCATCCAGCCTCCTTTTGAAGACCCCCAGGGTAGGAGCCAGCACCACTTCTCTTGGAAGTTGGTTCCAGATCCTAGCCGCCCTGACTGTGAAGTAGTGCCTCCTGATATCCAGCCTGAATTTGCTCTCTGTCAGCTTATGGCCGTTGTTCCCTGTTACTCCCGGTAGTGCTTGGGGGAACAGGGACTTTCCCATTGCCTGCTGGTCTCCCTTGGCCAGTTTATAGATGGCCACCAGATTCCCTCTCAGCCTCCTCTTGTGGAGGCTGAACAGGTTCAGATCCCGAAGCCTATCCTCATAGGACCTGCCCTGCTGCCCCCTGATCATGCGAGTGGCCCTCCTCTGGACCCTCTTGATGTTGTCCACATCCCTCCTGAAATGTGGAAAAATGGAAAAACTTGGGAGTTTATTTACTGGAACAGTGAAAAGTATAAATTTTTTTGGGAAAAATATGCAGAGGAATGTGGAAGGGAGGAATTAAGAGGGATAAAGATTATAGTAGGGGAAAAGTCAAGGGAATGAGTCATTATAGTAGGAATGTATGTGGATTTATTAGAGGTGGAAGAGATAGAAAGGTGGATGGAATTGCATGTGCAAAGAGTAATGTGTGTAGATACGGTGCAGGACAAATATGGTATTCAGAGGTGGTCATGGAGGGCACAAATTGTGTTGACAGCAAATGAATAGAGTGTAGGTGGGGTATAGCACCTCCCATCTGTGATCCAGCTGGGGCCCCACCAGGGTTTTATACTATACCATGGGCAACTACAGCAATGCAGCAAATGTGGCAAGGAGGGGCACCTATCTACATACTGTCCTGTCATGGGGTATTACAGATATGAAGTAGCTGCAGAGCACCAGGAGTCCCTAAAATGCACAAGCTGTGAGGGAGAAGGACATTTATTGCATAGTTGTCCCAAAGCCTATGCAAATAAGATCAGATCTCCTGAGGAACAATGTGAATCAGAAAGGGACAGTGAGGGAGAAGAGGAAGGTGAGATGGAAGAAGAAATGGTGGACGAAACCCTGCAGAAGGGAGAAAAGGAAAAAGTTTGGAGTGTAATATCTGTAACTGAGGAGGCTCAAGAAGAAACAGGAAGAGAAGGGGAGGGCAGAGTGGGAGAGAGCCCAGCCATGGAGGTTGGGGAGGGTGAGAAAGAAGAAATCAAACAAGCAAAAGAAATGGAGGTGGTATATATAAAAGAGCATGGGAGTCGGGGGGGGGGGGGGGAGGATTGGAGGAAGAAAACAGGGGAAACAATCTGAAAATGAAGAGGAATGAGTTGGAGTCAGAACTGAAAAGCAGCTTCCCACCATTAACTTCCTTGGTCTCCAGTCCTGAGTGGTGAGCTGAAGGTGGGAAAATGGAAGCGTTCTTGAATGCAAAGGCAGCTTGCAAAAGTGACAGGCATGGGAGTGGGGGAGATCACAATAAGCAGCAGCCAACAAGCACAAAGGCACTGATTATAGCATCTATTAATGTCAGGAGTGTATTAACAATGAAAAGATGGGAACAGATTGAACCAGTGTTAAAACAAGACATAATCTGCCTACAAGAATGTGGGTTACAGGGAGAAAGGGATTATAAGCATTTTGAGAAAAGGTGGAGATGAGGAGTGTCCTGGTGGTTGGGGACAAATGAAAACAAAGGGGATCAAGTGGCAATACAGATTTTCCTCATTTTATGCAGGTTCCATATGTGCGAATTCACTCTTATGCGATGATCCTTTTTATACCAAAAATTCATTATATGCGAGGTAAATTCACTCTTATGCAATTGGTGTGGTGGAAGCCTGCAGACAGCTGCTTTGTACAGTGCATTGTGGGAGTGACGCACACAAAAATATAGTCTCCCGCATGGATCTGCACTCTCGCTCGTTGTCTGCGACACGTGTTTCTGTACTTGCCATCCCCATTATTGTAACACTAGTTAATTGCCCGTCAAGAATGAGAAGTTTTCAACATATATGCACCAGCAGAGCAGGAAAGGAGGAAGGCTCTGCTTGGAAACCTAGCAATTTATGTGGTTGGAGGGAGACCACAGATAATACTGGGGGAATTCAATTGCATAATAGTAGCAGAACAGGGGGAGGAGGTCACAGAACTTTAGACAGTTCATCCAGATTGTTAGCAAATATAATAAAAGAAGAGTCATCAAGGGATGTGTGGGCAGGGGAGAAAGTTTTCACTAGAACAGACCCCAATCAAAAGAAACAATTGAGAACTGGCTTTGTGCTTGAATCCAAATAGAAAGACATAAGGAAAGAAAGAAACCATATGTGTGGTGTTTAGTGATTACTGGATGCTGGAGGTAGAACTGGGTCTTGGTAAGAACTCTGTCTGAGGAAAGGGAGTGTGAAAGTTAAATGTGCAACTCCTACAAGATGAAGCATACCCAAGATGAGGGGTGGAAAACACTGAAGAAATACTTTAAGAGTACCACAGAATGGTGGGTGATGGTGAAGAAGAGGAAAGGAGAATTCTTCAGGAAGAAGGTTGAAGAGCCACAGGGAAAATGAACAAAACGATTGAAAGACCTACAAAAGAAAGGTTCAGGAGCTGCTAAGGAGGCTGCAGAAGAAAGTCAAGTACAAGAAGAACTAGAAAAAACAAGGCAAGAGATAGAAAACTTGTTTAAAAGAAAGATGAGAGAGAAAACATTCTTAGCACAAGCACCCTGCGTGGGAGAAAGCAAAGAGTTGTCCTGATTACTTTTTGGCTAGCATGAAAATGACAAAAGGAGAGCTAAAAGCAGTGAGGGAAGAAGGTGGTACCCAGGTGGAAAAGCACGAGGAGGTGTTGAAGGCAATAAGATGATTTTTTAAAGAGCTATACCAGAAGAAGGAAATAGACAGGAAGAAGATGAAGGTTTCGCTAGAAGAGACTGAAATGAAAGTAGAGGAGGAGGAAGCCAACAAGATGGAAGAAAAGATGAGCTTAAAGGAAGTGGAGGAGTGCTTAAAAATCTTTAAAAGAGGGAAATCATCAGGAGCAGATGGACTGCCTATGGAATTTTATAAGATGTTTTGGGCATGGGTGGTAGGGGCGGATATGGTGGAAGTTTTTGAGGAAATAATGGAAACAGGAGAGGCAGGGAAAGATTTTACAAGAGGGTGCTGCATTCTTACTCTTCAAAAAAGGGGAAAAGAAACTCTTGAAATACTGGACACTGATTATACTCCTTAATATGGACTATAAATTAATGGCCAAGAAGCTGGCTTGGAGAATGAGGAAAACCTCCAGAACATAATACATGAAGACCAAGTACCATTCCCAGTACCATGCAGAAGGGTCTCGGATGTGATCAGAATGATCAGAGATACGCTGTCCCACTTCCGAGAGAGGAAAACAAACACCATTATAGCAAATCTAGATCTAGTGAAAGCACATAACAGAGTGGATCACGGTTACATATTCGAGGTGTTAGGAAAAATGGGGTTCCCAGAGAAATGTATATGTTGGGTAAGGTTATTGTGTAGAGAAGTAGAGAGTCAAGCCCAAATTAATGGGCACCTAAGCAGGGCCTTTAAAATCCATACGGGGTTGCACCTGCTGGGTCTCATACATCTTACCTCGGGCTTCCTTAATCTGAGTGCTTGCTGGTACTCGCCTTGCCGTTGCAGGTGGCCTTACAGGAGATCTTCCCATGAGCCGCAAGCTGCCCCTTCTCGCTTGCCACGACTTTGAATTTTTCAGTGGGTGGGGCTTTGTGTGGCGCGGTTGCCCTTGTCGGTTGCCTGCTTCTTTGCCTTCTGCAAGGCTCCTCCTCCTCTGCACCTCGCCCTTTACCCTGCCCGGCGGGTCCTGGTTGCTTCCGTGACTGACCGTACACTCCCCTAAATACTTAAACAATGAGCCCACCTCTCACTCCCTCAGTCTCCCTGCCTCCATACCACTTCACCCCTTCTAATACGAGGAAACATAGAACACCCTTCACAACTCAGAAGACAAACTTAATAAATCCCAAGAGAGGCGTAACCCCATCCTTATTGGGCTTACTTATGGTGCACAGGTAGCCCCTCGACACCTCCGCTTGGTGATGGAGCCTCCTCTATGTGGCCCAGCTCTGTGGCCCCACTCCACCTACCCAGGTTTAATGCTACTCCCTGTCCAGTTTCCCACCAGCGTGACCCTCTCCCTAGACCTCTTGCGAGCAGCTGCCCCGTCTCTGGGTCTCAGCAGCACGGCCGCCCTCTCTCTGGGACTTCGCCTTGTAGTTGCCCTCTCTCTGGGTCCCTGCCTTGCAGCTGCCCTCTCTCTGGGTCTTCCCTGACCCCCAGCCCTCTCTCTGGGTCTTCCTTGAACCGCAGCTCTCTCTCTGGGTCCTGCCAGAGCAGCAGTCCTCTCTCTGGGTCCCCTCCTCGTGGCTCCCTCCTTTCCGGGTCTTCCCTGTGTGGTTCCCTTCCCTCTGGGTCTTCGCAGATCCGTTGACCTCCCCGCACCCTGGGAGCTCCTACCGGTTCGTCTCCCGGCTTGTCTGCAGCTGTTGTTCTGGCTTCGGGCGCTGACTCACCACCGGGCTCCTCTGGTCCTCCGCAGCCGGTGCGCGCAGTTGCTTCTGGTGTCTCGCACCTCCGGCTGACACCGCCAGCCAAGCCCTCTCCTGGCACCCACGCGCCCCCGCTCCCTCTCACTGCCGGCCCTTTTATTTCTGTCGGCCGGCGGTTGGGAGTGACGTCATCCGCCAGCCGCAGGTGACTTAAGGCGCGCTCAACGCCTCGCACGGGCTTTCCCTGCTGTCCTTGTTCCTCCACCCGTCCTGCAGTGAGCAATTTGTGAACTTGTAAGGTTGCAGAGCTAAAGCCCAGCGCATAATCTGGGCGTTATCCATTTTTGCTGTGTTAAGCCATCTCAGTGGGGCATGGTCTGTGATCAAGATGAACTCCCGCCCCAGCAAGTAATATTTGAAATGTTCCATGGCCCATCTTATGGCTAGACATTCCCATTCGATTGTGGCATACCTTGTCTCGGCTGGTAACAATTTCCGACTGGCATAAGCCACAGGCTGTCGAACTCCACTGTCATGCTGAGTAAGAACCGCTCCTACAGTGGTTTCTGACGCATCTGTCTGTAATATAAAAGGTTTCTCAAAGTCAGGGGTATGTATTACCACATCCCTACATAAGGCGTCCTTCAGCCTTGTGAAGCTCCTAGCCATGTCTTCCGTCCAATTTATTTTTTTTCCTTGGGGTCCCCTCAAAGCATCTGACAGGGGGGCTGCTAATTCTGAAAACTGGGGTACAAATCGATGATAATAATTTACCAGACCTAAAAAGGATCGGAGCTGTTTAGGTGTTTGTGGTGGTTGGAATTTCTTGATAGCTTCTACCTTATCCGCTAGCGGTCGTATAGTCCCTTGTCCCACCAAAAACCCTAAATATTTTGTCTGCTGCTGGGCTAGGGTACACTTTTTGGGGTTGGCTGTTAATCCCATTGTTTTCAGCTCCATTAACACCGCTCTCAAAGCCTTGACATGTTGTGCCCATGTCTGGGTGAAGATAACAATATCATCAATGTAAGCGGCCACATAACTTGCATGTGGGGCTAGAATTCTTTCTATCAACTGTTGGAACGTTGCCGCTGCCCCATCCAACCCGAACGGCATCCTTACGAACTTATATAAGCCCCATGGCGTGCCAAAGGCTGTTTTGGGTCTATCCCGTGGGGCAACGGGTATTTGCCAATAGCCTTTTGCTAAATCTAGGGTGGATATAAATTTAGTGGAACCGATTCTCTCCACCAATTCCATAGCATGTGGTATTGGGAAGGCATCAAAAATAGCGATTTCATTTAGTCACTGGTAATCTACGCAGAGCCTCAAAGTGCCATCAGGCTTGGGTACTGGCACGATAGCGCTTCGCCAAGGACTCTGTGAGGGTTTTATAACCCCTTACTCTAGCATTTTTTCCACCTCCTTTTTTTATGGAACCTGTAAGATGGTGGGGTATCGGTCTCCATCAATCCCTTACTATAGCCCCGGGGGGCGTTTGTATATAATGGTAAGTGCCTTGTACTCACCCCAGTTCTTCCCAAAATGTGTCTTTAAATTCTTCTATGAGCTGCTGGATCTCTTCCTCCTGTTCAGGTGTTAGGGTTTTCCCTACTTATATCAACTGACCCTGTGGTTCTGGTTTGACTACCCCTCCTTGCGGCCCGTGATCTTCCTCCTCCATAAAGGTCGCCCAACCCTCGGGTTGTCTCCATTCACGTAAGAGGTTAACGTGGTAAATTTGTTTAGGGCCCGTAGATTACGAGGTATATAGACCAGGTCACCTTAAGCCTACTCTCCTTATGATCTCAAAAGGCCCTTGCCATTGCGTTAATACCTTACTGGTGGAAGTGGGCTGCAACACGAGTACCTTCTGTCCTGGTTGAAATTCTCATGGCTGGGCTTGTTTATCATACCTCTCTTTCTGTTGTTGTTGTTGAGCCTGCCACAAATTTTCAGTGGCCACCTCTTGAGCTATCTGCAGCCGATGTTGGAAAGCCTGTTGATATTCTGACACATTTTGTGCCTGAGTGACTGGTAACTCCCAGTCTTCCCTTAGTATTTGTAAAAGACTCCTAGGGCGGTGCCCCAACACTAATTCAAAAAGATAGTACTTCAGGAAATCAGAAGGGGTATCTCGTAGTACAAACAATATGAGGGGAATTAGTAAATCCCACTTTCGGGGTTCTCCCTGGAGACACCTGCGCAATACCCTCTTCAGGGTCCCATTTAGTCTTTCCACCAGCCCATTCATCTGAGGGTGATAGACGGACGTGCGCAGTTGCTGGATTTTTAATGTCTGACGCACTGTTTTTAATACCCCAGACATGAAATTGCACCCTTGGTCTGTTAGGATCTCCTGGGGAATGCCCACTCGGGAGATCCGTTTCATCAACTCCTCTGCTATTTTTGGTGCTGTTACAGTCTGCAGAGGTATCACCTCGGGGTAACATGTGGCATAATCGAGAAATACCAATAAATATTGGTTACTGGAGCTACTACGCTGCAAAGGCCCTACTACGTCCAGGACTATCCGGGCAAAAGGGGTCCCCACCACCAGTAAGTGTTGAAGAGGAGCTCGTGATGGCCGATCTTCCCTGGTTTTCCAGCACTCTGGGCACGCAGCACACAGTTTAGCCACGTCCTCTCCCAATCCAGGCCAGAAAAACCACTGGGACATTCTGGCACTTGTCTTATCCCTCCCCATATGCCCCCAGCCGGGGTGGCATGCGCCAGTTGCCAAATGACCTCCCAGAAACATGTTGGGACCACTAACTGGGACTGTTCCCTCTCTCCCTCCCGGCCCCGCTGTATGTGATAAAGGAGGCCATTTCTTACCTCAAATCATAGGTGTGCTGGAGCTGTCCTCGTGTGTGATGCTGATGCATCATCCAGGGAGGCACACCGTAGCTCCCACAGGTCCTCCTCCCCCTCCTGGGCCTCCTTAAATTGCCAACTACTAGCCACCACCCACATATCCACCACCCCGGGCTCACCATGGCTTTCCGCCCTCTCGTCTGACTCTCCCACCCATCCTTCTCTATTTCTTAACTTTCTCTTAGCTGCTTCCCAATCTCTGACTCTCTCTAAGGTATCATACAATGGGGGCCAGTCACGCCCCAACAACATTTCACAAGCTAATTGCGGTGCCAACCCTACCAACAATTCCCCTTGGTGTTCCATCACTTGCAAGGAAACCCACTGACGCGGGATTTGTTGGGTTTCCCCATGTAGGCAGGAAACTCTCACTGGAGCAGCTTGATGTCCAGGACAAGGTGCAACCAGCTCAGCTCTAACCAAGGACTGTGCACACCCTGAGTCTAGCACAGCCCACACTTTATGGCCGCCCACTTGTGCCCGTACCGTAGGCAGCTCCCAGACCTCGCCTTCCCCACCATACCCAAAGCTACAATTCATTGGCTCCGCGGAAGGAGCAACCCTGCGACCCTCAGTCCCTCCGCGGTTCCACTGATCTGGCCGCCATCTCTCTTGACTACGGTTCGGACGCTCCTTGGCGAAGCGGCCTACCTTCCCGCAGTGGAAGCAAACAACATCTTGTATAGGGCCCCTGATGCGCCCCTTCTTCTCAATCTCTTTTGTGCCCCCTGATGTGTAGGTTGGGGTGCGTCTTTCTTTTGGATAGAATCCCTCCGAAGCCGCGAAGGCCTCTGCCAGTTTTAGTGCCTCCTCGCAAGATGAAGGCGAGTTTTGTCGCATCCACTGCTGCGTACAACCCTCCAGATTGTCGAGGAATTGCTCTAAGATTATCTGGTCCACTACGGCCTCCTTGTTGCATGTGGCCAGATTAATCCATTTACCAAACAGATCACGTAACAGCTGCAACGAGACGTGGGCATTTCTCTTCTGCCCCCTTTTTGGCCCGAAACCTACGCCGGTAGTATTCAGGATTAATCTTGAGTCTATACAGCATAGCCACTTTAACCGCATCATAATCGCAAGCCTCGTCTCTAGGCATTGCTCGGTATGCCGCTTGGGCTTTCCCGACTACTAGTGCCCCTAACTGGCTGGCCCAGTAGACTTTATCCAAGCCCGTAAGAACGGCGTGACGCTCAAAGGCCTCAATATAGGCCTCCAGGTCATCTTCATTGGTCATTCACAGCATTTTAAAGGCTGACATGCCACGTCTCATCCATTCCTGTTGTCTCTGTAGCATCTGTTGTTGCGTGTCCACAATCTGTGTGAGTAACTGCAAATTCTGGCTCAGGGCGTCAGGAGCGTTGATGGCCATTGATTGCATTGTCAATTGATCTTCCAGGCCCGGAACCTCATGCACGTTCCTGGCCAATGCACCACTTTGCACCTGCTGGGCCTCGTACATCTTACCTTGGGCTTCCTTAATCCGAGTGCTTGCTGGTACTCGCCTTGCCATTGCAGGTGGCCTTATGGGAGATCTTCCCATGCGCCGCAAGCTGCCCCTTCTCGCCTGCCACGATTTTGAATCTTTCAGTGGGTGGGGCTTCATGCGGTGCGGTCACCCTCGTCAGTTGCCTGCTTCTTTGATGTCTTCTACGAGGCTCCTCCTCCCCTGCACCTCACGTTTTACCCTGCCAGTGGGTCCTGGTTGCTTCTGTGACTGACCGTACGCTCCCCTAAATACTTAAACAATGACCCCACCTCTCACTCCATCAGTCTTCCTGCCTCCGTATCACCTCACCCCTTCTCATACTGGGAAACATAAAACACCCTTCACAACTCAGAAGACAAATTTAATAAATCCCAAGAAAGGTGTAACCCCACCCCTATTGGGCTTCCTTATGGTGCACAGATAGCCCCTCGACACCTCCGCTTGGTGACAGAGCCTGCTCCACACGGCCCAGCTCTGTAGCCCCACTCCACCTACCCAGATTTAATGCTACTCCCTGTCCAAGTTCCTGCCGGCATGACCCTCTCCCTAGATCTCTTGCGAGCAGCTGCCCCATCTCTGGGTCTCCGCAGCACAGCCGCCCTCTCTCTGGGTCATCGTCTTGGAGTTGCCCTCTCTCTGGGTCCCTGACCTGCAGCCCTCTCTCTGGGTCTTCCTCAAACTGCAGCCCTCTCTCTGGGTCCTGCCAGAGCAGCAGTCCTCTCTCTGGGTCCCCTCCTCATGGCTCCCTTCTTTCCGGGTCTTCCCAGCGTGGCTGCCTTTCCGCTGGGTCTTCCCAGGTCCGTTGACCTCCCTGCACCCTGGGAGCTCCTACTGTTTCGTCTCCTGGCTTGTCTGCAGCTGTTGTTCTGGCTTCGGGCGCTGACTCGCCACCGGGCTGCTCCGGTCTTCCGCAGCTGGTATGTGCAGTTGCTTCTGGCGTCCCGCACCTTCGGCTGACACTGCCGGCCAAGCCCTCTCCCGGCGCCCATGCGCCCCCGCTCCCTCTCACCGCCGGCCCTTTTATTTCTGTTGGCCAGCAATTGGGAGTGATGTCATCCGCCAGCCTCAAGTGACTTAAGGCACGCTCAAAGCCTCGCACGGGCTTTCCCTGCCATCCTTGCTCCTCCACCCATCCTGCGATGAGCAATTTTTCTCTCTTTACTTTCTCTTTTCCTGTTTTACCCCCGGCTCCTGGCCCTGGGGTTCCCCTCATGGGCTGGGGAGTCTCCCCGGTTTTTCTCTCTCTGTGACAGGGGTGAGACAAGGGTGCCCCTTGTTGCTACTACTATTTGTGTGTGGTATGGAACCATTAGCACAAAGAATGAGAAAAGACAAGGTCGTAAGCTTGGTAAAGATACCAGGAGGGGGAAAGATACAATGCGTATTTTATGCAGATGACATAAACGTAGCAGTTAGAGAGAGACTTTCAATGGAAAGCAGTGGTGATGCATAGGGGGTTCATGGAGGTGCACATGCACCCCTAAGAGTGCTGGTGCACCCCCTCACAGTAGCATTCCCCACTTAGGCAGTGGGCAGGTGGGACAGGCAGAGCTCTGGTGCCCCCCTGAGAGTGCCAGCTGGAGAGTGGGGGCACAAGGAAAAGTGCTGCTGATCCTTCTGGGTGCATCCCTGGCTTTTCCAGGTATGCTGTGGGTACTTCCAGGCAGCATTCCCTTTTAGAGCCAGCATAGAGGGCACGCTGCTTATGGGTCAGCGTGATCAGCCGTTTGGGGATTCCCCCACCTCCCCCTGCCCTGGTTGCTGACAGGCCACTGGGGGGGCAAGTGCCCCCCCTGGTTCAGGAGGCACCAGTCACCCATGATGGAACAGGTGCCATCAGAGTATGGAGAAGCAATGGGGGCTAAAGTAAATAGTCAGAAAAGCACCATAGTAGGAATGGGAAGCTGGCAGGACTTGGAGAAGTTGAGCCTTCAAATAAGAGAAGTGAAATTAGATTTCAAGAGATCCTGATGGATGCAGAGGGGAAAGGTAATACAGCATGGGGAAAGGTGATGGCAAGGATAAAGCAAATACTTTGGTTATGGTCTGGAAGGATGCTGTCCTTTGCTAGAAAAGTAGTGGCAATTAAGACTGTGCTAATGCTGATTATTCTATATATGGGAATTGTCTTTCCACTAATGTGGCAGCAGATAGCAAAAGTAGAGGGGAATATTTATATTCATCTGGAATGCCAAAAGAAAAAAGTTGGCTAGAGCTGAACTGTTTGAAGCAAGAGAGATGTGGGGCTGAGGGCTGCCGGACTTGGGATTGTTCATTTATATAAAATACATAAGCGTGGTTTGCAAGATGATAATGGAGAGAGAGGGGAAAGCAGTGCTTATCGCCTAATTTCATGCAGCTGCAATTTTGAGGAAATGGTGATTATATCAGACCTCTTTGGAGAGTTCATGGGCATGGCAATCACTGATTCATTACATCAGGATGGAAGGTTTCATGCCGAGGTATAAAACAGGGAAGGTAGGGATGGAGGTCCTGAAGGATCATAAGGAACTGATGAAAGCAGTGAGGGAGAGAGACAGAATGGCATCAGTGGGAAACTTCCCAGAAGGACAAGTGGAGAAGGTGGGGGGAGCGATGGCAGTTAAAAAACTAGACGTGGAACATGCTGACTTAGTGTGTATGATTGTAAGAAATATCTTGCTGGTGAGAGACGTGCAACACAGATGGGGCTTGATGAGCTCATCAAGGTGCCCAGGGTAGAGGTGTGGGGAAGAAGAAATGTTGTGATATGTGTTTTGGGAGTGTACATATGCAAAGAGGGTGTGGGAAAGGGTCCACTGATGAGAGGTTCAAAAATAAACCTGTTGGTAGTGCAGGAGACAACACTATATGGACTTGTACCAAAGGGACTGGAGGAAATGTTATTAAGGACTTTATTAACATGCGTTAAAACTAGTTTATGGAAAGTAAGAAACCTCTGAATTTTCAAAGGGAAGGCTTTCATTGACAGAGAGTGGCTGAAGTTGGGGCTGCACGAACTGAAATACAGGAAACCCTTGCTATTCACAGGTTCAGCATTCGTGGTTTGAAATATTCGCAAATGCTGAACCCACATTTTAAATACACTTTAAACACTTACTGGAGCTCCTTGGGAGCTCTGCACTTGCTGCCACTGGGCTCCTGCTGCCACTATCAGGCTCCCACCGGAGCCGTGCCCCACTTCCCAGCTGCTGGGGCACTGTGTTCATGAATGCAGACTGCATTCATGAACGCAGTGTCTTATTCTTGGATTTTGCCATTCACAGGGATCACGGGAACATATCCCCTGCAAATGGCAAGGGTCGCCTGTACTACATGAATTGGGACAAGAAAGAAATCGGAGAAGCAGCGGCAGAGAAGAAGTAGAGGCAAAGGACTGGACACACTTGTTTCTCTGAGCCAGCAGAAAGGACTGATGGGGGGGGCAGAGAGTTTCAGGTGGTTTCTGAGGTAATAGTTTTTCATGGGTTTCTGTATGACAGTGGTCTCCAACCTTTTTATAGTGAAGATCACTTGTTGGCACCCCAAGATCTACCATCCCCTACCCCTGCTTCCCGGACAAGCTGCCCGAGCTCTGACCCCACTCACCCAGCCCAGGCCGGGCGTCAGCAGCATGGTTCAACCCAGCTTTGTGCATCCTACTGGTCCCAATTATGGAGTCTCTGACAGACTGAGATTAACTGTCGGAGGCTCCACGATCAACCAGTCAATCGAGATCAACTTGTTGGTGACCATTGCTGTATGAAGAAAATGAGTTCCGTAAAGGGTTCTTTTGTGGAAAGTTGATACATGTTTTTGAATCTGTGGTTGTTTTTACAATATGAAGTTTTGGTTAAAAAAAAAAAAAAAAAGATGCTCAATATGTGACGCTTCTTAAGTGTAGGTTGCTAAGTGATAAAGGTTGTAGCTGTGTTGGTCCTGTAAGTTCTTATGGCTAGAAAAGTTCATTTTATGCAAATTAGGCTCAGATAAAAGTTGGAGCTGTCTATTTACCTCAAAGGTATCTGATGGCAAGCAGGATATTAAATTATACTTCTTTCTTGCTAAGATGTTTCATATTTCAGAGGACTGGAGATGGAAAGGTTTTCCTGGGCAAGGAAGTTCTGTTGTGTTCAGGCTGCTCTGTTAAGTATGCAAATTTGGCTTGAAACAAAAGGCTGTAGCAGGGGTGTAAGCCTCCAGGTCTCAGGGTGTTGAATTTTTCTTCCATCTTGTAAATGTATGAAGTTTTTATTTATTTCAAAACATCTAATTATGATATATTCCATGTTTTGGGGATAAAAGTTGTGCCTGTGTTGGTCTAAAAAGCAAAAGCAGTTAGTGTAGTAGAGGCGATATCTTTTATTAGACCAACTAGATAGTGGTGATAAGTGCGTTTTTTTTTTTTTTTTTAATTGTGAATAACAATTAAACAGGTTTCCATCAGTGTGGGCCAGGTGTTTTAGTTATGCTCAGTGTTGGCTGCATTCAGTCAACTTCATAGTTGGTTTCCATTTGCTTTTGGCAGCAATTTAGTGACAGACAATGTATTTTGTGTGATTTCCTTGTATATAATCATAAGACAAGGGGCTTCCCCCCCCCCCCCCAATTGTGGGTGGAAAAAGCTCATCTTATATTTGTGTAAATATGGTGTGTTAGGTTTAATGACTCTCAAGTAAGGATCAAAAAGACACAGACATTTGACCAGACATGTTTTGAGGTAGGAAACATCCCTTGCATCCCAGGTGAGACCATTCCATAGCTAAATAGATATAACAGTTATGAGCCCAATGATTTATAAACCAAATAAATCCAGACTTAATGCATTGCATGGAATTCCTTGCTTTCCTTCTGAAATGAGTGCACTCTCATCCTGTTTCTTTTGTAAGCCTTACATTTTCTTTAATGACACCATATTGTATGGTTGCTATGGATATTTAATTGAGAATCCTGGCAAAAACATCCCAACATGATCACTATTCAACTGAACTTTTTTGTGACTGCCACTCATTCGTCTCCAGCGTTCTCCCACTCACGTTTGCCATGTGCATGTGCAGCAAGATGTAACACATCTTTCTCTGTGTGCCTGGTAGTGACAGCTTAATTTTGCAGAAGCAGCTCCAGCATTCAAGGCTGCAAAGGTGGAAGAAAATTCATCTTTTTACTCTCTCTCGATCTCTTTTGCCTCCACAGTATAGTCCAGCTGCCTGGCCATTTTTAGAGTGATTTATGTCACAAACTTAGACTAGAGCCCCAGGCTAAAGGAAAGCAAGTCTGAGGGTAATTTTCTTTCAGTAGTACATTTTAGCAGAACCGAAGCTGCTCATGCTGAGCTCCCTAGAGGAACAACAGTTATCAAATCATGTTGACGCAATGGGGATATCAAAACTATATGCCATGGGTTATGAAAAATGCAACAGGCAGAGGTGGCAATTCGTGATATGAAATTTCCTGCATCTGATGCATCAGGAGGTTGTAGAAGGACACTGCCAGGGCTATGTTTTACTGAAAAGCATATGCAAATACTCAAGCTCTTTTAAAATTGCTTTCACCCTAAAGGCTGGCCAGTTCTTAAGATTAATAATATTATTATGGTCATGCTTTGAAGCCCAAGCTGAGATCAGTGTCTTATTGAATTGGGTGCTGTATGCCCATGTCATGAGGGATCTTGCATTGCATTGGAGGTTGAAAGTCAGAGGAGAGAGAGAAGAGGGGAAATCTTCAAAGGAAAGTCAGATGTGGTTTGGCTGGGGATGTGATATTTCTTTTTAGTGGAAAAGGATCACTTTCAATACTACATTTACATAATGGGGTTAAATGTACTTCCAACCTTAGAAGCATGTGCAGGAAGACACTTGAGTACTGGGGCTGTGTGAAGCTTCGGTCCCTGATTCGATTTGGCAGAGATTCATCCCGATACGGTGGCTGAATCTCCAAATCAAATCAGGAGACCTTTTAATCTCTCCGAATCAAATCAGAACCCTCCAAATTGATTCAGAAAGATTTGATGATTAAGACACAGACGCAGCTTTAAATGTTTTTTCTACGTACCTCAAGGTACCACGTGGGTCATAGAATCATAGAAGTAGGGTCGGAAGGGACCTTGTAGATCTTCAAGTCCGACCCTCTGCCTGGGCAGGAGGAAAACTGGGCTGAAATGACCCCAGCCAGGTAGGCATCGAGCCGCTTCTTAAAGACCCCCAGGGTAGGAGCCAGCACCACTTCCCTTGGAACTTGGTTCCAGATCCTAGCCACCCTTGCTGTGAAGTAGTTCCTACGGATGTCTAATCTAAACCTACTCTCCAACAACTTGTGGTCATTATTCCTTGTTATCCCAGGGGACGCTAGGGGAAACAAGGTCTCCCCCAAACCCTTCTGGTCCCCCCTGGTGAGTTTATAGACGGTCACAAGGTCCCCCCTCAGCCTTCTCTTGTCAAGGCTGAACAGCTTCAGGTCCTGTACCCTCTCATTGTAGGGTCTGCCCTGCTGTCCCTGGATCATGTGGGTGGCCCTCCTCTGGACCCTCTCAATGTTGTCCACATCCCTCTTGAAGTGGGGTGCCCAGAACTGGACACAGTACTCCAGCTGTGGTGTAGAGGGGGAGGACCACCTCCTTGGCCCTACTCGAGATGCACCTGTGGATGCATGATAGGGTCTGGTTAGTCCTGCCGACTGTGACCTCGCATTGTCAGCCTGTGTTCATCTTGGAGTCAATGATGACTCCAAGATCCCTTTCTGCCTCTGTGCTCTCAAGAAGGGAGTTTCCCATCTTATAAGTGTGCTGCTGGTTACTGCTGCCCAAGTGCAGCACCCTGCACTTGTCTGTATTGAAAACATCCTGTTTTTGTTAGCCAACCCCTGCAGCCTATCCAGGTCTTTCTGCAGTCTTTCCCTCCCTACTAGCGTGCCCACCTCACCCCAAATTTTGGTATCATCAGCAAATTTGAACAGGTTGCTTTTCACCCCATTGTCCAAATTGCTGATAAAGAAATTGAACAGTGTGGGCCCAAGGACCGAGCCCTGGGGGACTCCGCTGACCACTTCATGTGAATGCTGAGATGCTCTGGCAGATAGAGCATCCCACAGAAATGCAGGGGGCTCCCCAGAGCACTTGGCAGCAGACCTGGAAGTGGATCAGAAGCACTTGCAGTTCACTTCTGGGTCCACTGGAGAGCATGGTGGGGGGTCCCCCTGCACCCATCCGGCTCAGCGACTGTTACCTCCTGGGTCTGGGGGGGCATCTGGTATCCCCTATGGCCAATCGCCAAGTCAGGGAGGAGTGGGGGGAGGACCCCCAGCATGCTCAGTGGCAGACCCAGAAGTGAACCAGAAGTACATCCAGGTTTGCTGCTGAGCATGCCAGCCCCCCCTGCACTCCTGTGGGATGTTCCATCTGCCCCAGCATCACAGCATTCACAAGCCATGCCTGGTACCGCAAGGTACATAGAAAAAAAGTTAAAGCTGTGTCTATGGCTTAATCTCTGATTCTCTGAATCAGCATCAAATCTTCAGTTTCGGCCGAATCAAATCAGGGACAGTGATCTGAATCTACTAATTGAATCACTGTCCCTGATTTGGGCCAAATCTGAATCAAATACATCCCGTTTTGCACACCCCTATTGAGTACTATAGGATGTTGCCGTACATTACAACTTGCACATGCTAACTTTAAGGAATGTTAGGTGGTACTAGGGTTAGTAACTACTATGAGCAGTCACCCATTAAGTGTTATTGCCTGGTCTGATGTGAACTGGTCTGACTTGCTGCTAGGGGGCTGTCAAGGAGGGGCATGGCTAGGAACTGCCAAGTCTATCCCATGCCTGGCTCTCTAGTGGTACCCACTCAACCTCTTCCCACCTCTCTCCCTCCCCCTGGGCTCCCCATTTACCTATTTCCTTACACTGCCCACCCCCAATGCCTCACCCTCCCTGTGGCTCCCCACTGTCCCACAGGTGCCTGGCTCTCCCTGGGTCTCTGGAACAATAGAGTTCTGGATGATAGATTGTTTACATTATAGGGGCTGGAAGCAGTGCATCCTGGGGTACTGGAGGACTGCAAATTGATGATATTGGCCCCATGGAGCAGACTGATGTTACTGCAACACAAGCTGCCGAACACCAGCTGGAGATAGTCCTCTCCTGAAGAGGCATAACTTTGAGAGGCTTAGAGGGCACTTTAGCTCATCTTTTCCTGCCTTAACACACAGACACTCTCATCTTAAGAGCGTTTAATATGGGAAAGGTAATGTTTACAACACCCATAGAAATTGAACGCACAGGACATGTTTTTACCAATGCTAGGGGATTATGACTGGTAACAAATAACTGAATAATAACTACCTGCATCACTTTTACAAAGACTGGGAGTCGTTTAGCTTTTCCACATCAGCAGTATTCAACACTGTTTTGTCTCTGCCTGCAGGTTTAATTTCTATTCATGCTTTTTAGACAATGATGCTGCTTTTTCCTCTTAACCATTTTGCATGTATACTTTAAATAATTAGTATTCAAACTTACACAATATACCACATAAAATTATATAATGATTATAATGACCTTATCTTAATCCTTTACAATAATACAGCATTTTCCACCCCAGAGTGCTTTGAAACCTATTGGCCATTTTAAAGATAAATGGAGGCCAATTTGTGCATATTATTTTGTGCCTACATCTAGGTATAATGGCTGTTATCATTAAAGTAAATAACTATTTAGATGCCCACTCAGATATTTATTTATTTATCGACACGTGCAAGCATATATTTCTGTATTCAATAGTGGACTTAATTTTGTAAAAATTAGTCTTTCTATGTAAACAGAGTTTCACCAAGCTAATGTTGTTCATTTGTTCCAGTGCTGCTTCTGCCAAACATTGAAAAAATCATGAGCCAAGTTCCTAGAATCACTATTTTAAAAAAAGAATACTGTAAGTTTTATTTGCCTTCCAACGTCTCTACAGCAAACTTTTTTTCAAGTTTTTCCCTGGAATCATAAGGGCTAGAAACCTACTGCTAATAGCAGTGTATAATGAAAGAGAGAAAACATGGCAGCAATTGAAATATTTCAGTTTCTCAATGGAAATATTTTACTTTGGGGCCATAACTCTCCCATGTTCACAAAGCAGCAAACACTCAATATTTTCTTGAGGAAGGAACTCTCTGCAAGAATGAACAGACTCCATTATGTTATTTTTCCTGAGCAAAGCCTACAGTATTTTCTCCATGTGTGTGCGTGTGCACACTAGCAAAGAATATTTTAAAAATTATTAAAGTACTCATACCTGTCATGTTGTTGTAGAACTTATTTTGGAGACTCAATTAAAGTTAACCTATTTATCTGCACTGTACTGATCTGATTCTTGCTAGGTGTGTTTTGAAGACAGCTCTCTGAAGAGAGCTGTCTGTACAGCAGCTTTGTGAACATGGGAAAGTTTCAAATGATAAATATTTTGCTTATAAGAAGCGATATTTTTTCAAGTTGGCTTTGAACGCACTGAAAATCAGTTTCAATATATGGTCACTGGTCCTGTTAGGAGTCTTTCTAAATCCTGTGACAGTGGATTGTAATATCCAGCTTTTCTACCTGAGGGGAAAGGGGGCAGGATTATTTAGAGAAGTAGCTATTAAATCATATGGAATGTAAGAGGCTTATATATTCATATCAGCTTAAAAACATAACTGGATGCATTAGTATTTACAGATGAGGCCTTTAATTGAATTTTGTCAATAGACTATTAAAGCAGACTCAAGCACAGTTCAATCTTATTTATTCAGAACTCCGGTGGGCACTCAACTTTCTGAGAGGTGGGATTTTGCAAGTAAGAAAACTTGAAAGGATGGCATTCCAAGTATAGGAGGTGAACAGCAATGTGTGGTCTTACACTATGCATGCAGATTAATGTGGAGCTAGCCAAACTAATTTTAAATCAGCTAGCTAAGATACCAGATCCAGTGAGCCAGAGCTGAATGGAGTTCAATGCATTCTACTTCACACTGCTTCTCTGTATCCTGCAGCATTAAATATAGGTTCTGCAACTTGTCCTGGGACCTACACAATATCTCTGGTGCAACAGAGAATTGAACCCAGGTCTCCTAAGTCACAGATGAGCCCCCTGATTACTAGACTGTTCTTCTTCACCAGCTATATTTAGCTCAAAGGGTTCAGGAGGGTTACAGATAAACAGCTTCAATTTGATTCATTTCTTCCCCCCTCCTCCTCTTTTAAATACAAAGGGTTAAATCAAAGTATAATTTAAGCTCTCTGCAAAACCTCTTCTACTGGGTTTGTATCCAAAGCATAGTTTGCACCAATCTTTCACTTTTGCCTGCACCATGATTATAGTCATTTCTAAAAGAGACGAAGATAAACGGAGTTAATCTTGGCAGTAAATTATAATATTACAGTCAGTAAAGGATCAATGTCTAGGTGATAGCTAGAATATGTAGATAAGGAGTTGAAGTAAAGCAGTATTTGGCCAGCTTTATTCTGATCTCAGATCTTCATAGAACATAAAGCAACTTAATTTAAAGCATCTCGGACACCTTCCACATTGTGTGCCTGGAAATCGGTCTGTGCTTGGAAACAGTGACCACCTGTCAGATGTGATCTGCTTGGTCAATTCTGAGTAATTTTCTTCTCTGAGTCTCAGTAATATTTAATTTTGTTGGCACACTTGTCACTGCTGCTCCTTTGCCTCAGGCTCCAGTGAGTGGTATGCTGCTTGCTTCTTTCCTCTTCAGTGCAGAACATTCCCAGTGTGTTGAAAGTCACGTGCTGACAATGCTGTAGGAAGGAAACCAAGAGTTGAATTAGTTGATGCTTTTCCGTGTAAGGGACCAGAGCTTATCTCTGTGTAGCTGGAAATATTTTGAATGTTGGTGGTGTGGCTAGCTGTCTAAATGCTATCTGTGTGGCTAGATGTCTAAAATGCTCTTAACAAAGGAAATTGGGGCTGGGGTGGCACGGATCTTAAGGTGCATGGTTGACAGCCCAGAGGTTGCAATTTTGAGGCCGTAACAGAGGTGCTCCAGGCATGGCCCTGTCAAATTCCAATGAATCTGCAAATTCTGCTAAATACCTTGTCATAAGGACTCAAGAATAATCCCTTACAAATCGTCACTTTTTATAATCATTAGTCCTTTACTGTCTATTTTAGATCTTGATTCCGCAAAGCAAGGCCTGTTTAACTTGAGCATGTAAATGGTTCTGTTGGTTTTAATGAGACTATCATTAAGTAAACAGGTTTTGTGTAGTTTATTTGTGGCCATGCTTCCCAGAGCCCATGGTAATTTCAAGTTGGAGCATTTCCTCCTTTCTGGCTGCCTGTCCATGTGATAGTTCGTATTCTAATTAGAACACATTAATCGAGTTGCTCTTCATTCTGATTGGAAGCTTCCACCATGGCCACACAACCACATGTATAAGCCCCTGCACATTTAAAAAGGGCCACAGGGGGTGCTTTATTTAAACCTCATCTAATGAGGTTTAGATAAAGTGTCTGGTGGTAATTTTTAAATGTGCAGGGGCTTATACACATGATGGTGAGTTGTTTTAATTAGAGCAGCTTTCTGGGAACTGCTCTAAAGAACCACCCCTGCTCGCCTTAAGCAGCTATATAAGCAACCCATTTCATTAATGGGGGGGCTTTGGCTGTAAGGAAAGTTTTGGAAATAAAACTGACTAGCTCTGTTCTCAAAAGTGGAAGGAATCTTGCACTCATTTGAGTGGCATTCAGTGATAAATCGGGGAAGTGCCAGTTAGATTGGTACTTCTGTGCCTACAAACTTAGATGCCAAGAAGAGGCGGGGGGGGGGGGGTGTTTGTGTGCATCACAGGAAGCAGAAATAATTGGAAAAGCACTGCTCCTTTTGTATCCTTGAGGAACAATCGCTCTTTGTCCACACACTTTCCCTGTGGCCCATGATCCTGTAGGACATTAATCACTAAAGCCCTTAGCTTATTGAAGTCAGCTTTTTTAAAGTGAAGAATTTGTACCTTACTGACAGATTTCCCAGCCCTACAATGGACAGTGAAAGTGATAGTGTTGTGGTCACTGTTGCCTAGGTTACCCTCTATCTTTAGATAACTCACCAGGTCATTCCTTTTGGCCAAGATTAAATCTAGGAGAGCATTTCTTCTGGTCAGCCCATATACTTCCTGAGACAGGTAGGGCTCATTGATACAAGTCAAGAATCTATGCAACCGGTCAGATCTGGCCAAGTGTTCTTCCCAGGAGATGTCTGGGTGGTTAGTCGTCCACCTGGTGGCTGCTCTCACAGCCTCTTCCAGTTCTCTGGAGAATTCCAGATCTAGCTCCTCATCTTGATTTGGATGTCTGTAATATATTCCTACAGTTGGGTCCCTTTCTCCATGTGCCCTCTGTACCTTGACCCAGAGAGTCTCAAGTCGCCCTTCCTTAGTGCCAATTTCAGCTTCTAAGGAGGGAGGTGTACTGCTCTTTTACATATACAGCTACACTTCCACCCTTTCCCCCTATGCAATCCGTCCTGTGTAGAGTAGCCCTCTTACCTGTGGTCCAATCATGGGTAGAGTCCCACCAGGTCTCTGTTATCTCTACAATATCATAGTCCATGCTGGAAAGCAGGAGGGCCAGTTCCTCCTGTTTGTTCCCCATGCTCCTGGCATTTGTGTATAGGCATTTGAGCCCTCCATTGGAGGTCTTCGGTTTCCTGTCAGGTTGAGGGAGCTCCATCCCCTCAGCTTGTGCTGTAGTGTCCTTCCTGTTATCTCCTGTTGTAATGGTTATTTTTTTGTTGGCCTCGGGCTTGCTCTGCTCATTGTTACCCTGTCCCCTGGTAATCCTTAATTTAAAGCTCTGTCAAAGAGGTCTGCCATTCCAGCCAAGAAAAGAGCCTTCCTCTTTGGTGTGAAATACTGTCGCTTTCTAGAAGATCTCTGACTCTAAAGTGCATGCTGTGGTCCAGGAAGCCAAAACCCTCTCAGGAGCACTATTGTCAGAGTGTTCGGTTCACCTTTTCGATACATCTGTCTCTTCTAGGCCCTCAGCGTACAACCAAGAGGACAGAGGAGATGTATCCATCTCTCCAAGCAGCTCTTCTGCAACCTTTCCCTCTGCTAGGAAAAACTGTAGTCACATTTATTTTAACTTAATTATCCTTGATTTATTTGTTAATCAGTAAACTGGGCTTCATTACTATACTTATAAATGTGCAAGAAAATGTACCCTCTCTATTCAGAGCAAAAAGAAAGAGAGATGCCCCCCCCCCCCCCATGACACCCTAGTTGACCTTGCACTTGTCTTTTATTGTGTGGATCAATAAGCGACAAGTTGAGTGGACTTCTCTAACAACTCCCCAGAGCAGGGCATAATCTTAAGGAAGTTATAGTGCCTGAACTAAAGCCAGGACACACACTTCAAAGGGTGTTGTGAAGTAGGACATGATCATCTTGAATGGCAGGAAAGTTGGTTAAAAAAAAAAATTGTTCCATGCATTGTAACACCACCAAACATAACCTGATACATTAGCTATAGGTTTAGCTACTGGGATGTCTTTTCCAAACCATCTGAAAGATCAGTTTCACACTATACCACTCCATTCTGACTCCACTGAAGCCAACTGGAAGTGGCTCCATGAAGCTATACACACCACAGGCCTTGAGACCCTGGGACCAAGCATCCACAGACACCAAGACTGGTTTGATGAAAATGATGAGGAGATACAACAGCTGCCAGAAGAGAAACAATGTCTCGACAGAGTCTACCTGTATGATAAGTCTGCATCAGCACAATAAGCCTACAGCTCAATATGGAAGACCATTCAACAGAAGCTGCAAGGGATGCAGGACACATGGTTGAGGAACAAAGCAGATGAGATCTAGCATTATGCTGACCAAAACAATGCAAAGAAGTTCTTTGATGCCATAAAGACTGTCTGCAGTTCACAGGTCCTTGGATCCTCTCCTCTGCTGTCTGCTGATGGGACCATGCTATTAATTGACAAGGCCCAGATCCTCCAGAGATGGGCTGAACACTTCAGCACCTCAATTGGACTTCCTCCATCAAAATGGATGCCGTATGCAGGCTGCCTCAGATCGCCATCAACACCTCGTTTGAAGCTCCACCTACAATCACAGAAGTCCAAAAGGCCATAGAAACAATTTTCTAGTGGCAATGCTCCTGGAGCCAATGCAATTCCAGCAGAGGTCTACAAATCAGGTGGTCACGGCCTATGGAGAACTAACCGAGATTTTCTGCAGTATGTGGCACAGGAGGTAGTCCCCCAAGAATTCAAGGATGCCTCCATCATCCAGCTATACAAAAGGAAGGAAAGTTGTCAACTCTGTGACAACCACAGGGGCATCTTCCTGCTCTCAACTGCCAGAAGGATACTCATGAGAGTCCTCAACCGGCTGACTGAGCATCTAAATGACCTGCTGCCTGAGAGTCAATGCGGCTTCAGAAAAGGACATGGAACCACTGACATGGTGTGTGCAGTCCACCAGCTTCAAGAAAAGTGCCAGGAACAGAATGTTAACCTTATCCTCACATTCATCAGTCTAACCAAAGCCTTTGACACCGTGAACCATGAAGGCCTCTGGGAAATCATGAAGGCAGTACAGATGCCCTGAAAAAATGATCAATATGGTTTGACAGTTACACAATGGTATAATGGCACACATCTTTGCGAATGAAGAATGCTCTGACCTATTTCTGGTCACAAATGGCATCAAGCAGGAGTGTGTACTCAAACCTACCCTCTTCAGCGTGGTATTCTCTGCTATGCTGTCGCATGCCTTCCAAGATGATGACCTTCGTATGGGAATTAGGTACTGTTTTGACAGAGACATCTTCAACCTGCGCAGGCTCCGAGTGAGCTCCAAAGTCCAGACAGCCATGCTTTGCAACTTCCTCTTTGCTGATGACTGTGCGTTATGTGCAGGCTCCACAGGCTGACATGCAATGGTCCATGGACCTACACTTGTCAGCCTGTGACAACTTTGAACTCACTATTAACATGAAGAAGACTGAAATGATATTTCAACCTGCACCCGGCACAACACCCTAGGAACCACACATCTCGGTTAAAGACCAACAACTGTCAATGGTCGACAGTCTTGCCTATCTAGGCAGCACACTCTCCTGTACTGTCCACATTGATGACTAAGTCAATGAGAGGTTACCAAAACCTAGTGTGGCCTTTGGCAGGCTCCATAAGTCATTCTGGGATGCTGAGGCATCAGAATGTTGACAAAACCTGAAGGTTTACAAAGCCATCATCCTTCTGACCCTCCTTTATGCCTGTGAAACCTGGACCATTTACCAGCATCATGCCAAGAAACTAAACCACTTCCACTTGTGCTGGCTGTGAAAGATACTAAAGATCAAGTGGCAGGACAAGATTTTGGATGCTGAGGTGCTCAGAAGTTGGACTCTCCCCAGCATTCACACCCTGATGAAACTGGCACATCTACAATGGGCTGGCCATCTCTCAAGAATGCCTGACATTTGCCTGCCAAACAAAGTCTTGAACTGTGGTGAACTGTCAAATGGAGTAGGCTTTCATGGCGCATCAAAGAAGCGGTACAAAGACACCCTAAAGGTGTCCCTAAAGAGTTTCAGCATCAACCCAGAGCTGTGGGAGCAAATCGCTCATGGATGTCCATCCCAGAGGTCCCAAATCCAGAATAGAGCATTGGCTTTTGAACAGCAATGCACAGCAGAAGCAATGAAGAAATGCACAGCCAGGAAAACGAGCACCTCCTGTATCCAGTCCTCATCGCTTTCCTGCCCCTGCTGCAGCAGACTGGTCAAAGCAAAGATCAGACTTATAAGTCACCTATGTACTCACATGACCTAGCCTCTACCCCCTTTGTTCTCTTCCCTTTCCCTTTTTTTCTCCTTTCTCTTTTCTCCTTCCCTTTTTCTTTCCCACTTCTTTTCTCTCTTCTTTCCTCCCCTTCCCCCATTGGATGTAGTCATCTTCTCCGACGAAGGACAAAGGACAAAAGTAGTAGGTTTCAAATGCTTTTTACAGGGATAGCACGTTATAGTAAGCCAGGCTGGGGTTTCTTAAGGAGCTTGTGATTTTTATAGTAGTTTGGGCACCAAACACTTTGCAAATCACAGCCCTGATCCAGAAGCTGTACAACCTGAGGTTGCAATGCCAGCTGAGCCATCAAGTGAACCTCGCCCTTCATCAAAACTGTCCACAAATCCTAAGTTGGAAAGCTTCAACTGGAGGTCCTGTCTTACATTTCTCACTTTTCTCACTTTTCTGGTTTCCATTTTAAGCTGGGAATGGCCTATGAATGGAGGTTCTTTTACTGCATGCTCTGTCAGTCCAACATCAGGAACTTGGGATATACCTGGAGACATTAAGAAAAGGTTACATTATTTTTAACCTCAACAAAGCATTGTGTTGGGGTTTCCTGTGTAGTTGTTTAGTCCCATCAAGTACTCCATCTCTAGCAAGTATAAATATTGCTGAAGATAGGATATAATCCTATAGACTGACCATTTCCTTAACTGCAGAAGTGTGATCATATAGCCTGATACTGGGAGAGGGGAAGGTATGGGAACTGTCTGCACAATATTCATGAACTAATTATGAGCTTAATTGCCTGTATTCTACAAGTCAATCTTGAGTCTTTCAAGTATTTAAGACCTCTTTCCATTGACATGACCTTTGCCTTGAAGCTGTATTTTACTTCCAGATCAAAACAAAGGGAAAATCCTCAGCTTGACAGCTCTTCACTTGACACTGTCATAGATTTTTCAGCTAATCAGCCCAGTTAGTTGCCTCAAACTATCTAAGCAGTTTATGTTACTGAGTGATTTACTAACGGGATATATATTCTGGTATTGCCCCTTTACCATGTGATATTTCAAAAGAAATTATTAATATTTTAGTAGTGCCACAATTAATACCAGAACCTTATGGTCATGGTTATCATACAGGCACATGGCCAGAGGTCTGGTGCACACTACAGTTTGGCTGATATGATTATGCTGGCTAGCACTATGAAATGATCACACCAGCAAGCTATAGCTTTATAGCTATTTCAGGAAATCCCGTTTCCCCTAGTCTGAATATAGTAAAGCTGGCAGAAGGTTTTGGCTGTGTAAGCTTATGCGATTTGGGGAGATGAGGTAACTAAACAGACTAAAACCCTTCTTCTGCTTCCATTTGCATAGTTATGGCAACATGAGTCCCATGATGTAGGCAAGCCCACAGACCGAGGTAAAAGTCTAATTGGACAAAATAGGAAAAGGATAAGTGTGAAGTGACTTGCTCAAGTCACAGGTGAAGTGACTCGCCCAAGGCTAAACAGTTGGTAAGTAGGGGCCTGTACAGAAATTACACTTATCGTGTGTTAAACGCACAGAAAGTTTTCTAAAGCCATAACTGAACAGACATTCACAGAGCATAGAGCACTTAAAAAATGGCAGATCCCACTCTAAGTTAACCTTGGATGGATGTAATATCAGACTAAGGCAGACAAGGTTCCTTGGGTGAACATGTTATCTTCTGTTAAACCAGCTAAATAGTTGTAAAAATTGTTCTTTGCAAGCTCTCAGGCACAAACACCTGCTGGTGAATTGTGTGCTCTACTGGGTAAAACAGAAGTTAAAGTGCAAAATGCAAGTCTGTGACAATGCAAATGCCTTGTAGCAAGGATAAGAGGGGTAAAAGACAATGTGTGTGAGACAGGAAGGTGGGGTGAAAAGAGGAATGTTGAATTGGCGATAGAAGAATGTAGCTTGTAAAATGCAGAAAAGTAACCTGGGGTTATCAAATGGCAGACAGGTTATAATGTGCCATAAATCCAATGTCTATATTTAGTCCATGATTTTTTCTTTCCAGTAGATTTATGAAGTGAAGTTCATAGGTTTGTCTACGAAAGGTGTTTTGTAAATTCCCTTAGAGAATTTGAACTGAGAGATTGGAGAGAGAGTAATTGCCTTGCGAGAAGTGTGCACCTATAGGTAATTGGGTATTTTTGTCTTTGATAGATTTTTGGTGTGCGTTCATTCTAGTACACAGTTGTTGTTTGGTTTCTCCTACATATTTTCCATCTAAGCATTTACTGCACTGGATGAGATGTATTACATTTCTGGAGTTTCAGGTGTAAGATCCAGGCATGGGAATAGCTCTGTTGTGGGGTGCAGTGGATGAAATTCAAACCTCAACCACTATATTGTAAAACAACGCATCAGACCAAAGCACTTCAGGTTGGTGCGTTTTATCAAATGTCTGTACCACATCCTGTCCTGAATCAAGGTAGGTCACATTCCTGGGATCCTTGGCATCCCAGGGATCCCTCATTGTGTGGCTTGCTAGCCTCAGCCAGTGCTTGTCAGCTCTGGGTGAGCACTGGCTCAGCCCTGCATCTTGGCTGACAGAGAGAGGAAACAGAAAAGGCTGTCTCCTCCGTGCATGGTCAGGCATGGGGGTAGGAGAATGGAGCCCCTGTGCTGCATGGATCTCTTCCCAGCTTGTAGGCACAGGTCTTGGTAGGACCCAGGCTGGGTCCATGTGACAGGTGCTCCATTTCCCCAACTGCCATGATCAGGACTGTCCAACTGGCAGCCTGTGGGAAAACAGGGAAGAGGCCCTGACATGAGTGGTTAATCTGTGGCCCCCATGCTCCCATCTGGCTGCTGCTCCCCTTATTGCTCCAGCTATAGCATCAGCTGTGGGCTCTGGGCTTCCCCTCTGGCTTTGGCTTTCTGTGTCTGCCCCTGGCACAATGCAGTGCAGTGCAGCCTGCAGTATTGGGGAGCCCAAGGCCAGCAAGCTGAGGGGCCTGCCCATATGCACAGTGCAACAGTGGAGGAGCTGCTTACCTGTACTCATGGTGATCCTGGGGAGGAGGAGAGGGCAAGTCATACAGTACAGTGTGGAGATGCAGCCTCCCGTATGCACGGTGCAATGTGGGGGCTTGCACGTTGGTGGTTTGTATGACCCATGGCTCACACTGTTATGGCCCACAGGGCATGTGGCCCCCACTGATGCAAGGATGGAGCCCCTGGTCACGCAGAAATTGGACAGCTCTGGTGCAGATGCCTGCAAGCTTCTTAGGGTCCTGCTAGAAGTGTAATTGTGGCAGCATGGAATTGATTGTGGGCTCTGAAGTTGAGTAAATGTTCAGGCTGTTAGCCATGGCTGTATGGCTAGTAATGCTCTGAACCAGGTAGTTTAAAGCTAGTGTTTAGAGTCCCTGCAGTTACTGCAGTACATATGAACCCCTGGGGTTCTGCCTGCCTCTGTGCTGAGTCCTGGAGCACTACCATGAAGCATGCCCTGTTCCACCCACTTCTGTTCAATGAATGTTGTATCAGGGAAATGAGGCAGGGTAGTGCTCTCAGAGCAGCCCTGAGCTTATGCCCAACCACTGGTCCTAGGCTCTTGCTTTTTGCTTTTGGTTATTAGTGTGTGCTCTGGACCATGCTAAGCAGTTACGTTGCTCGATTTTCCAGGATTTAGCTTGACTGGGACTGGGGAGACCAGCCAGAGTGTACCTCTTGGCATTGCTCCTAGGCAGAGAGGAGATGAGTATTTGTCCAAGGTTGTGCTGTGATAATAGGAAATTGAACTTGTTTTACAATGGCCCAGCCTACCTCCCTAACCCCTGGGGCATACCTATGTTGTTATGGTGTTGGAATATCATTGAAAAGTTCAGAGGGGCACAGCTCTGATGCAGAGTGCAGTCACTGCGCAGTGTGGTGTTCCTGGGGAAAACACTTCTGCATTGGGGCTTCAGTAAAGTGTGCTTGTGTCTGTGTTCATGAATCTGGCAAAAGTGTTAGTAAAATGCTCTGGTTTGAGACCGTGCTGTGTTTTAGAAATGTAAAATCTCCCCCTGTTGAGCTGTACAGGAGTCCTTCCTCGAAGCAAACTCCTAGCTCATTGATGTTCTCCAACAAAAGCCCATAATTTACCAACTGCTTCATTTGCTTTGCCTCACCCTGAGAGTTTGTGTCTCTGAGCCCTGCTAGTTATTTGAACAGTCTCCTTTGCAATTGAAGCAATCCCAGTAGCATAAGCAAAAACAAGGTTGTTTTGCTTGAATGGCTACTGTTGAGTGGTTTCCTAAGATTATGGTGTCAATTGGGACTGTTCAAATTTTTTTCCTTTTCCCTTTGCAATAATCTTACTGAGCTAACACTTTAAAAAATGTATTAATACATCTAGGTGAAAAAAATGCCTTCTTATTGTCAAATGTTTTAAGATTGCAAAAATGTTACTATTCTGCACATGGTGAAATCAAAAGGTTTTGAAGGTTTTTATGGAAAGGAAAAACAGAAAATAGAACCTCTAACTATCCAAGTGGTTAGGACAATTGCCTGGGATATTGAAAAGGATACAGTATAGACATGAACCTGGGTCTACACATCCTAAGACAGTGTTGTGGCTGTTGCGTTGGAATACTTTGGTTTTTGCCAGAATTTCCATTCTCACTTGCAGAAACCTTTCCCCAGGAAGACTTCATCAGAAATGGTACATTCCCTTTAAAATGTTGATGTTGACAAATCATGACTTTCTGATGTGCAAACTATTGGGTTTGTCGTATATGAGACGCTTTACAGTGCAGTAGAGCAAATTACTGTGTACTAAGCATCACTGTCTACACATGCAGCTCCTTACTGCAGAATAGTTTGCTCTGTTTGTTAGCTACTTGCATTTGCAGGTAGCAAATTAACTGGCAAATAATTACCGTGCAATAAGGCATGTGCGGACAGCTGGCCAGGAGCAAATTTGCTTCTGGTCAGCTGGGCAGCAGGGGGTAGGAGATTGCTCCCTGCCCCCAGGAGCTGCTTACACCAGGATGGGCTCTGCCACCAGATCCTGGGCAGAAACAATGTCCCCCTGCCCCAGCAGCAGGAAGCTCCCAGCCCCTGCTCCACAATTGCAATCATGATCATGGGGACATGATCATGGAGAGAGTTCCCCACCCAGTCTGGAGCTGACTGAGATCTACCCTAGATTGGGGCAGTTCTCAGCCAGCCCCAGGCTATGCAGGAAAGTCTGCACATGCAGCCTGGACCTGGCTAGGGAGAATCCCATTTCAGATGGTCCCCAGCTAGGTGCAGGGTGCACGTGCAGACTTCCCCATGCAGCCTGGGGCTGGCCAGGAAACGTCCCAGTCTGGGGCAGATCCCAGCCTCTCGGCTTTTTCTCAGCCCCGTGCCCTGATTGGGCAATAGAGGCATAGGGTTTGGAAAGAGCTGTGGGAGAGGAGCAGGTCCCAGCCTCCAGGTCCATTTCCCCGGTGGTGCAGCTAGCAGTGAGCCTCCTGCTGGGTGGGGAGTCTTGCCCACTGGAGGATTGGGGCAGAGTGCTGGGACCTGCCTTTCCCTTGCAGTTCTTTCCAAGCTCCATGCCCAGGGCTGCAAACTCCCAGCTGTGCAGGCAGGGGGACAATGTCCCTGCCTGGGCTCTCCTGCTAGAGCCTACCCGGGTAGCAGGCAGCTCCCAGGGGCAGGAAGCAATCTCACAGTCCCCACCAGGAGACAGCTGTGTCCTGGCCCCATGCTCCCTGCCAGCTCCTGGGCTCTAGCACTGAGGGGGAGTTTAGAGCTCCTCCTGGCTGGTGCAGGGCTGGAAGTGTCAGGAGCAGACTGCTGCCAGGAGCAGCAAATCTGTTCTCAAATGGGCATACATGTAGATGCCTGCTCAGGGTGAGTTTACTCCTGAGTAAATTACTCTGGAGTAATCCCAACCAGCAGCATTTACATGTGTAGACATGCCCATTTTGTTGAAAACTTCCTAGCCGCTGTACTGGTCGGAAATTCTTGCAATATAATGGGTAGTGCATTATTGTTCTGTGTCATGTGCAGTGATGGAGTGAATAGTTAACATCGGCACTTTATGCATAAACTATGGTAAAATATTCTCTAGCAATACCCCCAAACACTGCAGTTTCTAATATTTATGCTATGGCTTTTGAGAACTTTTTTGTGTAGTACACTAAGTTAATACCAATAACTAAGTCCTTGGGGCCTTTAAAATTAATTGGGAGAAGAATTGAACATCTTTCTGGGTTAAAAGAAAGAAAAGTTACTACACTGAAATGTGAATGTACTTATTTTCCTGTTCAATTTTTGTCACCCATTTCATACATTTACCTTTAAAATTTCTTCCTTTTGCACACATCTAATTGAGTGAAATGGCAAGCAAAATGACACCATTTTATGGTTTTAACATCCATAAGTGAAATATGATTTCCCGTTACACTAGGGTGCTTTTACACAGCTCTATCAGTAATGGAAACTGTCCCTTTTGAAACAGCAAATGTGTAGAGCGCTTTCATACTGGTATAGAGCTGACATTAGAGTTCAAGGCCTGCTGACTTTGTCCCTAGCCCGCCAAACTGCAGCTACACACAGGCCAGTAGTATAACTAGGGGTGGGCAAGTGAGGCAGTAACTTTGGGCACCAATCTAGAATTGGCACCAGAATAGTAGCCCCCAGGGTGCCTGCATGGCAGCAGCCTGTGTGCAGGGAGCCCAGAGCTGTGGCAGCAGCAGCTAGGATAGATAAGACTCTCTAGTGCTGGGCACCCTTCTCCCAGCCCCCACCTCTACCCCCCTCCACTCTCTGGCATCTCTGCTCAGGGTAGAAAAATTGCTAGTTATGCCTCTGCCTGGGACTGCTCTAACTTACCTTGGAGCCAGACAAGTCCCTAGTGGGCCAGAATAGAAAGAACACAAATCCTCAAGCATGGAAGCCCTGTACACAGGAACAAAAATAGTGTGACTCCAAGCCCTTAAGTATGACTGAGACCGTTCACCATTTGCATGGCGAGACCGTTAACATAGGGCCAAACCCTGAGATACTCAGATTGTTGTTTGTTTTTCTCAGTCCACACTCATGCAAATATTTTCTTTCAAATGTGTCATGAGATTTAAAACAAACAAACAAACAAAAAGGGCAAGGAGCTCAATACTTGTCCCATAAATAATAAAGAGTTATCATTACTGTGGTCCTATGTCTGAATATCATTATATCACTTATTAAATCTATTTGGGATTGTTTGGCACTGGGCTGCTAATGACCTTGTTTCCCACGTCCTGTCTAACTGAACAGCTTTATGCAGTGTATAGGATGTTGGTTTTTGATTCACTGAGGGTACGATGGGAATGCACAGCCATTAGTAAATTTGTTTGGTCCCAATTCTCAATTAAAGACAAGGAAGGTAATGTAGTCCATAGTAAAAAGAGAAATCTCAACTAACTCTTTAAAATGGAATACACTATTTTGCATACTACAAAACGATGCAACAACCAGAATCTGATAATTCTCCTTCAATTCACATTCACTCACTAAACTATTTTTTTTTGAGAGTGGACAAGAGATTAACGTAATAAAAATGGAGTGACTTGTTAGGTTTTTGGTTTTTTTCCGGCAGTATTCCATGATCATATGCTAAGTGATTTTCCCATAGAGATAAAAACAGGATCCATGCTCTATACAGCATACAAGTACTAGTATAAGTCATTTGAGAAGCTTTTATATTCACTGCAAAAATGTCCACAGATTCATCGCTGCATGCTTGTTAGTAGTGAAGGTCCTTAAAAGATACTTAGGAACTTAATTTCCATTGATTCCATTCCTGTTGGTTGGATACCTTAAAGACCTGGGTCCTACTTTCATGGAAACATGACCTTTTGCAAATGTGTCTATGGTTGAAGCAGAACCCATAGATAATTGAGCAGTCATTTGCTGGGAAATTTGTATAGGGCTTTTTAATGTTGGAATTCTCATTTCTGAATCCCATTGTTCCTAAATAATTCTATTAATAAATTGTATTTAAAAAATCAAACTAATGTTTCAGTGTCAAAATAACCTTATAGGAATAACTACAATTAAAAAAAGGGCAGATGTTGAGTGGCCTAATAAATTATAAACTACCCCAGCACCTGTGCAAAATAATTTACCACACCAAAAGCTCTGAATTTTGTTAACATATGGCTGCAAATGGCTATATGTTGCACAATCTGTGTGTTTGCTGTAGGTGTAATCTGCAGTAATATAAATATATTGCAAGAATAGGTGTGATAATTTTTTTAATTCTAGCATGACAGATGGAGAAAAAAATACTCTACTAAAAATGTTATTTTCAAATGCATTAAAATTTAAAAATGAATTAATAATGAATAAACATAATATTTTTTTCATTATCAGTAATATGGCAAGTATTTACCTATGATTCTTTTTCGTGCATCCAGTCCAGTGGTGATGTTAAAAATTGAAAGCTCTAATGAGCTGCCTATGAACTAGATGAACACTTGCATTAGAAATTAGATTATAGGGGGATAATTAAGCAATGGGTGGGATTTTAAGAGTTGCACACAGAAGGAACGAAATATCTTGGGAAGGAAAATGGGTTGAGTACTATGCACAGATTTGTCTTTTTATTTGCATGTGTAAAAATTTACAGAGAATAAAAGTTAGTAATTTGTGTGGAATATTTTAAAAACCATAGAAGGGAATGAGCTACTTTGACTATTGTTGAAGTCGACAGATTCAGTGTAGAAACCATGATTGGATGACTAGGGCAGCTACCCTGGGCACAAACTTTGGGAGGGAAGCTGTGGAAAAGAAATGACTGCTACTGCAGCTGCATGATTGCACCACTGGGGTGGCGGCAACTGGAAATTACCACTGCCCCAGTGTGTGGCAGTTGCCCTGGGTGCCTGGCTATGTTGTTCTGCCTCTGATAGATGTCCCTCGGGCCTTTTGGAAATTCCCCCTCATATCCTCAGGTATTTGTTGTTGAATTTTAATACTCTTGAAATAAACAGTGGAATGAGTTTTAAGCATTATTGCTGGAGGCATTCATCTGGTTGATAGTAGTGCATTGGTTCTCATGTATGGCATGTACAGGGCCCTCATTCTCACCGACAGCAGGGCCCTTCTACAGTAGTCTACAGTCCTTTTGCTTCTATAAGCAATTTTGAAAAAGAGATGAAAACTTGAGCTTCACACTTTAAACTAATCTCTAGCTGTTGGAGACCAAGATAAAATTCATTTGGGGGCAAGCTGGGATGTGGTTTTGGGGGCAATGATGGGAGTGGTTTGTACCCCCTCTGTTGAAGTAGTGGCAGTGGCCATTGGCAAGCCAGGAGCTGACCCAGTGTTTTGACTGTGCTTTGTCATTCCAAAAGTGAAGTGCAAGGGCTGCTCTTAGCTAGTGTGCGGGCTGGGCCCCGATCCCGCCGCCAAGTGCGAGTCGGGGTGGGGCGATCCGCGGCCCATCTTTGCGCACACGGGCTGTGGCCAGCAGCCCGGGCACGCGGGGTCGGAGAAAACCGGTGACGAGCTAGAATTAGTCACAAACGCGTAGTGGTTGATCAAAAGAGTATTTACTTACACCCAAAGATGGTAGTGGTGTAGGCTGGACAGCTTTCCAGGTGCAGCTCTGCTTAAATCCTCGTTGGAGGACTATGACAAATTCTTTCCCACGGAGTTGTTTAGGCTCCGCGGGTTCGGCAATTCTTTCCCACGGAGTTGTCAAAGCTCCATGGGCTGTCCGGTTCCCAGGCCCTGGAGTTGTTTAAGCTCCATGGGTTTGAAAATTGGGTTTACAGGAAAGGGATACATCTAGGATTGCGCTCGGCGACGGGGAGAGGCTAGAGGTGGTTCGTTCTTTTGTTCCCCCCTCCGGAGTTGTTAAAGCTCCGTGGGTTCGGTTATTAAGCCTCTATTGCCTGCTTAAGAGAGGCGCGTTGGGTCCGCAAGGGTCCACATCGCTTAGAGATCTTCACACAGTGCGAAGTCTCCTCCTCCTGGGGTTCGTAAAGTCCTCCAGTTTTCCTCTCTCTCCGGCTTGGGCGGAAGCTACCCAAGCCTTTTGTACGGCTAGCAAGCCAATAGCTAGCCGCCACGTGTGCCTACATTTAGAACCGGCCAATAATGTGGCACGAATCCAAATACAAATGGCAGGAACTCCTTTGCAATGTGCATCACTAGTATGCAGCAAAGAAATGCACCCTGCAAAGCAGCTACAAAACGGCGGGAAAGCCCCCGTTGCACCAGAGTTCTCTCCCGCAGTAGAGAACTCTATCGTGCAAGGAAACTGTAATTTAGGCGGGAACATAATTTAGCGTTGCCGAAGCGCACACAAACAACAAATCACAACTTTGGGTTGTGACAGCTAGCAGTGCTAGCATTTCTAGTAACTCTTGAAAAGACATAGGGCGGGATATAGAGAAGCCCTGGCTATCTTTCAGAGTCTGAAGTTGTGAAATGAGTCTGCTCTGTCAGCATGCCTGGGAGCACTTTCTGATAAGGTGCAGGTCAGCACTACCTACATGGCTACACTACTATCTGTCTGCTGCCTTCGGGGACACCAGTGGGATTGGTGAAGACAGAAATGTAATGTTTGGCTTGTGAAAATCAGCAGTTAGTTTCAGGTGGGATGGGCAGCGAAGAGTGTCACAGGACATCCTTCTGTGAGTTGTTACTGTGCGGGCCGGGAGCGGTCCGAGGCCCTCGGGGGCGCGCGGTGGGCTGTGGCCAGCAGCCCGGACACGCCAGGTCGGGGAAGGCAGGCGGCGCGCTAGAATTAGGCACGGAAGCTTAATGGTTGATTTAAGATAATTTTACTTACACCGAAGATGGTCGCGGTGCAGGCAGGAAAACTTGCTTGAGTTGCGGTTACAGACAGAAAAAAAGAGAGGCGGACTAGAGTTCCTTCCACGCGAACCTCTAGCCCAATCTGGTTGAAGGCTCTAAACACGCGAGCCCGTCGTGTCAGCCGAAGAAAACAACTTGGAGAAAAGAGCTCTGAATACACTCACACGAAGTTTGCTAGGCTCCGTGGAACTTGCGCGCAGGGAAGGGGTTCGTCGAGGGATCGTTTGGCGATGGGGAGAGGCCAGAGGTTGATCAGACCCCTATAGCCAGCTCTAAGGCACACGCGGGGTTTCATAAACTCCACAGCGCACCTAGAGTTCTCCTCAAGATGATTACGGAGTCCTCCCTTGCAGGGTTCTCCTCCGGAAATCTCCAACTTGGGCGGAAACCACTCAAGCCTCTTATACGGCTAGCAAGCCAATCACTAGCCGCCACGTGGGAATAATTTAGAACTGGCCAATAGTGGGACACAAATTTGCATGCAGGTGGTGGGAACTCCTTTGCACCGTGCATTTCTCTCTTTGCAACTGAGAAATGCACCCTGCAAAGAAAGCTCCTAGTGGCGGGAAATAATTTAGCAGTGCCGAAGCGCACACGAACAAAAATCACACCCTTGGGTTGTGACAGTTACCAATCCATGCAGGAAGGAAAATGTGCAAGCAGGTATTTAATGTTTGTAAAATGCTACTATGCTGAAACTGCTGGAACTCCTGGAATCCTGGTATGTTCCAAAGGGAGGATATGAATCAGCTACCCAATCCTTGTCCAAGACAACTGGTAAAAAACATATTCTCTGATGTATTACTTGGGCACTGTTCTTTTCTTCCCCAGACTAAATAATCCTACTTCTTCAAAGAATCTGCAAATACCTGAAGGGCAACTGTAGAGAGGATGGAGATGGATTTTCTTATGTGGTTGTAGGTGACAGAGCTAGAAACAGTGGCCTAAAACTACAGCAGAGGAAATTTGAGGAAGAGATTAGGAGAATTTTTCTGACTAGGAGGGTGTCCAAGAATTGGAACAAGCTCCCAAAAGAAGCTGTGGACTCTCCATCCCTGGAAATTTTCAAGAGTAGGTTAGACAGACACTTGGCTTGGATCATTTAGTCAGAGATGATCCTGCCTTGAGCAGGGGGCTGGACTAAATGACCTCATGAGGTCCCTTCCAGCCTTACTATTTTTTTTTTATTCCATGAGTCTATATCTTTATAAAAGGTAAGAGACTAACCCAAAATCACATGGGAGTAGAGACCTTCAATGTGGGTCTAGCAAGTCCCTGACAAACACCCTGACCTCCAGGCCAACTTAATTTTTCACAGGACAATTTAAGGAGGCTTGTAAATTTAATGGGGGAAATGTTGGTCCTGTCATCAGCTCTGTTTATTATGATCAGTTAAGCATTTGTGCAGACTTTTTCTTTACAACTGAAGGCCTTGGAAAAGAATAATTTAATTCCCTTACCAAAGGAAGAATTAGAAATAAACTAATAACATCTTGACAAACAAAGGTTGAGTGCTGAGCTCTATAGAAAATCTGGGTCTGTGCATTCAGATAAATGATGTCCTCACTTCTTTCAGGCCTCAAAAGTGCAAGGTTAGGAGACCGTGGCTACAAGAGACCATGGCATTGATCTAAAGGTGCTGTCAGAGGGATGGAAGAGGCTTCCAGAAAATAATGAAGAAAGCTATAGGTGGCAACAATTAAATGAGAAAGAGAGGATGAAAATATTGCTCACCTAGTTTTGAGCAATCTTGGATTTTGAGTGGTGTTTCCTTTTAGGTGATGTTTTACTGAGATTTTATTGTTTTATTTTAAAGTAAAATTTTTAATGAGCTTCTGTTTTAAGACTCTGAGTCTGTAAGTGCATAAGATGTGCTTTATTTATGCACCCATCACTCATTCTGTGCACACCTTTTTTCCCCACTGAAACAGCATTTTTGCCTTTTTTTTCTTTGTTTTTTCAAGGCATATCCTGTAGCTGTAAAGAGACCTAATCTTTGTCACGGGGCATTCAATAGACCCACATATTTGCAACACACAGGTGTGGAAAGATTTTGTTTTCCTGGGTCCATAAATTATAAAACATTTGGGGAGGCTCAGGAGTGAGAGAATCATAAAATATTCAGCAACATCTGTTTCATACTTATTGACGTGCCCCTTCCAAGAAAATATGGAACACATGTAGTGTGTTATGAAATACAGGTTTCACTGGAGCCATTAGCCAAGAAGCAGAACTTCACTGGATCCGGACATGGTTTGTTCAATCCAGGGCTTTCCTTTAGCACTTGCATGAGTGAATTACTGCCCTTTAAGAAAAGCTTCGTCATGGATATAAGTTACCTCCATTAATCACTCTGTATCCTGACTCCAACACAGCGTTAGTTGTTGGATAGCAGAGCAAGCATGGAATTGTCATGAAAATGAACTCTGTTTCCTGAGAAATCAGAAAAGAGACTTTTCTTTTCAAGAAGGAGCAAAATCCCTTGAATTACCATTTTTGTCTTTAGAAGTGTTTAAATCCTGGAAACTTTCCCACTATAACTTTCTGCCTCCAATATGCCTGCATTACTGCTTCACCAGGCCAGTATCAGTTGGAGAGAGGAAGGATGACTCTGCTGCTAGCACACTGGTCAGGGGCTCCTTGTTTCCATGTCTTTCTCCATTCATAATTCCTGTGTAACCTTGGATTCACTCAATGCCTCTGGGCATAATTTTCCTATCTGTATGCTGGGGAGACCAGCACTTCTATACCTCACAGAGATATTGTGGAAATTGATATACTGACTGCTCATCAACCCCAATAATAAAGGCCATGTAAAATAGTTAGATGGATCTCCAGTTGGCTTAAATTTGCATAGTTACATTTCATACCAGCAGGTATATTGTATACACTGATTTAGTGAGGTATTTTATGTGCGCACCTAAATTAATCCTTGTGCACGGTCCTATTGATTTCACTGTGCTTAAAGTTAGGTGTATGCTTAAATACTTTTGTATTACACCCTGAGGAGATTGCTCCCAAACCAGTCCATTTAGGCTACTGGTATCGAACACTATTTCTCTAGTGGGAGCATTTTGTCTTTGGCTCTGGCAAGCTGTCAGGGAAGCATAGGTCTCAAGGGTGCCATTTTATTTTCACTAACCTTTATTACTTTGGAGTGTGGAGTTGCCTGTGGCTTTACCATGTGGTTAAAGAGCTTCTTTTTCATCCTTTTGTTGTGTATGTATTAATTTATATTTAATTTTAAGTGAATTGATGTACTCCTTTCTTCAAAGACATACATCTCAGGGCCGCCCTCTCTCTCTTCTGGGAGGGGAATAGAATAGAGAACAATTGATGTGTAAGAAATATGTGCCTTACCTGCATAAACTGTCCTAATCCTGCAAGAGGATAAAGCACTTTCTTTGCCTGCAAGTCAACTGTACTTGTACTTAGCATAATCTACACCAAATTGGGGACTACTGGGAAATAGTAAACAAATAAATACAGTGCTGCAGTTATGCCTGTGACATTTATTTTAGAATATCCATACAGAGGTAAGTTAAAGTGGCTGCAGGTGAGGAGAAGGAGGGAGCAGAGCTCTTCCTCCTCTGTTAAAGTGGGGGGGCAGGGGCCAGGGATTCCCTAATACCTGTGCAAGTTGGGCAAACTTGGCTATTTCCACGGAGGACAAATCCCACCCCTACCCTGATGGGAGAATTCCCAGGAAATGCTACAAATAGAAATTCCTGAAGATTCCTTTCTCCAGGAATCTCATGTCTGCATTAATGTTACAAGAATTGAGCAAATGGTATGGGTGAACACACAGGTAGGAAACCAGGCTGGTGCAAGAGTTCAGATGTGGTTGCATGTGGGACAACTAAGATAGTCTGTGATGCAGAGCAGGTTAGTGTGTTCTTGCATTGTGATGCTCATGCTTCTCATGTGAGCTGTTTGTGGAGGAATATAGGGCTTAGTCCAGCAAATGGGTAAGCCTGGGCTCAGATTTACGCTAGTGAGTAATCCTGTTGGGTTTTAAGTCAGGTAACAATTCCTAACATTTAAATAAAGTATTATGATCTTTCACAGAACTTAAACCTTGAAAGCCCAGCTGGTCCCATCTCCTGCATATCACAGGAGTCATTTGCAGTCTTTAACATTTACAGGTATTTATAAAGAGGGACTTTTCCCTCACATGAAAAAAACTTGAAAGATCTAAGCATAGATTAATCTCACCTAACTCCATCTGCAGTCTAGGTTGGGGGTTTTCAACCTTTTTAAACAAGTGTATCCCTTCTGCCTCAAAGTTTCATCTCATGTACCCCTTTATATTTTTTTTTCTTGTTTTTAAGGGACTGGGGAGGTGCAGATCAAGGTCTCCACAGTGATGGAGGGAGTGGGGCTAGGGCTGGGGTAGGGGCACAGGCAGGTGTTGCACAGCCGGGGCAGAGCACAGCTCCTAGGCCTGTGCGAGTCGGCAGTGATCCAATCTGGCTTCGGATCCAGCCGCTTCAGATGGCCATGATCCGATCTGGAGCTCTGGACCACGTTTCTGCCTCGATCCGGCCAAAGCGGCTCCGAAGCCACCTCAGAGATCTGGCCATAGGGTATAATGGGGAATCAATGAAATATCTATAACTTGGTTGTTTTTTGTCTGATTTGGATGCAATTTGCAGGGATGATAGCCTCTGCTGAGAGCATGAAATCTGCTAAGTTTCAAGAAGATCAGTGCAGGGGTTTGGGAGGAACTGTGCCCCAAATTCTTGAACGCCAAACCCATGTCATGGCTGTGTGTTACACGACGGGGGGGGGGTCAAACCTGCAGGGGTAGTAGCTCTTACTGAGGCCACAAAGCCTGCCAAGTTTCAAGGAGATCGGTGCAGGGGCTTGGGGGGAACTGCACCTCAAGCTGCGGACAAGCAAAATTCGTGCCATGGGTGACGCAGCGTGTATTAAGGCACAGCGGGGTGACAGCTGCAGGGATGGTGGCCCCTGCAGAGGCCATGATGCCTGCCAACTGTTGAGGAAATCAGTGCAGGGGGTTCTGGGGCCCTGCACCCCTAGCTGCTGACAGGCAAAACTCGTGCCAAGACTGTGTATTGATTGGTAACTGGTAACACAGAAGCTTAGCAGCCAGGCCTGCAGTAGTGTCTCCCCACTGCGCCCTAAGACAGACACAGTCAGTCCCACAAGAGTTTTGCTTGTCTGCAGCTTGAGGGGCAGTTCACCCCAAACCCCTGCACTGATTTTCTTGAAACTTGGCAGGATTTGTGGCTTCAGTAAGAGCCACCAGCCCTGCAGTTTTCACCCTGCTATGTTGTAACACCTAGAGGTGACATGAGTTTTGCTGTCAAGAATTTGGGGTGCTGTTCTCCCCAAACCCCTGCACTGACCTTCCTGAAACTTGGAAGGCTTCATTCTCTCTATATAGTCTACCATCCCTGAACATTTCATCCAAATTGGACAAAAAACAACAAAGTTATAGATACTTTATTATTTCCCCATTATAACCTATGGTTGGATCTCCGAGGCAGCTCCGAACCGCTTCGGGAAGCCAAACAACGCCAGGGCTTCAACCCAGATGTGCTGCTTCGGACTCTGAAGCATCCAAAGCTTTGCTGGATCTGAAGCTCTGTCCGAAGCCTCGCACAGACCTAACAGCTCCCACAGCTGTGCACACCCCAGTGGAGGCCAGGGGAGCACATGCCCCCACGATGTGTGCACAGGGTGGAGGCAGCTCCTGCTGTAGGCTGGACTCTGCACCCCACTGCTGCTGCCCAAGATCCATGTGATGCTATATGCCTGCTGCTGCCAGGAGGGCAGGGGGCAGATGCAGACACAGATGCAGGTCCCCACCCCTCCCAGCAGATAAGTGTGTTGGGGGAAGAGGGAAGGGTCTGGGGGGGGCAGATTGAGACCCCCTACAGTGCAGGAGGGTGTGGGGAAGGTGCCTGGTGGTGCGCCCAGTGGCACAGGGAGGGGAGGGGGCTTCCACTGCTGTGTGCATTGCAGGGGAATCAAGTGGGGGGCACATGTGCCCCCTGATCTGTGCATGGCGTGAGGGTGGGCTGGGCTCTGCTCTGCCCCTATGCCTTGCTGGCACTGCTTTGAGAGTGGTACAAGGCCATATGCATCCTGTGACTGGGTGGCTCACTGCTGGGCTGCTGCCTATCCAGTGATGGGATGCACATGGCTGTCGCACCGCTCTCAAAGCAAACAGTGGCAGTGAGGCACAGAGGGTCTGAATGGTAGGGGGGAGTGTGTTTCTGGACCTTCTTTCAGGAGCAGGGCTGGGGGAGTGAGGACAGTGGTGCCCCTCTTCAGGCTGCATAGGTGCTGCCCACCCAGCTGGACGCGGGGGGGGGGGGAAGGTGGGGCGGGGGGCACATGATGTGGTGGCTGCCACCACCCTGTGCTGCTGCCACCACTGTACCTTGCTTTCCCCTGGCCAGTTGCACGTGCGGCTCCATGGGCTGCTGATGGACCTTGCACCTGGCCAATCGCATGTCGCCCATCAGCAGCCCACAGAGCCTCACGTGTAACTGGCCATGGGAAAGCAGCGTGGGGCAGTGGCAGCGGCCACCATATGCGACCCCCCCACCCCTGGTTGGGTCAGGTGGAGCCTGCAGAGGGGCACCACTGCCCTCGCCTCTGCCCCTGCCCCTGATCCTGGGAGTGGGCACAAACACACTTCCCCCCGGCCATTGAGACCCTCTGTGCCTTGCTGCTTGTTTTGAAAGTGGCGGTGCTTCTCCCCCTCCCCTGGGCAAGAGGCAAAGTGTGGGAACACAGTGGGGGAGTGGCTGCTGCTGCACCCTGGGGCGTGCTCCATCCTCACCCACTCATGTATACCCCCTATGACCTTTCTAAGTACCCCTTGGGGTATGTGTACCTCCAGTTGACAACCCATGGCCTAGGTCATTTGGGGAGCAAATCAAATAAATTGCAATAAGTTTACTTTTTTAATAAAATAAGCTAATCAATTTACTGCTCCTGGGAGTTTCTCACAAAAAAATTGGAAGACTCTGGGCTCAACTGTGAGACAGGTGGGTAGGTAGCTGGCTGCGGGGTAGGACTCAGAGTTCTAATGAACAGATCTGTGTCATCTTGGCGGGAAGTGGTTAGTGGTGTCCCACAGGGATTGGTGCTTGGTCCAGTGCTATTCAACATCATCATCAATGATTTGGATGTGGGGGTGAAGAGCTCACTGGCCAAATTCACGGACGACACCAAGTTATGGGGAAGCGTGGCCATGCTTGAAGATAGGCTTCAGATATAGGTGGACCTAAACAGGCTTGCAAGTTGGGGGAACCAGATTAAGTTCAACATCAAGAAATTTAAAGTGCTCCACCTGTGGATGAACAATCCCTTGCACACCTACAGGCTTGGCAATGCCAACATGACTAGCACTATGAAAACAAGGGACCTGAAGATAATAATAGACCACAGTATGAACATAAGCTGGCAGCGCAATTCTGTAGTCAGCAGGGCTGACAATACCCTGGTGTGCATCGATTGATGCATCTCCATCAAAACCAAAGAAGTGATTCTCCCACTCTACTCAGCATTGGTGAGACCACAGATGGAGTACTGAGTCCAGTTCTGGGCACCACACTTTAACAAGGATGTGGTAAAGCTTGAGAGAGTCCAAAGAAGGGATGCCCATATGATCAGAGACTTGCACAATAAGCCATATGAGGAACAGCTGAGGGATCTGGGACTCAGCCTGAAAAAAAAAAAAAAAGGCTGATGGGGGACTTGGTAGCAGCTTACCACTACAACAGAGGCATACATCAAGGGCTAAGTGAGCAACTGTTCACCAGGGCACCCTTAGGGAAAACTAGGAGTAATGGTCTTAGACTCCTGGAAGAACATTTCAGGCTCAACATTAGTAAAAACTATTTCACAACTAGGGTGTCCAGACCATGGAATAAGGTCCCTCCAGAGGTGGTGCCTACCCTCACTAGAAATCTTCAAGAGGAGACTGGATGGTTGATATGTTGTAAGTTCAGCTACAACATTCTGGACACTCCTGTGTTGAACAACAGTTATTTATTATTATAATTCTCTGGAATCAAATCCAGGGTGGATCTTAACAGTTGCCTTCAGTAGATGTATGCAGAACTTACACTTACTCTGCCTCTGACTTGATCCAGTCCTGTGGAGTGAGAGAAACCAAGAATGCCTCTGGCTCCTCATGGCAGAGAAAATGGAGTCTCCAGTGCTGCAAAACTGCCACAAAGCAAACTGAACCCTGCAGTGCTGAAAATGAGGCACAATAAGACACAACAACAGACACCTTGCTGGGGTCACCTAACCCCAGTTGCGTTTCCTGCTTGGTGTAGGGGACTGGACTTGATGATCTTCTGAGGTACCTTCCAGCCCTTATAATCTATGAAACTATGAGTTGAATAGCTAGCAGCACCAGCGATCTAAATCCTTTATTTATCCACAGGTGGGTGCTGCATTAACAGTGACGGTAAGGCTAGGGGCAGACATTACACATAAACTGGTTTAAGTGATCAGAAACTGGTTTAAACCTGTAACAGAACAGAAGTTCAGTGCACATAAACCAGTTTGAAAATGGCTGAAACCAGTTTGAGATAAACCTGGTTGAAAGCAGTATAAAACTTAACTGATCTGGGTCGAACTGGTTTATGCAATGTCTCTCAGACCCCTTAAGATAAACCAGACACCCCCAGCATCCCGGCATGCTCTCAACATGGGTTGGGCGGGGCTCTCTGTTCCACAGCAGAGCTGGCCTCTTCCCTCTGCTCCCTGGCTGCAGCTCTGGCAGAGACTTGTAGGCTGCTCCCTCCCCTCCCCCTCACTACCCCCTGCTAAGCAGGAATTCCACCCTCCCTTGCTGAGAGGTATCTGTGTATTAGCTAGCAGACCACATGCTGGCTGTGGTCCGCGCTGTGACAAAGGTAGCTTGATAGTGTCCCTTTGTTGTTTTGTTAATGGGATGATAAACACTGTTATCAATTTCCTGCTTGGCTAATCAGAGAGTCCTGCCAAGGCCTGGCTATCCCCCTCAGCTCAGCTCAGCTCAGCTCAGCTCTGTGGAAGGAAAGAGGGGGCTGGTTTAGCACCCCCTGGCTTCTAGACTGGGCCACTGCAGGCATTTGCCTACATTTTTGAAATGAAGAGGGTTCAAACTTTGAAGGTTAGACTAACCTGAATCAATTGAATCAATTCAGGCTTAGGCTTTTTGAATGTCTATCCCTAGCCTAAGAGTGACAGTAACAGAGCAGGACTCTTCATCCTGTCCTGCCGCAAAGCCTTCCAGGGGTTAAAGCTTGTTTTATTTAGTTTTGAGCATATACAGTAGCTGACAGCTCTCCTATTAAGAGTCTAAACAAGTTTTTAATTTTTTTTTATATAAAAAAATATATAATATATATAATAGGGTATAATAGGCATATTGTCAAAGGAGCTTAGTGCCCAGTGTGCTGAGCTCTTTTAGAAATCTGGCCCCTTATATTAGTATCTACACAGAAGCTGTGCTCTTGGAAATCTGTCCTTCCGTTCATCCAAAGACAGATGGCTGGTGTGTAGATTCTGGTACTAACTCTTTCTGTGCAAATTATTGGCTGCATCTCAAGTCTGTAGGACTGTGTTCTGAGTAAAATATCCTTAATATTTGTTTTTATACCTTCCATGCTAAAAAAATTAAAATAAAAAAAAAATCCCAGGGTTACTAGCAGTTGGGAGACAGGCTGTGAATGATCTCTTTCTTTGAAAATGAACCTGTAAAGTACACCTACTGAGAATGTAAGGCCTTTGTGATTGCTTTCTTTTGTATTCTGTCTAGGTGATGAACAAATTACTTTGAAGAGACACGCAGAAGTATTTAATCGGAGACTTTTAGCTGCTCAAGTGCATGTTACTTATCTAGCTTGTATTTCTTTCCTTCTGCTGACTCCCAGCCTGTACATAGGAGAAAGTAAGAGTGCTAGGTAAATTTACCACGTATTTATGGGGTGCTGAGCTGATGGAAATCTGACTTTCATTTGGACTACCTTTTACATTAGCTTGGTTTTCCCTTATTTCCTGTTTAATTTGCAATAAAGTCTTGAGGGGACACCATACAATGTGTCTGCTTAGTAAGACTGGTGATCACAACTGGGAGCTGCTGCTCAGCTTTTTCTGAAAATCAGGACATGTTAAAACATGTCAAAATCATTAGGCACTTCATAAATCTTGAGAAGAATCAGCACTTGCAGGGAAGGGCGTGCAGAAAATGTGCTTTGATGTAAGGCTTTCTTATGTAAATTTTCAGTTTCTTTGTTTGTGTTTACACACTCCAGTCAAATTTGAAATGCTCATTCAGATTTTACTTGAGCAGTCGAGGACTATTTGTTAACAAACATTAAAACTGGAAACTTAAAACTACAGCTATATTTTGCATGGGCTGTATATGTGAAGCTTACTCAAATAATTGAAACAAACTTGGAGCATTCTGTTCCCAGAGAACACAGATTTATAGTCAATCAGATAAAGGTGCCTGAGTTGTATTTAATAATAGGTTTTGCCAAAGTTCATAATAAAACAATCTAAATATTTATGCCCTAATCAAGGATTTGTTTTACCTCTAAAGATAGCTACATATAAAAGGAATACTAAGCTGGCACTAATTTCACAGTTAGTCAGACAGTGATCTCAATACTAATTATGTAAATTTGGACTAATTCATCTGAAGAAATTGGCTCCCATGTAACCAAAAGAATCAAACATTTGAGCTGGCAAAAAAACAAAAAACAAACAAAAAGACCACCAATTTTTCCTGACACCCATGCAAATGATGAAAGTTGAGAGCCCAAACCTAAGGGCACAAAAATAAGGCTAACACAGAAAATCAAGGTTTTCTTTTTGTCTTATGCATCTCTTCAGGTTTCCTTAAATCCCCGCTTTAAAGGAAGAGAGAAAGAATGAAAGAAGATGTGTGGATTTGGAACACAAAGGATTGTTTGACTGTTAAGATAAATGTGTGCTATTATCAAAATTGCAAACAATGATCATGGGAATTCTTTTCAATTAAGGGGCAGTCATAGGATCATAGGCATGGAAGGGGTTTCAAGGCTCATCTAGTCCAAACTGCTGTATGGAGGCAGGTTTCACTGTATCTAAGCCATCCCTGAGAGATGCTTATCCCACCTCCTATGACCTCCATTGAAGGAGATTGTATATGTTCCAGTACTAACTTATCTGACATTTAGGAAGTTTTTTTTCCTGTAGTTTAACCTGCATCTGTCTTCCTGTACTTTAAAGCCATTGCTTCTTGCTCTACCCTCCACAGCTAGAGAGAACAGTTGTTTGCCACCTTTTTTTATAGCAGCTTTTTATTTAAAAGCTGTTACCATGTTACCACTCAATCACCTTTTCCCCATGCTAAAACTTTCCCAGCTCCTTCAGCTTTTCCTCACAAGTCTTGCTTTCCAAACCCCTGATCACCTCTATTGCTTTCCTTTCAGTCCTCTCCAGTCTGTCTGTGTTCTTCTTAACTATAGTGCCCAAAAATGGACATTACTCGAGCTGAAGCTTAATCAGCACAGTGTAGACACACACGCAGGTACAGATATTCAAAAAGCCCAAGGCAGAAGTACCATAGATTAGATTGGTAGTGAACACAATTTATTTGCCCTTTGGTATGGGGGGTGTGTGTGTGTGTGTGTGTGTGTGTGTGTGTGTGTGTGTGGACACACACACGCACACTGCCTGCACTGGGAATGGCCAGCAGGTTGGGAGTACTCCTACATGCTTCCTAGCAGGGTCCCTGGGCCAGTCCACTTCTGATTGGTTGCCATGCATAGCCAAGCACCCCTTCTCACCCTTTTCCCCATCCTCTCCTGGCAGCATCAGCCACAGGCATGACAGCTGCTGTCACACAGCCATTCTTGGCCATGCCTGGCAGCCTTGTCCTCCTCCCTGGGGCTATGCCGGCTCATGGAGGCATGGGGGTCCCTGGGTGGGTGTGCGGGACCCCACCCAAGGACCCCCATGCCTCCATGAGTTGGCATAGCTCCAGGGAGCAAGACTGGAGCTGGGCAGCCTTCTGCCACTGTGCTGGCTCGGCTCTAACAGGCTTAGGGCAGGGCCAACTAGGCACTCAGTGGAAACATCCAAGCTCAAGCCAAATTCTAGTGCACCCCCCTGTGAGGGCAGGGTAGTGGGGGGCTGCAAAGCAAGTTGGATGCCAGTGTACAGTGACCTATCTTGAGTCAGGACAGGTTCTGGTACAGAAGTTCAATAGACTGGTCTAACCTAAATTGCTTAAATCTGATACCACATCAATCAAGCTCTATCTTAGATTGGGTTGCACTATTTTTAAATCAGTCTGTGTGGTGAATTTCTGTCCAGTTGTAGGTGTAGACCAGTTTCTGCTCACTTATACCCATATAAGTGTAACATCTGTACCTGGCCACAATGTAGGCATACTCCATGTGTCTTGAATATTGTGGCTTTTGCTAATGTAGCACCAGGTGGCATTTGCCCTTTTTGGCTACTGTATCATATTGCTGATTTATGTGTTGTGAGGCACTGTATCCTCTAAATCTTTCTCAGCTGTGCTGTTATGTAGCCAGATATCCTGTTCTATACTTGCATATTTGTTTTTTCTTTCCCTTCTGAATATATAATATTTGCCCTTATTGAATTGCAGTGTTCATGGCCCACCCCTCTAATTTAATTTATATTGTTTGCCATTTTAACTATTTCCTCTATTCCACCCATTTTTGTATCATCTTCAAATCAAGGAGTATATTCTCCACTCCTTTATTCAAGTCAATAATAAAAAGCTTGAACAACACTGGATGTAGAACAGAATCCTATTCAGTGCCTCCTCCCAGTTTGATATTGATCCATTAATTACTATTGCCTTCAGTCATTCACCCAACTGTGTATCCACTATAGAGTAGTTCCATCCCACTCTACAATAGTTCCTTCTACTCCATGCCTCCCCAGGCTACTTATGAGAACTCCAGGTTAAACTGCTATCAAAATATATTAAGTTGCCTGGGTTTCCTTTATCTAGCAATCTTGTTATCCTGTCAAAGAAGAAAACCAGATTGGTTGCTCTTACTAACAGGCAGGCTGGATTTGTTAATCATTAGGGCTGTGTGAAGCTTTGGGTGCTGATTTGATTCAAAGGAGATTCGGCCTGGTTCAGCAGCTGAATCTCTGAATCTGACTCAAATCAGGAGACCAATTAAATAGTCTGAATCTATTCAAAGGTCTCTGAATTGATTCAGAAAAGATTCAGAGAGCTTCAGCTATTTGGGCAGTCTCCGCTGCCTGCCACAGGGAGATAGACCCGGACTCCATGCTGGTAAGAAGGGGGTGGGGGAGGGGAGGCTGGAGGAGAGGGAGGGATTATGGGGGGACCCCTTCCAGGTCCCATCTCTTGGCTATTCCCCCAGCCTTCCAACCCTGCCTGCTCTCCCACCCCCACTCCATGGCTGCCCCGCCCACCCCAGCTCCTGGCTCTTTTTAAAAAAGCCCTGACTCACCAGCTGCTGCCAGATGAGAGAGCAATCCCCACTGCCCCCCACTGAATGGGTACTCTGCTACAAGCCCCCCAACTCCCACCCACCACAGCTCCTGGCCCTTTACCAAAAAAAAAAAAAAAAAAAAAAGCCCCACACTCACCAGCTGCTGCAGCAGTCTCAGGGCTTCTGAGGGTTCATGGCAGAGGATCACCCCCTGCCCCCCGCCCCCTGCCAGTGACTGGGGGCTTTTTTTTTTTTTTTTTTAAGAGATCGGGGCTGGAAGAGTGGGCAGGACAACCATTGAGGAGATGGGGCTGAATCAGAGATTCAGCTGATTTGGTGGTGGCTGAATCTTTGAATCGGATTCAGCCAAAATGATTCAGGATAGTGATTCAAATCACTGAATTGATTCAGGACAGTGATTTAAATTGCCAAATTGAATCACTGTTCCCCAAATCGGCTGAATCCAAAGCAAGCTTCGTACAGGCCTAATAATCATCTTGTATTCTGACAGGTGCTTACACATTTATTGATTTAAAATTTGTTGAAATACCTTTCCAGGTACTTAAGTCAGTGCAACTGGTCTATAATGCCCTGAGTTTCCTTTATTTTTATTTAAGTGTAGGCACTATATTAGTCTTTCTCCAGTCTTCAGGGACATTGCCTGTCTTTCATGACTTTTTACAGATAATTGCTAATGGCTTTGAGACGTCATCAGCTAGTTTATCCAACACCCTAGGGTGTATTTCATCAGGCCCTGCTGAACTGAATTCATTTGAACCAGTCAATGTTCTTTGCCTTCTTTTCTCATCTTGATCTGCATTTCTTTCCCCTCTGCCTTTCTGCTGAGTTTGCTAAGTATGTGTTCACATTTTACTTTTTCCGTGAAGCAGACCAAGCCAGATACTGAGAAACTTGGTTTTTTTGTATCCTCCATGAATAACTCATCTTCACCATTAGTAGCAGGTTTACAGTTTCCTTTATGTTTCTCTCTTTTCTGTTGTATTTGTAGAATCCCTTCTGCTTGACTTTAATATCTCTTCCAGCTGTAATTAACTCATCTTGTACCTTTGTCTTCCCAATTTTGCTCCTATATGCTTTTGCTGCAGCTTTGTATACATTTTTATCAAGTTGTTTAGGATTAGCTGGCTCTCCTGCAATCCTTTCCCATTCTCTTCCTGAATTTGTTATCTGTTTTTCTGAAGCTCATTGTCCTTATTTTTCTCTTTAACTTCCTTGCTTTTCTTAGTGTCATGAGCTCTATCAGTTCATGATCACTTCCTCCCAAGTTGCCAACTGCCTTCACACAGACCCAGCCTTAGCAAAAATGGTGTCCTGGGAAGCTTTTACTTTGCCCACCCCCTCCAGTGCTACCCTCCCCAATTCAGTGGCTCTGCTGGAGGCAGGGGTGTGGGGTGCAGTCCAGTGGAGCAGCTGAGCTGCCAACACTGCCCAGCCTGGCTACTCCTGACCAGTGGCTGGAGGCGGGGGGGATGCACTGGGCATTGCAGGTGGCTTCATCTCCTTGCCAGATTGTGCCCTGTACCCCTGCCCATCTGCTTCTTTCTGCAGCAGTACTGCTGTCTTTGGGGGGTGGGTGCTGCTCTGGATGTGCGTGTGCGTGTGTTTGGGGCGGGGCGGGAGGGGGGGTACCTCCCTGACCACAGGACCCTAGGTGATCGCCTACATTGCCTACTCCTAAGGTTGGCTCCACCTTCACATTTTCAACCCTTTTGGTAAGAGCCAAATATTAATGAGTTGATCCCTTGTTCAATTCCTCAACTTTATGGACCAGAAAATTGTCCCCTACATACTTCAGGAACTTACTGGGCATTTTATGTTCAGCCATATTGTTCCTCTAACAAGTTCTGGTATAGTTAAAGTCCTTAATTATTGCTATTTCCTAGAGTCAGTCAGATTGAGATGAGACCAGCTTATCGTGTAAGCCTGAAACGCTCAGATATATGCTAGTTTGTTATAGTATCTTCCTATATAAATGTTGAAATGGTACATCCAAAAATAGCTCAGGAAATTAAAGTTTTGCCTGGAACACAAAATTGAAAAAAAGAAATGGAAAAATGATATGTACTGGTGGATCTGGCCTTATTTTAAACAGTATTAAATTAATTTTTGATCCAACTGTGGATCCAAAAAAAAAAAAAATGACCTTAGAGATGTCTACAGTTTTTTTCAAAAGGTGTGAATAAATGCCTTCCATGAGAGTGGTGAGATCCAGTACCTCATCATTAGCTATATTCATTTAATTTCTACATCAAGCTTTGCTACACTATACTCATGCCACTTTGCCCAATCTGTAATCATCCATCAGGGAGACTTCTCCCTTTTGTACAGGGCTGGGGTTGATGACACCTCTCCTATTTGCACCTAATTACTGACCTTCTGCACCTGACCCCCTTCATGCCCTAGTGACCTTCCATTGTGCTCTCTTTCCATAATCCAATGCTTGTTGGTACCTCCAGCTGGCCCTGATGAGAATGTAAGGTTGGTTTCCCCTGAGCAGTGATCAATAAGGTGACCTCTCTGCCTGTTTTGTGATGTGTTAGTCATACATTCCTGCCTTTCTGGGCTGCCAGGAACAGTTTCTCAGCCTTGATTTATTCTGTTTCTTTTCTTGCTCCTGAAAACCCGATGTATTAACCAGCAAAGAAACAGGAGAAAGGCAACAAAGAGGTATCCTGTGACATGTTTTTTTACCCTTTAACCACAAAACCTGTTGAGCATAGTTGTGCAATGTTCAGCACTACATTACATCAGAATAAGCTGGAATAACTGAGAAAAGAGGGACCCTAGTAGCATCAAGTCTGAGGACAGGTTGTGGGGAATCTCTGGTTTATATACTGTTAGTCCACTGCAAAGGCATAACTCTCTGAAGTGACTGAAATATTCACTATCTGCCCACAATAAGGGTTTTGAACTGGGTACCCATCCGTGTTGTATCCAGAGCACTTTTAATAGCTGTGGACCAAAGCTAAGAGCAGCTTAGTTTCTACCACCTCTGAGTTCATTAGGTTTTTAATCTGGATTTGATTTTTGTGGCTGGAGCCCAGTTATATTGTTAATGAGGGAATGGGTGCATTTTTTTTTCCATGTGAATAGCATAGGTTCTGATGTTCAGCCCCAAACAGAACTGAACTGTTTTTGTTTTTTTTTCAACTGGAAAGAAGAATACATGAGTGAAAAGATAGGCATACTGATTCTTATTTACACCAATGCTGCCCAACTCTTCAGTAAACTAAGTCACAAAAAGAAAACTTATAGAAACTGGAAACTTTGACAAATAAATAGGGAGGGACAAATAAATATAAGAGTATTTTTTGGGCATGCAGGCATGGAGTCAGGAAGGCCAAAGTGCAATTGGAGGTGCAGCTAGCAAGGGATGTGAAGGGTAACCAGAAGGATTTCTACAGGTATGTCAGTAGCAAGAGGAAGATCAGGGAAGGTGTGGGTCCCTTACTGAACGGGGAGGCAACCTTGTCAGAGGATGCAGAAAAAGCTGAAGTGCTCAATGCCTTCTTTGCTTCAGTCTTCACAGGCAAGGTCAGCTTGTTACTTTACATTTCCAATTGCTCAAATCAAGAGCGAGACCTTATAAAGGGGGATAAGGCAAAATGCCACATTTATTGTTTACATGAAGTAGATACATAAGCTTGGGCACACCAGTCATACAAACAGACACGTACAATCAGACATAGACATACAGACAAAACAATTTACTGGAGTGGTTATAGTTACCAGCAGAGGTTGCTCAATGTTAGCACTGGGTGGCCAGCCCAGGCTCATTGAGGGTGATGGGAGCGGGGATGAACAGATGAGCCTGTGCTCCAGGAGGTTGCAGAGAGTGGATTCCCCATCATGGCTTGTCTGCATCTCACTTTTATAGGGATTTCAAGTCTTTGTTCAGCATTGGGGTTTTTCCATGCTCAGTTTTTAATTAGAGGTTGTTTCTTATCCATTTTCTGGTTATCTCAGCTTGAGGTCATTCCAGTAAAGTTGGTATCTTAGAGTTGGTATCTCACTCTTGAAGTATTGTGTAGTTGGTGTCTCTGCCTTGAAGCATTGTGTAATTCAAATGGCAGGATATGCAACATTCCTTCTTCTCACTCTCTTTTTTGCACCTGATCACAGCCAAGTTCTTCAGCCATCCATTAATTAGTTTACTGTCTGGTAACTCATACATTGGCACCTTGTTGCTTACACAATCAGTTAAATCTTCTTCTGTTTTCATGTAAATAGTTAACATTCATTCACCATTCACCCTCTCACACAGACACTCATGTACACAGGGCCTACAAAGTTCATTTACTCATGTCAAGCAGGGAACAAGCACAAAATGGAGTTTTAGTTCTTCATAGAAGACAAAAATAAAGCTAATATAATCATAGAGCTTTATCAATTCAATACTATTATCATTTAAGCATAATAACTAATATGCAAAAATTCATACTACAAGCTCCTAGAATACTGCACTGGACAGCACCGTTTGGGGAGGAGGTGAGCAGCCAACAGTGGCAAAAGAATAGGTTAGGGACTATTTAGGAAAGCTGGACATATACAAGTCCATGGGGCTGGACAGAATGTACTTCAGGGTGATGAGGGAGTTGGCTGATGAGATTGCAGAGCCATTGGCTATCATCTTTGAAAACTCAGGGTGATCAGGAATGGCTCCGGTTAATTGGAAAAGGGCAAACATAGTGCCCCTATTTAAGAAAGGGAAAAAAGGAGGGAACTACAGACTAGTCAGCCTCACCTCAGTCTCTGGAAAAATCATGGAGCAGATCCTTAAAGACTCCATCGTGAAGCACTTGGTGGAGAATAAGGTGATTAGGAACAGTCAGCATGGATTCATGGGCAAGTCAATCCTTACCAACCTGATTGCCTTTTATGATGAGATGATTGGCTCTGTGGATGCGGAAAGACCAGTGGATATGATATACCTTGATTTTTAGCAAGACTTTTGGTATGGTCTCCCACAGCATTCTCGCAGGCAAGCTAAGGAAGTACAGGCTGGATGAATGGACTGTAAGGTGGATAGAAAACTGGCTGGAGCATTGGGCTCAGAGAGTACTAATCAATGGCTCTGTGTCTAGTTGGCAGCTTGGTATCAAGTGGAGTGCCCCAGGGGTTGGTTCTGGGGCTGGTTTTGTTCAACATCTCCTTCATTCCATCTTCCAGGTTGTAGATGTGCACCCTCAGCAAGTTTGCAGATGATACCAAGCTGTAGGGAGTAGTAGATGCACTGGAGGGTAGAGCTAGGATTCAGAGTGACCTAGACAAATTGGAGGATTGGGCCAAAAGTCCTTGTTGAACCTCATGAGATTTCAAGTGCAAAATCCTGCACTAAGGATAGTATTATCCCATGCACCAGTACAGGCTGAGTGCTGACTGGCTGGGCAGAAGCTCTCCAGAAAAGTACCTGCGGGTTACAGCGGACAATAAGCTGAATATAAGCCAATAATGTGCCCTTCTTGCCAAGAAGGCTAATGGCATACTGGGCTGCATCAGTAGGAGTGTTGCCAGTAGGTCAAGGAAGTGATTATTTCCTTTTCAGCGCTGGTGAGGCCACATCTGTTCAGTTGTAGGCTCCCCACCACAGAAAAGATGTGTACAAATTGGAGAGGGTCCAGCAGAGGGCATAAAAAATGGTGAGGGGGGTTGGGGGACGTAATTTATGAGGAAAGACTGAGGGAACTTGGCTTATTTAGTCTAGAGACAAGGAGGCAGAGGGGATTTAATAGCAGCCTTCAACTACCTGAAGCGCATTTCAAAAGAGAATGGAGCTAGACTATTCTCAGTGATGGCCGATGTCAGGGCAAGGAGCAATATTCTCAAGTTGAAGCAAAGGAAATTTAGGTTAGATATTAGGAAGAATTTTCTCAGTAGGAGAGTAGTAAAACACGGGAACAGGTTACCCAGAGAGGTTGTGAACTCTCCATCCTTGGAAGTTTTTAAGATCCAGCTAGACCAAGTTTGGCTGGGACAATCTAGTAGGTCCTGCCTTGAGCACTGTTTTGGACTACATGACCTCCTGAGGTCCCTTCCAACCCTAATTTTCTATGATTTGATGATTCTAACAATATCATCAAGGTGAAAAGGGACTTGGCAATAAATTACTGTCAGGTGTTTTGTATATAGCGCACTGATTATTCAGGTTGAGAGAATTTTCTTTATTTCTTGTTTTTCTGGTATACAAACCAGGCTTCCTATTACCTGGAAAAAAACCTGCATATATTTCTTAATTGAATCATCTGGGGAAAATGAGTTTCAGTTATAAGAAAAAAAAATTGGCATGTGAACTCCAACTGTCACCAAAGTGACTTCAAGGAATTGCCTACACTGCAGGGCAGTCAGCAAAGCCAGTGCAAGGTAATTGGAGGAAATAAAAGTGATAGGAGATACCATACTAGGACAATTTCTGAGGAGCTGCAGCACATTGCAAATGGGCTAACAGGTGTTGTGCAAAATTTGCCAGTCTTCCAAAACAGTTTGAGGTGTCCACAAAAGCTCAGACTCTTCCAGGTTCAACTATCTTTGGTTTTAATCCCCAGGACTAGATGCATATCCTCAGAGGTTTTTATACCTCTCTCTGTGGGCTGTGTTAGAAATATATATTTCCTTATAATCTTAATTTACACTCTCACTATTTAAAGCAGATCTGAGGTCTGTATCCTGCTTCTCTCAAGTGCCAAGGGATGTCTCTGTGCTGTCATATACTTGGATCTTCTGCAGACTACATTTTTCTATTGGAATCATTTATGCTATAAGAAAGAAAAATCCTGCATCTAATTGAAATGAACAGCAAAAGAGGATTCACCATAGCTGGGATTTCCTCAGACACAAACTTTTGGTTAGGGACAAAAGTTACACATAACCTAGTGTAAGTGATCAGAAACTGGTTGAAAACTGTAACAGAACCTAAGTTCAGCGCCCAAAAACAAGTTTCAAAATGACCAAACCCAGTTTAATATAAACCTGGATGGATGTAGTATAAGACTTCACTGATTTGAATTAAACCGGTCTATGGAACTTCTGTCTCAACTCTCCTACTGACTCAAATTATATCCTTGTCTCCCAGCATCCTAGGATGCATTGGGGATCCCCACTAACCCCTTCTGCAGGGCAGGCAGGCTAGCTTCTGCCTTTCTGTCTGCTTCAGCTGAGTCTGGGCCCCACCCCATGGCTGTCACAGAAATGAGGCAGCAATGCCTCTGGTCCCCAACCTGATACTACCTGTCCTTTCAGCCCTGTGGGGCAGTGGTGGATGGGAGAGGGAGGGAAAGTCGGGGACAGAACCCCTTGGCCCAGTCCCTGAGCCCTGGTCTGCAAGGGTTGCCCCCCACTTCCCAGTACAGGCTGGCGAAAATGAGTGACTCATGGAGGTGGAGGGGGGGGAGGGAGGAGGTCCCCGCTCCCAAGGCCAGCTCCCAAGACTAGCATCTGCTCATGTGGGGGGAGCCCCAGCCTCCAGGGGGTTTCCCCTGTCCAATCTGAGCCTTGGTCTACCCGGCTCCAGGGGGGCGATTCCCTCCTTCCCCGTGCAGATGGGCCAGTGCGAGTTGCTGATGCACAAAAGGAGCGGGGACTGAAGGCCCCCACACTGGTCTTGGTCCCTCAATCTGTGGTCTTCCCAGTGGCTGGAGGGAGTGGACCTGGGCCCCAGGGGCTTTCCCCCATCTCCAGGTGACCAGGATGGCTCCATAGAAAGAAGGGTTGAGCCCTGCTGGCTGACACAAGCCCCCAATGCTGCCTGGCACATCTTGCCTGCTGCTGCTTGCCTCTGGGGGTTGTGCCTGATGGCCCCCCACCACCTGGCACAGGTGCCTCTAGAGCCCAGCACTAGCAGCAGTCAGCAAGACATGCCAGGGAACTCCAGGGACTTGTGCTGGGTACCAGAGATGGAAGGGATTCAGAGACAGCAGGATCAGATTCCGCTGCCTGATGCAAGCCCCCTCAGCACATCCCCTGGAGCCTGGCACCAGCAGCAGCTGGCAAGATGTAGTGGGTGTCCTTGGGGCTTGTGCTACATAGTGGAGCCCAAACTTTTCTATGGAGCCAGCCCAGTCTGGTGGGGATGGGGGAAACACCCCCTCCTCCCCCGAGGCCCAGCCCCCCCGAGTTGGGAAGACCCCAGATCAGCAGGGCCGAGATGGGGGTGGGGGAGCTTTGTTTCCTACTGTGCATCAGTGACTTGTGCTGTCCTAGTGTAACAGAGCACGGGGTGTTCTCTCTTACTCCTAGGTTCGTGGGCAGCAACAAATAGCCTGCAGCTGGCTATTCTCCCCAATCAGGTCTAATTACCTGATTGGGAATAGGGCCCAGCTGTTCACTATAAGAGCAGGTCCCTGAACAGCAAAGCCAGCAACCTACTGCTAGAGCTGGGAGAACACCACCTGGTTGGAGCTGCTGCTCATGACATCTAGGAGGTAAGGGCAAGAGCTGTGGGGATGGTAGGAAGCTCCTGATCCTGGGGCATGACCTAAAACTACACCCTGCTTAGGATGACTAGGTGTGGTAGTACTGCTGGTGGTGGGGAAGTCTCCAGGAAATTCCACACTTGGGGCCTCCCCAGTGAAGGGTGAGTATGGGGTGCCAGAAAGTATCAGGCCCCCTGCCTTGTGGGTGACCCCATGGAGGGGAAAGGCTAGAGGACAGAGCAAGGACCCATGAAGGACAGAGCAAGGACACAGACTCACTATGAGTTCTGAGGTGGGGTCCTGGCCAAGTGAAGGAGCCAGAGACGGTGCCCAGATTCATGGTGAGATCTGAGGCTGCACTATGAGAGCCAGGAGTAAGGCTCCAGTGGGGTGGGGTCCTAAGCATATGGGGAGCTATGTGTAAAGATCCTGGGGTGAGGGGATAAGGGGTTGTAGTCCAGTGGTGGGCAGGGGATGAAGCCCAGTAGAGGGAAGGGGATGGGACTTGGAGCCCAGAGTTGCTGGGGGCTTGGAGCCCAAGTGATTGAGTGACCATGTGTTAGGCCAGGCAAGTAGGCCAGGTGTTAAGTTATGGATGCCATTTGCAAGGCATGGGACATGGTACATGGGAAGTCGGAGCCATGTACATCAGGGCAAGTAAATGGGCAGCCTCCCACCTGATTGACATCTCTCAATTATTATCCTCAAGGCATGGTAGGAAAGGAAGATAGACGGAAAACCCAGAGGAAAGTGGGCAGGCCAACGACTGACTGGCCCTGGGATGCCCACTTGTTACACCCAGGCACATGGAGGGGGATTCACCTCCCCACAGCTGGGCAGACCAAGGCTGGGAGGATCCCCGGCATGGGGCTCTCCTCAGCATGGGTATATGCTGGACTCAGAGGCCAGCCCCAGGAGGGAGGACTGCTTTCTCCCTCTCCACTGCATGCCAGTGACTTGTGGGGCTTGGCCCCATTGGAGGTTGGAAATTACTTTTGCACCCCCTCCTGCAGCTGGGCAGGCCAGGGCTGGGGGGTATCCCAGGCTGGCCTGGGGAGAAGCATGGGCCATGACTCTAGCTTTGGGGGACAGAACTGGGAGGGGGACTTTTCCATCCCCACAGGGGACAGCAGAGGGTTGGGGGCATGGGCTAGGCAGCTATTTAAGGATGTCCTGCACTTGGCTGGGCTGGGCTGGGCTGGGCAACAGCCAGCAGGTTAGGAGACGTGCTCTAGCATTCCCTGCCTTCTGTCCTGGTTCTGTGCAGGCCTCTGCTTGCCTTTCCAAGTGAAAACTGAACATTATTTGAGTTCCTTATTGGTTCAATCTACACAGCTTAGAGAAACCTGCAAGCACTGAATTGGTTCTGCCTCAGGCTTTTTGATTGTCTATACTTAACCACTGTGCTTAGTGCCAGATTTTCTTCCAAATTGGATGAGTTGTGGCCTAGAGAAACAGCAGAGAAAGGCACATAGGGGCCATGCAGACATGTTTTTCCCCTCATAATGTTTTGGTTGGCTTTGTATGTATCCTAGTTGTGTGTGTTAGGATCCTACTCGGCTCTTTAGAAACATCTGACCATTGTGGTAATCCTGTTCCTTGTGTCTAGTGCACTTTTTAACTGAACATGGTAGCCTTCTTCCCACAAATGGATTTTTTTTTATTGAAAATCATTTTTGTAGGCATAAACATCTATATTCTCTTACTTAACATTTCATTTTCACTTAATTTAATTGCCAGCTGAAATTTTTATTTGATCTTGGATGTCTAAAAAAATAATTAATATTGAATTTTTTAAATGTCAACTTCTTTTATTTTTGTATTCTTCTTCCCCCCACTCCCTTTTTGTCAGTGAATGTAGTTAAATGAAGGAATAAATGATGTTGGCGGAGGGGGGGGGGGGGCGGTATTCAAATTTTCCCATTACTTTTCCTTATTCTACAATATATTCTGAACTTTGAAAGTATTACTGGCAGAATAGAAAGGGAGGGAATGGAAGAACAAATTAAAAAGGTGTGTAAGAAAACCCAAATATTGAGCGCAATCATGTCGTTGCCTTCAACAGCAAAAAGAGAAAATGAGGCTGAGGGGAGCAAATTTAAATACATTTAAAACAAATTTTAAATAGTATGAAATCCCATTCTGGTTGCACCTTGCAAATAAAAAACAACTTTTCCCTAGATCTTTGGCCAGCTTTATTCAGTGCATTCCTCTTTCCTCTACTACTAAAGTGAGAATTTGATTAAGAAATCTCTATGGTCCATAGACCATAATAGCAGCTCTTTTCAGGTGAGGTAACAGTCTGCTTAGCCTGGCCTGCACATCTGTGCTAAACTTGTAGAAGCTGGAATTCAGCCTTCACATATTTTACAAGATTTTGAAAATAGAAGACATGGTATGAAAACACACATCTTGATCCTGCTGCTGTGAAAGACAGCTATCAAACTCTTCTGACAAATTCTAATGATGGATTTCAGTAGGGATTTTTTTTTAGATAGGTACACAGAACTAGTGCTCATCATAGCTGTTATTTTAAGTTCTCTAGAAAATGTTTGTCGCTTTTCCTGAACTTTATTCCATATATAGAGAATATCACCATCTCTTTTTGATATTTGAAATAGAGACCTTAGCTCTTTTGATTTAATTTTAAAGATGGAGCCTATAACACAATCACATTTAGTTCACTTCTTACAATTCCTTTTTTTAGTGCAAGCTCCAGTTACTAGATAAACCTGAAATAAAAGTGGTGCTATCATTTTGGAGTAGCATTTCCTGAACTGGGGTTCCTTGCATGCCCTTGGGGTTATGCAGCAAATTAGAGTATATAGGACAGGAAAGATTAAGAAAGCAGAAATGGGGGCAGGAAAATTATGACCCCCAAAAGCTTGAGAGCAATTCTTGTAGCAGATGAAAAATCAGGTGTGACTGACCTTATCCCAGTGCTTATCCCAGTGCAGCTATTCTTGTTTCCTGCCATAGCAGATTTGCTGCTGCTGCCTTTCACTTTGAAATCAGAGTTGTTGGACCATCTTTGAAGATTCATTTATACATCAATGACGGAAGGAATACTCGGAGGCTGAACTATTTTTATGTCCTCTCTTAATAACCTATCTCATTTTCAGACTCAGGATCCTTTATTTAAGGAATCGCGCCTTTTCAGAGTACTCTTCTGGGAGGCAGCGGGTGGTGATATGGCTTTTGACATTCTGAACTTTCATAATAAAGTTGTGCTGCTCCTGCTCCCACTGAGGCTTTTTCTATTGTCAGAACACAACAGGGCCTACAAAATAAGAGCTAGATCTTCTTAATTGTCTGACTGATTTTTTTCAAAAAGCTCAACATCCACATAATCATCTAAGTGAAATGAATAGATTTTCAATAGCATTCAGCACCAGGGTTGTTTGAGTAACTGATGTATCGTTCAATGGTTAAATCAGATAAAGGAAAGGAATCAGATTGATCTATTATTTCACTAAAATGAGAACCCCAAAATCTTTGTTTCACGTGACACACAATATTTGAATGGATACACAGAAAATCATTTTCAGGGGATGGAAAGAGAAATAAAAGGGAAAAAAGGTCACATTCCTAAAATTGCTGGTGATGAGCAACATTGTTATTTCCCTCTTTCACAACAGTTCAGTGGGGAAAGACCCAACTGAGTTGTAAGAGTTGGGTTCTGTTTCCTTCTCTGTCTGGGGAGGCATACTGACTAGGGACAGAAATTCAAAAAGCCTGAGCCTGACTTGATTCAATGTTTGCAGGTTAGTCTAACCTGGCTAGGCTGAACTGGTTTGTAACTGCAGATATTTCCTCTGGACTGAGGAAATGCAGGCACATGCCTACAGTGGCTCAGGCTAGAAGCCTGGGGGTGTTAGAGCAGCCCTCCTTTCCTTTCTACAGTGCAGAGCTGAGAGAGGCATTGCCAGGTCCCAGCAGAATGTTCTGATTATAGACTCCCCCTTTTCCCCTTTGCTCCTCTGACCAGCAATGCAGCCAGCAGGGAGTTGCACAACATTTATCAGCCCATCTGTAAAAGAAAAGCCTCTCCCATTAGTTCAAGCTTCTCTTAAACATTTTTTTTTCCCAAGGAAGGAACAGAAGAACATTACCAGCTACCTGCTGATTAGCTCCAAATAGCCCTAAGTGGACACTGTCCTGTCTGCCTTACACAGACGCCTCTCACCATTAGCTAACATACCACATGCTGACTATGGTCTATGCTGTGGGAGAGGGGACGGAGAGATCCCTGCTTGAGCAGGGAGTGGTGTGGGGGGATGGGGAAGGGGGAAGCTAGGCAGATGCTGCTGTGTCTGCAAGTCTCTGCTGGAGCTCCAGCCAGGGAGCAGAGGGGAGGGGCCATCCCTGCTGGGGAGCAGACAGCCCGACCCAGGGCTGAAAAGCATCTGGGATGCTGGTGGACTCTGATTCAAGTTAAACCAGGAAGGGGTCTGGGACAGAGATGTTATAAACTGGTTTGACCCAAATCAGTTGAATCTGCTTAGGCCAGGTGCCAGATGATTGGAAGATAGCCAATGCGATCCGCATCTTTAAAAAAGGGAGGAGGGAGGACCCAGGCAACTATAGGCCCGTCAGTCTTACCTCAATCCTGGGGAAGCTCTTTGAGGAGATTATCAAGGAGCACATCTGTGATGGGCCGGTATTGGGGATGATACTCGAGGGCAACCAGCACGGTTTCATTAGGGGCAGGTCATGTCAGACCAACCTTATTGCCTTTTACGACCAGGTCACAAAAGCATTGGATGCAGGTGTCGCCTTGGATATAGTCTTTCTGGACTTCAGCAAGGCCTTTGACACTGTCTCCCACCCCATCCTCATTAAAAAACTTGATGACTATGGCATCGATGCCTACACAGTCAGATGGATTGCAAATTGGCTGAAGGGTCGTACTCAGAGGGTGGTGGTGGACGGGTCATATTCGACCTGGGGGGAAGTGGGCAGTGGAGTCCCCCAGGGCTTGGTCCTTGGGCCCGCACTGTTCAAATTTCTTTATCAGCATTTTGGACGATGGGTCGAAAAGCAACCTTTTCAAATTTGCTGCTGATACCAAAATCTGGGGTGAGGTGGGCACGTTAGCAGGGAGGGAAAGACTGCAGAAAGACCTGGATAGGTTGCAGGGGTGGGCTAACAAAAACAGGATGCGTTTCAATACTGACAAGTGCAGGGTGCTGCACTTGGGCAGTAGTAACTGGCAACACACTTATAAGATGGGAAACTCCCTTCTTGAGAGCATGGAGGCAGAAAGGGATCTTGGAGTCATCGTTGACTCCAAGATGAACATGGGCCGACAATGCGAGGTCACGGTCGGCAGGGCTAACTGGACCCAATTGTGCATCCACAGGTGCATCTCAAGTAGGGCCAAGGAGGTGATCCTCCCCCTCTACGTGACACTGGTAAAGTCACAGCTGGAGTACTGTGTCCAGTTCTGGGCACCCCACTTCAAGAGGGATGTGGACAACATTGAGAGGGTCCAGAGGAGGGCCACCCACATGATCCGGGGACAGCAGGGCAGACCCTACAATGAGAGGCTACAGGATCTGAACCTGTTCATCCTTCACAAGAGAAGGCTGAGAGGGGACCTTGTGACCGTCTATAAACTCACCAGGGGGAACCAGAAGGGTTTGGGGGAGACCTTGTTTCCCCTAGCGTCCCCCGGGATAACAAGGAATAATGACCACAAGTTGTTGGAGAGTAGGTTCAGATTAGACATCCATAAGAACTACTTCACAGTCAGGGTGGCAAGGATCTGGAACCGACTTCCAAGGGAAGTGGTGCTGGCTCCTACCCTGGGGGTCTTTAAGAAGCGGCTCAATGCCTACATGGCTGGGGTCACTTGAGCCCAGTTTTCCTCCTGCCCAGGCAGGGGGTCGGACTTGAAGATCTACAAGGTCCCTTCCGACCCTACTTCTATGATTCTATGATACTGCATTCAACCAGGTTTATCTCAAACCAGTTTCAGCCAGCTGTGCTGCAGAAAAGAGTTTTGTTCTCCCTGGACTCTTCTAATGGTGCAAATAAGGTGCTGAAGGCTTGCTCTCAGGGGGATATAACCCAAGGCAAGGGGAGGTATGGTTGCTCTCGCAGTAAAGTACTGTTGATGTTTGGACTCAGTAACACTAGTTTAGATTATGTTACAACTAGTGGGCTTGTGGCAGAATCCCGCCTCTGTTTCACCCCAAAAACTCTGCTATATGACAATTTGGTTAACATGGTCCCTGTAGAGGGTGGACAGCTGAGTTGTAACCTGAGCTGGATGCATTCCTGAGGGAGGGGAGAAACCTGCTCCCTCTGCCTACGTGACTAGCATCACATACTTGGGTGAGGGGATTACGCTCCCTATTGTTCTAAGCAATGCCAACGTGACTGGGAGGGGGCTAGAGACCTGGCAACCAGTGATGTATTTCAAATTGGTTGGCTGGCCAGGGACTCTTTTGAAACTCATGATCAGTGACCTGCCTGCCTCCAGAGGGAATCTCCACCTGCCTCTGGATGATGTTTGTGAGTAAGCTACCTGAGATCAAACTAGATGTATAGCTTGCAGTAAGTCGGATCAAAGGCTACCCAGCCATGCCAGTTTGCTCTCTGGGATTTCTCTGATATTGCTCTACCCTGTAGCCTATTCCAAACCTACTCCTTGTAACCAATAAAGTTCTCCTTTGTACCTAGCATGGGAGGCTTATTCGCAAAGGGGCTAGATTATGCCTTGGGGTCCCCTTGGTTCGGCTGACTAAGGGAGACCACTATTTGTGCTTCAGACTCAGGGAAGCACCCCAGAAGCTCAGTCCAGTACAGTGAACTGGAGCTAGAGGGCGCAGTGAGAGAAAAGGGGAGGAGGCTAAGGCCTTGACATGGGACTGATTGCACAGTAACACCTATGAGGCATGGGCATGGTATAAAGTGGTAGATGGAGCCACATAACAGTCCTGAAGGCTACAAGTTCCCTGGGGAAGCACAGGAGGTCAGGAGGACCCACTCTGCCCAAGAGGGGTAAATCTGAGGCCAGAGCAAGTTCTGGGGGGGACCTACTGGCAGCTAGGAGAACTGGGGCTCATTCTAGGACCCTTAGGCAGCCTCCCTTCCAATAACACAATTGCATCAAAGGCATGGAAGGTGAATAGGAAGGGGAGGGCACCGTAGGAAGACACCAGGGGGTGCTATGGCTGCCCTTGGAACATGAACTTGCTACAGTATCTGAAATAAGTTCTATTTATACAAATCCCCACCCCCCTTTCCCTCCACACTTATATAGCTGCAGCAACTGTGATCTACAAAGCCGTTTTATCTGACTACTTCTAAATACTTAGAAATGAAAGCCTGGCTCCAGGAAAGTCAATGGAAGTTTTGTTGTTGATTTCCATGCAGCCAGGATTTCACACCTAATACCAAAATCGAGGATCCTAATCTCTGGAATTCACTCCCATCAGTGATCCAAAAAACCCCAATGTGTTTCCTAGATGAACAACTCATTTGCATGTTCAGGTTTTTGTCTGAGGTACACTGTTTTTGGAGGGACCACTGAGGTGATGGGTCCCTTACCCTTGGGTCTTTTAAATTGTATTTATTTATTGTGGAGTTGTATATTCAAGGTGCAATCTTGCAGAAGCACACATGGTAGGGTGTCGAATATAGATTATATTTCGTTAATAGGAATATTAATGAAAATGCACCCAGTAGCTTAGACAGTATGATCATGCCTCTATAAATCAGATTGTAAATCAAACAGCTGGATGAAGCCTTGTTCTCAGCACCAAATATCATGATTATGAATGCTTTGTAGGTAGAATGATAGCACCAGATGTTCTCACTTTCACTCACAGCAAATGAGAAACTTATGATGTTTGCTGTCCCTTGGAAAATGAAGGGATTTTTCAATCATCTGCAGAATGATTTTGAAGCCAGCAGCTGTTGCATTTTATTTAGTTAGGGAATGGAAGCTGGCTTCTGACTGGAACAGATACATTGTGAATGAGCCTCAATTCCTTTTGATCTTTTATTTTCTATGCTCAGTTCACCTGTAGTGTGCTAAATTACTGTGTTGGCAGAATACAGTGAGGAGGCTAAGGAATAATTCTGGGAAAGAAATAATGACCTGTAATAGCTCATGGAAAGTCAATTCCCCAGTAGACCTAAGTTTCTTTTCCTGTTTATGGTCCCTTGTGAGACTTGTCAAAAGCTGAAAATAACTGTGTGTTAGACACAGGATAAAAACCTGGTCCTGTTGCATTTCAATGGAAGTTTCAGCATTGACTAAAGCAGGGTCAGGATGTCCCCCAGTGGTGAGAGTCTCAGTGGAGTCTCATGAATATTGCTATGAGGAGAAACCAAGATATTACCTACTTCCAAGAAGAAAATGAAGAGGAAGAGATCTTGAAGCACCTTGAGGTATATAATTATGGGTTCAGATGCCTGAAGACTGAGTCTTTGAGTGAATACCCTAGAATGTAGCCTTCAGATCAGGGTCGTGTGGTAGATGGGCATAAAAGCTGGGTCAAGTGGTTGTTGGTGAGAAGGGAAGATGTTAGGAAGACTGTCTGCTTGAACCTTGCCTGTGTTGTACGCGCTGGCTACGTGACCACTGCAGGCCAATTGAAATGTAAACCAGAAGACCAGTCTGCAATCCAAAAGTCTTTTCTGTCCTGCAGGAAGGAAGTGAGCATGACTTTTTTTTTTTACAGGAATTCAGTGCTATTTGGTGGAAATAAACCTGCATGTTTAACAAAGTGAAGTAAAGTGCCATATTTACTTGAGCACAAGATGAGGTCCCCCACCCCAGTCAGTAGGCATGTCTACATGTGCAATTACAGTGCATGAATAAATTATGCACTGTTTGATCTTGCACATGGGAGCAATGAACTCTGGAGCAGTAGGCTCTTGAGTTTATTCGTGTGCAACACATTGAGCTGTGGGGGAGCAGCCCTGACTAGTAAGGGATGGGGGTGGTCAGCCTGCCAGCTCTGGCTGCTCCCCTCAGCTCAAAGTGCTGCAGAGGGTCCAGCTTGGGACATGAGGGTGCTTCAGTGTGGGGCTAGACTTTGTGCCCGAGTCAGTCCCTCCAGCATCTAAACATGCGGTGCTGTAGATTAAACTAATTTACTCTAGCCTAATAGGGGCACACATGTAGATGCCAAGAGGTATACTGCACAGCTAATTAGTCAACTGTGCAATAAACATCTATAAATGTGCCCAGTATGGGGGTAAAAACTCAAATTCTTACAATCACACACAAGGAAATTCCATGTTTTCTACTGTTAAACTGTGTTAAAAGCAGTGTGTACTTAGTAACTGAAATCAACAATGAATCTGATTAAATGCAGCCAACACTGAGCATGACTAGGAAGCACATGGCTCATATGGGGCAAACATACTGATGGGAACCTTATTTTTTTTATTACAAAACAACTAAAAGAAACTACATAACACAAAACTTGACAACCTTCCCTACAACAATACCTTATTCTTCTTACACCCTTTTTGACCATTAATACATTACCTCTCAAGAACTACCTCCAACCCAGGAGGAAGCAACTACTTTCACTCGGTCCCTTTTTCTTTTTGGAAGAAACACCACCATTCTTCTTTCCTCACCTCTTCTCTGTCTTCTCCTTTCGCATTTTGTCTGCATCTTGACCCACGTAGTATTTCAAATCATAAATTGCCAACTCTAAACATTCTCTTTTGTTGAAAGCCAGTCTTGTGACCAACAGAAGGTTTCTTACCTTCTGTACTGCTACTATTACACAAAGTAGTATGGTTCTCAGTCTCTGTGTCTCCAGTCCTTTGGACATCAACTCATACACCACCATTTCATATATTAAGTCACAGTTCATATCAATTGCCCTCAAAAAACAATGCGTTTCCTCCCATACTCCTTGCACAAAAGGACAGTCCCAGAATACATGCAGTACAGATTCTTCAGCCCCACATCCCTCAGGCATGCCACTGATCTTACCAAACCCCATTTATGTTGACTGTCCCCCACAGGAAGAATATTTTATATCATTATCTGCGTGATATCCATATATTCTCTTTTCACTATTATCTATCTTTTCTTTCCACCATTTCTCTTTCTGTTAGATCCCCAAACCGATTCAGAGATTCATATATAGACAGCTTTAAATGTTTTTTTTTTCTGCATGCTTCTAGGTAGCAGGCAGCTCATGAATGCTGCAATGCTGGGGCACATGGAGTGTCCCACAGGAGGTTGATGGGGGCAGAAGGGCCACCTGCCCCCCACCCCCAAATCTATTTTGTTTGCTGTAGCTGTGGGGGAAGGACAAAATCAAGGCAAAACTCCAATAATTAGATTCTATACCTGGAAAATTATAACCAATTTATATATTTTTCATATATAGAAGCTAATTGTCTTATATTCAAGTAATTATAGTGTAATATTCTGGATCCACTTCAGATTCTGACCCACAGTTTTGTGCAACCCAACCAATTCCATCCCAGCTTGCTTGGAGGTGACATTGGGGAGTGCTGTGTGAATACTCACAGTGCTGGCATGACTAATGCAGTTTTATACTCATAGCATTCTCTAGAATTTCAGGGTGGGTCTACATAATATAAATATAGCACATGCTCTCATAGTTCTGCTGTCTAGCATGGGTTATCCTTACAGCAAATACACTGCTGCCCAGGAGTTATCAAGTTCTTGTAATCAGGGTATATTCTGAGGATCTCTGGAAAGCTTCAACCCTGGTTGCTAGTGCAGGCTAAACCTGGAATGCTATATGTTTACTGCTACTACTATCCATGCTAACTAGTTTTAAGATAGCACAGGTATACTAAAACCATACCTTCATCTTGATGTATAAATATCTCGTATAACCCTGATTTTAAAAGGTCACACTGAGTGGAGGATCCATTGTCAGGCTGAATTTTAAGGTTTCTGGACTACTGATATTTTCCTCCCCTGCCTTCCCAAGAGGAAGCTGTGATTTCGGGCACTCTGAAAACTGATAAAGGCAGAACTGAGACAATATGACCAAAGGCTTCAAAAGTGGCCGTTGATAGTAATAGTATGCTTCTGTTTGAGGAATCCCTACTTAAGATGTGTAGGGGCTGACTTTCAGTGATATTGGACACTCCTAACACCTATTGGGGTTGTTTTTTTTTTTTTTAATTAGAATTGTGCCTGCTTAGCAGTTCTGCAAACGTAGCTCAAATCAAAATCATGTGTTGCTTTTTGGGTTTATTACAGAAAACCTAAAAATAAAAGCCCTGTCTTTGATTCAAAGAGACTGAGGTAACCCCCTATTGCTAGTAGCTGCTCTCTTGATAGTGACATAACAAAACTCTAAAATGAAGCCATGAGATTTGCTTAATTAAAAATGACACATATGAGTACTTTTTTCTTTTCAATGTCTACTAGCCAGTTTGCAAAAAACAGCCTTTGGGGTTACAATAATTAAGTCTTAAGTTACAGTGCAGTTCCCCTGAATTTACATAATATATTCACATGAATATTGAAAGACTGCATCATGATGATGTTAGTACATGACACCCAGGGAAATTATAGGACTTGGCACTTTTTATACAGAAACACTTTGCATTTTCCAAATATTTTACCAGCACGTGTCGCTTCATTTTCACAGCACACCTGATAGTTCAGCAACCAGCACTATTATTCCATTTTACAGATGGAGGATCAGGGGTAGAAATGATTTCATAGTTTTAATCACAATTAAGGTGCTCTGGAAACAGTATCTCCCTTAAATCTTCAGGTCAAATTTGTTGTGAAAACCACTCGGTATAATTATGGTGAATATGAGAGTAGAAACAGTTCTAAAATTCAATGCAAGAATAAAAAAAGTAATTACTTGTATAAGTGCAGACATCGACCTCTGTAGGTTGATGAAGATGAACATGTATATTTTAGTGAAGGATTTTTGGCTGTATTCACATTTGCTGGTAATTCAAAACAAATGGAGAAATATTAACACATATATAAGGCCTCTGGCACATGTTCACATAATGGCATGTTAGGACCTGTTCCCCGACCCCAACAATTGCACTTCCTGGCATGCTAGACGTGCACGGCAAACTGCACAATTTTAAGAGTGGAGATCAGATCCCTGTTGCTCCATTATTTCTTGCAGTGGCAACGTGTAGGGGGTGTGCTCCCCACTTAGGTGGTGGGTACGGGGGGGGGCGGGCGGGAAAGCTGGTGCCCCCCCCCCGTGAGTGCTGGCCAGGGAGTGGGAGTGCTGGATGAAGTGCTGTGGCCATTTTCGGGAGTGCCGCAGTCACTTCCCAGTTGGCGCAGTTGTATGCAGGGGGGACCCCCCCACCTGGTCGGTGAGATTGGCTGACTGGTTGCTGAGGGGCACATGCCCCCCTGACTAAGGTGGCACCCATTGCCCATGACTACTTCCCAATGCTGGATTGTGATCTTGGGCTCCCCCTGCATTAGCAAGTAGAAAGCTGGGTGCCTGGTGGACAGATGTGGTCCCAGGGCAGGGACCGCCAATCAGTTGCTTGTTGATCTCAGCCCTGGGACTCCTATCCTGAGGGTCACACTGGAGGTGGTTACAGAGTCTGGCCATGCAGGCTATATGGCAGGTAGCCTGCCACATGTTCAATTTAAAATGCAATGAAAACTTGCCACAAAATTATTACATATTTTGTGGTTTATCTCCTGTTTTACTGTGCCATTAATTGCATGAATCTGTGGCCAGGTAACTATTTTAAGCCCAATTTACTGGTTAATCCCATCTTAAGTGTAACGTCTGCCAGGGGCCTCAGTATCAGCAATGTACGTTAGGTAGTACAGTATATAGAATGCATACTACAAATAGATACCTGGCCTCCAAGGGGAGAGAAGAGGATGAAGTTAGGCTGGGAAAGCAGGGTATGGGAATGAGACTGTCCTTTTTGGGGTGGAGGGTAATTTGGGCCATAGTATTGGAGTGTTTTGTTGTGATTTTTTTTTTTTTTGAAGCCGCTAAAATTATCACCTGCTAAAACTAATAAAACAGGAAGAATTATCAAGGTTATTCTAACCTGAAGCTTGTTTACTGGACTTCATAATTATGTTTTTATACCTTGTTATGAACAAAACCAGCTATCCTCTAACTTCATCCAAATGACCAGGAACTCCCATTGTAATGGTTGTTATGTATTCTCATACATAGCTGCCATGGATGTTTTGCGAATTAAAGTTTAGCCAAGTCCTTCCTAGTTTGTTTTGCAACCACTTCTGGAATAAGTTAAGTGGAAATCTTTAAATTCAATGCAACTTTCTCAAATAAGTTACACAATGTTGTTCCTTTTTGTCAAAGTTTTTTGTTAAGCTCATAGTTCAGTATTAGCTGATCATTTCTTCCTACCTAAGAATAACACGGCAATTTTTTTTCCAACAGAAGAGGGGCAAATTCTGGTTTTGGCCACACCAGCATAGTTAGAATTTGGTTCCAGATTCAGAATTTTCATTGAGGTAATAGGGAACATTAAAATGCATTAAACAAACACATAGTTCCTGACATCTTTTATTTTGGTATTATGAGCTGTCTTATATGACCCTGACTATGTCACACAGATTTTTGGTTTTGTTCTTACTGAAAGATCACAAGGTCAATTAACTATCTTTTTGCATGAAAAACAAATGGAAGCCAAAGCTCTGTAGTTTATGCTGTGGTGTAACTAGGCACAATGAGCCATTGGTGAGTGATGAAGTGCTGACCTATCTTTTACACTGCTTATGTCTTGTCTTCACTAATATACCCCAGCAAGACGATTGTTGTTGGCTAGTTACTTCACAAATACATCCCAACAAAATACAGAATTTCCATCCTTTCTGCACTGGTGAGGGGCCATTTTCCTTTTCATTTCCTTTTATTTATCACAGATTAATACAGAAAACAGTATTGTATCTGTATAAATCAAAGTCTGATATGATTATGAGGCAAGCTGTGGTGTTTGCTTTGGAGATGAGCTGCATAATTATTCATATTTCAGTCACTGATCTACTTTTTATTTGTTTCTCTAGAAAAGGAAAATGGTGTTTTGATCATTGCTATCCACTCTTCATGGACATACCTGAGAGTAATTTTTACCAGGTGGTAGTAATGATGGAAACCCAATGCTGACACTGTCAAAGGTTTTTTATTTCTCTTTATTGATGGGTGTTCATACTTGTTCCATTTTAAAGCCATTTTCTTTTGAAAGCAGCATGCAGCACTGTTCATGCAGTCACTCAAACACAGTTGTCAGTGACTCATGTTAGAGAGATGAAATCATAAACTCAACAGACCAGGTTAAATGTTTAAGTGGGTGCAATTCTCAGATGAGATGCTTTCACTCATGGCAGTGGTGCAGTTGTTCCTAATCTATCTAGTCCACTATAATCTTTCCTTGCCTATTCTCATTAATACAAGAAGTTGAGGCCATTCAATGCATTTGAAAGATGGTATATTTAAAGTTAGTAAAGCAGCACCCTACTATTCAATGTAGTGCAAGATCTGCCTGTGGAACTCGTACCTCATGTATGACAATACATTGCATGCATTGTTTGTGGAGGATACATTATTTCAGGTAGTTAAATAACAAGCTGATGGTGAAGAGTTATAGAAAGAGCTCTCAAAACAAAGGGAGTGGACAACAAAAATGCAAAAATCCCAGCAAGATCTAATTTGAAAAACAACTATTTAGTTCTATCCTTTGTTTACTTTATTCAGTTCATAAAAGGATTTTCCCTCAGGTCTCATGACAACTAAATTTTTGGTCAGTGCCTTTGCTGAAGGACATTGTCAAATGTTTTTTGAAAATTGAATTGTATGTTATCAGTTGGGTCTCCCTTCTCCCTTCTTATTGATACCCCAGCTGAAGAACTCCAGCAGATTTGGTTGACAGAATCTAACAGGATTATAAGTAATGCCGATAAATATTACATGTTGGGGAGGAGTCAACATGGCCTTTGTAAAGGGAAGATGTCTTGCTAATTTGTCAGGAACAGAAGTTTACACTCAGGTTTGGATCACCTTTTGACGCCTCTTTTTAAACATTAATGTTATACCAACTACACTCCAGTCCACTGGCATCAAGGCAGGTGGAATAGGTTTTGCTAAGAGTTCTACAATTTCATTGCTGGGGATCATTTAGGACTCTTGGGATAATAATAACATTGAGTTTTAGTGACTTGTTACTATTCAGTGCATCAGTTTGGTCTAAATTTCAAAAACTGTATTTATTGTCACCTCAGCTAGAGCCAAATCCTCATATTGATCTGCTTAGAAGTATGGATATCCCCAATATGATGTTTAACAGAATCATTAAACATTAGGATTGGAAGGGACTTCGGGAGGTCATCTGTTCCAACCTCATGCTCAAACAGGACTATCCCCAACTAGATCATCCCACCCAAGGCTTTGTCTAGCCAGTTCTTAAAAACCAGTAAGGATGGAGATTCTACAACATCTCTGGGTAACCTGTTCCAGTACTTTGCTACCCTTGTAATGAGACAGTTCTTCCTAATATCTAACTTAAACTTCTCTTGCTGCAACTTCAGACCATTGCTTCTTGTTATGTCATCTGTCACCACTGAGAACAGTCTATCTCCATCCTCTTTGGAACCAACCTTCAGGTAGTTGAAGGCTGCTACCAAATCCCCCATCAGTCTTCTCTTCTCCAAACTAAATAAACACAGTTCCCTCAGCCTTTCCTCAGAATTCATGTGCCCCAGACCCCGAACCATTTTCATTGCCTTCCACTGGGCACTCTCCTTTCTGTTGGGGAGGGGGCAAAACTGAACACAGTACTCCAGATGTGGCCTCACCAGTGCTGAGTATTGGGGAAGAATCACTTCCCTCAATCTGCTGGCAATACTCCTACTAATGCAGAAAGGACAGGGTGGGGTAGAAAGGGGAGGGGTTGTGCTCTATGTCAGTGAGCATTATACATCAACCCTCATCAAGACAGAATCCAAGGATGAGGAAGTAGAAGGATTGTGGGTTAGGCTACATGGGGGGCAAGGAGAAAGGGATTTGGTGGTAGGGGTCTGCTACAGACCCCCACATCAAGGGGAAGAAAGATTCAGGGCTCCTGAGGCAAATCTCAGAGACCATAAAAGCTAAAGAGGTGGTAGTCATGGGGAACCTAAACTACCCAGACATCTGCTGGGAGTCACAGACAGCAAAGTCCCACCGCTCACGCAGGTTTCTAACCTGTGTACAGGACCTCCACCTGACTCAGGAGGTACACGGTCCCACTAGGGGGAATGCCATACTGGATCTGGTATTGGCAATGGGAGATGACATGGTAGCAGACCTCCAGATCGGTAGCCATCTGGGGGACAGTGATCACCTAATAATAGAATTCACCATAAGACAGCGAGTGGGTAAGGTAACTAGTAGGGTGAAAGTGCTAGACTTTAGGAAAGCTGATTTCAATGAACTCAGGCGATTAGTCAAGGACGCACTGCAGAGTAGGAGATTTGAAGAGATGGAAGCTCAAGAAGGGTGGCTGTGCCTTAAGGAAACGATCCTTCGGGCACAAAGCAAGACGATCCCCGAGCGAGGCAAAAGAGGGAAAGGGGCCAGGAGGCTTCCCTGGCTGACCAGAGAAATCCAGAGCAGCCTAAGGGACAAAAGGGGAGCACATAAAAAGTAGAAACAGGGAGAGATCACCAAAGATGAATATACCTCCTCTGCTCGTGCTTGTAGGGAGGCAGTTAGATGGGCCAAAGCTACCATGGAGCTGAGGATGGCAAACCAAGTAAAAGACAACAAGAAATTGTTTTTTAGATATATAGGGAGTAAAAGGAAGGCCCAGGGAGGAATAAGACCCCTGCTAAATGGGCAGAAACAATTGGCGACGGACAGGGGGGACAAGGCTGAACTCCTCAATGAGTTCTTTGCCTCAGTGTTCCTAAGCGAGGGGCACGACAAGTCTCTCACTGGGGTTGTAGAGAGGCAGCAGCAAGGCGCCAGACTTCCATGCGTAGACCCTGAAATGGTGTAGAGTCATTTGGAAGAACTGGATGCCTTTAAGTCGGCAGGCCCAGATGAGCTCTATCCAAGGGTGCTGAAGGCACTGGCCGACATCATTGCAGAGCCACTGGTGGGAATATTTGAAAGCTCGTGGCGCACGGGCCAAGTCCCGGAGGACTAGAAAAGGGCCAACGTGGTCCCCATTTTCAAAAAGGGGAGGAAGGAGGACCCGGGCAACTATAGACCTGTCAGTCTCACCTCCATCCTTGGTAAAGTCTTTGAAAAAATTATCAAGGCTCACATTTGTGAGAGCCCAGCAGGACAAATTATGCTGAGGGGAAATCAGCACGGGTTCGTGGCAGGCAGATCATGCCTGACTAATCTAGTTTCTTTTTATGACCAGGTTACGAAACGCCTGGACACAGGAGGAGGGGTGGATGTCGTATACTTAGAACTCAGGAAGGCTTTCGATACGGTATCCCACCCCATACTGGTGAACAAGTTAAGAGGCTGTGACGTGGATGACTACACAGTCTGGTGGGTGGTGAATTGGCTGGAGGGCCGCACCCAGAGAGTCGTGGTGGATGGGTCGGTCTCGACCTGGAAGGGTGTGGGCAGTGGGGTCCCGCAGGGCTCGTTCCTTGGACCGATACTCTTTAATGTCTTCATCAGTGACTTGGACGAGGGAGTGAAACGTACTCTGTCCAAGTTTGCAGACGACACAAAGCTATGGGGAGAAGTGGACATGCCGGAGGGCAGGGAACAGCTGCAAGCAGACCTGGACAGGTTGGACAAGTGGGCAGAAAACAACAGAATGCAGTTCAACAAGGAGAAATGCAAAGTGCTGCACCTAGGGAGGAAAAATGTCCAGCATACCTACAGCCTAGGGAATGACCTGCTGGGTGGCACGAAGTGGAAAGGGATCTTGGAGTCCTAGTGAACTCCAAGATGAACATGAGTTGGCAGTGTGACGAAGCCATCAAAAAAGCCAATGGCACTTTATCGTGCATCAGCAGATGCATGACGAATAGGTCCAAGGAGGTGATACTTCCCCTCTATCGGGCTCTGGTCAGACCGCAGTTGGAGTACTGTGTGCAATTCTGGCGCCGCAATTCGAGAGGGATGCGGATAACCTGGAGAGGGTCCAGAGAAGGGCCACTCGTATGGTTAAGGGCCTGCAGACCAAGCCCTACGAGGAGAGACTAGAGAAACTGGATCTTTTCAGCCTCCGCAAGAGAAGGTTGAGAGGCGACCTTGTGGCTGCCTATAAGTTCATCACGGGGGCACAGAAGGGAATTGGTGAGTATTTATTCACCAAGGCGCCCCTGGGGGTTACAAGAAATAATGGCCACAAGCTAGCAGAGAGCAGATTTAGACTGGACATTAGGAAGAACTTCTTCACAGTTCGAGTGGCCAGGGTCTGGAACGGGCTCCCAAGGGAAGTGGTGCTCTCCCCTACCCTGGGGGTCTTCAAGAGGAGGTTAGATGAGCATCTAGCTGGGGTCATCTAGACCCAGCACTCTTTCCTGCTTATGCAGGGGGTTGGACTCAATGATCTATTGAGGTCCCTTCCGACCCTAACATCTATGAATGCAGCCCAGTATGCCATTACCTTTCTTAGCAACAAGGACACACTGTTGACTCATATTCAGCTTATTGACCACTGTAATCCCTAGGTCTTTTTCTGCAGAGCTGCTGCCCAGTCAGTCAGCCCCCAGCCAGGAACTGGTGCATGGAATTGTCCCATCCTAAGTGCAGGACTTTTGCATTTGTCCTTGTTAAACCTCATGAGATTTCTTTTGGCCCAATTCTCCAAATTGTTGAGGCCTTTCTGAATCCTAGTTCTGCACTCCAGTGTATCTACTACTCATTGGTAGAGGGAGAAAAATTATTTTGGGGGGCTAAGTGCATGTGTACACATGAATTCCCCCCCCCCCCAGCAGGTAAGTCTGTGGGGGAAGGGGCAGGGGGATGGGAAAGGGCCATGGAGGGGGCAGAACATGGCACCAGTGGTGAGGGAGGGATTGGGGCAGGGGTGAGTGGGGCCCCAGCTGCACCTGGTGGTAGGACATTCAGAGCTTGTCCAGGGGTAAAGAGTAGAGGGGAGCACATCCTCCCCCTGATCTATTCGTGGGGCCAAGGTGACTGCCACTGTGCACTGGGCTTTTCTTCCTGTTGCCACTGCCTCCAGAGACATGCAACACCACGTGTGTCCCACTGCAGGGCAGGCAGAGGGTGCAGTGTAGTACAGCAATGGCAGGCATGTGGTGTTGCACTGCTCCCGGGGAAGCTGCAGTGGTGCACAAAGCCCAGTATCCAGCAGCAGCTGCCTCTGACCCCCAGGTCTCTGCCTGGGTGCATGCATCCATGCCCTGGATGAGCTACCACCCAGCCTAGCCAGAGCCCCACTCATCACAGCCCCTGCCCCTGCCTGTGCTTCATTCCCTCCCTCACCGCAGGGGCCTCGATCTGCCTGCCCCCCAACCTCTTCCCCTTCACAGAATAAATTGATACGTGCCTGCTGTGCTGGGCAGCCAGTGATCCACACACCAGGCTGCAATCCCAGCTGTGATCCTGGCTATGTGTACCTCTCCCTACCCCTGCTGCAGCCACCTAGAGCTGGACTGTCTTTCAGCCCTACCCACTGCCTCAGGTTTGGGATGGGCTGAGCCCCGTTAGCTCTGGCCTTGCACCACTTATGCTGCTAGTCTCTCAGCTTGTTGTCATCTGCAAACCTGCCGAGGGTGCACTCCATCTGATCTTTCAGATCATTGATGAAGATATTGAATAAAACTAGCCCCAGGACTGACCCCTGGGGCGCTCCACTTGATACCGGCTGCCAACTAGACATCAAGTCATTGATTACTACACTTTGAACCTGATGACTCTGCTAGTTTTCTATCCATCTTACAGTCCCTTCATCCAACCTGTACTTCCTCAGCTTCTTGGAAGATTGTTGTGGGAGATCATATCAAAAACTTTGCTAAAGTCAAGGTATATTGCATCCACTGCTCTTCCCAGATCCATAGAGCCAGTCATTTCATCAGAGAAGGCAATCAGGTTGGTCAGGCATTACTGTTCCTAAGCACCTTCTCCAAATGCATAGAAATGAATTCCTTGAAGACATGCTTCATGACTTTTCTAGTGACTAAGGTGAGGCTCCCTGCCCTATAGTTCCTTGGATCCTCCTTCTTCCCCTTCTTAAAGATGGGCACTATATTTACAATTTTCCGATCAGATGGGACCTCTCCTAATCACCATGGGCGCGTCCACACATGCAAGCATGTGCACTTGCCGCAGCTCAAATAAAAGCGGTGCAAATTTGAACTGGGGCTTTTTGTCTCATTATGTGTGCTCCAGCATGCACTTCATTGTGGAGCAAATTGTGCCACTTGGGGCAAAATAACCCTGCCTGACTCCTCCCGGATCAGCGGCCAGGAGGAGCTAGAGCCCGAGGCCAGCACCTGTCCTGGCCCCAGCAGTATAAAAAGCTGCCCTGACAAGTAACTCAGGGCTACTAGCTCTTCAGAGCTTCTGGGGCCCAGCCAATTGATACTTGGGGACACTACCCCTTGTGCCAGCTGGACTGCTGAAGCAGCCTTGAGAGTTCCCTGCACCCTCTACCCACTGCAGGTGTCTGGCAGTGGGGGCTGCTGCCTGGCTGTGACCTGCTGTGCACCTGCCAGACCTGGGCGGGGACTGCACAGCCAGTAGAGGCACCTGCCCCTCTGGGCCAGCTGTCATTGGGCTGTGGTTGCAGGGTTGGCCTCTGTGCAGCATTACTGCCATCTGTGCCCCCTGCCTGGCTATCTGGGCAGCTCTTGCCCGGAAGATGTTCCAGGTGTGGTGGCTTGTTTTGAACTATCAAAGTATGTCCTCCTGGCCCCATTTGGCCAGGAGGTCAGCCACAGCCAGCTGGGTCCAAGGTGCCAGCTCTGAGCAGGGAGGGCCCTGCCACTGACCTCCCTAGAAGGAATTCTGGTGTTCCCTATTGGAAAACCGAAAAATCCCTGATAAAAAAAAATCCCAAAGTCGGGCAGAACAGGGCAGGGCCCGGGCTGGGGCTGCTGGAGCTGTCACCATGCCCCACAGTGTGCGGGTGAGGCCCCAGTCAGCCAGATGGCAGCTGAACTGCCGGTAAGTGCTGGGGTGGGGGTGGGGGTTAAACTATGGGGTGGTGGGGCAGGGATGGGGGGGATGGGGCTGGGCGGGGCAGGGGCAGGGGCCTTGGGGGGTTGGTGGGGGGAGGGGCAGGGGGCGGGGCTGTGGGGGATGCTGGGGAGGGGAGGGGTGGGGTGGGGTCGGGCAAGGCAGGGGTCGGGGGGATGGGGGAGTGGGCAGGACTGGTGGGGTTCCCCCCATGGTCCCCTCCCCCCTCCGGGACTGCCCTGCTCCACTTTTTTATACTTTGATTTTTTTTTAGACCCCTGGATATCCAGGGGTCTCATTTTCTCCCCATGCTGCAAACGTGCAGCACAGGGAACATTTTTTCATTCCCACACATACCTGTTGCCCCATCTCAAAGGGGTTTGAGACAGGGCAAGAGGCATGTGTGGACTTGTCTGGATGCGCCCCATAAGTTTTCAAAGATGATGGCCAGTGGCTCTGTAATTATATCAACAAACATCCTCAGCAGCCTTGGGTGCATCACATCAAGCCCCATGGACTTGTATACAGCCAGCTTTTCCAAATAGTCCCTAAGCTTTTCCTTTGCTACTATTGGGTGTTCACCTCCTCCCCAAACTGTGCTGCCATGTGCAGTAGTTTGGGAACTGACTTTGTCTGTGAAGAGTGAGGAGAAAAAGTCATTGACTACTTCACGCTTTTCTATATTCTGTCACTAGGTTGCTTCCCAACTTCAGTATGGGACCCATGCTTTCCCTGATTGTCTTGTTCCTAACATACTTGTAGAAACCTTTCATATTCCTTGCTAGCTACAGTTCTAATTGCACTTTGGTCTTCCTAATTTTCATCCTTGCATGTCCGAGCAATACTCTTGTACTCCTCCCTAGTTGTTTGTCCAAGTTTCCACTTCTTGTAAGATTCCTTTTTGTGAGTTAGGTCACTGAAGAGTTCCCTGCTAAGCCAAGCTGATCTTCTGCCATTCTCACTAGTCTTCCTGTGCATGGGGATGATTCATTCCTGTGCTCTCAGTAAGGTTTCCTTAAAATACAAACAGCTCTCCTGGACTCCTTTTCCCTGCACAGACTGGTCACCTGGGGGATCAAGCCCATCAGTTCCCTGAATGCATTGAAGTCTGATTTTTCTGAAGTTCAGGATCCTTACTCTGCTGCTCTTTCCTTCCCTTCTTCAGGATCAGGAACTTAATCATCCTGTGGTTTCTGCTGCCCAAGTTGCTATCTGTTTCTATGTTCCCCACCAATTCTTCCCTGTTTGAGAGCAGCAGATCAAGAAGAACATGGACCCTAGTTGGTTGCTCCAACTAAACCAGGAAGCTTTCCCCAACACTCTCTAAAAGCTTCCTGTATTGCATATGCACTGCTGTATTGCCCACCCAGCAGATGCCAAAGTGAATGACGTTCCCCATGAAAACCAGGGCCTGTGATCAGGAAACTGCTGCTGGCTGTTTGAAGAAAACGTCATCTGCTACACCCTCCTGGTCTGGCAGTCTATAGCAGGCACCCACCACCACATCACCCTTGTGCTCTCCACTCTGACTTTAACCCATTAATAAACATTAAAGCTTTTGTTAAAAAAAAAAATCAAGTAGCTGCTTCTGATTTCTTTCTCTCTCTTTTTTTTTAACGCAAGTGCCTTATTGTTCTGAATACCAAATTCACCCCAAATCACCAATATAGGTGAAAGGGAAAATATTATAGATACTTTTAAACATGAGGGCAGGCCTTTCTTTCAAAAAGATCTTATTGTGATTATAAATGCAGTTGAAACAAATTATATTAAAGCTCAAATCCAGAAGAGGGGCGGGCAATTATTTTGGGTGGAGGGCCACTTAACGATGTTTGGTGAACTGTCAAGAGCTGCATGGGTTGCCCTGCTCCCTGACAGATGCCCTGCCTCCTGGCCACCATCTTGGGACTAGAAGTCCCACCCCTAACCCCTGACCTTTGCCATCTGAAGTCCCTCCCCTTGTCCCCCAGAAATACTCCTTTTGGGAGGGGGGAGTTGCCATCTTAGAACCAGAAAAAAAAATCATACACTAAAAGTCAAACACAACTAGAACATATTTTAATTTTATTACAAAAAATATTTTTGTTATGTGTGTTTGTCTGGTGTATATAGAGGTGATTCCATAGCTCAAAAATAAATTCTTAGTCTTTTATATTGTATGTGTGGTGGCGGTGGGGGTGTTTAGGGTGGGGTGTGGGGGTATGTGTGGGTGGGCAGGTGTGGGGGGAGTTTGAGAAGGGGTGTGTCCGTATGTGGGGGCATAGGGTATATTGGGGGGTTGTGTGGCATTTGTGGGGTTTGGGCACGTGGCTTTGGAACACACTAGTCTCTGAAACACATTGTCTTCTCCTGAAGTCAGTATAAGCAACACTAGGGGTGGGGGGGTGTGTGTGTGTGTGTGTGTGTGTGTGTGTGTGTGTGTGTGTGTGTGTGGCTTGTGGGGTGTGAAGGAGAGTAGGCGGGGTGTGGGTATCCCCCCTCCACTTCTCCCCCACATGTCCCCCTACTCCCCCACACACACACTACCCCCATGATGCAGCAGCAGGTGGGGGCACTGGTGCCTGCCTCTGGCCAGTGCTGCACAGTGCTGCACGTCGCAGTGAGGAGCACAATACCCACCAGGCTGTTTGTTTCCCTGGCACTCCCAGCACTCACCCCTCCAGTGCCTAGGGCTTCCTTCCTGTGCCTCGCGAGTGCGGGAAACGCCGGGGAAACAAACAGCTTGGAGGGGGCTGTACTCCTTGCAGCACTGGGCAAAGCCAGGCACCAGCACTGAGCAGAGTGCCCCCTCTCCCATGCTGCGGCTGCCCCTCACTGCCTACCAGGGCTGCATGCCATGGGGGGGATGTGGGAGGGGTCGCTATACCCCTCACACCCACACACTGCACAGCTGAACTCCACATTGCTGCCACTCCCCTGTGCGCAGGCTCTACACTGCATCAGCTGCAGCTTCAGCCCCATGCTCAGCGCTTCTGCCCAGCTGCAGTCTCACCCCCTCCCCCAGCTTCTTTACCTGTTGCCCAGAAGGAGCAGCAGCAGCCCTGAGCCGTGCTAGCGGGGCCAGCCCTTCCACCCACAAGAGTGGGTTGTGAGGCATAATATGATATGTTGGAGGTGAGTGTAGGTGCCTCACTCCCACCCTCATGGACGGAAGGGCTGGGTGGGGCACAATTTGTTGGTGGGTGCCAGGGGCTGGATGAAAGTGCCTGGCAGGCCCACCCCTGATCTAGGATAAAAAGTAGTTATTAACTCTGATTGTGAGCAAATCTAAGAAATATGTTCTCTATTAAGGGTCACATCTTCAGCAAAGTTAATTGACAGAATGCTGTTGTATGTAGTTCTGTTTGAATGTCCATAGAGTTGAACCGATATACAGGAACTGACTATTTAGCCTTAATAGCCTTAAAGACTATTTGGTCTTGGCTTACCTAGCACCTTTTCAAAATATTTAGGCTAGGGACAGAAGTTACACAAGCTGGTTTAAGTCATCAGGAATTGGTTTAAACCTGTAACAGAACAGAAGCTCAGTTCACATAAATCAGTTTCAAAATGGATGAAACTGGTTTGAGATAAATCTGATACTGTATTCAACCAGCATTAACTGATGTGGGTCAAATCGGTTTATGAACCTTCTGTCCCTGATCCCTTCCTTGTTCAAGTTAAATCACAGTCACCTAGCATCCCTGCATGCTTTCCAGCCCTGGGCTTAGGCTGTGCTGTCTGCTCCAGCAAAGAAAGGTTGCAGGTGGCAGAAAGGCAGGCACTGCCCTTACCCCCAGGCAAACTGTGGCTGGGGTCTGGGGCCAGGGAGGGGGGTTATTTCCCTGAATACAGAACTGCCCTGCTGCTAAACTTACTGAAATTTACTGCTGGCTGTGACTGTAGACTACAAATCCCAGAGGCAACTGGAACCAGGAAGAGGATGTAATGAGAAGCCCTGGAGAGTCCTGCTTTTGTGATTCTAGACTGAAAATCCCAGAGACCTGAGAGGCAGAAGGAAGAGGAGTGAACGCACAGCTCATGCTGGCTACATACCAGAGAGGCATGCTCTAGTTCCCACCCCCTGGCTTCTGGCCTGAGCCACTGCAGGAATCTGACTGCATTTCCTGAATCACAAGTAAATGTGTGCCCAGTTGTTTCTCCGGTTAACCTCTGCATCATAGACTAACCTACAAAGACTGAATTGATTCAGCCTCGGGCTTTTTGACCATCTGTACTTAGCCTTAGAGTGGAAATGAAACAGGAGGAATTTGACCCTTTTCTGAAATGACCCACTCTCAGGATAGGCTACAACTGCTACTATAACACTAGTATGGTTTAATGCAGCCTGTGAGAAGGAAATGGACATGATGGGAAATTAGGTAGACTAATGTAATGCTCCAAGCTGGAACCAGGCCAGGGCACCAAAATCAATGCTTTAGCTCTTACAAAAAGTGCTAAAGGATCTTTAATGGCCCCAGCCTATCGGAACGTCCCTTTTCAATGTCATTTAAAAGAAAGTGATTTTGTCCCTCACGTGTTAGTTTTCTCAGTGAAGTCTGTGTAGTTGCACTGATTTACAGTAGCTGAGGATTTCAGTCCATTCAAAAAGCATGGCGTCGCCTAAGAATACACTAGGGTATTGGTTTATACTCCTGCTGTGAGTAATGTACTGGTTTTTCCCTCTGTGGATGTGTGTGATATCTCTCTCTAGTGGCAACTCTTCATAAATGATAAGTGGCCTTATTACCATAGTAACACCATAGGTCATTTCCTTTAAGCCTAAATGGCAAAGGCCTGCATTACTGGAATTGGTGGGGATAAGAGTTGTATTCCGTGTGTGTGTGTGTGTGTGTGTGTGTGTGTGTGTGTGTGTGTGTGTGTTTGCAATTTTGAAGTAATAGAAGAAATATTCTGTAGAATGTAGATTTGTAATCTGGGCACTCCTATACACAGAGGAAGAGTGCCACCTACTGAATTATTAGCTTCAGATTCTTGTTAGATTTGGGCTTTTCTCAGGGGATGTACCATTCAAGTAAGTACAGACTCAGCACAATCCTGCTGAGTTAGTGAGATCTCAGAGAAACAATGCTTTTCTTTCTCCAGTGATGTTTCTTTTCTTCCTGGTCTGTCTTGGGACGCTCTGGGTTTGCAAGATGTGAAGCAGGGACAGTTTAGGAAAACTGTCCTCCAGGAACTTGACCAGTTACATGGGGTTCATTGTTAAGACTAGTCATGAGGGTGTCAGGTGGAGGCACATACTAGATGTGGTATGAGTCTGTCAATCAATGGTTGTCTTAGATAATCCAACAGCAAATAGTCATTCCTCTGTAGCCTGTGGTTTACAGATCAGCCTCTCAGTTGGTGTATATCACTATAGCTCCATTTAACTTTTTGGTGTGGGGTCACTGCAATTTACACCAGTGGAATATCTGGCTGCAGGCTACCATTTCTATTAGCAGCAAGCCAACAAATCAAGAGAATATATGCTTACTCAGCTTGTCCAGTTAATTGTTATACCTCTTGCTCCACATTTTAAGTCTCACCTTGAATATTAAATATCACCAAACTAAGGGCTATTTTTTTCAGTAAGGTAGTACCAGCACTTGTGTCTACTAAGGCTGCCAGGCCTCAGGTTAGTTAATTATGTCTTTTCCCAGGGTGGAAGGGGAAGGGGGAAGTATTTCAAAAGACTTTAAGCACTGAACTTCTCTCCAGTCTTATTTCATACAGAAAACAAAGAGATCACCAGAAGCATTGCACCTTTTGAATAAAAACATCCTTCAGAAAACTTATTTTTCCAAGCCCAAGAAATTCACAGCTCTGTGGACGTGTAACCTTTATTTTCTTCCTGACTCATTTGTTGGCCTAATAAAAATTGGTCACCCATGTCAATTTTGAATAAATAATAGTGAGCCATGTTACTATTCATCACTCTAATGGACAGTGACTAGCAGTTCAAGCGTTTCAGTGTTGCATGTCAGCAGCCAGCTATACTGAAGTAAAAGTGGAAATAATGAGAAGATTTTTGAGATTTAGACACTTCTAGACAGGTGTGCTAAGTAATAACTAATGGGACTTAAAGTAGTTGCTTACAAAGTACAAGATCTGTCCCAAACCTCAGATTCAAAAGAGGCCGTTATCAGGATCCCATCTTGCAAGGTGTACCTTTGTTTCCTGTTGAAATCTAGATAGATTGGGAATACTAAGTATTTTACAGAGTCAAACCCAACATTTCCATTAAGAAATAGTTCCAGAACACCAAGGGGAGTGTGCGTGCGTGCGTGCGTGCGTGCGTGCACACACATGCATTTGTGCACTGTATATATATCTCACTAATTTAATCTTGGAGACTGTTCTAGGGTCTAGTTACAGGAACCTAGAGCATAGAACATTATAGAATTCCTGTTTCTCCCAACTTTGGCAGAGATTATTTAGATATGTGTAAGCTTCTGAGAAGGGATAGTCTGCTATCACATGCTGAAAGAAACTTCTCCCTCATTTTAGCTTCATGAGAGCTCAGGGTCAGAGTTTCAAGAGAGCTTAGTGTCAGATCTTCACAAGGCCACAATTAGGGTCAGTATTTTTTTAAAAGAAAGTATCTGCATAAAAACTATATTATCTTGAGTGCCCCATACCTAACATTTCCAATTGCAGCAATTTAGATACTAATAAGATTCATTATGACTTCTTTTGAAGATATGGTTTCTTATTCTAGTGCCTAATTACGAACTGAACTGTTCTGAAAAGCTAGCCACCCTATTGTGTCCTGTAGCAGCAGGGCTGACCTTATTTGTATATTTCTATTTTGCAGGTAGTACCACGTTTCCTTGCATAACACGTGCTCCCAAATAAGACACACATCTTGTTTTTGGGAAGGCAGAATGGAGGAAAAAAAAGACTTTTCCAGAGTTATGGTCTCACACAGCATGGACAGAGCCTAATCTTCAGCTTTGTCTACCTCCTTTTACAAGTCAAGCAAAAGCTACAATTTTAACCTTTTTATAGCTGAATGATTAGCAGCTCTTCACTATTCAGTCAAAAGCTGAACATTTAGCTGCTGCTGAAGAATGGACTTCATAGACAGGCCTGGGATCTTGAAAAGAGCTAAAATCAGTCTGCAGGGCTCTGAAATAGGAGAAGAGAGATCAGGACCTAGATTACAAATTTTTCAGCAAAATTGCTGAAGAAAGTGTTGCTTGATTAGTGGAACATGAATACTATTTAAAAAGAACAGTGGGTTGTTAATACTTGCTGAGTGAAGAGCAATTAGCAAGAATCAAATAGATTATAACGAACCATGAAGTCAATTGACACCCTCAGCCTGTCTGAATAGAAATGCGGCTGCTGCTGTTCTGGGCAGACAGCATGCATATTTAAGATGCCCCCCTCTAATTTTGGAAGGTTAATTTCGGAGTGGGTGTGGGGAAAGTGTGTGTGGTATGCGAGTACCTACAGTACTGGTTTTCTTTTTGGTCATATAATGAGCATTTTACCTTTAATTAACATTTGCCTTAAGAAAAAGCTGGCTGTGGTTAATTGTACCAAATCTGCAGTTATTCTTTCTTCCTTATGAATCCAAAATGATAGAAGTTGGACATTTGGGAATACAACGCAAATTCAGAATTAGGACACTGCAGATTTATGTATTGAAACACCAGTTGATGGAATCTCTGACAAACTTAAATAACCATGACCCATCACTGAGTGAAACAGACAGGAGTGAATAAAAATGGATATTGCTATTGTAGAAAATCTGGCCTACTAAGGAGAATGTTTAATGAGACAAATTGAAGGATACATTAAGAATGTTAAGAGTTTCTTTTTAAAAAATGCTATTATTTGACTGGGGTGAGGGGTGGGGTGGGGAGATTCAGTCGAAGTGTGAGGGTTTAAAAAAAAACAAATTAAAATGAAAAAAAGTCATTTCCAAAATACAGAAGCCTTAAAAATGTGAGTTCAAATTTATTAGTTTAGTCATACATTCATAAAACAAGAATGGAAATGGGGTACTTATCTTGCTCCTATAACTGATATCAATCAGATAATGGTTCTTTTTTATTTATGAGCTTAAAATTCTGGGATGAATGATTCTTGCATGTTTAGAGGTGGTGTACTGTCAATATTTAATATTCAGGCTAGTCTTGGTTTACCGGACACCTAGATCGTCCAGAATGTTTTCTGATTGTATTAAAGTAATTTTGGAATTGGACTTATGATGCAAGTTCTCTCATTTGCAAGTTCACAATTAATGTTCTGTGAATCTTTGCTTTAATGGTCATGTAAACATTTCAGCATGTACATTCAGTCACTAGAACAGTTTTGGGAAACCAAACACAAAATGGCTTAAGATGGCAAATGAATCTGAAGGAATTTCAATTTATTTTGTTTATCCAAAAATATATATATTAACAGGTAGTTTTTGCAGAAGGGTTCACAGACTGCCATGGCTAGATCAGAAATATACCTTGGAGTTTTAATATCTGAGTAATAATAAATGTGATTAGTGGAGAAAATGGCCTAAAAGTTATCTTGGCATGTTTGAAACAAAACATGATAGAAATCTTAGCTCTCAGCTGGTTTTGGTGGTTAGTGGTAATGAACAGTATTTCTGAACTTCAAGATACTTAAGATACAATTCAGTATGCATCTCAATGTGCAAAACAGAAGAGACTAAAAGATAGCTGCTCAAAATAGCAGTGAGGGAATCTCAGAAGCTTCATGGAATGTATTTATTGCTCTTCATGTAAAGCCCAAGAAATCTGGATTCTTAGCCACAGAATAAGCTCTCAAGTACTATAATGATGAATATGCTATATGTACCTAAAATGGATAGAGAAGTGGTGGGGGTGGGGTGGAAGGGGCAGGGGAGAAGAAAGACAGGAGAGAGAGAGATCAGGACAGCCCCTATGTTACTGTCTCAGTAGTTTCATTGCTTATAGAGACACATTTGCATCACCTCCTCTGCTTCACAGCCAGTATCTCCACACCCTGTCCCCGAAGAACTCTAAGATATGCTTGATTAACATGACACTTCTTAAACAGGTTACATTGGCTTCTGATGCTCTCTGATTCGGATCACCAGACAAAAAAAATTTGAAGTACAAATTGAAAAGTTTTCTGTATTGCAGCTTGGATAGTTTAGCAGGGGTACTTAATTTGTTATCCTGAGAGTATTAGCCTAGCAAAGTTAATGCTACATTAGGTGTGGTTGGAAGAAGGGCAGTAAGAGAGAAGAGGCAGATGAAGAGACCCAGGGAAATGGCTGGAGGATGTTGCAATGCCAGAGCCACTGCCACTGCCTCTGCTTGTATCTGTGAGGTTTCTGTCTAGGCAGGACTGTACACCATTGAGGCTTCCACCCAGGTCCAGGTTTGGCACTGCAGGGAGTGCGGTCAGGTGCGGGAGTGTCAGTGGTGTGAGTGGTGCCTCCTGGTAGTATCTCAGGGAACAGGCAAGAGAGCTACAGGAGGAGGTGGCAAGGCTCCGAAGTATCTTCTGTCATAAGGAGTTCATCAATTCAGTGCTGGAGGAGACCTCCAGGACTGTAGAGGAAGAACTGCCAGATGCAACGCTAGAGAAACTAGAGGACATGGACTCCCAGGAAGGCGTGAGCTGGAAGCTTGTGACCTGTAGCAGCAAACAGAAATCTTCATCCACTTGCATCTCCACCTGCAGCAGTTCATCTGGAGAATAGATATAAAGCCCTAGCAACATGGACCAAGGAGCATGTTCCATTGGTGGAGGAAGATAGGTCAGGCCTCCCCAAAGTGGAAAAGGACCAAGACTATCACCACCAAGAAGAATCAACAGGCGGTAGTGTTTGGAGAGTCCTGTCTGCGGGGCACAGAGGGAGCCAGAAGACCGGCTTGCCTTAGCAGGGAACTTGTCTGTAAACTAAATCACAAAAAGGAAGCTTATAAGAAGTGGAAGCCTGGACAAATAAGTAGGGAAGAATATAAGAGCATTTCTCAGGCATGCAGGGATGTATTCAGGAAGGCCAAAGCACATTTGGAGTTGCAGCTAGCAAGGGATATAAAGGGTGACAAGAAGGGTTTCTACAAGTATGTCAGTAGCAAGAGGAGGATCAGGGAAGGTGTGGGTTCCTTACTGAATGGGGGAGGCAACCTTGTGACAGAGGATGCAGAAAAGGCTGATGTACTCAATGCCTGTTTTGCCTCAGTCTTTGCAGGCAAGACTCCCAGATTACTGCAGTGTACAGCACAGTTTGGGGAGGAGGGGAGCAGCCAACAGTGGAAAAATTAAGGTTAGGAACTATTTAGAAAAACTGGACATATACAAGTCCATGGGGTTGGCAGGATGCACCCATGGGTGATGAGGGAGTTGCCTGATGTGATTGCAGAGCCACTGGCCAGAATCTCTGAAAACTGGTGGTGATCAGGAGAGGTCCTGGATGATTGGAAAAGGGCAAACATAGTGCCCATATTTAAGAAAGGGAAAAAGGAGGATCTAGGGAGCTACAGACTAGTCAGCCTCTTCTCAGTTCCAGGAAAAATCATGAAGCAGATCCTCAAGGAACCCATCTCGAAGTACTTGGAGGAGAAGGTGATTAGGAACAGTCAGCATGGATTCACCAAAAGCGAGTCATGACCAACCTGAATACCTTCTATGATGAGATGGCTAACTCTGTGGATGCAGGGAGACTAGTGAATGTAGTATACCTTGATTTTAGCAAGGCTTTTGATAGGTCTCCCACAACATTCGTACAGGCAAGCTAAGGAAGTATGGGCTGGATGAATGGACTGTGAGGTGAATAGAAAACTGGCTAGAGCATTGGGCTCAGAGGGTAGTAATCAATGGCTTAATGTCTAGTTGGCAGGTAGTATCAAGTGGAGTGCTCCAGGGGCTGCACTGGTAGGTGTATTGCCAGTAGGGTTAGGGAAATGATTATTCCCCTCTATTCAGCACTGGTGAGGCCACATCTGGAGTACCGTGTTTAGTTTTGCGCCCCCCGCCCCCCCTACAGAAAGGTTGTAGACAAATTGGAGAGGTTCCATCAAAGGGCAACAAAAATGGCCCTCAGCAAGGGGCTGGGGCACATGACTTCTGAGAAGAGGCTCAGGGAACTGGGCTTATTTAGTCTAGAGAAGAGGAGACTGAGAGGGGATTTAATAGCAGCCTTCAACTAATTGAAGAGGGGGTTGAAAGAGGATGGAGCTAGACTGTTCCCAGTAATGGCAGACGACAGAACAAGGAGTAACTGTCTCAAGTTGGAGCAAGGTTAGATATTAGGAAGAATTAAAACACTGGAACAGGTTACTCAGAGAGGTGGCGGACTCTCCATCCTTGGAGGTTTTTAAGACCTGGGTAGACAAAGCCCTGACTGGGATGATATAGATGGGGACGGTCCTGCTTTGAGCAGGGGGTTGGACTAGATGGACTTCTGAGGTTCCTTCCAATCCTCATTTTCTATGATTCTGTAGTAGCTTTGTGTCACACCAGGTTGTGTGTGACCAGGTCTGGAGTCTCTTGGGGTTCAAGGTGCCAACCAGGGTCAGGAGGAGTGAGCAGTGTCCAGGGACAAGTCAGATCAGAAGGTCATTCCATGGGGAGGGGGTCTAAGGAAAAGCCACCTTAAGAAGCAAAGCAATCAGACAGAGGGCAAACTTGGTCAAGAAGCCAGGATATCAACTGGAGTGGAGTCACAGCACAAGCTAGAGGGAACAGCAAAACAGTTTGGAATTGGGTTGAGTCCTGTTGCCACAACACTTCATGTTCTGTGTTAGGGGTTTATATTGGGAAGGGGGGGGTTAGCTGATCCTGGCCTGCCACTGCAGTACTAGAGAGTGGGTGGAGGGTTAGGCTTTAACAGCTAGCTGTGGGGTAGTAGGCTGGGGCCCCAGGTTTGAAGCCACAGTCTGACACTCTGGGGTTTGGGGCTAGGATAGCTCATTCAGCCTTCAGAACCATTTTTCCTTTACTAGTCTGTTAATGTGGCCCAACCCTGATATCATCTGGTAGTTTTATGTCTGGGATAAGATATGCAAGCCCATATATTCATTGACTCGTGGTTAGAGCACATACAGGATTTAAGCACTCATTCCTTCCCCTAATTGTTGTGGTCTTTGTAACAAGTATTCTAGTTTATTGGAAATTGCTGTTTAAGGCTCTGATCAGAAGTTCTGTAAACACTTCTGATACTTTTATCCTGTAAAAATATCATCCAATGAAGTAGGACGTTGTCTACAAAACCTCATGGATTTCTGAACCATGTAGTCTCTAAGGGGGCCCATACATGTGCAATGAAGCTGCTCTGATGTGTAATAATTATAGCATGTTGGAGCAGACTCAATTTAATAGATTGCTGGAGCGTGATAATTACTGCACCCTGGCAGAGCCCAGCATCATATGTATCAGTGTCCCCAAACTGAAAAATGGTGGTGGGAGCACTTTAACTAAAGCTTGATCAAAGAACTTTAGTTAAAGTGCCCCTGCTGCCAGTTTTCAGTGCAGGGATGCTGATGCACATGACGCTATAGGTGCTTTAATTAGAGCAGTTCTTGGAGCCACTCTAATTAAACTGGCCCCTGCCCTCCCCCCGGAGCACCTGCATAAATGTCCTAGGGTTCTACTCTGCCCTGTGTCTTACCCTGTAGTGTTTCTCAGTGGCCAGCAGTAAATAGAATTCTTTAGATTTGCTTGCCCAGGTATTCTCCTATTGAACAGCCAGGATCCTGGTGCCTGCCCTCTGAGTCTAACATATAATGGTGCCCAAGGGTGACATTGGACATTATATTTAGACTATACTAAGGACACTTAAAATGTGAGTATTTGCAAGTCAAAGTACATTAAATCATACTAAGTTACACATCAGTGTAACTCATGGCCTGAGAAGCTCAAGGTTACACTATTTCAGGCAAGGATTACCTCTAGACCCTGCTACCTAGCTTGTGTTAGGGTAACTTCAGTCTACACCTGAGAGATAAAACAAGCAATTTTCAGTCCTCCAATATTCTAAAATGCATCACGGCCCCCTGCCCGAGCAAGGACAGAACCCAAGTGTCCTGGCTCATAGCCAAGCTCCTGCTAGCCAGCCCTCTACTCACAAGTCAGAACTGTGCAGGTGAGAAATGGTATTAACCTTTAATGTGTGACCGCTCACAATGCATTCTAACTTAAACACTGCTTACCATCCCACAGATTTAGTATGGTCTAAGTGTAACTTGTAACTTCATCTCTAGTGTGAATGCTGACACCAGACAACAACAAGACATCTTTTTGATACTAGATGTGGTTAGCACGAAGGAAATGTAAGTTTTATCCTTTTAAAGGGCATAGAAAAAGTTACTTTTAGTTGCAGTCCTGGAATGACTCTGGGGGCATTATTTGACTGTGCTTTCTTCAGGCATGAATGCTTTTGGCCACTGCCTCTGGGGCTGGTTCAGTGCTCAGGGAATCCCACTGACATCAATGGACTTCAGATCAAGTCACTGTTGACCTGCCTTTTCCTCAGCTCACTGCTGGTAGTTCCCAAAGCAGCAGCCTAACTTCGATTTATATTCAGAAAAGGGAACTTTTCAAAAATCTTCTTTTTCAGAGAGTTTCTCTCTGTGTTGGAAACAAATAACCTGCCATTCCTAACATGATGAATTATAGACAGCTCAGAGGAAAAGTGGCCCTTTATGGACCCATTTATTTAAAAAGTTGCACTCTAGCATAGCCCAGCTGCAGACTGAGGGGAAATTATTGCCTGCATTTTCCCATTCCTTACTAGCTTTTGGTGTCCATTTTGCCTTTTGACTTGTCATTGAAATTAAAAAAAAAAAAAATCTTTTTTACTTTTCCACAAATAGATAAATGAGTTTTCTTTACTGTTTGGAAACTGTTTTCAAGCTCTCCCCGTCTCTAGTGAATAATTTTTGTGGCATAAAGATTATTCTCATTGACTTTTTCTCCCTCCTCCAAACATCATATTAACCTGTCATGTCTGAGCAACAAATTATTACACATGTTGGTTGGGGTTGGGGGGGGGACAACAAGTGACATAACTTGGCTGGTTACTGAGAACTGATGACAGCAAGGCTTGTTATTTCAGTGTAGTTGGCTGGCTTGGAACAGCACTAACAGGTACAGCATGACAGGTGCATCACAAGGGATTGGAAATAGGGTGTTTATATTCTGAGCACACATGCACTGGGGAGGGGAAGACGGGGGTGAATCCCTCCAATTAATGTAACCTTCAATTGTTTTCTCTCTTCTGCTTTGTTCTATGCTGCTCCATAATGATGCTATCATTGCTGACTACAACCCCATTCTGTGGCTTAAAATTGTTTTGATTTTCTTGCCGAGCCCTCTTCCTCCCCACCTCTGCCCCAGGGGAGGTTCATTTTAAAACTGTTTCATTAAAACTAAGCCACTCTCCTGATGCTGTGATCATTTAATTCTCAGCAGGTAGTGCTAAGATTTCGTTCTTCAAAACAGCGGTCTTTGCATTTCTTATTGCCCCTGAAATATAAAATCACTTTACTTCCACTGCCCTCTATTATTAACAGACTGTGGCTGTGGACGTTATATCTGACCTCCCTAAGGAATATATGCCAGCTCTTCTTGCTTCTCTTGGCACTTCACCCTGATCTAGTCATCTACCTGTCAGTCAAACCCTCTTGCTCCCCTGTCTCTGCTTGTGCCACCTGCAAGAACCTGTACTTTTGTGCATCTCTGCCTAGAGTAGTGAATAATCTTTCACGCTTAACCCCTTTGTAATAAGCTTTCCATTTGACTTCCTACTAAGGCTAGTCTGCTGCTTCTCTCCAAAGCTGTGCAGTGTTCATCCTCAAAGAGAGGCTTTTTCTTGTGGAAAAAGATACTCAATGTTTTGGCAACATTAGCATCATAAATAAAGCAAGAATTCTGAAGCACAAAAGGAGAATTTACAGGATATACAGCTCTTTACAATCCTTAGCTACTTTTCTGGCTTGTCGTCATCAAAGGACTACGCTAAGTTACTCATGCTTCTTTGAGTAACCAAACTCAAAGGTATTTGAGATGTTCTGCTCCAGGGGCACTGAAACAAAAAGTTCTTGCTTTGTCTTGGTCCTGGATTACACGCAATATTTCTACTAATATTACTCTGTCAGTTGGAGTGTGTAACAGTGCCTCCACCTCCCAGGTGGCTTGGGCACCCTTTAGTGGCCAAACCAAAGCCTGTTTTGCACTCAGTTCACCAGGGTATTGCCATGTGTTGTCCTGCCTTGCCTTGATCTTGATAATAAATTTAGGAGGCAATATTCAGATTACCAGAGTGGCACTTTAAGTGCCTAACTTTGCCCTGCTCATCATTGAGCCACATATGTCTGGGCCAATCTTTAATAAACTCTGACTCTCCCTTGGCCAGATGTCTTGCACCCAAGCAAGCTAAAACTCTTTCTTTCAAGGGCGTCAGTACCCCATTCCAGCAGTGTGGATGCTGGGGTGAGTGGCTGGAAGCCCAGAGGCCAAGAGATTGAAGCCATAGCAGAAATGCTCAAGCCATGTTAGATTACAGTGAACGGGCCAATTCTGCTAAAAAACTTGTCACAAAGACATTAGAAAGGAATTGAGGGGACTCAGTCAGCCCACTCTGTCCTAGGGCCTGAATCAGCTCCCAGTCATTCATACATATAATGTGCCCTCAACATGTGCCTACAGTGACCTCCCTGCTCCCCTATAATCCACTTCATGCCTGATAGCTAAAATAAAGAAAACCATCATGGCTTATATGGCCCCCAGGCTCTGACCCTTTTGGTCACTATACTCCCTTAGCTCCTGATAGGGCATGGGAGGTCCCCATTTGCAATTAGCAGACCTGTGTCTCAGCGGCTTGCAGCTCTAGCAAAGCTGGCTGCAGTACTGCAGCTGTAGAGCACTGCACCACTGCTTAAGTAATGGGTGTTAGGGGACTCCGTTACAAGGCATAATTTCTTCACCAATATGGTCGACATCAGTGCAATCTCTGGAATAGATGCGGTTATCCTAGCATAAATACGTTTATTACTTTCCCTTATGTGCAGGAGAATATTTACGAAGAAAATGCATCTGGTGTATCAACATTTTAGCAGCAGAGAAATCTGGGCAGTATAAGATCACTTGGGGAAGCTCTCAGGGCTTTGGTATATTCTTGCAGAGGGGCAAACCTGGGAGCTGCTTGCAAACAGTGGTGTTAGGATGGATCCCCTTTAACCTGCTTCCAGGCTGAATGGGGAAAGGGCTGTTCCTGTTGTCCTTGTGTAGATGTGCTCTGGCAGGAAAGATACGCATTTTCTCCTTCACCATCAGGGCACACAGGAAGAGGCTTTCAGCTGTGGCACATTAAGTGTGGAAATAGATGTCACCTGACATCTCATTTGTGCTACCATAACATTTTTTATGGAAGCACAAGTGCTGAGCAAACAGATGTTGATACCTTTTGTTGTGCTACATAGAAGGAAAATTAGTAGCACAACAAACAGTAGTAACAGACTCTGCTGTATTGAGGTGGACATTTGTTACCTCTGTGGCACTTTTCCCAGCTTGGTCCGACCTATTCTTTCATGATCACAGGGAAATGGATCTGGCTGGGTGGGGAAAAGCCTTGCTTTTCCTGCCCAGCCAAACCTGTGCCCCGGGTCTGGCTGAATGGGGAAAGCGGGGAGATCATTTTGCCCCATGTGCTGCGCCATCAAGGGCAGGGGAAGGGGAAGCATGTGTTTTACCCAGCAAAGCAAAGCAGCTGTGCTGCAGCGCATCATGGGCGCAGCTGATTTGCTTCGTTCCGCGATAATTTCTAGTCTCAGAAACAGTTACAAAGAATGTCGGATGGTAGCTGGGTATTAGCCCAATATAAAGGAAGTGAGTTTCTACCCCATCTGGATGGTGTGTAACTGCATGCACATTGAAACCAAGGGGCTAAATCTGATGTCCCTGTTGCTTTGCTAGACAGATAGCAAACACTGGTGTTTCCTAAAGTGAAAATTTGTACTAGCCCCTTTCAAGAAGGGATCAGTTTGCCTTTAGATTTTTTATGCCCTGAAGAGAGCAACTGTTGTTTATCTGACCCTGACAAGAGAGGTCTTGGGTGGATTATTTTCCCAGCCAGGAAAAATAAGTTGTATGGGTTATTTGTCATCTTCAATCAAGGAACTGTTTTTTTAAGCCCTGAAGCAAGAGAAGGAGCTGTTTTTTTTGGCTCTGAGTGCACAATTTGTTGCAAATCACTGGTTCAGCTAATTTGGCTTCTCTCTTTTTACTTTTTCTTTCTTTTCTTCATAATTTGTCTTGGAATGACTCCATTTTTGTTAAACTCATTCGGTATTGGATATGGTTTGGAAGGCTACCTATGGTCTGTGGGTTGTCTGACACTAAACATTCAACACTAAAGCTCCATGGTTTGCTTAGACTTGACTGGAAACTAAAGGTACTTACAGGCATTACATTTAGATCCACTTAATGCCTGTACACACCCTAAGATAATGTGGTATGTTTCTGTCCTGTCACTGGATGAGCTGTATAATGCTTAGTCAGGTTTTTGTCATAACTGTAGTTTAAAAATTTACATTAGGAGTATTTACTTAAAATCTGTTTCCGTGAACAGCCTGTCCTATATACTTATACACTAGGATGTCTACACAGAGAGTACAAATGCAGTTAATATCCATTCAGATTATGTAGTAGATCTTGGATTGTTTTTCATATAAAGAAATATAATCCCAGATTTGAAAGGGAAATAAACATACAGACCTTCATAGTTCAAAGCATAAGTCGGTCTAGTAGACAAGATTAGGAAAAAATTTTATGTGGAATATTATTCCTTAATTATGCAGAATAGCCTTCTTTTCTTCATGTGTGCTTCTTCTTTGGCTATATCTGACGCTGGCCACTGTTTGACAGGAACATATAGTCTGAAGTGAAATGTCTTGCGGTGTGATCACAGGGTCTTCATCCTCCACACCCATTAGACAGGTTGTACTAGGGGGGATATAATAAAAGTTGGTCAGTCCTTGGCAAGAGCCAGATTACAACCACAGTGGCTGCACATGCATTTTGTCTCCTTCACACCACATGGCTATTTTTTCAGGTTTGAGCTATTTCTCTAGCCCTATTGCCTTTATTTATTTTTTAACTCCTCTCCAGAGAACAATTTATTTCCCTCTCAGTCAATCTTGGAGAGGAAAGACGGAAATGTAACATTTGTGAAGCCAATCTTGCAAATTCCACTTGTCAAAGCTATGGGCTTTTTCTTCCAAGGGTGTGTAGAAGGAAATTCATATGATGAAGGAATCATTTTGTTTTGTTTGTGAATAGTGTATAGCACAAGATGAAGAAGCAATATGTACGATACACATTTTTTTTATCATCGTTCTCACATCCTGCTGAGAGAGAGCTGGACAATTTTTGTGACCAGTCTGGAAAATGTTCTTGCCACTTTACAAACCTCCATTAAACCCTCCCTTATAGTTCATTTACAAAATTTTATCACCTTTTAATAGCTGCCTTCTGCTATGTAGAACTGATTGAGAACTTAGCTGTTAAAACTGAGAACTCCTAGCTGTCCCCTGTATTCAAGTTTTTGTTTTTATACCATTCTTTCAGGTTACTTTTTATATCTATACCATTTTTTTATTTTTATACCATTCTTTCAGGTTATTTTTTTTGCAACGTATATATGAAGGCGTCTCAGAAACTAATGGCAATATTGCTGTCTGCATTTTCTGTATGGGACAAAGTAGGAAAGTACAAAGCAACAGGAAACACCGATAGTGGCATTGTTGAATGCACCCATCCTTTACAAGTATGTAAAGAAATGATGCACACACAATTATTTTGGAAATATGTTTAGTTTCCAAAACACTCCTGTATGCACAGGTATATAATGAAAATGACTGAGTTCTGTGCTGCCAGTTGAACTTAGTGATGTTCAGATTCCCATGGCTGTGGATTTTTCAGAGGGGTAAGAGCCAATGTATACGGCAGAACAATACTAATGCACAGGGTTATCAATTCCTTGGCTGAGCTGTTGATGAGGACATGTCACTTATATCTTGGAAGCCAGCTTTCTGAAAGTTACTCCCACACTTTGTGGGCTGAGCTGTCAGAGGAAGAAGTGACTGAAGATATTTTAAGAGTGTAAAATTCACTCCTTTCTTTACTCTGTTTCTTTAAAGTTAAACTAATATTAATGAGGAGTGCGTGACTTCATAGACCTGAAAATGCAGGTTGCCTTTCCACTTACAGCAGAGCAATAGGAGCGCCTTCTTCTGCATAGACCTGCTCATCTGATGCAACCCTGATCTTAGGTTGTAAAAGGTAACAACTGCTATACAAAATCCAAAGACAGAGATCTGAAATGACCATGTCTGGAACCATGTAATTAAAGTTGAGATTCAAAGTGCCTGAGATATTTGGAGGCCCAACTTGTAGTAATGTGCTCTTACTAGCCTTTATAATGCTCTTTCTGTTGTTGATGGCTGGAAGTTAGAATGAAACAACTAACTCGCTGCATATAGACCACTAAAGAGTTATCAAATAGAAGTAATTTTGCCACTACAGCTTTGAAGCTGCATCAGAGCTAATCATCTTTAGAAATGAAAGCTCTGTGATCTACTGGTACCCAAAGTCATCTCATCACCCCATTCTTGCCTTGTATTTGGCTTAAAATAGAAATAAAATGTAATTAAAATATTGTCTTTGGTAACATACAGCCATTGGGTGCTTAATGTTCTGCTTAAATAAAGATCCTAAACACTTCTTATTATACATGGCCCTTTGGTTTTTGCATTCAAACACATTCCCTCCCCCCTAGTAAATAAAAGAACATGATTTTTGCACATTTCTAGAGGCTTTCTGTAATGGTGACAGTTTTATTTGGTAGAGAGCTAGGAGAAACGCTCAGCAACTGCACGGATTTCTGGGATTTGCGTGGGTGGAAAACTGTTTTACTCTTCATTTGTTGATGTCTTTGCTGCTGCTAATGTAGAGAGATAGGGCAAGTGCTGTTGCTCTGGATTTTCACATGGGAAGATGTGTATTTTTTTCCCCTTATGGCCCCCAAATGTAGGATGATTGGAGCAAAATATAGCAGCTAAAGCTATCATACTTATTTAGGTAATAACTGAGCTCATGTAATGGTTGCACCCCTGAATATTGCTGCAAAATTTAGAAAAGTATCTTACCCATGTTATGATTGTACCCACATTTCTAAAGAAACTAATTCAAAACAGATTCTCTGAAAAGCCATCTGTAAGATTGTATGAAATGGATTATCTACAAATGGATTTGTCTGAACCCAGAGTTATAACTGCTGTTTACTGCTGATACTTCCCTAGTCTTGTTCTAAGTTGTGCATAATGGCCATATACTAGTTTTGTCAGCAAATATTCAGAAAAAGAACAAGGATGCATATAACTAAATGTGACAATCAGTGGAGTCTTGAATGGAAATTGTACCAGTAATGAATGAGAACTGGCTCCCATCTTAACATTCTCTTCTGAAAAGAGAGACAGAGAAGTAAAATATCAAAGAAGAGTGGAAGTTTCTCTGTAGTTTTGAGGTTCTTATCAATCTGATGGCAGAAATTAATGTCAAATATTACAGATGCCATTGAATGGGTGCCTGAAAAGTATAAATCCATGGTGTTTGAAATGCTACTGGTAACATTTTCTACTGAACAGTATGTCCTGTTATAATAAATTCTTATACAAGTGAAGAATCTTTTTATATACCAAACCTAGACATACTTGTATTATATTGTGAATGGATACTACAGATAGGTGAATGGAAAGAGCACAAAAAATTAGAGTTGGGTGAACCGCCAATGTACTGTAGCAAGATGGTGTGATTAAATACCTAAACATTTGGATGTTAGCTCCTTTGGGGAATACAAATAATTAAGTCAGGGGGGCAGTTACCTAGCTGCTCTTTTCCATGTGAAAGTGGCATACTGATTGTCCTGTCTCTTGCACATTCTATGATCATCTACACCTAAGAGCAGTAGTTTGAGCTACTTCGAAGTTTGTAATGGGGTTTATGTGTTGTTGTAGCTATGGCAGTCCAGGAAATGTATGAAAGGCAAGGCTTTTCCTTTTGTGATATTGACTGTGCTGGAGGCACAGGCATTTTAAAGCAGAATCCTGAAGGCTGTTGCAGGATGGCAATTGATTTTTCATTCTGGATTAACTGAATGAAGTGCTGGCCATATGGATGTTAGTGGAAAGACTCCCTTTGCCTTTCATGAGGCCAAATATCACTCATGTCATGTGCAGAATTCAGAAGGCAGGTTTATTTGGACAGTTGTTTTCTGGCTTGTATATTCCCTTTTTGAAAATGAAGTGCAGATAAAATTATCATGAAAAAGATAATACTTGCTTTTGGTCCCAAACCATGAAATATTCACTTCAAATTAAAATATAGTAGGTACATGAACACAAATTTTAAATAGCTTGCAATTTGAATGCATAGCAGAGATTCCAGTTGGCCCCTGGCTTATCTAAAATGAGTCTGTCTAATCAAGATAGATACAGGATTTTCAGCAGCATCCTGCTTTGACTTGGCAAAATTGTGTGCACAGAACAAAGCTTTCGGTTCTTGTCTGCTTTGGAGATGTCCTGCTTCCAGAAACATCCTTCTTCAGATTATACTTGAGCAAAAGTAACTTTGTAGGTTGGCTGCTTTCAGTACTCACATAAGTATTTCTAATGGGGCACACCCAGAGAGTGGTGATGGATGGGTCATACTCGGCTTGGCGGGATGTGAATAGTGGGGTCCCCCAGGGCTTGGTCCTGGGGCCTACACTGTTCAACATCTTCATCAGTGGCTTGGACGAGGGGTTGGAAAACACGTTGTCCAAGTTTGCCGATGACACCAAGATGTGGGGAGAGGTAGGCACTCTTGAAGGGAGAAAGAGGCTGCAATTAGATTTAGACAGACTACAGAAGTGGGCAGATGGTAATAGGATGGGGTTCAATGTAGATAAATGCAGGGTGCTGCACCTGGGGAGAAGGAATCCACAGCACACATACAAGCTGGGGAGCTCCCCCCTTGTGAGCACAGAGGCGGAAAGGGATCTTGGAGTCATTATTGACTCCAAGATGAACATGAGTCGCCAATGCCAGACCGCAGCCAGCAAAGCCAACTGCACCTTGTCATGCATCCAAAGATGCATCTCAAGCCGGTTCAGAGAGGTGATACTCCCTCTCTACGCGACATTGGTCCGGCTTCAATTGGAGTACTGCATCCAGTTCTGGGCACTGCACTTTAAGAAGGATGTGGCCTGCTTTGAGAGGGTTCAGAGGAGGGCCACCCGCTTGGTTGGGGGGCAACAGGGCAGGCCCTACGAGGAGAGGCTGAGGGATGTAAACCTGTTCAGCCTCAGCAAGTGGAGGCTAAGCGGGGATTTGGTGCCTGCCTACGAACTCATCAGGGGAGATCAACAGCAAATAGGAAGGGCCCTATTCCCCCCAGCAGCACCTGGGGTGACAAAGAACAATGGCCAGAAGATGCTGGAGAATAGGTTCAGGTTAGAGATTAGGAGGCACTATTTCACTGTTAGGGTGGCTAGGATCTGGAACCAACTTCCTAGGGTGGTCCTCTCTCCTACCTTGGGTAAATTCAAAAAGAAGTTGGACGAACACCTCTCTGGGGTCGTGTGATCCCAGCATGTGCTCCGGCCAGTGGCAGGGGGTCAGACTAGATGATCTGTTCAGGTCCCTTCTGACCCCAAACTACTATGAAACTATAATTCAGATTGTATACTAGATTTCTTGTTAAAACTCCCATTTAGGTTTAAATGCTGGAGGCAAATTAGGACTATTCCTAAAATTGAATTATGTGGATCTGTAGTCAAGACACTTCTTGATTCCAGTCCAGTCATCCTCACAGTCTCACACCTGCCACCTGTCACAAAGATTTAAATGTTGATCAAAGCCCTGATTCAGCAAAAAGCATGCTTGATTTAAAGCACACTATTAAATAATTTGTTGCATTGGCTACAGACCAGATAAGAGATGGTAGACTAGACTTCAAAAAGATATCTTTCCTAAGCTTCTTTCCAGTTTATTCCCTTGTTTCATATGCTCTCAAAAACAGGGAAGAAGGAAGGGAAGGAAAGAAGGATGGTGTTTCTCATACTGTATCGAGGGCTTTGATTGTTAATTATCAGATGCATTTTTACAGGTCAGTTTTAAACATACAAGGTGTGTCTATATGTTCATAAATGCACAGTGGTTACTGCACATTTAATTTAGTACTTGTATAATCAAGTACTAAAAAAATGCACTGTAACGGGAGTTACTGCACAGTAGTGCTGGCAAGCTTAAAGTGATGCTACTGTGAGGTAGCATATTAGCACTGTTTGTGCTGTGACACACTACTGTGAAGTATTATTAAGCTACTACGCTGGTAGCATCTCGTGTAGATGCATCCACATATCTCTTTATCAGAAGCTAAAGCAATAGTAAATACTTTGTTAGCAAGAAAACCTAGCCTTCAAACCTAGAAAATAGCTTTATTACAGCAAAAGAGCCTGATGATCTTTTAGTGAAACCAAATTGGGTAACTAATTTTGATAATGATTTTAATTTATTTGATTATGAATCAGCTCTTGTTCATTCTGAATTTTATGTTCTGTGTTAAAACACTCATGTTTATTAATACAATGTTTTTTAGTACTTGCAAGAAACACTGAAAATTAGAAAAAGCATATTGGTCCCTTGTTAATAGCCTTGTTATGAAGTATACCAATTAAGGCAGCCAAGTCACTTTCCCAGAATAAAGAGGTATGTGTTTTGTTGCTGCAGTATAATTTTAGGCTATTAGTTAAAATCATAGCATATTTATTTTGAGATTAATAATCCTTTCCAGTTACTATGTAGATGTAATCTTCAGAGGATCTTCCAAACTCTTTCCAAGTATTAATCAATTTTCATGTTATCTTTTTGAACACTTTTAATTACCTTTTCCCTTTTGCAGGAGAATAAGCTGAATGATACAGAATCTAATGGTCCAGTTTGGCTGAGGGGTATCTTTAGCAAAGTACGGGGCAGGCCACCTTACAAAATTGACATTCATAATCATCCAGCTCATGTGGCATCTGTAGCAGGGCCCAGAAAAAATCAAGGACACTTGAATGGAGAACTTTAACTTTTTGGGCTTGCTTCCACTCAACACCTTTCACAAGCAATGCCTTCATATCAAGAAGTATGAAATAAAATACATATCAAGTTTCTCAATATACTCATGTGCACATAGGTGTTTCTGTTCAATTGACAATAAAAATTGCTTCTATAGCCTCCCCAGAAAATTTAGATGCTGTCTTTTTTGGGTTTTCTATGTTAATATTAAGCCATTCAGAAATATAATGGAGCATAATAACAAGGGGTGAGGTGAAGGCTTCAGGCAATTTCTTTAAGTGTGTTACTGCATACTTGAGGTAGGGAAATGCCACAGTGGAATATTTTCAATAAACCAGTACGGTTTTCTATAGGGCTGTTTTTCCCCCTATAAAACTTGTGTAATTTCCAGTGTTAGAGAAGGAAAAGACACCATAGGTCACCTTATCCATTTACCCTGATAAAGCAGGAATCTACTTCATAATTCTGGCCTGTCATGATATTCCACCTTTAGCACTATTTTTGTGCAGTATAAGTCTTTAAAAACATTTACAATAACTGCATATTACAGAAGTATAAAGTTCCTGTAGGCCACAATCACATTAGTAAGCCTTGCCTTAATGAAGTAAAGGAAGCAGGGCTCTGTTCTGCCTAGCTAGCTTGTGAGACTCTTGCTTGATAGGTTACCTGGATTTAGTATTTATTTTGTTCTGGGAGTTTCAGGCACTTAACTTTTTTTTTCCCCCGTTGTACTCAGAATCCATTATCCAGCATACATTAGTTCTGTTTTCTTCAACTCTGGCCTAGCAAGTTAGAAGGCCAGAGGAAGTCAGTCACAATAGGTGGGATCAGGCCTTAGAAGTGAGTCATGTTGGGAATGTTCTCTAGAACATGAAGACCAGTGTTTATGGAACCATAAAAAGTAAGGCTGGAAGGGATCTTAGGAGGCTGATTCCCCCCAACCTCACCATTAGGATTGACCACCTTTTTAAAATGTAATGGAGGGGGACATGCCTTGTGGCTTCCCACCCGGCCTCCGCCAGTGACAAAGCCAGCGCTGACCTGAGCGGGGCGGGAGTGGATGTGGGCTTGGGGCTTCCCACCCTGCTGCCTTTCACTCGGGGGCCCCACGTTGGCTGCATACCCGCTGCCCGCCCAGCAGCAGTGGAGGACACAACTCCATGCTGTCCCTGCCCCCACTGCTGCTGGGTGACAGGAGGCGTGTTGCCATTGCGGTGTGGGACTCCTGAGGGAGAGGCAGCAGGACAGAGTCCCAAGCCCCCACCCTGTACATGGACTCCCCCATGTCCTCCCAGGGGGTGCATACAGCAGCAGGGAGTCACCCTCCACCCCCATGCCTTGTACCCACTGGACAAGCTGCCCTGGCTCTGTGTCACTCCATGCCCTGGCCCCATGCATTGCTCTGGCTTGGCAGCACCCCCAGCCCCTGTCCCACTCACTCCCACACTGTGAGGGCCTTGATCTGCCCCCTTTATCCCCCCACCATAGACTTAGCTACAGGGAGCTGCTCTCCATACTGCCTGCTGCATATCCCAGTCATTTGCACGTGTGTGGGTAGACACGTGCATGTGACATCCCCTGTGTCCTGCTGCCGGCAGCCCCTTCAAGGCTGGAACGCTGCCAACCTGCAAGGGGAGACCTACTATTTCCTGTGGATCTCTGCATAATGCTGTAAATCTGGGACAAATGCTGCCCCGGAGTCATGCAGCCCAGGACCGGGACTTGAGGTTCCCATTCCAGGACTGTCCCGCCCAATTAGGGATGAGTGGTAACCCTACTCACCAGCACTGTGCAGGAGATTGGCCTGCCCCATTCCTGCTGCTGCACGAGTGGTATAAGCCCAACACTCTGCCCTTCCCCTCTGCCAACAGTACTGCACAAGTAGCCCAAACCTCCCCCTTATCACACAGGCAATGAGCTTATCAAGCTGCCACCAGTCATGCTTCCTGGTCCCAAAGACTCCAGCTGCTGCTGCAGAAGCAGTGAGGTGGGGGGAGGCAGCCAGGTGGGAGCCGGTGGACCCCACTTTAACCCCTCACTGGCCACATGCGACCCATGGGCTGCCAGTTGGACAGCCCTGATATAGATGATTATAGGAGGTATGAAGCACTGTACAGTCAGTTTGGCTTATCCAGTTATCAGCTACTACAACCCTCTCATATAAGGGTCACAGGCAGGGATGTTCAGGAGGAGTGTAGCATGTGTAAACACTGAATTATCTTCTCCTGTAGACCCCTGCACTAATAGCTATTTCTGCTCATATTATCAAGTGAAGTTATGGACTCTACTAGTCCAGTCCTGAAAAATGGCCTTCCCCCATTCAACAGTGCAATCTCAACAACATTTCGTTCTGCATGAAAAAGAGCAGGTAGAAAATAGGCCTCCTGTTTGTTAATTGTTTGTATTCCACATCAAATTAATGAGCATCCTCAAAGTGCTGCTGTCAGTACCAGCAGCTAAAGATATAAAACACTGGCATGGATACACTGAGCCAATCATATCATCACACTTACGGAGCAGGAAAGCTATTTTGCAAAATTAAGAGGATCTTGCACAAGAAGCAATATAAACTTGTCATTTTTTGCAGCTTATACGAGCAGTATTTTCTCTGCTGTATATGCAAGGGATTTTTTTTTTAATTTGCATATAGGGGTTTTTATCTCAAGTATTACTGATGAACTACTTTGGGTCCAAAATAACGCCTGAAACTGTGCCTTTGACTCCCCTTGACGAGTTACATGAGCTGAAGATCTGATTTGAGGCATGACTTCAGGAATGACAACCGTAGTGGAGGGGAGAAAAAGATGTGCAGGGAGGAGCAATGCAAGCTTTAATGAGACCAGCAATCTTCCTTGTGTTCCTAATGGTTTTAGGCCTGTAATGATTAACTGCTATTGATTCTTTCTCTCCGTTACTTTCCATTTCAGTTGCTCCCTGTGAAGTACAGTTGGTTCAGTGCTAGCCTATCAGCAGTGCCCATGCTCCAGCATAAATAATGGGGGACCATTTAGTTTGCTTAAGGTTCTTTATATACACATACCAGTCAGGGTAGCAAAACAGTTGTCTGCCGGTTGCAACAAAGTGAGCAAAGCAGTATGTGTTAAGTGTTCCTATACTCCTCAGGTTCAGGCATAGTGTTGGGGCTGTCACAGAATCGACCTACATTATTCAATGTCAGACACGCTTAGACTCATACGTATTAGTAACTCCTTTGGTTGGCCTTTCTTTGTGGTCTCCATGGCAACTGTTTCCATTGCCATTAGTACCTCTGGGGCCCAGCCTTGTTCACATGTATTTCAGCTGCTTTTCTTCTAATAAAACAATTAGTAATTGCAGCATAACCATATTTATATATCTATCTATATTTTTGCCTTTGCTTTGTTTTGGTTTTAATCTCTTTGAACCCTGTATCTCTTTCTGTTTCTTTCTCTTTTCATTGGTTCCATTAACATTGGCTGGTTAGTGCTTAACTCCTTTCTGCCGGTCCCCATATAGGAAATAACTGGGAACAGTCTATTTCTGATGTCACTTTGGACTGGAACGCCTTTAAATTACTTCTCTGTTCTAATTATAGGTCATCTTGTCTGGACCGATTGTTTATAGGCTCAATCCTGCAGTCTCCTGAGTGGTTCCATTGATTTAATTGGGGCAACTCAAAAAAGCAAGGAATAAAGATTTGGAATTGACATCCTTTTATATTACTATTTATTTGCAATCTAGCAATGCTTAGCAGCTAGAAGTGAGAATGCATTCCCATTTTGGAAGACACTGTGCAGACTGGGGAGTCAATGGGACCTGAGCAAATACTTAATTGCTGTCCTGAACAGGGATGAATTTAAGCATGTATTTAACAAGTTTTCTGAATCAAAGTCCTAGAGAAAGACAAGCCTGGTCTCACAGGTTCCAGTCTAAAGAGACAGGACTGGCAGACAGTGGAAAAGGAGCCGGAGATGCAGAGAGGTTAAGTAGCTTGAGCTAGAGCACACAGCGTATCAGTCTGAGAGCTGGGAATAGAGTGGAAGTCTCCTTTTACTAAACGGCCATAGTATGATACTGTGTTTGTCTCCTGCATGATGGGGCCTTGTTAGACCTCGTGCTGTGAGTTGCACAAATGTTGATCGGTGTTAATGCTACCTTGGAGTTTGGAGCAGTCACATCTTTAGTTTAGAAATTTTTTCCGACTACGTCTGCCCTGCACAGCTGTGACTTGCCACTAGAGTCCTGGTAACTGGGGGCAGGCTTCTATCCCTGCTGTACAGACAGGTGTCTGAGAAATCCTGGGATACTGGAGGACTTGAACTTGGAAGGCATATCTGTGTGGAGTTGTCACACCTTAATGGAACAGGATTTGGGTAGCGTGGGTCAGAGATGATCCTGGAGTGGTATAATTTGGATTGCATAAAAGAGTGCTTAAAATCACTTTAAGATGTTAATGTGTGGACAATCCAGGGGTTAAGAGCTCCAGGAGCCACCCAAAATTACTGTGTAACAAGGCCCATATAGTTTCCCATCCTCATTCTATCTCTGTGCAAATAAATAAATACATAAATAACTAAATAAACAATGCTGTTTGCATCTAAAAAATATACTCCACTCTTTCAGTGGGGAAATGTCTTTTAAAAAAAAATTGTCCTAGTTTGGAGATAAAATGTGTTTTGAGTTTCCAAATTATAGTTCTGTTATGACAAAAACCATTATTCATTTCAAACATGCAAAAATTGGAAGTTTTATCACTGAACTTACAAACCACTCATTTTGCAAAAGGAGCCCTTCCCCCCCCCCCCCCCCGCATAAATCCTAATTTTTCATTACCAAATGCCCCTAGGGAATGCTCTTTCACAGATCTTGAAATGAAATTTCATTATACAGATGTTATGATTTTGAGATACTACTACAGAGGAAAACAGACTCCACTCAATGCTCCATTATCTAACATAATTTTCTATGCTGTGTGCTATACCACACAATCAAAAGTCCACTTACTGAGTTTTGCATTTTCATTATCTTCTGAGCTGATTATATTTACTGTATAATTTCTAGATTTCAGGTTGGAAATTTTTGTTTTCATTGTGGCCACTTGCTTGTTAGGAAAATAAAGCTAAGCATATGACAAATACAGATTGAATGTCTGTGTTCAAGGGGAAAGCATAAAGTTGTAGCTCTGGTTTAAAATAACATGTATACCTATGCCTGATCATTTTCATAGCCACTACATAAAAGATCATTATTCTTTATTGTCTTGAATTGGGACACGTGATTGTTAGAATAAAAAATGTGCTGTCCCTTAATTTCAGTTCTGAAAGCTAAAATCTTTCCCCCTCCCAAGGTTTTTAAATGGCAGAGTTGGTTGAACTTTTAATTTTGAAATATGGAAGTGAAAAAAGAAGCATTTAAAAACGTAATATCTCCCATCTTCTTCTTTTTTTTAACTAGCTCAGTAACATTACTTTCTCTGCTGATGGAAGTCAGTGTCAGTTTATGACTCCTCAGTTGGTGATGAAGTCATTCATTATCTTGCAGGATCACATTTTCTACAGACCATTATCTGCTATACTAGCACCATCCAACCCACAGATGAGAGGGAAGTCATCACTTGCCAAGATTCCTCATGCAAGACCACTCTGCTGCCTGTTCAACCTTAGAGACATTCCTGCAAGGTGCTGGCATAGGGAAAGTAATGGTTTTAAAAATCAAACGAACTGGAGAATTGTGTCAGTGCTTTGGGTGAAGCAACTGGCCCGCAAAGAATAGCTCACCTCCTTGAGTTGCATTTCAAAAACACAGCAACACAAATAAATATACCAAATGTGTAGAAGGAACCACTAAGGGATGAGATTGTAAGCTTTGAGAGAGAGCTTTATGTATTTTGTTCTGTTTGCAGAGTATCTAGCACAACTGGGTCCTCATCCCTGATGAGCATTTCTGAATGTTACTTTGCTACAAATAAAATGATTACCTTTTTAAAAAGTAGGTTAAAACACCTAGAAAATGGTTTATTTCTATAAAAAAAAAATTACCAAAGTGTAAAATATTATCCTCATTCTCCTGTCTTCCTTGCTGCTAAAAGGGAAGTACAATGTTTCTATCAAAAGTTGTTTAGGCCTGTGGGTAGAGCCTTTCTACTCTTTTGGACAGAAATGTTTAATTTTCTTACAAGCTATAACTACCATGTACTTCTACCATGGTATCTCTTATTGATTAGATGTAATCCCAAACAGAAAAGTTAAATGAGTCTGCACAGTTATGACATGGTTGATAGGGCTGTATGAAGCTTAAGTCCCTGATTCAATTTGGTAAAGATTTGGCCCAATTTGGTGGCCAAATCTCCAAATCCAAATCGAATCAGAGAACCCTTCAATCTCTCTGAATTGAATTGGAACCTTCTGAATGATTTGGAGAGATTCGGTGATTCGGACATAGATGCATCTATAAATGTTTTTTCTACATCTCTCTAGGTAGTAGGCAGTCCATGAGTGCTGCAATGTTGGGGCGCATGGAGTGTCCCACAGGAGTGTGGGGGGCTCCCCAATGTGCTCATCAGCAGACCCAGAAGTGGACCAGAAGCACTTCCGGGTCTGCTGGGGAGTGTGCCGTGGGGGCCCCCTGCCTGGCTCAGCAACTGGTGCCTCCTGGGTCGGGGTGGGGGGCACCTGGTGTCCCCCCACGGCAGATCATGGTGGACCCAGAAGTGGATCCAAAGTGCTTCTGGTTCACTTCTGGGTCTGCTGCTAAGCAGGCTGGGGAGCCTCCTGTGGGCCACTCCATGCGCCCCAGCATTGCAGCACTCATGAGCTGCCTGCTACCTAGAGGTATGTAGAAAAAACTTTTAAAGCTGTGTCTATGCCTGAATCACTGATTCTCTGAATTGGCATTGAATCTTTAGATTTGGATTCAGCTGAACCAAATCAGGGACAGTGATCCGAATGAACACATTGAATCAGTGTCCCTGATTCGGGGCGAATCTGAATCAAATAGGGCCCGCTTCGCATACCCCTAATGGTTGGATCCAGTGGGTTTGATTCATTGGTTATCTTGACTGCTAATACAGACAGCAAATTTATAATAAATACTTGGTGGTAAAATCACCAGTGGCTACTGATCATATTCAATTACTGTTGACTTAAGCAAACAGAAATGGAAAAATTGGCAAGGGAATCTTTATCATCATTACAGCTTGTACAGCCTGGACAAAAGAAGTACAATGTGTTTCAGGTTAACATGCTGTTGAGTTAATGTGATCCCTCAGTATCTTTATAATAGTGCTGCTTTATTCTGTTTTTATTTATGGGAATTCAGTAGGTTCCTAACCCTGAGTTCTGTATAAATTGTTTTTAAGCTCTTGAGGGCTGTATGTCTCAACAGCTTCATAGGGTTTTGTTTTGTTTTTGTGGGAGCAGCAGGACCAACCAAAGCTTGTATGTATTTATGCAGTGTCACTGGAGCTGACAGAGCTACCTGTTTGTACCAGCTAAGAAACAATGTTGTGCTGGTATTGGAAGACAAACTGTTAGTGTCAAATACACAAGGTAGTACTGAACAATGTCAGGTATGTGCATTACCTAGAATGACTACTCAGCATACAGTAGTGGGATTTGTAAATTGGAGTGTTATAGGTCAGTCATGCTGTGTCATTTCTCTTGTTTATTGTGTGTATACTATCCGAGGCAAAATATTTTCTCTAAATGAGAGCAATGGACATGACTGGTATAATTCAGTTCCAAATTCAAAATTTTCAAGTATTTAAGAGTCTTTGAAATTGGGATTTTTGTCTCCATTCTAGTGAAAAGTGCTTATTATTGCCACTGAGATTTGTATCCAAAATAACCTCAAGTTCATGGTAGTTTGTCTCTAGCATTCTCCTCGGGTCAAACCTCTATTGTAAAATCCCACACAGGACTTTAAACTGTTGCAGAGCTGCACCATTTGAAAACTGGAGGTACCTGATGGGTTGATGATTGCATCACAGCTCTTGCTACATGGTTCATAGACTCATTTGGGTGTCTACTATGGAAGTGTCCACTTGTCCCACCTCCAAGAGAGGCCAGCATTCTTTGTTTGGGCCAAAAACAAGTACAAGAGCACTTCTCCTATGAAAAGGTAGGCTGAGGGCAAGAGTCTGTTTCCTGGAATCTTCTATTACTGCCCAGTGATAAGGGATTTTGTTAAATTATAACATTGAAAGACCAACACCAGACGTTATACATCAGAATCACTGTGGCCAAAGTTTACATTAGCATAGGCTTCTAGAAGCTTTAGCTCTGAAGCCTGGGTGTGTCAGTTATCTACGGCAGGGGTTGGCAACCTTTTAGAGCAGTCGACTAGGTGTTGTGACCTAGTCCCTAATGAAATGCTTCAGTTTTTCTGAAGTTTTATATTCCTCAGCTTCTTGTAATAGCTGAAACTTCACCAAATTTGACCCAAGTTCACAAGTAGCTTTGGCCCTCCTCAAACTCCATTTTCTTGTGTATTTACTATATGTTGAAAATTTTTTCCCCAGTTCTGGGATTAACACACCGGCATTGTCTCTGCTTCCCAGACTGTGCTTGAGTTCTAGTCCTAGGGCAAGTGGAGTCTGACAGGTACAACATCTTGTATTACCATGCATCATGCATAATTCAGTTTTTAATTTAGTTCATGTTTAGTGTTGTTTTCACTCCTTGTTTTGATTTCAAGTTTTAATACCAAATTGCTTGCTTTAATGCTCAACATTTTATTTCCTATCGATATCAAACATCTTTGTTTTTTGCATCTCTACACATTCCCCATCTCACCTTCCATTTTAAATTATTGTGGATATAAACCACAATCAATTTACAGCAGCAGGAGTGTAATTAAAAATAATAGCCACAGCAGCTGTATTGAAAAATCAGTCATTCCCCACAACAGTTAATGACAGATCTTGTGCTAATCTGAATGCAAAACATGCTCCTATAAAGGCTTTTTCCAATATGTGATAGAATGGAAACCCATTTATAACTATTTTCCACTGCAAGGTTTTGAAAAATGAAGGGAGACCCCCCTCCTGTCTTCTGGAAATTGCTTCCCTGATGTCGGAGACTCTGTAAAATGCAGATGATTTATTACACTGGCAATCTTTAGACCCCAGAGACACAGCAGTGGAAAGCTTCACAAGACAGTCTCCAGGGGACCAAGAACAATCATCCCGTGTAGAAGAACTGGACAAAAGGGTATTTACTGTACAGTATTTCCCAGGCCTTGCTGAAGGCAGGGTTCAAGGATGAAATGAAGGAAAGCCCTCTAGGGTAAAAGGGTTAATACAATGAGAAAGGGGTAGGATTTCAAGGTGAAAGACACTTAGTTTATTGTTAATCTATGTCTGATGAGAATTTAATGGTTAAAGCCAAAAGATTTTTTAATTCTTTGTTGAAGTCGAGAAAGAGAGAGAAAGGAATCACCAAGTAGTTCAATGACTACAAAGTAGAGCTGGTGGAAAATTTTCTGACAGAATGGTTGTTCTTTCCCATTGGAAAATTACATTTTGTTGCAATCACGCTGCAGAAATGTGTCAATCCCAAACACATTTTGTTTAGAATAAAAGTGTTTTGATGGACTAGTGTTTTCATTTTTTAATTTCTAAACAACTTTGCATTTAACATTTTTATTTCATTTGATATCAAATCATGAAATGTAAAATGTCATAGTTGGAAGCAAGATTTAGGTGGTATGAAACCCAAAATGATTGACCAAAAATAAATTTTATTGAAATTTTTCTTTTGTGCAGGAGTTAGTCATCTTTTTTCAGTAGCAAAAAGTTTGAAACGTTGAAACATCCATGGAACGAAAACCCTGAGTTTCAACAAACTCTTCTGAGGAGTTTGATAGTTATATACTAGCTGCTTGTGGAAAGTTTTTAGGCCACAGTGGAACAAAAGCTATGGTGATGCTACATGAGCAACTCTAATTCTCCCTACAGCTAGTCGGGAAAAGATGGCAATAGAAAAACTAATAATAATTTATATAAAGCAGTAGCTTGAGCACAGACCATGCTAAGGAGAACCACAGTGAAGGGACGCTGCACTGTCCCACACACGCTGCATCTTGAAATAGATGCAACATAGCTGTCTTGGTGCATACCCAGTGCTGCAATTATAAGTTTGCTGTCTCAGACATATTTATTAGCAAGCATGCATCTAAAGACCTGCTGAAGAATACATTGTGTTTGTAAACTTATTCCCAACTATGCAGTTGGTCCAATGGAAGTTAACACTCTGCAAAATCATGCTTTTTGTAAGATGACCCTGTCTTTACCTGCTAGTGTTTTGCCTACTCTGCATGGTAAAGGACTAAAAACAGATCTTTTGATCCTAGAGGTCCTGGTGAAGAATGCATTGCATTTGAAAGCTTGTCTAAGTAGATTCTACATATCCAGTTGATATATCACTCACAAAAATCCTTGCATCTCTCACATTTCCTGGACCATCATGGTGGTAGCATTTTACACCTGCTTTTCACTGGTGTAAATGATTGTACAAACTGATAGAAAAAGCTTCATAGTCTTTGTACACATGAAGCATATGTGCTATGGAACTGGTGCTGATTACTTCATAAATCAGGTGAGGTTGAGATTTGCACTTCACGCAGAAGTAAAAGTCCTGATTCTTACACTTGGTTATTGAAGTTCTTATTTTTGAAAACTGAAATACCTTTTCTCACATTTATTGGTTTCATCTAGTTAAGCAGATAGTTTGCATCAGTTCCAAATTTCTCTTTCTTTCACATACTACACAGTCCACATCTCAGACATGGCCCACACCTAAAAGTATGGTATTCCTGACAGTCATGCAGTTGTATCAGCTACTGTAAGTGTTTCAAGGTTTCTGGTCTTCCTTCCTAACTATCCTTCTTTCAAAGATGGTGGGGACACAGCGAGGGATATGGAGGAGAGACATGCTGGCATTGTCCCCCTCTCCCAATAAGATATATAGCTTGTTTTTCAAAGGCAGAATGAATTTAAAAATATTTTTTTCCTTGAAAATACTGGTAAGTAGCAGTAAATAATAGAATGGCAACAGCTAGGGAGCCTAATATACACCATTTGCTGCTCTCTGGGCATATCTACATATGCAATTAATGCAAAGCAATAAACCCCAGAACTTAGTGCTCCTGGGCATGCCATTTAAATGTATGCCCAGGACCACAGCATGTTGAGCTAGGTCAAAGCAGCCCCAGGGGGGTCAATCTGCCAGCTTGGGACTGCTCCCCCTCCCCCCGCACTGACTCAGCATGCTGCGGAGGTGCTGGCTGGGGCACAAGGGTGCTCCTGTGCTAAGCTAACCAGCAGGCAGCCCCTACACTAAAGCACCCTCATGTCCCAGCCAGATGTGTCAGTATCTGCATGTGCAGTGCTGCACAGTAAAAAAAAAAAAAAAAAAAAAAAAAAAAGACTCTGCAGCAAGGTATTACTTGTTGATGGATAGAAAATGATATTTAGAGATTTACTTTTAGGAATTGGCTGATAGGTAGAGTAGACATGGCCTTAGAGCAATGGTCCAGGGGAATGGCAAGGGTTAATTGGTTTCTTAAAGTCTATGGGCATGTCTACACTGTTGTTACTGTGCCATCATTTAGTACTTCCTTTAGTACTAAACCAGCCGCACATGGTTATTTTTAGCTGCTATGTCACCATAGCAGGGCGCTATAATGAGGGAGCATGTTGCTACAGTGATGTAGCTGTGGTGTCACAGTTTTTGCCAGTTATCAACGCTATGTTGCCATACCAAATTGCTACCACAGCATAGCATCACATACAGACACACCCTGTTTGTGACAAAGTTTCATGTTCTCAACTTTCGAGGCAGATGCTGTGTCCAAAGCTAGCAGACAAGCAGGCACATACATCCTGGGAAACTGAAAATGCATAACAAGAGGCTGTGTCTTAGCCCAGGCTTTTCTACTGCAGCACTTTCCTACTTAGAGTCTGGCTCATGAGTCAACTGCCAGGGCAGGCTAAAAGGACTCCTTTTTTCTCTCGCTAGGTTTTGAGAGAGTCTTGGGGGAGCTAAGGTATTGAGGTATTACTCTATTGGGATATAAATATTTTAATATTATGAGTTGCTGTTTCATAGAATGGGTGAAGCTAAGTTATTTGCTTTTATTCTTTTAAATGTAAATAATTGGCAGGGCATTTTTATAGATACCATTTACCATTAATATTGAAATATGTAATAAGGATTGCAGTTCATAGTTCTAAAGGAAACATTGACATATCCATATAAATAAAAAAAAATCCAGCATTAAGATTTCTTGTATTGAAAAAATACATGTACTGTGCAGAGGGAAAAATGTTGCATCTTCTCTAACCATCTTGCTGCCTGAATGTTAATCTAGCCATGTACATGTGCCCATTGCCACAGGACCTAAATATATGACATCTGAGCATCTAAATAATAGACATATCTTATTTAAACAGTAATGTGTGGCCCTGCACATGGTTCTCTATTGCCCTGTGCACTGTATAGCCATTTACTCAAGTGCAAAGTGGACTTCAGGTGCTACTAAGGTCACCATTATTGCAAACCCTGAACTTTCCATTTATACATTATCAGACACCAAAAGTGATTCCGAAGGCACTTCTGAGGCACATCCATCTGGTCTTAGTGTGTGTTTTAAAATGTAATCTGCCGGCTTTATTTTTCCTCAGATAGACTGTAAAGAATCACCAGGGCAAGGCCATTCAAGATTCTGAGTATACTGGAAATGCTAGTCATTTCCACCATTTATCCCAGTTCACTTCAGAACAAAATTTAATTTTAGACGGTGTGCATTTTATACTGCTACCAAGATGATGTTGTATATTGTCAGCCAGTGCATTGGGACATATAGTACTTGACTGTCTGTATTTAGCCATCCCAACAGTCAGACTGTAGGGTTTTCCTCCGTACCAGCTGTGTGTAGAAGAATGCAAGTGTTTCTTGAAGGCAAGGGCGCAAACAGGAGCACCTGTTGGGACAGACAGCCAACCTCAGGCTTAGACTTATGTTTGAATTTGTGGTATTTTAAATGAATAAGGACAGACCCAAGGAAAGGTTTGTCAAGAGCTAGTGTGAAGGGTCAGATCATCTGTTTGCCACTGTCACCTATGCCACAGACACTGTGACATATCACTTAAAAAAAACCTGACTCAGACCTTGAATTTCTCTGAGAACTGGTAATAAAAATGCTTTAACCTGACACAATTGGCCATTTTTGGCTGCCTTCTGTCTCTAATTGCTGTTTGATTTTTTTTTTTTTAATCTCTCTTCAAAGAGTATTATTCTCAAATTGTGCAGCTACTTTCATATTTCAGCAAAACACATCTAACAGCCTTTTGAAATGAAAAGTGAAATAATAATAAAAAATGACTAATTGATATCAAGGTGAGTTAAACTATGGGGAAAGGCTCTTCATCAGTGGCAAAAAATCGCACCCTGTGACAGGGGGATAAATGAATATGATGAAAGCCATTTTATGCCATGGCATCAAATTTAAATTTCTAAAAATCCAAATGAGATTCAGAGTCAGAATGTTCTTGCTATCTGTATGTTAGAGTTTGGATTTCATAGGCAGCTTTGTGATGAAAGGAAAAGATGCCTCAGTGGATAGAGCACAGAGCTAGGTGTCAGGGGATGTAGGTATATACCTGGCTCCTCTACTAGTTAAACTGGATGTGTGTTTTTGCCTTTCTTTCTATTTAAACTCTAAGCTCTTCAGTGCAGAGACTCTATGGCTCTGACAAAGCATAAGAAGGAATCAATCTAAATTGCACAGTTTTCTGTAAATGGCGTAGTTTAGATCGGCAGTGAGCAGAACACGTTTGCCCTTTGGTTGTGGGGCAGGGGGTGGCAAATCTCAGGTTCTGCCATTTTTAAACCAGTCAATGTGTGCCAGACTTCTGTTCTGTTATGGGTATAGACTGGCTTCTGATCACTTATACCAGTAAAAGTGTAATGTCAGTACCTGGCCTGTGTGTTTGCACAGAATGATTTAAGGAATGGACTTGGTCTTGGCTGGTGTCTATAGACACTGTGGCAATACAAATAATGATCACTTCTGAACTCTGTTCCTAACTGTGACCATAGTCTATCAATCTTCTCTCTGTCTCAGTTTACATATCTGTCAAATGGGCATCATAAATATGCTGCAGACATAGTGCTTTTTTCATGTACTGCGCAGCAATACAGCTGGCATCCTGAAGGCAGCTGTTCACTTTTACAAGGTAAAAAACAATCCAGTGTTTCTCAAATGCCAATAAAGACTGACTCAGAAGCTTCATTGTTAAGTTGAAACAAAGGTTCTGGTGTTTTATTCTTTGACAATATACTATCAAACATCCTTCGCTTGATCCAAGGCCCTCTGAAGTTGATAAAAGAAATATCTTTGCATCAGTGAGCTTTGTATAGAGACGACAGAGTATCTTAGAGTGAACATTATTAGCAAAACCACAGAATTATTTAGTGGGCAGGATGTGAGGTATAGTTGAGCGTTTGTTGTCCCTAAGATTTTGAGTGATTAATTCACAGTGACTACATTTCCCTATGTTTAGTTAATTGTTCTTTACAAATAAGTGTATTGTACATAACAACACATATCTGTGCAGTCATAGCAGCCAATCAAATAAGAAGGTATTTTCAAATGAATTGTGTGGTGAGACTGAAAATGATCTAATACACCCGTCTTGTAAAAGGCCTGTGGCATCAGTTGAAACTAAAGCTGATGAATTTCAAGGACTGGGGAGGTTGTCATGGTTCTATAGATAAAAATTAGTGCAAATGCTATGAAAGGGAAAAGCTAGTCTCTGCTGATGCTGCTGTAGAATACATAAGGATAGAAGCCCAAGAGTATATCTATGCCAGTTCCCACAAGGATAAGGGCAGGGATGCCCCTAATTCCATGCTCCAAAGCTGAAAATGCACCAGTGAAAACCCTCTGGAGAGTCACTCTTGATGCCTCAGCCTCTGGGATTCTTGAGAACAGCTTCTAGAGTCACCCCCAGAGCAGCTTCACTCCTCATCTCTAGGTTTGGAGCCCTAGAGAGCATGTGGGTGGGTTGAACATGTTCAAGAGTGTATCCACCCCAGGACACACTAAGGTTGCAGTGTGAATTCACCCTAAATGTTTTAACCTGTGTGCTATCACTCAGGATTTATGGTTAAGTCCACTTTTATTTAGGTGCCCCAAGAGGAATTTAAGATCATAACTTTAGGCAGTCAGGTTCAACCATCTGGGCCAAGATGCCTGGTAATTTGGCAGTGTGTATGTGAGTGTCAGCTTTTCATTGCCATAGGTATTCTACAAGCATGCCATCATCATTTCCTGCTTAAATAGAAATGTTACAGCTCACTGAATCACAAAGAAGGGACCAATGACATGAGTTAATGTGCACTTGCAGTATTTAACTGTATCTCAGCAGAGATTTTGATGCCAGTTACTACTGTGGAGGCATCGTTCTTATGTCAGGATAGAAGATGCTGTGGCACTGAACAGAGTAGAAGAAACAGTAGAATAGACCAGGCTGGTAAAAATGGTGCTTAATTTTAAATTTGGCCATATCCAAAGTATTCCCTTCATTTATTGCATCACCTGCAACTATTATTCTCAGAGGATATCAGTTGTATAAGCAGAAGATGGAGACCTTTGCTTTTACACTAACATATTCCAATGTCATATGATATCTTGTCATGATGAAACTTACCTGCTCAAAAGCAGGCAGCATGGGAACTGTCTCCCACTTCCACCACTGTGACAGAGCCAGTATCAGGAGGGGTCAGAGAGTAGTGCAGGTCCGGAGAGATGGAGGTGTCCAAATTCACCCATGGCTTCACAATTAGGGGTTTGACAGATGGAGAGGTCTCAGATCTGAGAAGCCACTACCATGGACAGTTCCGTCAGCCAGCAAAATATAACTGCTGAAAATTCTTCTCCTCCTTCTAGCCCCTTTTCCATAGCATGACCAAAGCTGCATGTTGTGGAGCAAAAATACAATAAACAGTGGTAGACCTAGGACAAGTCTGTCTTGACAGTATTGTTCAAAGGATCATGATTATCCAGAAGTATCAACTCATACTTGTGCAACTACTCTTCCTGGATGGGTTGCTTAGCACCACTGCTCAAGATACTATTCCTCTTTCCTCTTCTCGTATAGTCTGTAGGGTCATTTTCTTAGCCCTTTGACACATATTTCTATGGAGGAAGAATTTGCAGCTACTGAATAATGCTCTCCTCCTTACCTCACTTCCTCCACCCATCACTTCTGGTTTCCATACACAGTGAACATTTTTCAAAAGTGCCTAAATGACTTGGAAGTTGCAGTCACATTTCCAAAAATGTCTAGGTTGCTTAGGAGCTTTTGAAAGTGTTACCCATCCTGTCGCTTGTTATGACTAATAGAGCAATGCACATTGCCTTTAAGCCTGTTCCATATGACTCATTTCTTACAGCTACAACAGAATAGAATAGATTTAAGTGTGTAAATCCTTAAGATTTAACTGCCCATTGATTTTTAGATTTTTTGTACAAATACAGCAGTATATTAAACACCACTACAAACTCAAAACTGGAGGTAACTCTTGGGTTATTATAATGAAGGCTTTGCTGCTTCCCCATAAAACTGTGGTGTTAAGGAGGTTATAAATATCTGTATAGCATTAACTTAAATATGAGCTACAGACTGCAGTGAGCTTAGTTAGTTAATGTTAATGGCTGGTTCAATACATTTGTAACATACCAATATAAAGGAAATTCATCCTGTAAAACAATATTAAATCAGGTCTTTTCTTTCTTGTCAACTAATTGATATGACTGAGTGTTTATTGATGTTTTTATTATTATTAATCCCTGTGCACTTAATATTCTTTATTTTCATTGTACATTCCACTTATGAGCTTTGCTGGGTAATATATGATATTCCTTCCCATTAAACTTAAAGCAGAATGGCTTAATAGGTAAAGATTTTGGTTAAAAAAAAGGCAGGGGAGGATATTTCCAAAAGATGATAGAATTTAGGAGCCACACTCTCAAAAGCATGCAGCATCCACAGTCAGGTGCCAGGTTTTCAAAACAGCTCAGCTTTCACTAAATGAAGCAGTTGTTGTGGGGTTTTTTCAAAAACAAAGAGCAGCTCCCTCTGCTTTTGGTGTGAGTTGCTGAGCAATTCAGAAAATATTGCCTCTAGTCTAGAGCCTGCATCCTCAAAAATATTTCTATGCTTCACTCCCAAGGATCTGGGCTTTACATGGACTGATTGCATGCCAAGTTCTTTTGAACATCTGGCTTTGAATGTCTAAGCCATGTGTATGCATCTTAAAAGAAGCGCTTCCAAATCTGACAAGTGGTTGCTGAATTCTTCTCCATTGTCATTCCATTATCACATGGTATGTGACAAAGAGGAAATTATTTTTGACTAAGACCTGATAAGCTTGGAGCAGATTTTCCCTGTCCATCTTAAAGCAACGTAAGACCATAAGAGAAACCAAACTGTGTCAGACCACAGATCCATCTAGTTCAGTATTATGAATGTCTCAGTGGCACTGAGTGGGTGCCAAGGGGAAGAGTGTTTTAAGTAGGGCCTACGCAGACTGATTTGTCCCCTGCTTCTTTTCTTTTACAGCTTCCAGCATTTGGAGGGCAAGGGGAGTCATAATTTCTAGATTGCAGCCTTGTTATCATGTTTAATATCCACTGATGGACTGACCTACTCGGCATGAATTGTCTTATATAAAAGTTACCTGTATGCCCTCAGCTTCTTGATAGGCTTAATGTACAACCCAGAGTCATCAGATCAAAGGCCAGATCCTCTTGTATAATTGTGAAATCTATATTAAGTCTGGACCATTATAAAACACTTCACTGGCCCACAGGCTACAGTGAAATTCTATTTAACCCGTAGAACAAATGCTTCAAATTGAGTACAAGGGTGTAGATTGTAGCCATGTTGGTCTAAAGACATAGGGAGACAAGGTTCTTTGAGTGAATCTGATATCTTTTATTAGACCAACTTATATAGTTGGAAAAGAATTATTAAGTAAGCTTTTGGGTTCAAAAACACTTTCTCAGGCTAAGGAAGTTTCAGCAGTTGGTGTCTGCTCTTCCTGGATGGAATGAAAAGTAAAGAAGTCAGGCTGGGCTGGTATAATTGTTCTTCAACTATTTAAGTTGGCCTAATAAAAGATACCAGATTCACCCAAAGAACCTTGTCTGTCAAATTGAGTGCAGTGTTTACCAGTCTAGGTATTTGGGCAACCCCTCTGTCATGCTATCTGACTATCTGGCTGGGTTATAATTTCCAGCAGGTATTGATTCCAATATTCTATTCTTCCAACACTTACAGAGTTCCTGCAGTTGCTAATGGGAACTTTAGGAAGGAAATTTAAGGAAAGGAAAGCGTCAAAGATAAAATAACTCTGTGGACTACAAGAAGAATTCTGTCCATGGTGAAGTTGTTCTGTGAAAAAGATTCAATTTATTCTTTTTACTTCCATTGTGTAATTTGCATATTAACTTGTAGACAGATGGCTTACAAAAATTACTCCATCAGTCAAGACAAACATGATTTCACCTCCACATCAGAAAGCTAGTAATCCATTCATTAAATCATTCTATATAGAAACACCTTTAAATAGCCTAAGTACTGAAATGCACATACAAAGTGTAAATTAAGTGAAGGTGATCTGGCCAAATACTTTTTGATTGCATTATGTATGAAAAGGACTTAGCCATCTCTACCTATGATGACACTGTACAAGAAACAAAGTTTATAGACCAACAGTAATGAGAATATGTCTATTGACCATGTTAATTGTTTATTGCACTTGGATGCGGGATAATACATGCTATTTAGCATTGCTAAACAATTTGAACAATATTTACCAGTTTTTCCCTTTTCTCTGTTGATGATGGTTGTTAGTGACTGTACGTTTGTCTTTGACATGTGAAGTTTGCCTACATTTGCAAAAGGGAAAAAACAGCAGGTGTGTTCTTAACTCATGTCAGCTAACCTGAGTGTACTAACATAGGTTGAAGTAGCAAAAACACCCAACAAAAGCAGAGAAACTTGGGTTTTTAACTCAGGCTAGTAGCTTGAGTCAAAGCAGGTGAGGAAACTGGTAGGATCTGAACTGGACCTTCAGTTCTACTTAGGTAATCTGAAATCATCGTTTTGACTGGAAGCTTTGTATGAATATGTAAATGAACTTTTTGTTTTTTAATACACTTACGTACATTTTGTGTGTGTGGCTGGGTTTGGTGCACTGAATTAATTATCTTATATAATAGCTTCCTGTATGTCCTCAGCTTCTTGATAGCCTTAATATACAACCCAGGGTCACCAGATCAAAGGCCAGACCTTTGTGATCCTCTCTTATTATTGTGAAATCTATATTTAGTTTAGACCATTATAAAACATTTCACTGGCCCATGGGCTACAGTGAAATTCTATGTAACAGTCAAGTAGAACAAATGCTTCAAAATGAGTGCAGCGTTGACCAGTCTAGGTATTTGGGCAACCCCTCCATCATGCTGGAAATCCATCATAATAAGCATTACACAGATATATAGAAATGTGTCTGTAAATATGGATATGATCACTCTCTCAATTAACACAGTGTAGAAGATGCAGGTTCAAGTCCCTGTTTATCTGCTGTTGTTACCATACCGGAGTATAAGTGACCCCATTATTCAATATATAGAATATTTTAGATATTACAATGAAGAAAATGGTATTCACAAACCACTGAATGGAAAAAATATCTTCTATAGACAGAGGACGCAAATAGCTCCTTATCTAGGATTGATGAAACATCTGTTAGGGCTGCGCGAAGCTTTGGTAGCTGATTCAATTCGAAGGAGATTTGGCCTGATTCAGCAGCTGAATTTCTGAATCCAAATCAAATTGGGAGACCCATTAAGAGGTCCAAATCAAATCAGAAGCTTCCAAATTGATTTGGAAGGATTTGGGGCCAATTCAGAGATTCGTCCATAGGCTATATGGGTTTCCCTCACATAAAGCAAACCCACTTTATAATGTAACAAATAGGGATAGGTTCCCAAGGCAGTGACAGGGGGAGGGAGGGAGTTTGGGACTAGGGAAGGGGAGGGGGAGGGGTGTCCTTCCTCAGGCTGCCCCGTGCTCTGCTTGTCCCCCTGCACCTGGGCTCCACCTGTTCCTGCTCACCCACTCACTCCAGCTCCTAGGCTGCACCATATCCTGGTGTAGGCAGCTAGTGTCAGCTGCTCCTGGGGCTACTGCAGCAGGGGCTGAGGGGAAAGTGGGAGCAAGCAGAGCCCCAGGTGGTGCAGGACATGGCACAGCTTGTCTGCGCTCACCCCAGCCCCCGCTGCAATGGCCCCAGGAACAACCAGTGCCAACTGAAATGGGAACTGTCAGTGGGTGGGGGTGGTTGGGGCATGCCTCTTGCAGTTCCGGCCCCCGAGGAGGGCTGGGGGGCTGTGCCAGGTTCTTCTTGGGGGCATGTGCCCTGTATCTGCATGCAGGATGACAGCCGGCTGCCATTGCAGGCTGGAGCTGGTGGTGGCACTAGGCTGAGTCTTCCCAGCACTCAGGGCAGGCATGCCGAGCACTGAGAACAGCCCAGTGCCCCTGGATCTGGACATGGATCACCCACTGACCCCAGATCCCCCGCTGCAGGCTGGGGCCGGTGGCAGCACTGGGCTGTTCCCAGTGCTTGAGGTGGGCGTGCTGAGTGCCAGGAAGTCAGCCTGGTGCCATTGCTAGCCCCAGGCTGCAGTGGTAGCCTGCTGTCATCCCACATGCTGATCCAGGGGCACATGCCCCCAGGAAGAGCTCAACACAGCCCCCCATCCAGCAGCCCTTCCAGGGGGCATGGAGCAGCAAGTGGTGCACCCTGCCCTCCCCCCCCTGCACCCACTGACAGTTCCCATTGTACCTGGCACCAGTTGCTCCCGGGGCCACTGCTGTGGGGACTAGGGCAAGTGCAGACAAGCTGTATCATGTCCCACACCACCCAAGACTATGTTTGCTCCCAGTCCCCCCAGCCCCTGCTGCATCAGTTCTGAGAGCAGCCAACACCAGCTGCCTGCACCACAGCACAGAGCAGCCCAGGAGCTGGGGTGAATGGGGACAGGCGGAGCATGGTGCAGCCCTGGGAACAGCACCCTCTGCTCAGCCCTTCCCTAATCCCAACCTCGCTCCCTCCCTCCCTCACCGCCTGGGAATGTCTCCCTATCTGTTAGGGTTGTCCAAAGCTTTGGCAGCCTATTTGGCAGCCAAATCTCTGAAAACAAATTGGCCCATCGAATCGGGACAATGATTTGAATCAACGAATTGAATCACTGTCCCTCGGATCGGCCAAATCCGAATACTTGCTGCTTCATACAGGCCTAATGTCTGTTTCCTAAAGATTGTATTTCTGGAGGGTATTTTTAGGAAGCATCACCGCATTTGGACTAGCATGGTGAGGTCTTCAAGATTAATTTAGACAAACAGATTGATATTTCATGCCAAAATAAACTTTGATATCTCCTAAGAGTGAGGTGTTGACACAATGTTAATAGTCACTTTCCTACGTTACTTGTTGGCCGGTTAGCAGAAGTAACAAGTTTTTAAGCATTGCAAAATGCATACAGTTATTACTAATGAGTTGTTACTTAACTATTTAAGTCAGATCCTTAGCTAATATTAATTGGCTCCCTATAATTAGGGGAGTATCTGGCCCATGTTCCATATTAGGATCCAGAAACTGTAAGGAAGGTTTGTGGGGAAAGAAAGGAAACAGATACCAGAAGAAGACTGGTGACAATGTGATCCATACTGGGTAATTGCTTTTTTCTCTTTAGTACAGCAATAATATATTACAAAAGTTTGCCATGTTAGTTTTACATAAATGAGACCAGCTGGTATTTTATTCCTCTGAAGAAGTCCATAACAGAAATTGTTGAAATATATAGGGCATAATTACACCCAATGGTGTTGCAGTCTGTAATAATGATGTGCATCTGTTATGAAGATGCCTCACTGAAAATTCCAGGATATCTGGCTGAAGTGAAACAGGTTCAAGAATTCAATTTCAGAACAGCTCCAGTCTCTTCTAGTTTTTAGCTGCACTATTTACTTAGAAAAAAGTATATAAGAAGCCCAATGTATATAGTGATCTTCACTCTCATCCATTTCTTATGAGCATGCAATTCTTAGTCTCTCAAATGCAATTTCCATGACTGATATAAACACTAAAGATTTCTCTCAACCTCATTTAGCATATAATTATTTTTTAGGTCATGCTATTCTTGATATAAAAATGGGAGGAAGCAAACTAGGACTAACAAGCCAATCTCCTCTTATTAGAGGGAAGAGGACTGCACTGAAAACAAAAACTTTGCATTGGTGGGAAATCACCACTCTTCAAATGCAGCATGTGGAATTCAATCCTTATGATAGAGTAATTTACTATTCACACTCCTTTTCATTGGTGGAAAATCCCATTATGCAGCAGTCTGAATATATTGTTGAGAGTGATGGTATGCACATCTCTATGAGCATTGTACCATCACGATTTTGAGCCACTCTCTGCACTGTTTGTATCTCCTTCACAGAGCTAGCCCTTGATAAAATATGCCAACTTGCCAGATTGAATTGTGTTCTGCATATGACCCCAGAGGAAATTAGGTCACAGGGCTGTTCAAGCCTCATTTCTATACCTCTAAATGAGATTCTGAAAGGGAGGGGAGGGAGGAAAAAAACATTTGTCACTGTGGAAACAAAAGAAGAGGCAGGAGTAACAGACCCTGAATGCAGATGAGACGCTTTTTCACATGGGACTAGACAATTTTCATATTAATTATTTCCCTGTATTTGTATAACATCATTTGCCTTCCTATTTTGTTTTTAGAAGCCAAATATTGGTGATGTGGGAATTATGCAGATTTCCAAAGGAAACGCTAAAACCAGCTTGGTTAGATAGGTCATGTTATTTAGCTTTTTACCAGTTATATACTTAAACAAAGCTGAAATCCTTTTTGACCTGCACTTGATGTTTTTTATATCATATTTCACACTGAGGGGAGGGAAAAAGAGCATACAGAAATAAATATAGAAGTATTATAAATCCTTTTGCCAGCGCTGTAATTACACACGGTCCTTTTTCAAAACACAGATAATACACATCCCTGACCTCAAAGAGCTTGCAGAATAAGTCAATGCAAACAAACACTAGTACACTTTTAGCTTCTTGCCCAAATGTGGATGCAAATCAGGCACTCTGAACCACTCCAAGAGGGCCTCATGAGCATTGCTGATGGTTTCTGGTGGCATGCATGCGCTCTCTCTCGGTGGACTGATTCCAAGTAAAAGTGCTGCTGTTGGGCTTCCTAGTGTTTCTGAAATGCAGGTTTTTGAACAGCTGAGCTAACTCATAAATTAGATGGCGATCAACCTAAGGTGCAAAGTATTCACATGTTGAAATTTGATTTTTCTCAAAGGTGGAGGCTGTCCATGTCTGGCAGTTTAGTTTAATACCATAACTATCACTAAAGTACTTGGATAGAGAAGATGGAGATGGAGAGAGTGGGATATTTTTAGACTATGGTGCATAAACATTTCAGGCTTCCCTGTCCCTTCCCATCTGAATAATCTTTTTGCTGCACTCTCTCAGACTTAGTGACAGCTTTTGTTGAAACCTTTCCCTGCTCTCCCATTCTCTTAAAGCTACATAAATCTTACATGAACTTCTCAATCTTTTATATAAGAAGCTCAGATTTCTAACATAAATAGCAAGCAGCTACCTCCTATGCTGTCATTTGCTACTATGCCTCTCAGCTCAATCCAAAGCCCATAAAATGGTAAGGAAGTACCTCAACTCTCACAAGCATCTCAACAGTACCATCAACACATCAAACAGGAAAAGTGACAAGGTGGCATCTTTTCAAACAACAGTGGGAGAGCCCTGGGCAGTGTTTAGTAATTATCTCTAACTAACTTCTGGAAATTCTGTCTTGGGATTACTCTAAGTGCAGGCAACTTCCCATTCTTTTCATTTATTTCCAGCAGGATCTGACCATCTGTTCACTTGCTCCACTTTGACTCATGCTGTAACATATACACGGACAAAGCCAGTTGCACCATAACTAGCTCTGCAAAGCTCAATGTTGGATGCAAAATTGGAGACAACTTCCTTAATTAAATGACATGTGGCTGAGTGCAGCCTTGTCAGACACTGACTTATTACTTACTGACATTAAATCCTGGGTCTCTATCTGGCACCCTGTCCACATAGAAGATAACTAATGCAACCACTAGAACCAAGACTCCGGCATTCCTAGCCTGCTAATATTTACCCTTAGAGAAGTGGGGAAGGACTTAGCATTCACCAAAGAATTCATAGCTAATATTTTGATATGTATAGAGCTTGCATTCTACAACATGAACCAGACATTCGGACTGTTAACTCACACCCTCTCCTCCTGGGCTACAGCAGGTAGAACCAACACCAAGGTTAATGATTTGCTCTTGTCTCCTAACCTTCCTTCTGTGCTAGCTCACCCCTATGCTCTTACATTCACACACCCCCAGCTGTGTTTTCCTCTTCCAGTCCTTTGGTTTCTGAACATTACTTTGTCATATTATAAACACTAGCACTGGGGATTATAGGGCCATTTGAAAAGCAGATCCTCACAGTAGCTGTGAATAAAATTGTCATGTTCTCCATCAATTCCAAACTCCTAAATTTGACCCCATCATTGAAAAATAAAATATTTTTCTTGAAGCAACCTGGAGAAAAATAATTAAAGATGAAATGAAAATTCTTCCATCTGGCACATTATCTTGAAGGCAGATGAAGGATGAGTTAAACAAAAAGGGGCCTTTCTTGAAATATAGTACTGGAAGGGAGGGAGAAATAGAAAAGAGGGAAAAGATGAAGCCCATCCTTTCTGTTCATCTGTGGACCTGATGATAATCACAGCAAAATTAATTTGGTGCCCTTAACTGGGCCTGAGCAATTATAATCCTTGCATCTTGCATGTGCTGCATATTTATTGCTAAAGGGATTAAATCTAGGGGGTTTATGGCCCTATTATCTTTGTGTGGCAGTGTTCAAAGAATGAAAGATGCAAGAGTAAAGCATGTAAAAACTTGAGATGGGCCAAATCTGTAATCATTTTCTTCAAAATGCTTGTCCCCTTAAATGGTTGGGCTTGTATAAATAGGATCTCCCTGCAAAATACCCCAGCAACTGAGTTTAGGTTTGGCAAACTGAAATCCAGCAAACTAGAAACCTGATTATGTCCATTTCTACTTAACTCTTTTCATTGTTTAATCATTACAGTGAAAGTTCCATATCTACAGTCCAGAGACAGGTGTTTAGGGAGGTGACTGTCCCAGGGGCACAACCACAGGGGAGTTAGAGACCTCCCCACAGGGGACCCCGGGACAGGGGCTACACACCCTGGGAAAGTGAACCCCAAGAACAAAAGCTACTTACCTGCCACAGGACACCAGACACAAGAGGAACAGAGCAGAGCCAGTACGGTTCATTAGCCGCGCTTATATCCAGCTGGAGCCAGCAGGTGATGTCAGGAGCAATCACTGGCCAGCGGAAATAAAAAGGATCACTGGCAGAGGAACGGGAAGAGCAGGAGAGGCAGCAGAGGCTGCGGAGCTGGTCTGTGCTGGGGGCAGACAGCCCTGGCACAAAGAGGCAGATTCTGCTTGGGGAAAGGCACCCCAAGTGGCTGGGATTAAAAGACAGTCCTACGCTGGTCACGGGCAGTACCGGTGCCTAGGGGAAGATCACACTCCTGAAGGAGCCTTAAAAACCCCAGAGATGGCAGACTTAACGCTCCAGGTTCCCACAGGCACGAAGTCAAGAAGAAGGGCTAACCCAGGGAAGAGCAAAAGGTTCCCTTGGTGAAGGCAGAGAGTGGAGCAGCACTGGGGGACATCACCTGGCCCAGGTGCTAGGTTGGAAAGAGAGGGAAGGAGCAGCTTAGCCTGACCTCTCTTCTTCCATTCGCCTTCCCTTCTTTTCTTTCATTAAGTCCTTCTTTTTCCTTTTGCTGCTGCTCATCGGTGTATACTTCACTTTTTGTTGCTTTTCTTGGCTTGTCTTTTTCTTTGCTTAACCCAGGGTTAGGTTTATCCCATAGGAGTCCTGACCACCACCTCAACACCAGTGGTGCTTATGAGGCTCAGCGAATAGCCAATGACAAAGGGAGGAATAGACAAGAGAGAGAAAAATTCTGCAGACCTGCAACCTACTAAAGAAATGAGGTCAAGAACCAGCCCTGGAGAGGGCATAAGGATCTGAGATCATCTAGACTGGAGGGACAGCCACATTAAAATCAAGTGGCCCGCCGGAGGTTGGCGTAAGGAAGGGGTGTAGGGCGAGGTGGAGCCCCACGAATATCTGCCAAGAGGACTGGCCGACCCTGAGGAATCTACAAGAGCAGACCCCTCCACTGAAAATACATTCAAAGTCGTGGCAGGTGAGTTCAGGGGCTTTCTCCAGGGAGATCAAGGCCCCTCTCAGCGGTCACTTGAACCCTTGCCACGTCCACCACCAGGCTCTCGTGCTAAGGTAGCTTGCAAGCGAGTATTCGAAACTAGGTGGGCACAGTGACATAAGAGAAAAGGTAGGTTAGTTGACCTTTGGAGAAGAGTAGAACAACAAATGAAACTGCTAAACTCTACGCTACCAAACAGTATCCCATACTAGTGAGACATTTGTCAAGTGCTATAAGGGATTATTTCCTTACAAGCAGAATGTAATAAGAAGATATTAGAAAGAAACTTCTTAACTGGTAGGCAAAGAATCTACACTGAGATTCTCAGAAGCCCTTCATCACTCAGCACGGATCTGTCCAAGTCCAGGCTTCTCACCTATGAGTGGCTTCTTTTTGGTGTTATGCCTCCTTCTCCCTTTCCAGATCAGCCTCAGATCTTCCATGTGTTCACCCAAATGTATTCTGAAAGCCACGTATTCCCAAATCAGCTCAATTTTATATGAGACTCATTTTCCTTAACTTGAAACTGAGGGGGGGGGGGGGGGGCTTGAATGGCTAGTGTGTGTATGCGTGCACACATGCATGCACACACACACAAGTTCTTATACAGATTATTAACCAGATTCAGTAATGAGACTTCAGAGCACTACATGGTTTTACACTAGCTAAGATCTGACCTTGAAGCGTTCATTGTAGAGGTCCTGTTTCAGCAAAACACTTAAGTCCATCCTCTTTCAAAAAAGCTGAGACTTAAGGTTTGCTTAATATTGAATGTGTGCTTAAGTATTTGACAAAATAAGGGCCATATACTAGACATGCAGGAAATACAAAACCAGGAAATGATCATTGGGGGCTTGGGAAACCTTCACGAGGAAAGATTAGAAGGATTAAGACTGTTTAATGTAGACACAGTGCAGGCCACATGGTTCCTGTGCCACATAGGTCTTCCTCCTGTTCCCAGTTCCCCATCTTGCTCCCCTGCCATGTCTTTTCTGTTCTGCCAGTGCACAAGTCCCTGGGAAAAGAGGCCTTGCTAGTTAGGTGTGACACTTCTCATAGCTGAGACCCCTGAGAGTCTCCTGGTGCATTGTCTGCTGTGGCTGGTTTTCTCGTCTTCTACATCTTTTTCCTAAATCTCCATTTTTATCTTTTAGCCAGGAGAAGCCCTGGCTAGTACCAGCTAACTTTCTGTCCTACTTGCCCAACTTCTCCAATCCTACTTGCTGCCAGGTTTTCTGGCAGGAGCCCTGTTCTTCTCGACTATCAGAGCTTTTCTTCCCTTTGTTGCTGAGGCCCTTCCCTTCTGTGTCTCAGAGCCAGGGCTTCAGCCTGTTCTCATTCTTTTAAAAGGGCCCTTCCCTTTCTTCCTCTTAGTGGGGACTAAAGGAGTCCCTGTTACACACTATATCCTTTGAACTAAGAGGACATAGCACAGCCCCAACTATGGACTTCACAGACTCTGCGTACTGACAGACATGGAAAAATACCCCAAAATGCACTTTACCAGAAGTAGTAGCACATTACTTTGGCCTGGCTCCTCAGCATCTGTGTAGATTGGGACTTTAGTGGGGCTTTTTGGTGCTTTTAACTCAAGCTGATTCAAATGACTATTAAACAAAAGTACCAAAAAGGCCCCACTAAAGCACTCAGTCTATGCCAGTGGTTCCCAAACTCTGACAAATTGCACACCACCAATTTAAAATGATACAACCTTAAGTACCACCAGCAAATGTTTCAGTTCAACCTTAAGTACCGCCAGCAAATTTTTGCCATATAAAGTAATGATAATAAACCTGTTAATGCACACCACTGACAGGTTGTCTGCATACCACTGGTGGTACCCGTACCACAGATTGGGAACCTGCAGATGTTGGGAAATCCAGGTCCAAATAATGTAATGCCTCTTCTGAGCATATGCTGGACTTGGCACAGAAGCACTATGATTTTAAAATAAAGCACCATTTTTTTTGACATCTGCAAGCAGCCTTTATGTCATGAAAATGTGGGTGTTTTTGAAAAATGTATCTGAGATAAGTAAAAGGGAAACATGAATAAAAAAGACAAAATAATGTAAGGTGTATAGGAAGTGAGTTTCATGTTCTTATATATTATGTTTAGAAGAACAATGGGACACTCAATTAAATTAAGGGGGAAAATGTAAACATGAACAGAATTAAAACTGATTTAAAAAAACAATGCTTTTTTACACAACACAGAGTTAGCCTGTAGATGTCCAAGTGGGTGGGGGCCAGATACACCCACTTATGAACAAAGCAGAGGCCTTGAGGACCTATCTTCAACCCACAACAAAAAGACAAGTCTGAGCCTTCCTATGATTAGCAGATACCTATAGACAATGTATTCCAAAATTCTCAGAGATAACAGCACCCCTTTCTGAACTCACACATGCACCTAAGGAAGTACAGTGGTCTCTAGAAACTAAACAGGCCTTCAAGAGGGCCAGGGAAGCCTTGCACCATTCCCCATAATACCCCAGGTTTTGATGAGCCATTTTTGGTACACACTGATGCATCAAATGTGGTCAAAGGGTCAGTGTTATCTCAAAGAAGAGAAGAAATGGACTTTTCTATTGCCTATGTAAGTTGGAAACTACATCCACAAGAAAAAGCATATTCCATAATCAAGAAGGAATGCCTGGCCATTAAGTGGGCTGTTGAGATGTTCTGGTATTATCTGTTAAGCTAACAGTTCACCATTATCATGGATCACACCCCATTGTATTGATTACAATGAATGAAAATAGACAACATGAGGTTTGTGAGGTGCTCTCTTAATATACCACCTTATTATTTCTCAATAGAGCACTGTCCTGGGAGATATAATAGGAAGGCAGACTTCTTGTGAAAATATGAAAAGGAGGATGCAATATGAAGAAAAGAAGAGAACACACCCCTTTGGCAAGGGAAGAGGGAAGGGCAATTTGTAATAGGGAACCCTTGCCCTATTACTGCAGGAAGGCTACAGAGCCAACAGGATCAGCAAGGGCCTTTTAAAAGTGGGGTCTTTGTGGCCTGGGAAAAAGGTAGCTGCTACATCCACTAGCTCTGCCCTGGGGAGTGGGTGCATGCTGGGGGGAAAGCAGCTGAAGGGCAGGCAACTAGCAGGGCTGAGACCAATGAGCAGCCCCTGTACTTGGACCAGGCAATTGGTCAGGCTGACCAGAGAAGGAAGGGCTCGAGGGAGTAAATAGGCTTGCTTTCAGGCTGGAGGGGTATTCTAGCCCTGGCTGGGGAAGAGGCAGGGCTCCCAGGCAGGTAACAGGGGTGGGGGCTGGTGAGTAAGGCCTGGCAGGGGGCGGTTTCCTTTGCCTGGTTCCTTTTTCCCAGCCACAGGACCCTGAAGGGATAAAGGATTTCAGTTCATGTTGGGTTGGTTTGCAAGTGCCTGGAGGTGTGGTATTTTAGTTTGGAACAGTTGCTTACATTGTTTGTTTCTATTTTACTGAAGGACTGGAAGTGATGTTAGGAGAGGGGGTGATTGTATTGCAGGCACCTTAAAGAGCCTTGTGAGATTAACCTCTTGTTGGTGAGGGAGTTGTACAGAGATCAAGAGATATGGCAGATGGCATGCCACCTGTAGCATGATCACACTATGATTCTCATTCTTCTTTAAATCAGAGAAAATGATTTCAACCAGACTTTTCCTGTTTTCATATGAGCCAATCAAACAAAACTGATTTAGAAATTTGTAGCCACTTCCCCACTCCTCCCCCCCCCCCCCCGTTGGCTCCTTCCTGCACCTCAGACACTTGTTCAAATAAAGAGCCAATTTTTCCTGTAATCAAGGACAGAATCTGGTCCATTTGCCAGGAAGTGAGTAGCTTAGCATCCTGGTACTCTATATACTACAGGCACAGTTCATTTTACTTGTGCTTGCTCATCAAGGAGAACTGATAGCATGTCTCCTGATCTCTTCCTCCAAGTGGGTGTAACAAGAGCAGCTGTTGAGAAGAGTTCCTCACTGCACAATGTTGCCAACAAATGGTCCTCATTTCTATCAACTAATTGCTTCTCTTTCCTCCCCATCCTGACAGACTCCCTCGAATAACTCACCCCCCTACAATGTCTTGTGAACTTGCATTTGTCATGAATCCAAAGATGCTGTGTGGTGGGATGCTCTGGGGGCTGTGACCGGTGAAGAGAGGGGATGCTCTCCCTGGGGTCCTCAACCCTGGTTGAAGAAGCTAGCTGTGACTTAAGAGGAAGCTAACCCCGGGAGATTTCCACAGGAATTTTTATGAGGGCTAATTGGTAGTCTGAATGTAATACAAGAGTTTTGCTCATTTTGTTTTACATACTCTGTTGCCAAAGTGTTTGACCACTTTTTCTTTTTTATATCATTTGTTCTGCCTTGCAATAAACTCTTGTTTTTCTGTTACATTACTGAAGAGCCTATGGTAAATCAGGATTTCCAGGCAAATTAATAACCCGGGCTTACGCATTCAGCAAAGTGATGAATAAGTTTACACAAACTCAGGGTGTATCTCTGGGAGCACCCCAGGGTTTTGTCACAATATTTAAAGGCACTGATTCTATCTCTCGCAGTGGTTAACATTACTGGGGGAGAACGGTTCTAGTGTTTCCCAGAATCCAGGCCTTAGAATATAATCCCCATGTAATTCTGCCTAGTAAAACAATTTAATTTTTCAAGTTAAAGCCAAAATCAATCAGGCAAAGTGGTCAGAAGCTTTTAGCAGCACATTTGTCACCTTCTCCCTTCTCTTTGATGGTTACCCGTCTTTGGATGATGGAGGATTTTATTTCACCAGTAATCAAGTTTTGCAAGCTTCAGGCTTGTCATGTGTGAGGGTTCTCTCCTGGTTTACCCTGCATTTTTCTGAAGTGTTTTATTGTTTCTTGAAGGCATTTTTTTTTTGCACATCTTTATGCATCTCTTATTGAGATCAATGTATCTCTTTCTGAGCTTGTGCCCTGGGGAAGAAGCTTTTGAGCAAATTGTTTTATTACAAATAGATATATCTTTCAGGCTCATTTAGTTGCTTTCTGCATACATTTGTAAATGGTTCCCACTCTACAAAGTAGGCATTCTAGCTTTCTGAGGAAGAAAATAGTGGGCTTTACACAAAAAACAAGGCCCAGTACAGTATTTTCCATTTGCTAACTCAAGTTCTCCTGCTGCCTTTTGGTGCTGTAATCATGCATGTTATCATAATAACACCTAAGCACCTAAGCTCATACAGTAAACATTTCTCTGAAATGAAGCCTGGTAACTACAGAAAAAAAATTGAAACATTTGCTGCTCAGATGCTCTAAAAATACAAAAAACCAGCATGGTACAATCAATTCTCATTGGTAGAAAAAATCTGTTTTCAGCAAGGCTGACAACCTATATATTCATACTTAACTTGATGCAATTTAAAATGGGCAAGTAAGTGCAAAGATAAAAATAGAGCTTGCAGTGGAGGGGCTGCTGGACCTTTGCTGAAAACACTAACTGGCTTGACAGTGCAATGAGGTAATTGGCCCAGGTCCTTGCCCAATGTTAATCAGCTTAACTCCATTTAGTTTAGTGGGAAGTTAGATTTATTCTGTGCCCTTTTGAAAATCTTCCCTTAGCTGCTTTGACACATATGTTAAAAGAGGGTCAAATTCTGCTTTTGACAGCCCTAGTGACAACTTAGCTTTATTTCACTGACTTCCATGGAGTTATACCTGATTTGCACCTGAGTAAGCAAGATAAGAATTTATCTCCATAGACTCTGGCTGTAATTATTATTATTATGAACATGGTTACTCTTGTAAGCATTTACAGTACTTTGAAAAAAAAAAATACTTGGCAAGCCTACCGTTACAGAATGCTGGGTTTGCAGTCCCAAAAGGATAAAGCATCATCTTTTTCAAGACATTCATAATTTTCATAGCCTTTTTATGAAGATGGAATAATTTTCATGAATAAAAAGAAACTTCAGATATATCTGAATAGGGAATCAGCTCAAGAGATAGGTATACAGAAAGGTAATGATGGGTGGGGAGAACAAGGCTCATATCACTCCTGAAAAAAGGCCAAAACAACGTTATTAAACTCAGAAATACTGATGCTTATAGTGCGATCTTTGGGCCTCTGGGAAATCATGAGGTGCTGTAAAGCATTCCTGCGGGTTATACTAGATTGGAGGAATTACAACCATCCTTTTAAAAACCACCTGCTGGCAATAAGCATGAAGCTGAGGAGAGGAAAAAATTGTGATCGTTGTTCTTCCTTTTACTGAGGCTTTTGTTGTGAAAGCTTTGGGAACAGCTCTATCCTGAGCAATTCAAATGACAATTTGCATTTCAATAGCTGCTCTTGGGTAATTAAATATACTGAGTCACCTCACAACATACCTTCCAAAAAGGTGATGACTCTGTCACTGCTATTGAAAATGCAGAATATTTTTTAATTTATCATTGACTTACAATTTCCACGAGTGGTTCAGTGCACCTCAGGTAACCCAAAAGGGTGGAATAGGGTAGCCTACCATTGGAATTCAGCAATCTTCTATCACACAGAATATATTGGGGATGAGAGTAAAGAAATTCTGAAAATTAACCCTTGAACTGGCACTTTCACACCATTATAGGGATGCTAATAACTTTACATTACATCTATAGAAAAACACAGTGGTTGCAGTTCACAGAGGGTTACTCATAATTCTTGGACTTGATCCTCTAAGCTAATGCATGCAGGAGGATGCCAGTTCTACCATGAGGCACTGCACTGGCTGCATGGCTCACCACCATTGATTACTTTGTCTGTTTGGGGATCTTGTTCTGTCAATTTTCATAGATAGATCCCACTAATCCCTAACTAGTTAAAGTTCTTATTTAACATATCTCTTGCTGCCCTTACCCTTTCTTCCATCTATTCGTTTGCATTTTAATAGGCAGTTGAAAGTTAATTAATAGTAATTTTCAGTAAATGTATTTCTTTAATGATTCTGTCAATGAAAGTCTGTGTGCATGTGCATCTATAAGTAGCTCAAAATGTTAAGGATTGGCTAGGCATTCACAAATTCAGGGAGTTCTTCACATGAAGTGGCCTTAGGCAGGAAATGTAAGTGCAGCCTGCTTCAGAAAGCAACCAGAGGACAGAGGTTAGACTCATGTGATTTATCTTTATAGGTAGGATCAGAAGAGTTTTTGACATATCCTTAACAGAAGTGGGACAACCCTCGCTGGCCCATGAACGACACAACTGAGCAAAAAACCCACTGTGGACAAGATTATGCTTTCTTTGTACAGTCAACTTCAGTTTTATTTTTTTCATTTCCTGTAGCTGAAGAAATATTAGGAGGTCTTGTGGAAGGCATGGGTTGGGTTCACTATGCACTATAGACGATCTAATGCCTAAACCTGAGAATGGGGATCCGGAGGCCTGGCTTCTATTCCCAGTTTTCCTTCTAGCCTGTGGCATGACCTTCGGTAAATCATTTTAATTCTCTTTGCTTTAATTTCCCATCTGCAAAATGGGGATAAGGATGTGTGACTTCCCTTGTGAAATGCTTTGAGATATACAGATGAAGAACACTGTATAGTGGCATGTATTGTTACAAGGAACTGATCCCATAAAAACTAATTCCACCTGTATATTCTGAAGGAGAGGGATCTAAAAATAGAGACATTTTTTTGAGAGACAAAAAGGCTGATCATAGAGGCGGGTGTATTCATCAGGAATGGCATTGAATTTTAGGTACATGAAAACCTGGTGCTACAGTCCTGTCCTAAGCATTGATAGAACTGTTTAGAATTGTGCTAACCCTGAAGGTCAGCAGATTTGTCTGTACATTTTTCTGTTATTCTTGGAAATTGGCTATTTTGACCCTTTTTTTTTCTTTAATTTTTGAATTCTCATTGGAATAAAAAGTAAAAGTAATTCCCGGGTATTTTTTGTTTTGTTTTTGATTTTTGAGAACCTACTCTAAAAAACTGGCAGGCATATTATGATGAACATGATTTTTTGTTGTGGCACTGACATTTTTCATGAGGAGGAAAAATAGTTTCCCTAGAACTGTTAACTCAGTTCAATGCTGGTAGAAATGCTTAATAACTGCATTGCCCCATTGAATATCTGCTTATTTACATGCTTACAAAGTGGTCAGTGAATGCTAAATCCATGGAGCCCTTACAACAAGTAGTTGGCTCAGTTTCAGAGTATCTTAAATGTTTTGCTGCATTTGAAAGAACCACAAATAACATAGATTTTAAGCAATGTTTAGCCAAATGTTAGGCAAAATTCTTCAAATCCAATGAGATTTTTGTTTATAACATTGCAACTATCCAGCTGGATGGTATGGAATTGACTCAGAGTTTGGTCCAATTTGGTTTGAAACATTTTTATTTTGAAGGCATGTTTAGTTCTGTGTTTGCAGTAATGCTGTTGCAAGATCTTAACACATTTCTGCTTTGTTCTTCAAATGCAAACTTATTCTGGAAAGTGACTTCAGTGGAATTTGGTTGGGTGGGGTGCTTCATTTTATTTAAAGTACTGTGGAATTTCATGGTAATATGTACTGCCTGATAAATCTGGTAAAAAGACTGCCATTCTCCGACTGGCCTGAGATCTTGATGGCCAAATCCTCTGCTAGCAAATGTATCTACACCAGGGATGGGTAAAATACAGGCCACAGGACAGATCCAGTGCACCAGGCATTTTCATCCAGCCCCTGATGCTGGGGCAGGGGTGAGGGTGAGGGGAGAGCTGCAGCTGGGTGAGAGTGTGGAGCATGGGCCTGGGGCTGGCAGCAGCAAGGAGCCCATGCCCAGGTGGGTGGTGGCAGTGCGGAGCTCAGGTGGGCAAAGTATAGGTGTGGGGGGTGGGAGGAACCCTCCCACACTCCCCCCATGGCACACAACCTCCACTAACAGCAGGAACAGCGGCAGCAGGTGGGGGCACTCAGAGCACTCATGCCCAGTACAGGTGCTGCCACCCAGCAGGTCACAGCTCCAGCCAGTAGTGCACATCATGGTGAGAAGCACAGCCTGGTTGGCCCACCTCTATTGCCAAGACTCCCATCTGCATGAATGCAGCTCCCACACACATGCACCACCAGGGAACGCTCCTCACTGGAGCCAACTGCCTTCCCTGCCCCCTGCTGTACAGGTCCTGGGACTCTGCCAGAAGGAGTCTCATCCCTTGCTTCCCTGCAGAGTCCTGGGACCTGAATGGCAGGGGGCAGGGAAGGCACATGGCTCCAGCGCAGGGTTTCCCCAGTGGCACACAAGTGGCATTCATGCAGCAGGGAGCCCTGGTGATAGAGCTGGGCCAGCTAGGCTGCACTCCTTCTCCCATGTGCAGTGCTGGCTGGTGTCACATACCACTGGGTGGCAGTGCCTAAGTCAAGCATGAGCACCCTGTGCTCCCACTGCCGGTGCTTTTGCTGCTGCCAGCAGGGACTGTACACCATGGGAAATGAGTATGAGGAGGGTCCCCACATCCCCCCAACTTCCTCACATCCTCCCACCCTCCCTCACACCTCACAAATACCACACACCCACACCCTGCCCCCATAACCCCTCCACATACATAGCCCCCAACATACTTTATTGCCCCCCCAGCCACAGCCCCTCCAAACCCCCCCACCCCTCCCACATCTCACCATATACACATACCCTCCCAACCCCCCCCCCCCCCCACGCACACACAATATACAAGACTCAGGCTATATTTTTGAGTTATTATGAAATCACCTCTTTATACAGTATGCAAACATAAATCACAACAAAAATATTTTTTGTAATAAAATTAAAAGATGTTATAATAGACGTTTGACTTTTAGTGTATGATTTGTTTTTTTTTTCTGATTCTAAGATGACAACCCCCCTCCCAAAATGAGTATTTATGGGGGACAAGGGGAGGGACTTCCGGTGGCAAAGGCCAGGGGTTAGGGATGGGACTTCTGATCCCAAGATGGCAACCAGGGGGCAAGGCAACTGCCAAAGGGTGGGGCTACCCATACGGCCTTTCACAGCTCACCAAAACTCATTAAATGGCCCTTCAGCTGAAATAATTGTCCACCCCTGACCTATGCTATCCTTTTCAGCAACATGTCTATACCAAGCTGAGATCAACTTCCCCTGAAGGTGGAGTTAGGTTTTGCCTTTTCACTCATCATCAGTGTTAAAGATTCTATCGGTCTGATGACATTCCACTTCTCGCCCTCCTCTGTCTTCAGTGGGCTTACACTGGAACCCAGCAAACAATTGTGTTGAAGTGGCACAGGATGGAATAGAAAATTGCTAATATCTTGCTCTTGATCTAATAGAAGAAAGAAAGCATCTTTACTACCAAAGTCAGCACGTATGAATCTGCTATCTATGCAGAGGGAGCCAAACTCTCAATTAAGGAGAGCTCCATTGCTACTTGATCACCTTGCAGAGTAGAGTCATGTTTTAAAGTAATCAGTAACATGGTCAGCTACACAGAAGCTGTGAATTGCTTTTTAGACAAGCAAGGATTGAGGCAGTTTGAATATTTCTATTACTTATTTTTTTTAAAGCACAACAGCCATTAACAATCACTTAACCTGTCCCTGAGGTGGCAAAATGAAATTGAGTTTGCTGATATAAAGCTAAGATGATGTCTGAGTTGTGAATCAGTGATGACCCAAGTAGATAAGTACACTCAACTGTGCCATTTTTAGGAATTCAGAAGATTATGCTATTATGTTATTTTTCTTTTCTTTGAATAACAAAACCAAAGCAAACCAAACCAAAAATCCACTCACCTGTAACCAGTCACAAAAACTCATCCTTTCCCATAAGGAAAACCCTTTTTGAGAGGAAACTAAATCAGTCAGAGCAAAACATTATATCTGGAGGCCTCTTGCCACTTACGACTTAATTACCTCTTGCCCTGACCCCTTTGCAGTAGTGTAGGTACAAGGGGAGAGCCATGTTCTGGCATCTGAAGAGCATAGCTAGGGATTGGCTTCTGACTCCTTTCTTTCTTCCTCTTAGCTTTGCCTCAGATTGTTGCAAGGCACTAAGTTATGTCTGCTCCTTTAAGGGTAGAAGCAGCCTAGCCAGGGAGCTCTGCAGGCTAGGCAGTGTAGTACAGCTGCAGGTTGCCTAAGCAATAGGCTAATGAAGTAATTAGCTGGCACCTGCAGATGGTCAGCTGACCAGAAAGAGAGAGGGCCCTGTGCACATATAAGCCCAAGGCTGGGGCTGGTAGAGGTTAGTTATCTGGCAACTGTAAGAGGAAGGAGCTCCTGCCAGAGAGAGCTACCTAGACATGAGTGGTTGCGTGCTTTGCAGCCTACAGGAGTAGTCAGGCACCAGGAGCACATAAGGTACCTAGGGCTAAGAGGCACACTATACTAGGGGAGGTGTTTGGTTTCTTAAAGGGGAAAACTGCAGCCTCCATCATTATCATTATGTTATAGCCCAGGGGCTTAAGTTTGTGTTGTTGTCTGAACCAGTGGTTTGGGATGAGGCTGTAAGGAGAGGTACAGAGGCCTCATTAGTGCCCAGAGGGGGCACGCAATGGCCTAGAACCCTGCCAGCAGCCAACCTGGGGCTCGAGTAGTTATAGAGCCTGTAGTGGGTGAAGTGTGTACAGAGCACACAAGGGGCTGGAGAGCCTGGCACCAGAGGGGTACAGTAGATAGCAGCCAGAGAGCTCAGTGACAAGAAAAGATTGATTAGAGCTAGTGCCTCTAAGCCAGGTCCCACATAATGGATCTAGGTTAGAAGGTCTAGCCTTCTAGCAGAGGCCACATAGGCCAAGGCCCCAACGGAGGTTACAATATCTATGTAATATCTGTGAGGCATAGGGCATGATATAGGGAAGGCTTGGAGCAATGCAATTAGCCCATAATGCTTGAGGTACCCTGTGTGGCACAATACTGGAGTGAGATCTGGTGAAGGGCCCAAGTACCAGTGAGTTCCTGTAAGGGTCAAAGGACTGGGGCCACACAAAGGCACGTGGGCAGCCTCTTGACTTATTACTTTATCATCAAGATGTGGCAGGCAAGACAAGAGGACACTGTTGGGGTGGAGCTGGCATAGTCGCAGAGCCACCAGGGGCTTCACAGCCACCCCTGGGGACCCCTACCCAAGACACAGATGCTATGGAGGAACACTAAAAGTAAGGGTGGAAGAGCATCTATTGCCCTAGGGTTAGGCAGAACACAGTGTATGCCTCCAGTCTCTTTGCTTTTGTGCACCTAAATGGCAGTCTTCAATGGATGTGTAAGCATATATACATAAACTGACAACATACAACAGGCTATGTACTGGCCAGGCAAGTATATAGCTGTGTACACACCCATTTGGGTAAGTCATGAAAATATACCCAGAAATCTACAATTAATGTGTGTTTGAATCTATCTTTTTGCTTTCTAGCATAGCACTCTAACTGTGACACAACAGGTTAAGTGTTGTCTCTAGTTCTTTTTCCAGTGCTCCTTCTTGAAGCTAACCCGTATACTGTCCCTTGCATTTAATAATCATTCGATAAATGATTGGAGAACCATAGGGAAGCTTCTATCCTGTTGAGAGAAATGGTCCAGGCTAAAACCCAGGGCTTGTTCCCAGCTAGGATGGTAGCCATCTCACTGAACCACATACTCTGTAGCTTACTGTCTTCCTTCTGGCCCTATGTATCTTCCTCCCTTGGTTTCTCAGGGGCCAGCTTCAAACAGAAGACTGGAAAAGGGCCCTGGACAATATTTAATCTGTGCTCTGGTGGTTGGGAATGCTGTGCTAGGGAGGAGGAGAGGTGCAGGGTCAAACCTCCTCTGGGTGAGGGCAGCCTAAGATCTGATTCTTTTACTTTCTAAGTGCCCTAATCACACTGCTCTTAGGACTAAAAGATGAGAGGGCTTTCTTCCTCTTCCTAATACCTTTTCTCAGATTTACGTTTAGGCTTGCTCTTAAGTGCTCTGCCAGTGCATATCTGTAGCGTATGCTCAATCTCTACATGGACACTTGGGCTACAAGTAGACATCACCAAATAAAGCACATTAGGTGTGCCAGGATGCATTCTGGCACAGCTGATCTGCTTCATTGGGCAGAACATGTTACCATTGTCCTGCATGTTGATCATGTTCCCCACTTATAGAGCCATGGCCCTGGGGAATCTCTGCAGCATGTCTCCGGAAGTGGGGAACCCTAGCTTTCCCTGCTTTCAGAGGTGTGTCTCCAGGGAGCATGTCTTCATAAGTAGGGGAAGCCAGGCAGGCACTCCTGGGGCTAGGGGGGTCGGGCATTCCTGGAACATGCAGGATTGGGACCCTCAAACCCCGAGAGCATCTGCTCAGGGTGACTGGAGAGCAGGGGCAGCTCCAGGCTGCCAGGCACTCTCCCATCATAAAGTCAACAGACATCAATCACCACAAATTTTTCCACAATAAAAATTGTTATGGTGGCATAAAAACAATGTCCGATTCCAGTCTTATGCATCCATAGTTCAGGGGCAAGTGCCAAATATGCCCAGACATGCAGCTAAAAAAAATGCCTTTTAGGTGCACCTAAGGGAAATAAAATTCTGCTCATAAGCTAGGACTTTCCTAGTCAGTACATATGTGGAGATCTTGTTGACTTTAACTGAATTGTGGGGGGCTCAGCACCTCAGAATATAGGGCCCTCAGTTTTCCAACGTGAGCGTCCCAAAACTGAGCACCCAAAACTAATGAACACTTTTGATAAGCTGGGCTCAACCAATCTGAGGATGTCACAGAAAATGAAACATGCAAAAATTCTTTCACATTTCTGAACTTGACAAAAATCTTGTACCTCATCAGTTCTGGCTTTTGTCAGTCATGTTAAATTACATCATGTAACATAAGTTAACCAATGTGAAAAGATGCTGTGTGTCATAATAAAACATGACAACAGCCTAACAAATTTTAAATCTGGCTTTCTGAAAACTGTTTCTGAATACATTTTTCTGAGATTAGTTTATTTGTTAGTTTGTGGACAAATCCCAGTTTTGAAACTGCTAAAAACACATACAAAATCTTTACTTGTTTTGCCTTTTTCAAAATGTTCTTTATGCTTGCTTAGTTGCAGGTATTGTGAACACTAATTACATAGTATTTTTCGATTACTTTTGAAGATCAAATTGCAATTATGCTTGCTGATATTTAGTAACGCAACTTGTGTTTTCTTATTCTTATTGTAATATTTGTCTCTGAATCAGTGGGTGTCTATACATGTGCTTCAGGGCGGAGGGGTGCTCTAATAAAAGTGCTTGCAGTGTCACATGTATTCGGCATCCCACGCTTGAAAATGGCAGCAGGGGTTCTTGAACAACAGCTCATTGAAGGAGCTATAGCTCAGTAAGCTATTGTTGTAGCACCCCTGCTGCCATTTTGAAGCATGGGGACATAGTTTCATAGTGCTTAGGGTCGGAAGGGACCTAAACATCTCATCATGTCTGAGCCCCTGCCCTGGGCAGGAGTGGGTGCTCCAGCCAAATCATATCACCCCAGCCAAATATCTGTCCAGCCTCCTCTTGAAGAGTCCCAAGGTAGGAGAAAGCATCACCTCACTTGGGAGTCCATTCCAGAGCCTGGCAGCCCTAACTGTAAAGTAATGTCTCCTGATGTCCAGCCTGAACCTTCTCTCTAACAATTTGTGGTCATTATTGTGGTGCCCGGGGGAACAGAGCCTCCCACAATTCTCGCTGGTTCCCCCTGGTGAGTTTGTAAACTGCCACCAGATCCCCTCTCAGTCTGTTCTTGTGGAGGCTAGATAGATTCAAACCCTTTAGTCTATCCTCGTAGGACCTGACCTACAGCCCCCTGACCATGCGAGTGGCCCTCCTCTGGACCCTCTCAAGGTTAGCCGCATCCCTCTTGAAGTGTGGTGCCCAGAATTGGACGCAGTAATCCAAGTGTGGCCTGACTAGTGTCACATCTAGGGGAAGGATCACCTCCCTGGACCTGCTGGTGAAGCATCTGTAGATGCACGACAAGGTGCAGTTAGCCTTACTGACCGCTTCCTCACATTGGTGGCTCATGTTTATCCTGGAGTTAACAATGACTCCAAGATCCCTTTCTGCCACTGTGTTGACAAGAAGGGTGTTTCTAAGCCTATAGGTGTACTGCTGGTTCCTTCTCCCTAGATGCAGTACCTTGCATGCCTAGATGGAGTACCTTGTGCAATATTGTGTTAATTAACATGTTCCAGCAGACTTAATTAATTAAAGTGCTTAAAATGGCCTCTACTTTAATATTTGACCTTTTCCTACCTTGCTAGCATTTTTTTCTGGCCTAGAAAGACTCCAAGTCTGTGTTTAAATACAAACAAACAAAAACCCAACCCCCTCCCACACAAAACAAGTTTTCAAGAATCTTTAGTTTCTTTCCTGTCTGTGACACATTCTTCAAGCAGCAATTGATAAATCCCTTGACATGCAAAGTCGAAAGTTTTCTGTTGAGAAGAGGTGGGCTGCTCCAAGCATCGCTCCAGTCTGATGATTCTTAGATGGCTGATTTCTACAGGTTTCTGAAAGATCCTATTTCTTTTCTTTTCTTTTTTTAAGGTAAGTACATGCATTTGAGACTCTGCCATGTTAATTACAGGTGACATGTTGAGTCAGGATGTGCTGCAAGTCAGAAAATCAAAGTTTTTTTTCAGTGAGCATTTGTCAATGCGTATTCAGTTTATTATATATATTTTTTTTTTTAAATAGGAGTGTAATAGGATGAGGTTTTCCCCTTTGGTAAGCAGGCACCAGACATTCTGGTCCCCATTCTCAGTTGCACTATCACACTTTTAAGCCCATTTGTAATTCTAGGTCTCTGTAAAATAGGCAGAATTACCCCCTTGAAAATAGTCCTTGTTCAGGAAGATGGTAGTATAGAACTGATATAAGGGCTCCTCATCTGCCCTGCTCTCAGTTGCCTGTTTATATGGGAGAATATTATCTAAACAAAGTTTATGACTGCTGGTGGACAATGGAAGCAGAACACATGTTAGAATGGCCCTAAGGATGCTCTCAGACTGAGACTATACAATTTGCTCCATGATCTCTGAATATGGAAATGGAAAAGATTATTTTAATCAATCTTTGTCATCTCAATCATTTTGCCTAGGAGTAGGACTAGAAAATCGGGCCTACTCTGTTTCCATTGTCTGCAGAATCTTGCCAAATGGTAAAACTCAACTGACTAGGTATTCAGCAGAATAAAAAGAACACAAATACTATTTTTACTGAGGTTATCTGTCTCTTTACCAGTCAACAAGTTGTAGCAATCAAAAGAAAAATGAGAGTTCAAAACATAAGTGACATTTCTTTTCTGTTGTGTGGATCTGTAGGCCTCACTGGAGCACTGATTAATATATACTGCTGACACAAATGCTGTTTTGCTAAAGCATTGGTCAGAGTGGGTCCGACAAACAAACCTGATTGATGCATTAACTCCTTACGTAAACAGAACTTGGCACGTAGGCCAGATGTGCAGTCCTGTCAGGAGATGCGAAGGGGAGATGGTTGTGCAAGGTGTAGAATACCCCAGTACCAGAAAAATAAGACTGAAATAGGAACACCCAGATCAGCATGTGGAACAAAACAAGGGTACAGGGTGACTTAAAATATTCAAAATACTGGTGGAATCTCATATGTCATTTGTCTTGACTACTGTATAAAAGGAGAATTAGAAATTATGGGTGCTTTGTATTGGCCTAAGGGAGACTATATGGTTTATGCCAATATCTTGTCACATGAATACATATGTTAAAACCTTGTCTGTCATATCACAAGTGTGTTAGGGCCATGCCATGTAGACAATAAACCTAGCTGAACCTCTTCCACTGAATCAAGCCCTATGGTCCTTCTTTACGACAAGATTGGTGTTGGGATCTGCTGGCTGCAACTTTTTTGCTGGCACTGCAATCCCTGCGACTTCCGCACTAAAAACACATCAATAACACCTGACAAGGACAATGACGACGCCAGGGTCTATAAGCCAACTGGCGCTTGTCTCTTGCTCCTCTTCCAAGAGACAGTAAATAGGTTACATGCTTGCTTCTGGGCTTAATTAACAAACTAATTCATAGATTCATACATCGATTGTGAGGCCGGAAGGAACCTTGGAAGATCATCGGGTCCAAGCAGGAAAGATAATTGGGGGCAGGTGACCCCAGCAAGGTGACTGTTTAGTAGGGGTGTGCGAAGCGGGTCCTATTCAAATCAGATTTGGCCCAAATCAGGGACTGTGATTCAGTGTGTTGATTCAGATCACTGTCCCTGGTTTGATTTGGCTGAATCCAAATCTGAAGATTCGATGCCAATTCAGAGAATCAGCAATTTGGACATAGACACAGCTATAAAAGTTTTTTTCTACATACCTTGAGGTAGCACGCATGGCTTGTGAGTGCTACAATGCTGGGACACATGGAGTGTCTAACAGAAGCATGGGGGGCTCCCCAGAGCAGTCGGCAGCAGACCCGGAAGTGGACCTGGAGCACTTATGGTCCATTTCCGGGTCTGCTGGGGAACAGGTGGGGGGGCCACCCTGTGGCCCCCCAGCTCTGTGAGTGGTGCCTTCTAGGTCTGGGGAGGGCACCCAGGGTCTCCCTGTGGCCAATCGCCAAGCCAGGGGGGGCCTCCAGCGTGCTCCCCAGTGAACCTGAAAGTACTTCCAGTCCACTACCAGGTTTGCCACCAAGCACATGGAAGGCCCCCTGCACTCTTGTGGGATGCTCCATGCACCCCAGCATCGCAGTTTTCATAAGCTGCCTGCTACCTAGAGGTATGCAGAAAAAACATTTAAAGCTGTCTCTATGTCCGAATCGCCGAATCTCTCCAAATCCATTTGGAGGGTTCCGATTCAATTCGAAGCAATTAAAGGGTTCCCTGATTCAATTCAGATTCAGCCGCCAAATCGGGCTGAATCTTTGCCAAATTGAATTGGGGACCAAAGCTTTGCACAGCCCTACTGCCTGGTCTCCTCTTGAAGATTTCCAAGGTAGGCGATTGTACCACCTCTGGAGGGAGCTTATTCCACTGTCTGGACACCCTGACTATGAAGAAGTCTTTCCTAATGTTGAGCCTGAATTGATCTTCCAGGAGTTTGTGGCCATTGCTCCTAGTTTTCGCTTCAGGTGTCCTGGTGAACGTTGCTCATCGAGTCCTTGATGTACTCCCCTAGTGTAGTGATAAACTGCTACCAGGTCCCCTCTCAGCCTTCTTTTTCTCAGGCTGAAGAATCCCAAATACCTCAGCCTTTCCTCACATGGTCGGCAGCGTAAGACTCAGATCATACGGGTGGCTCTTCTTTGGATCTCCCAAGCTTGTCCACGTCCTTGTTCTGGGCACTTTAACTGGACGCAATACATGTCCCTTAAAAATAAACAAACAAAAAACCAACCCCCCTCCCCCCCAACCCCCAGCAAAGAGCATATTCCACTTATCCATAGCCAGAAAGCAAATACAGGGGATTCAGCAAAAGGTAATTCTGGCTAACCTGAGTTTTCTGATTTTTGAAGGATAAGTACTTCCCTATAAAGGAAGCCTTTTTTCTCAAGGAACTTTCTCTCATCGGGGTCAGTCAGAAGTAATTGCTGATGTCTTACAGAAGGGTTTAATGTCATTTCATGTATATAAAATAGTATGGAGGGCAGGGCAGTATAATGTAACGATTAGAACTGGGAACCAAGAAAGGCACTTTAGTCTGGTGAAGAAGGCAGTACAATGGAAGCTAGGAGGCTTCGTTTTTACTTTCAGGTGTGCCAATGAGTTGTTGTATGACCTAGTTGTTTCATGACCTGAAAGTCCCTTTCTGTGCATCTGTTTCCTCTGTTGCCTTTGTTTCATTTGTCTGTTGAGATTGCAAGGGTTATTTTTAAGGATGGTCTTTTCCCAGGTGTTTTACAGCACTAGCACAGTGGGGCTTTTCTTGGAGCCTTAAGGCATCACTATAATTTAGATAATAATAATGACTTCTGGAGTCTATTTTGGCTATGTAGCTAACTTCCTATCCTTGTCGTGCTTCAGTTTATCTGTTTGTAAAATAGATATTGCAATGACCTCACAGGAGCACAATAACTAGCTACTTCGTGGAATGATGTGCATCTCTACAATAAAAAGCATCAAATACATCAGCCTTGCAAATGTCTATCCTTCCATTTGCCTGGAGAGAGTAATTTTTTGGATGTGAATAAAATATATGCTTTCCATTTACATTATCATTATGGAAAAGAGTGGGTTAGCATTCTTTTTTTGCTGGGGATGATAAATTTTCCTGACAAATTTTCACGGTTTAACTCTAAAGTGTTATTATTATAACACTAACATTAACCTCAAAAATATCAATCAGCAATATTCAATACAGCAATTCTAGGAATCCCAAAGGACAACCATGAATGAAATATCTAATTTTCTATTAGCTTATTGGAACTAAATGGTTTCCATCAATGCTGGGACTGTTCATTAAAATCAGGGAAATGGATTTGTGTGACGCACAGTCATATAAACATTAATACCTCCTTGGCAGGACACAAATGCAGCTACCAGACATGGAAAGCAAAAACACACAAAGGAAGAACTACAGGATGTATCCTATTACTTACAACTTTAGCTAATCAATAACAACAAATATTCTATCCTTCATTTCAGCTTCAGAGATGACCCTGAACTCTGCAGTCAAGCAGAACAATGGTGGCTCTGCAGTGTGATCTGATCCAAATGCATGATGAGGAGTTTGGCCTGTGTCCACTGGGGAATCATAAAGGTGAAAAATGACATACACTTTTACAAGCCATTCCTGCTGTTGGGGTGCCCTCAGGCTATATTTGATTTGGTAATATGGAAAATTTCTTGCAAAAGCTCCTTTTCCCCCATAATATTTCCAGCCCAATTTCCACATCCAGGATTGTTCAAAGAAATATCCAAACTCCTGTTTATGTCTCTGAAGCTCCAGATATTTTGAGAGTCTACTCATTATTAGAAACCTCAGTAACATTTATACTATTAAGGTGGAAGTATAATTTTTACTTCTTTTGTATTAGTCATAGTTAAATTTGTAAAATCCTGGGGTCATGTTCTGCTTTCCTTCAGTACCTCAAACAATTATGGGAAATCAATGGGAATTTTGAGCGTGCAAGGCATACAGGATCATGGTGCATGTATGTAGGGGCAAATGCTGCCATTAAACTAGTGTAAATCTGCAGTGACCTCTGTTGACTGTAATGGATTTACACCATACCTGTACAAATAGAATTTGTTCCCTAATCTTTACCCACCATGGGCCAGCTTCTGTTGTCCTTTACTCAACCAGTAGCCATGCAAGTATTAATGAGAAACCTCAACAACAAAGGGCATTCTGAGTGTGGGTACCAGAATCCAAACTTCAGTGATTATTCTAACTTAAGTATAAGGCTTAACCACTCTCATTAGCTATTTATTTCCCCCATACCCTGAGTTAGCCTTTATTCACTTACTCCTGATGAGCTGTAATCCTGCCTGTCAGTATACTACAGATAAATTCCTGGAGGAGATTGAAATCTTCCAACATTGCATAGTATTTGATTGTTAAAAGGATTAAATTTCCTTTTCTTTGGAAGTCTGTACAGAGAGAGGGCCTCTAGGGGTGAAATTAGACCAAATGGTAACACAAGTCTTAAAAATTAGATAGATATAAAGCCTGTGTCTCAAGTGTTCTACAGGAAAGTCTGCCTGTCTGGGAAGTGGTTGTGCTCATTATTTTCAATCCCAGGCTTCCAGAGGTCGTCTTCCCTTTATTTTACCCAAAAGGGTTTTTTATTTCTTTCCTCCCCCCACCCCTTTACTGCAAATCTTTAAGAATGGATGCTGTAGGTGTGTTTAAAAAAAAAAAAAAGTAACGCATTGCCATGTGGTGTATAACCATATGCACATTTCAGGTGACAGATGGAGTGAAAACTTTCTGACAGAGGTTCATCAATTCACTCCTCAAACCAGTGTAAGGCAGGAGTAATTCCACTGAAGTCATGAGCCTTATACTGGTGTGGAAACTGGTGTGATCGTGAGATGCATAACACCCAAGACTCGATTTAAAATCTCGCACCCTTCATTTAGGCATTGGGATCAAGCTGACTCGCATGTATAAATTTAAGGATATTTATTAGTGTTGGCAGGATTGAGACGATAGATTTTTCAGGGCAGAGGCAGCAACTGAAATCCCAGCTTCACTTAAATCGGTTCTCTCTGTGATTATGTGCATGTTTATACAAATTCCCTTGCAATGGAGTCCCTCTAAACCCTTATAGGTGTTTCTGGGTGGCACTAAAATATCCAGTTGTTTGGCTAATTCCTCTGGCGCTCTTTCAAAAATCTTTGACTAAATAACAAGCAACAGATAGACCCTCTTGGCATATCCAGAAGTGAACATCTCATTAGATTCTCCCTGTATTTCATAATAAATAGCCCCCTACCATCACATTCCTTTTCAGAGAACTAACCAACCATCCCTTAGAATTATTTGGAAACCTGGCTGGTAGACTGAAGTTATGGTCTGGTCCAAGAGTACCCCTTATCTAAAATGTACATTTATTTTTATTTAAGAATAACAAATTCTTCTTCAGAAGAAAGCCAATTAAGTGTGAAGGAATTTGGAGAATAGTCTCAAATCCCGAATCTGGAGAAAAAGGACAAATGACAGAAAGGCATTCTCATATATGTCACTGACACAGAAAACACAAATCTGTGGTTTGGTGTTAGCTGTGTTTAATATTAGTATTATCATGGGAGAATTAAAATGATGGAAACAATGCATTTTTCATCTGTCTATAAACTGAGAGGAATCTCTCATACTTGGTGACCATTCACTAGAGCTGGGTTTACAAGTATTTACAATTTAAGTTAACCCACTGAATGTCATTGGGTTTATTTGGCCTGCAATATTATGCAAATTGTCACTGGTTCTATTATGTAGCTATGCAAAAGTGGAAAATACAATTTCAGGGAGCAATAAAACAGATGAACTGAACAAGGAGGTTTGTAAACTGCATGCACATAGTTATGATAAGCAAAGCATTGCTGCCTCTTGCTGAGACAGGTTTGTCCCCTTGCATCTAATCATACTTTTTTTCATATTTCTTTCATCCATTGACCTTCCTTTCTGTTATGTATTTTAAATTCAAAAATGAATTTGAATCTCTCTTTGTTTTCAAAGAAGCTCTTAAAATGTATGAACATCTGTTACATTTAATCAGTGCAGTAACAATGCTACCTTTTTCACAGCATGGAGACTTAGTTACTTGACAGCATCTATATGGGCAAAGTGGATATTTGCAAGTACAAATAGTCATTTCAGTCCTAGTTTGCATTTTAAGCTTCCTGGTTGCATATTTAAGCAGGTACTCTGATACATGTGAGCTTCAACTTACACTATGCAAGAGGTCATCATATATTATCATAAGACTTCTTTCCAGTCCTAAAAACAAGGAAACGGTGGGCTTTATATGATACTGGGACAGGCTTTGCCGCTCTTGTAGATGTTGGTTGTATCTACGTGTGCCATTAAAGCAATGTGATAAACTTGGGTGCAGTTTCCGTCAGAGTCAGCTGCTCCCGGGAGCAGTGTCTGCACGTGTGCCCAGGACTGCAGCAGTTTGAACTGGGGCAGGCAGCCCCAGCACTTTAGCTCCCTCATCCCCCAGCCAGCCCCTGTTACTTCGCCATAGGACAGTGCTGTCCCCAATATCCTGTAGCTGAGTTAATTTACTGTGCCCTAATACCAGTGCATGTGTGGAGAGTGAAGCTTTACTGTGAAGCTAATTAGTCAAGTCTACAGTAAAGTGCACCTGTAGATGTATCCGGGGAGCAGTAATTTACTTCCACTGACAAAGCTGGGGCTTCTTTGGATATAACGTTCTACTGAATGTGAGTAAGCTGGAATATGCATTCAGCATATACTAAGTTTTATGGACTGTGATTTGGTTTAGATCTTTTCTTCAAACTCGCATGTCATTTCTGAATTCTATTCATGACCCCATCACTCACCTTCTGGGTGACTTTGAGCATTTCACTTTATCTCTCTCTGCTTTAGTCTTCCTGTGTGAAAATTGTTTATAATGGCACTAGCCTCCTTTGTAAAGTGCTTTGTGATCTACTAATGTAAAGTGCTTTATAAAAGCCAGGCATTTATTTTATTTGCCTTCTCTTCCATGAAATGCTGTTGATTAGTCACTGGCATTTTGAGAATGAGAACTATGAAGACTTGGACTTAGAGATAAAGAAGATTGAGGTGAAGGAAAAATTTAAGACGGGGTATGATGAGGTAGGGTGAGATGAGAAGTCCCAAAGGAGAGTAGGCTAGGATTCAAAGAGGATTTGAAGAAAGGGTGAAATCAGGCCTGACATCTCGGGATAACCCTGGTCAGTGGAGGAAGAGGAATAAGGGGTCAAGTAGAAAGAACAGAAATCTGACAAAGAATAAAGGGCAAGAAGGACAAAGCATCCAGGAAATGGGAAATCGTTTCTTGGAGAAAGAAGATGCATGAAGAGAGAAGGATGTGAAGACCATAGAAAAAGGAGCAATAAAATACAGAGAAACAGCAGGGCTTAATTTTAAAAGTTTAGTTTCCCTTCAACCTCATAGATTCATAGATTGTAGAGTTGGAAGGGACCACAATGGATCATCATGTCCGACCCCCTGCCCCTGGCAGGAAAGAGGACCGAGGTCAGATAACCCCAGCCAGGTGACTATATCAAGCCTCCTCTTGAAGACTTCCAAGGTAGGTGATAGTACTACCTCTCTTGGAAGCCCATTCCAGATCCTGCCCACCTTACTGTAAAAAATGTCTTTCTAATGTCCAACCTAAATCTACTCTCAACTAGTTTGCACCCATTATTCCTAGTTACTCCCTGGGGTGCTCTAGAAAATTGCGCATCACCAATTCCCTGTTGTCCTTCCTTGATAAACTTGTAGGTGGCGACAAGGACTCCCCTCAGATGTCTCTTGTGAAGGCTGAAGAGATCCAGATCTCTCAACCTCCCCTTGTAGGGTCTTTCATGGAGGCCACTAATCATGAGAGTGGCCCTCCTCTGAACCCTCTCCAGATTCCCCGCGTCCCTCTTGAAGTGCGGCGCCCAAAACTGGACACAGTACTCCAACTGTGGCCTGACCAGTGCCACATAGAGGGGGAGCACCACCTCCCTTGATCTGTTAGTCATGCATCTGCTAATACATGACAAGGTGCGGTTGGCCTTGTTGATGGCCTCATTACACTGCCAGCTTATGTTCATCTTGGAGTCAACTATGACTCCAAGATCTCAGCCTCTGAGCTGCTGAGGAGGTCACCCCCCAACCTATAGGTGTTCTGGAGATTCCTCTGTAGGTGGAGTACCTTACATTTATCTTTGTTGAATTGCATCCTATTTTGTTCTGCCCATTGATCCAACCTGTCCAGGTTGGCCTGTATCTACTCCCTGCCCTCCGGTGTATTCACTTTGCCCCATAACTTGGTATCATCTGCGAAATTGGAGAGGGTGCTCTCCACACCCTCGTCCAAATAGCTGATGAAGATATTAAATAACGCTGGTCCAAGGACCAAACCCTGCAGGACCCCACTGCCCACCTCCTTCCAGGCTGAGAATGACCCATCCACCACCACTGTCTGGGTGCAGTCCCTAAGCCAGTTGGCCACCCACCTGACTGTGTTAGGTGTCCACTCCACAGCCTGCTGGCTTCCCTATGAGAATAGGATGCGAAACTGTGCTGAAGGCCTTTTTAAAGTCCAGGTAGATGACATCAGCCTCAGCTCCTGTGTCAAGGGAGTGTGTAACCTGGTCATAAAAGGCTATAAGTTTTGTCAGGCAGGATCTACCTGTGACGGACCCATGCTGGTTTCCTTTCAGCAGCATTTCCTGTGCTGGGCCTTCACAAATGTGCTCTTTGATGATTTTTTCCAGTATTTTCCCAAGGATAGAGGTAAGACTGACTGGCCTAAAGTTACCCGGCTCATCCCTTCTCCCCTTCTTAAAAATGGGCATAACATTGGCCCTTTTCCAGCCCTCAGGGACCTGGCCAGAGCACCATGAGTGCTCAAACAGCCATGCCAGTGGCTTAGCTATGATACTAACCAATTCCTTCAGCACCCATGAATGGAGGTCACCCGGCCTGCTGACTTGTACCCATCCAGCCCTTCCAAGTGCTCCTTAACTAAGTCAGCGCTTGATGCTCTTGAGTTCCACCACCTCACTAACTAGCCTTCTAAGTTTACTAAAGTTGGTCCTTCTGAATTAGCCTCACTGGATATTTTTCTCACCCTTCCCACCTCGATTTTAACTATGCTGTTTCCTTTTTTGCTTTCTTCCCTATTACACAGCTGCAATACTGTTCATCTCCTTGATGCTGCCTTGGCACAAAACTGATAGAACAGGGTGGGGGAATAGATCCTTTATCTAAACCAGTGTTTACAACCTGTTTAGGCTCAAAGCACCCCATGCTAGATTTGAGCCACCCTCAAGCCACCCCTCAGAAAATGCTGGTTTTTAGTTTTCATTTGTTTTTTGACTACAGAAAAAATAGAGTAATTCTTCTTTTGTGAAGAACTCCAAAAAACCACAACAGGTTCACATGTTTTTAACACTATTGGGTCCCATTTGAAATTTCTGGGTTTATAATGTGAGTCACATTTCTACACCTAACAGTGCTATTGCATACCACTCCAAAGCACCCTTGAAATGATTTCAAGGCACTTCTGACCCTGGACCCTTTCCCACAAACTGTGGTATTCTCATTTCAGTTTGAAAAACTGGTGATTGTTTCCAGAAAGCACAAGAGCAAGATTTTGTACCTACTGGTGGAAGATGAGTTTTCAGACCTATACTTCTTGTGTTTTAATGCCAAAACAGGTCAACTGCTTTACAAATGTAATTAATGAGTTACAAGTATTCTGGGATCCCAATCCCTGGCCATTAGCAAAGCTTCAGTGATAGAAAAGAAAACTAACACTGCTTTTCAGTTTTCAGTTAAAGTGATGGGATTTGATTAATTAAAATAAATTGTAAATAATTAAAAATTAGAGGTTGCCATTGAAATGTCAGCATTTCCCACCAAGTTGTTGGAGTCACAAAAATAAGGAATTATTATGGGAGCAATTATCTGCTAGCATGAATCGGTATGATTCCATTCAAGTCAGAGCAGATGCATCCATTTGCCTTGGCAGACAATTTGGTTTAGCAGTTTCAATATCTCTAGGTAGTAAGTGTAGAAAAATGCTGACATTTTAGGAGTGACTATTATGAAGCAATGGTCATGATTTATATGCATCTAAAATAGTAATGTGCATTGTACTTCCAATTATAAGATATAGATACCATCTTTAGCACCTCTCATCCCAAAGAAGTCAAATTCAATATGAGTTCTTAAGAATTACTTTATAGTAAATCAGGGGCAAATTTTAATTAAAACATGTCCTTTATGAAATGCATATCCTACATATAATTTTAGCATGATTTATAGAAGTATGAAAATTATTAGCATTAAATAACATTTTATTACTTTGGGACCTGATTCAGATTCCCATATGAAACCAATGGGTGTCCTTCAGTTGACTTAAGTGTGTCCAACCCTTTACTTAGAACAGTGGTTCACAACCTTTTTGGACTTGATGCCCCCCTCACTTCCAACTCTCAGTCCCCTGGCCCTGCTGGTACCCCTCATTCCCAACCCGCACCCTGCCCCAGCCCCCCCCCCCCAATTTCTGCACCCTCGGTAGGCATGGAGGACTAGGCAAGAGCCACCTCCATTCCTCTTGGGCCACTCACACTGCCCCGCACCCCACCTCCCTTCCAGGGTAGAGTCATGACCCAAAGGAAGCATTGCCAGTGGCTGGGATGTGGTGGTGGGGTACAGCTGTGGCCTGGCACACGAGCAGCTGGTGGCAGAAGGAGGTGAGGGCAGCGCCTCCCCACCTACCCCCCCTCATGCTGCTGGCAGTGTGGTTGCCATGAGGGTCCCAGATGCCGCAGCAGTAACAAGTCTTGCTCCCCCACTCTGTCCTCCCATGCCAGGTCTTGTCTGCTAGGCCATGGAGGTGGCTCCTGCCCATGCTGATCCAGCCAGGCTGCAGCCCCCTGCCTGTTGTGGGTGCAGAAATTGGGAGGTGAGGTGGGGTGGGGAAGTGGGCACATGCCCCCCCCTGTCATGTTCCCTGTGGTCCCCTGACCTACCTGCAGAAAGCTGCAGGACCTGCTCTCCACTGCTGCCTGGCTGCTATATGCATATGGTCCCCCTAGTAGCCTTCTTCTGCTCCTCCCACCCCAGGCATTTTTAATGTTTGTTTGCAACCCTTTGATATGTTATTGTAATCCACTTTTGGATTGCTACCCATGGGTTGATAAATGCTGCTATAGAATATTCAATGTGTCTTATTTCAGACAGTCCACTATGGCCCTGGTCCAAAGTTTATGAAGTCAGTGATAGGCTTTCTATTGAGTTCCATGTTTTTTTATATTGGGGACAGTGCAGGTGACTAATGGCTCTTCATACACAAACTACAACTTTACCTTTGCCTGTAAATAAAAAGTAGGGAGGAGAAATGGTCCTTTGGTTAAAGTACATGCCTGAGAAATAGGATATTTGGATTCCATTTCCAGCTGTCCTACAGTTTTCCTGTGTGATCTTCTGTGCTTCAGTTTCCCATCTGCAAGATGCACATCATAACACTTCCTTTCCCCAAGTGCTTCTTTTTTTTGGTCTGAAGATTGTATGTGCTCTGGGACAATAGCATGCTTGAGACTCCGCTCTATATAATGATCATCTAACTGCTATAAGGCATAAATAGCCAAGGCACAGGTGGACCCCCAGAGCTAAAAACTTGAACTCTTGTAGCTTAAGATAAAGAACCAACGCTTTGGGGGTGGGCCCTGTAACAGCCATGTATTGTTATACACAGGAGCATGTAATACATACATATCAGTGGGTTCCATAAATTCTATATACAACACAGCAAGGTAATTCAGCCTTCAAACCTGGGATACTGAAAACTTATCTTGTATTTATCTCCCTATGACAATTCCTATAGACTTTTAGAGGAACTCAGGTTTGGGCAGATTAGGCAATATATTTATCAATATAGTAGCCTGCAACCTATAGTTGTTTTACAGATCGGCGTACCATTATCCATTTATTCAAATGTCAAATACTTTTCTAGAATAGACCTAGTAGATTTACTAGAATAGACTATCAGCTCAAATAGCAGAAAATAAAGGATCATACCAAAGAGAATATCAATTTATTTAAACTCTGAATCACAAAGGACTCTTCAGAGCATAAAAGCACCACTAATAAAGCCATTGTATATGGCTTACAAACTCCATTCTTTCTCTTAACATGACAAATCAAATTATGGACCAGTTCTCCAAGGGCCTAATGCTGATTTATATTTCCTTAGAATTTGGCCCATTTCTATTTAAAAGCTTATTGGTTTACCGTTTACTAAGTATCATTGCTCACTGATGTTGATTTCTTTGTTGGAATTTTTTGCCTTCAGCATACTGCCTTTCTTCTTCTAGGCTAAAATCTTGCAACCTTTTCCTCACCACTCTGAAACAACTTATGACAGAAAGATGAAAGATCTAACGCTAATAAAGAAATGCCACTGAATATTCTTGGGAGAAACTGTTTTTGATTTCACTTAATCTTGGCAGAAGGAAGATGGCATTTTGCAAGTGTGCTGTGTGTTTTCAGTTGTTATGTTGGCATGGAGTTCAGTGATTGCATCTTTCTATCCAGCAATACAGTTGGGGGCGATAAAAATGAAAAGTATGCTTGTCAAAGGATCATATAATCTAATGAGAAGGAACATAGATATGATTCTTTATTTACAGTATGGCTTTTCTACCCCACTAGTGCAACCTAAAAAAAGGAGGAATTACATTTAAAGTCTCTTTACATTATCGAAAATTTTAAAGGACCTTAATGGGAAGGTCAAACTTTACTAATGCATTTAAAGTTATGTACACACTAAAGTGTTTCTGTCAGTCTGTAGGTCTGATCAAAAGCCCATTGAAATACTTGGATTTTCTGTAGGTGTTGGATTACGTAGTAAGTGTGTATTTTTGCAGGCTACTGGTTGATGCCATGACTGTGCTGGGACAGATGAGGGCAACAGCTGAGTGATACATTCATAATTTTATAGTGTGCCTCTACACAAACATATTGCTTTGGAAGTCTGATACCTAAGGACAGAGTCCTTCAAAATTTTGCATGGATTGGTGTGCATCTTAAGAAACTGTCTAGCTAAGAAGGATTGTGCTGTGCCTGGCTTGGTTAGCTGCAGCACTGCAGTGAGAAGGCGCAGCGAATGAAGCAAGGGCACTACAGCATTTCGTGCCTCATGCAGTTTTTGTCTTTCAAGGGCCATGTGTAGACAAAATGAGAGGTGTGTGTGTACGACACTTTAAAGCAGGCTAAAGTCTTTTCCACCACTTTAATGGTGTCAGTGTTTGCATGTTTTGTATTGCACATTAATTGCAGCTGCTGCAGGAAATTCAGCAGCGTAATGCGCCTTAAATGACTTGGAGTGCAACAAACTAAAACTCCTCCAATGAGTTTCAGTTTGCTGCCCCTACAGCTGTGGAATGAAGCACTGGGCTCCATGCAGCTTAGGAGCTCAGCAGGAAGCCCTGCAGGCAGCCTGGCAGGAGGCCGGGAAGGCAGGCTCTGCCCAAGGAAAGCAGGGGGCCTGATCTCTTTTTTTTTTTTGTATTTCTTTTTCTCCCCTGGAGCCTGCCTGCCTGAGCTGTGCAGGAGCCTGGTGCTTCTCTCTGCAGCTGCCCTGCCTCCCAGGACCGCCTGAGCTGGGTGTCTGTGGGCGGGTGCCACCAAGGGTGGGCTGCTGCTACTGTGAAGGGAAGCACCTACCCTCCCCTCCCTGCTGCTGGAGAGGCAGGTAAGTCAGGTGTGTGCACGAGATAGGGATTTAATCAGCTCTAAATTGAAACGGCGTTTAAAAACCCATTGCTTCAATTTAGGGCCCCGTTTTGTCTACACACACCCAAGGTGAACACTCTGTAGCTCTTTCAGCTTAATATGGAGATTCCTTCCCCCAATCACACCATTCATGTTCTTCCAAATGTATGGAGGGAAGGAGTCTTGTAAGATCAGCAATGAACAGTGATCTAACTATATTTTATTAATTTGTTAAGAAATTCCACAATGCACATTTTTAAAAGTACAACATAAAAACAGACAAACACTGCAGAATTCCAAAGTGAAGCCTTCAGATGCATATTACAGGATGCTGTTTTGTATTACTTCAGTTCCACTTTGTAATAGCATAATTGACAATAGAATTGTAATGCACCCTGTGAAAGATGTTGCTTTGGCATTTCCTGACTCCTGAGCACTTCAACAGTGTGATCTCACTTACGCTGTCTGATAATTTTCTTCAATCTCGCTTATGCTAATGCTGAGCTGTGGTAATAGAATTTACATTGCTATGGAACTTAGTGCAAAAGCAGAAAAAACAATCACATGTTAAGCAATTTAAGACTTAAAATTCACCTTTGGTTAGAAACTGGACTGCAGCTGGGTTTTTTTTTTCTCCTGCACATGCTTCTCAACTCAAAACAGGGAGATGGAATAATAACACCAATTTACAACTTAGGCCAAATTTGGATTAATATTTATACAGCACTTCACTTTCCCAAAGCCCAGTACAAAAACTGAATCACCACATCATCTCCTTCATATATTTTGCCCACGTAAGGGGGATGAAAAGGAATAGAAAACCTATTCTTTTGATTCATATGCAATTAAAGAGAGGAAGCTAGGCCAGGAACACAGTCTTTCCCACTCCTTCCACTGAGAAGTAGTCACATAACTAGCCTCTTTCTCCATTTGGACCTTTGTAGTGTAAAAGAGACCTAACTAGGCATGTGATGGAGAGGAGGTAACACTGTGAAGAGTTACTGTACTCTCAACCTACACACATGCCCTGCAGAGTATGCAATTTCCCTGGAGAAGGTGACTTTGATTAATGTCGAACAGGCCTGCTAAACTGTAAGACATACTCCACTCTCAGTGAATTACAGAAATACAGCCTTTGCTCACCCTTCCATGGGATAGTATGAAGGGAACTCAGCTAGCTGAAACTGATGGAGTTACCTAACCCTGGTCTGTTTCTCCCCATGGACTGCCAGGATTTGAGCCATTGACTAATTATTCCTTGTAATAAGTCTGGGGAAAGAGATGCAGATGTGGGATCTGAAATCCAGAGAGGTGAAGAGGAAGTCAAGGAGTGAAACTGTGAGTATGTGAACTGGGAACAGAAAGGGTTCTTGGGCTCTCTTGGATGGGGGCAAGGATTGGACCTGGATTGTCAAGTCACTGGTGATGAAAAGATCACTTGACCAGGCACATGCAAGCCAAGCTCTGTTCCCAGTTTCACTATTGATCAGTTGCACAACTGTGGGCAAAGTCACTTCATCCTGCCATGCCTGAGCTTTTGTCTACACAGGACACAATGATCAGATTTGTAAAATGAATTCAAGCATATAGCTCCCACTGAAATCCTCTCTTCTCACCAGGTGCATATGCAATGTTTGTACAACGATAATCTGATCTCTTCTGAAGTCTCCAAAACCTACTGAAACATGGACAGTCATAAGATTGTAGGGGGGCTGTTAGGAAGGCCAAGGCGGAGATGGAACTGGGACTAGCAACCCAGATCAAGGATAACAAGAAATCCTTTTTTAAATACATAGGGGGTAAAAAGGAGGTTCTGGGTAACATGGAGCCTCTGCAGGACATGCTTGGAAATCTGGTGGTCTCACCAGACAACAAAGCTAACCTATTTAATAATTTCTTTGCCTCCATTTTTCTGAGCAGGGACCAGGTCATCCCCCCCACCAGGATCCCCAGTGGTGCCAGGGGAGGCGCAGCTAGGCCCAGGGTCAGAGAGAACCTAGTCAGGGAACTTCTGGTGGGACGGGACATGTTCAAATCAGCAAGTCCTGACAATCTCCACCCCAGAGTGCTGAGGGAATTAGCAGAGGTCATTGCGGGACCCCTGTCACAGCTTTATGAGCACTCGAGGTGCCAGAGGACTGGAAAAGGTCCAATGTGGTCCCCATTTTCAAAAAAGGGAGGAAGCTGGGGAAGCTCTTTTGAGAAAATTATCCAGGTGCACATCTGTGAGGGGCAAGCAGGGGAGGTTATGCTTAGGGGCAACCAACATGAGTTCATTAGAGGCAGGTCCTGTCAGACCAACTTGGTGGCCTTCTATGACCAGGTCACAAAATCCTTGGACTCAGGTGTCACGGTGGACATAGTCTTTCTAGACTTTAGGAAGGTCTTCGACACTGTCTCTTACCCCATTCTTGTAAAAAATTAGGAGACTGTGGTGTCAATGCCTACACAGTCAGATGGGTTGCCAATTGGCTGGAGGGCCGCACCCAGAGATTGGTGGTGGATGGGTCATTTTCAACCTGGAGAGATGTGGGCAGTGGAGTCCCCCAGAGCTCAGTCCTTGGGCCCGCACTGTTCAACATCTTCATCAGCAACTTGGACAAGGGGGTGAAAAGCACCTTGTTCAAACTCACAGATGACACTAAGATGTGGGGAGAAGTGGGCATGCTAGAAGTGAGGGACAGGCTGCAATTGGATCTGGACAGGTTACAGGGGTGGGTGGATGAGAATAAGATGGGATTCAATACTGACAAGCACAGGGTACTGCACCTAGGGAGAAAGAACCAGCAGCATACCTACAGGCTGGGGACTCCCTTCTCATCAGCACAGAGGCAGAAAAGGATCTTGGAATCATTATAGACTGTAAGATGAACATGGGCCACCAACGTGGGGACACAGTCAGGAAACCTAACCGTACCTTGTCATGCATCCACAGATGCATCACGAGCAGGTCCAAGGAGGTGATACTCCCCCTCTATATGACATTGGTCAGGCCACAGTTGGAGTACTGCATCCAGTTCTGGGTGTAGCACTTCAGGAAGGATGTGGACAACATCGAGAGGGTCCAGAGGAGGGCCACTTGCACGATCAGGGACAGCAGGGCAGGCCCTACGAGGAGAGGCTATGAGACCTGAACCTTTTCAGCCTCCACAAGAGAAGGCTGAGAGGGGATCTGGTGGCCATCTATAAACTGGCCAAGGAGGACCAGCAGGCAATGGGAGAGTCCCTGTTCCCCCGAGCACTACCGGGAGTAACAAGGAATAATGGCCATAAGTTGACGGAGAGTAGATTCAGGCTAGACATCAGGAGGCACTACTTCACTGTCAGGGCAGCTAGGATCTGGAACCAACTTCCAAGGGAAGTGGTGCTGGCTCCTACCCTGGGGGTCTTCAAAAGGAGGCTAGATAATCACCTAGCTGGGGTCGTTTGACCCCAGCATTCTTTCCTGCCTGTGGCAGGGGGTCGGACTTGATGATCTGGTCAGGTCCCTTCCAACCCTACCAACTATGAAACTGTAAGAAGTGGAGACAGTAGTTTATGTTTGATCCTTTTTGAGTTTCTGTTGGAGACGTTTTCTTAAAGCTAATTATACCTATGCAATGTGTACTCAATGTGGTCATGTTGGCTTTTGATTATCCATTTTATCACTCCATTTACTTTGACAGTATTACAGTAGGGATGAATTTGACTTGCAGTCTATTTTTATACTGTCATTTTCAGTCTATGTAGCACTTAAGTGATTTACAGTGCTTTTTATGCACTGAGAAAACAATGCATATTTGAAGCTTCATTGCATACAACTCAATAAACACTCTGTAAAACAGAAATACAAACACATGTGGTTGCTAGATTTCCAGAAGTGTAAAATTGCAGTCAGGGTGCATTTTATTCGCATCATTTTCACAGAGCATATATAAAGGTAGTATAAGGCAACAGCCAGGAAGGAAATATTGGATATGCATAAACAAACAATAAAAATACACTCCCTTAAACTTTTAGATATATAGCATGTAGCAGTAATGTTAACGGGAAAGGCATATGAAAGCTGCTGTAGTATTTGAGATGGAGCACTCAAGAAAGCTGGATTCTGCCTCTGACTGTTGCCTGCTGGATGCCTCTTGACACGTCCATTCACATATCTTGTCAGATTCCTGATCTTTCTTTAAAATGGGGCTGCAAAGCATTGTGAGATCTCCAGCAGAAAACTGGTACATGAGAGCTAAGTATCTTTGTTATTACAAAGCAACAGTATGAAGAAACTCCCTAAGGTCTTGATCCAGCCAAAACTCTGCTTTGACTATAAGAACATGAACTGTAAGTCCAATTGAAATAAAGGACACAAATCTATATGCTTAAATACTTTGCTTGATTGGGGTCTTAAAACTCAAAATATGCTTCAAATATGGAAATGGGCTGTAAGAGGGGAGACAAGCTACTCTCAAAGTTTTTATAGGGGATAGGACAAAAACTGTTTCAGATTAGTTATCTGCTCTTGAAGCACCATAACAGAATGACTTTAATGAAATCAAGCAGAAGGTGAGTTTGAGTTGTACATTTATAGACTAACTAAATTAGAGATGTATAGCAGAGGGTTCATTTCATTGATGCTGTGTGTGTTGATGAGGGGGCACAGCTGGTATTTGCATCTGGAGCAAGGTAACAGCTGCTGAACATGTATAATATTAAGGTAGAAGTATACATTTGACTTCTGCTGTATTAGTCATAGTTAAATTTGTAAAAATCTGGGGTCATGTTCTGCTTTACTTCAGCATCCCAAACTCTTATGTAAAATCAGTGGGAATTTTGAGTGTGCAAGGAATGCAGGATCTTGCAATACCTATACATGTGCTTCTGGAAGGGGAGGGGGATGGGGAGGAACATTTTAATTAAAACACTATATTGTCTTGCGTATTCAGTGTCCTGTGTTTTGAAATGGCAGCAGGGATGCTTTAGCTAAAGCTCATTGAATGAACTTTAGTTAAAATGCCTCCACTGCCACTTTGAAATACAGGAAGCTGAATGCATGAGATGCTGCAGCATGCTGGAGCATTCTATTGGAGCATTCAGCAGACTTGATTAATTGATTATCTAATTAATCTAAAGATTAATCTAATGGTGCCTAGAATGACGGCATTTTCACCCTTTGTTAGAATAAGGAGCACCAGTGTTTGGGTTCTAGAGAGAAGCTGTATTTTATCTGCAGTAGATTTGCTTCTGTTGTTCTCTATCTACTGAGCTGCCTCCACAAATGGACAAGAAGAAAGGTTTCTTTAGTAATATCTTTTATTGGACTAACTGTATAGTTGGGAGGGATAGTAGACAAACTTTTGGGCACGAAGTCCCTTGCCCAGGGAAAGAAAGAAGAAGGGACAGCCTAAGTTAAGTATCTCTCATTGTTTTATTTATTATTTATTAGAGCCCAGTCAAAAAATCACTCCTCAGGTTAAGTCTTTTTTTTTTTTTTTTTACAAAGAAGCTTAGTAAAAGAAATGACAGGTCCTCTCTCCCCAGCACCGATGGTCCTGACTTGCCTTGTTAGTTCCTCGTAGAGTTTGAGGAAGCAGTCAAGTTTCAAATATTCTTGTTCTCTCTGAAAACAAAACAGTCAAGAGTTTACTCTGCATTCCCAGCTATGTAAGAAGAGAAACTTAAGCCTTAAGATCCAGTTCTGTGCAAGCTGTATGGGGAAAGGTCTCAGCCCTGACTGCTACTGGAAAAGATGAAGTTGCACAGGTCAAATTAGAAGAGGGAATGAACAGGCATGGTGAGGGCTAAATCCAGTCTTTTAAATACCTGCCCTGCCCCCACTTCTAAATATGCTGGTTTTTATGGGGACCATCAGGGCTGCACTTCACCCCAAAAAAGGGCGGGGGGGGGAGAGGGGAGGGAGCATGGGCCATGGGTACAGGCTGGCATTGTCTTTCATTGCATGTATACAATGTGTGGCAGGGCCAATCTCAGTTGTGGCCCCGACATTAGATGCAATTGCAAAAAAAAAATAAAAAATAGGGAACTGTAATGTGGGCTAGTCTTAAATCTTACCTGAAGCCTAGCCCTGAAGTAGAAAGGAGGCAAAGGAAGATGGAGGTATGATGCAAGATCAGCTTGAAGCTGTTCTCATATTTATACAGATTCTGCATGACAGAAGACCATATCCATGTGTTTTGTACCCATAAATGGCTCTTGGAGGCATTAAAAGATCCAGTGACAAATGGACCCTGCACAAGCATATATTGGGCTCTTCAGCTTTGAGGGTGAGTGATGCTGATTTTTTTCTCCACCAGGTTCCAATACTCAGTCAGGAGACCATTTACTTTGTTGACATGACTGTGTTTGAGTCAGTGAAACTGGGTCAGCGCAATAACTGGTCCTGTGTTCCCCAGAAGCAGTTCCAGAATATCTGTAGAAACTGCATCCCTATCTTCCAGGTGCAGAGTGGTCCTAAGCACAGTAGTGAGGTGGTGGAGCTTCTACTGAGGCCCCACCAGTCAGATGGATGTGAGCACATTATCCACTTAGAAGAATAAACCAGTGTTTTGCAAAATTCACAACCAGTCAGTGTTGAATGTCAGCAAAATCATCTCCTCCTTTAATTTAATGGCTATGTTTGAGAGAGGCAGATGCCTAATGGGTTTTTTTTTCCTAGCCCAGTTCTAGCTTCTGAAAGAGCCAGGTTGGTAATGAAGTTCTGACAGGCCTTTATTGGTAATATCATGAGATTAAAAAGATATTTTAAAAAAGCATCAATAGAATTTATGAATGCATTTTCCTGATATGCCCCCCCCCCCCTTTCTCCCTTCCCTCCCCCCCTTCCCTCACGTGGCTGGGATGAATCTGCAATTGTCTGCTCTGGTCACAAAACCATCCTGGAAATGCTACATTAGTTGCTCACATGCACCCTTTACTGCCATCTGCTGGCCCTTAAATGCTAGTTTTATTTTTACCAGTGAGTTTTGTTTTGTTTTTTTCAAGCACATGTTTAGTACTTTGAAATAGGATATAAAAGCAGCAGCCTTCACCTAGTCTTGATTTACCTTCTAGTTGGGGCTGTCAGTGTCTTTGTTGTGCTCCTAGCAGTAGATATCAGTCTACTTGATTCCCACCCCTATGTGCCTCCTTGAGATAATTTCATGCAAACAGGTTCACCTTTAGAAACTTCTCTTAAAATAATGCTTCCTTCTCTGTTCACCCCAGAAGCTAATCACAGCCATGGCATGATCCTTTGCCCAATCAGCGACATATGTTAGTTAGACGTCTTCAATTTGACTGAGCTGTGTAGAAAGTGTGGAATAAAGGATTAAATGCTGTAAACCAGATATCTGCCTACCCATATATAAGAGGGGAGTGAGAAGTCAGTAATTAGAAAACCTGGAATATGCAGGACCTAGGGATTGTGGGATGGCATTGGAGACTGGTCTGTGCATGACCTTGGCTGTCCATACCGTAGCTATACCCTTACTGGAAAGCAGGTAGGTTGGAGCATGCACTAAAGTAAACCACATGTTCTCACTCATACCCCCAGCTTTACAACAAAGCAAAGGTTTGAAGCATACACAAACGCATGCTTTTAAAGCAAAAATGGATAGCACGGGACTTTGGAACTAAAACATGCATAAGAACATGAAGTGGGCCAGTAGGCCTGCAGTGAAGACATACCCAAATGATTAAGCTACCAAAAATCCTCTTTGCTGATGTAATGCTGGCGAGGTGCTGCTTTGTATTTGATGTACCTTGATCAAACTGGTGCTCAAAACAGACAGTAGAGAGAATGAAAACAAAACTCTTTTCTTCTGTCTGGTTCTTTTATGAACCACCAGAAGTCTGTCAAAAATCTAGGCATCTCCTAATGTTAATTGTTCCCCACCCTTTTAAAGTTCTGCCTAGCAAAATCCATCCTCCAAGAGAGGAGAGGTATATGTGGTCCTCTTTGTGTCTGCACTGCCTCAGTTGTGTCCAGGAGTACCATCGCCACTACCCTCACTCGTGTACCATGGGGAGTATCTACCATCACTCATCTACCATTGGGAGTATCCCACAGTGTAAGTGCCAACTCCCCCAAAAAGTGATGTAGTCACCTTAGAGTAGCCCTGTGCATATGCCAAGTACCATTCTTAGCCTGTCTGCCTCAGGCACACTTATTAGAGTCTGTTCACTGTATTCATCTTTATAAAGTGGTTTCATTGCCCCTTACAATTTGCCTTTTGTGGAACAAGTGTGCAGGGCAGGCTTCGTGATTGCACTTCATAGCATGGCACAGAGATGGAGTAGGCCTGCCCATTCTTTCTTGTCCCAGTGATTTAGGAGATTGCTAAAGAACGCCCCTTTCAGTGCTTGGAATCGGATGCTGGCCTCCAGTGGAGGCAAGATGTTGGAGCAGAAGTACTGCTGCCATGGCACTGCCTTTGTTTCTATAGACTGTGCCACTGACATTAAAAATGAAATGTGAGGCTCTGGTTCTAATCCTATCATTCTTGTGCATGCACCTGTTTCTGTTAGTTTTTGTAGTGCTGCCTTGGTACCCTATGGTTAAGATAGGGGACAGGTCACCAGAATTCTCTGAGTGGCTTTTCCATTAACTCACTATGGACGTCTCTAAACAAGATGCTTTACTGCAAAGTAGACTAATCTGCTGTGCAGTAAAGTATCACTGTCTACACATGCGCATCATTGACAGCTGAGGAAATTAGTCTACTATGCAGCTAGCTACTACCTGTAAATACAGGTAGTAAACTAACTGCACAGTAGCACATGTGTAGTTGCTGACTAGGAGCAAATTTACTCCGAGTCAGCCCAACACCAGGGGGCCATAGGAAACAGGCAATTTCCCCAGTCCTGGTGCTGCTTAGCTCCCAGTTCCCCCCAGAGGCTGGAAGCCAAGCAGAGCCAGGACAGAGCAGCAGCCTGTCCCAGTGTTGCTCAGCTCCTGGCTCTCCAAAGGAGCCAAGCAGAACTAGGACTGGGGAACACTTTGCTTCCCCTCCCAGCCAGGGGCTGGCTGGGGACTGTCCCACTTCTGGGGCTTGTCATCTTGTACACTGGGCCAGAGATCTCTGCAGGAGCAGTTGTTTGCCAGCTCCATACACATCGGGACCCATACCAACATGCATGGGGTCAGAGGACAGCTGCCGCTGCAGTCAGCAGAGCTCTTCTAGCCCTGTGCACTTACCATGCAGTAAGCTTCGCTGCTTGCAAGTAGATTTGCTACCTGCCAATGCAGTAGGAGATTTACTCACAAGTACTTACAGTACACTAACGCTCATGTAGACATCACCCAGGAGTAGATTTGGTCCCAGTCAGTCCTACCACTAGGGGACCAAGCATCTCCTGCCCAAGAGCTGGCTCACCTCTGTGGCAGACCCAGCCACAGGCTGTCTAAAAGCCTGCAGGCATTTTGAGCCCTTGGACACAACAGCACAGAGCCTGGCGGGGACTCTTGGCCTCTGCTGCCCCTGCACAGGCTGCAGGCTACCTGTGCCAGACAGAAGCACAGGGGTGCAGGCAGCTTGACTCTACAGTGCTCTGCAGCTGCCAGGCCCACACCATCCAGCCCTGCAGGCTGCTGCAGGCTCCTGCCAGTCGCATGGTGGCCCAGAGAGCCAGTGCGGGAGCCCTGATGGCCTCATTGTAGACACCACTTGCCACTATCTGGGACACCAGGAGGACACCTGCGACCTCATGACACTGTGGGGTGAGGTGGTGGTGCAGCAGCAGTTCACATGGGGTGGGCATTCCAATGCCCACATCTACAAGGGGCTGCCAGGCCGGATGTGGGAGTGTTGGCACAACCAGTCAGCATGGCAGTGCTGCATAAAGGTCAAGGGGTCACCATCACCGACCATAATTGTTGGTCAAGGAAGTGCCTGAACGACCATACCCTTTATATGGCAGCAGACTGAGATCCTTGTGCCCCAGGATCCAGGTCGCAGCCGTGTTGTGTATAGCAGCATGGGCAGCCTTCCCAAGTCCCCACTGTGGCCTGGCACCCAGGGTGATGTGTTGCTGAGGGAGGGCCCCTCGGGGTTCTAGCAGCCTGTCTCTTCAAGATCCCTGGTCACAACCTCCACCAGCACCTCAGGGATCCCGGGTCAGTGCCTTCCCCAACAGATCTGCAGCCTCAGCTCTGGCTATGAGGCATGGCCACTCATGTCACTGCTGGCTGCCAGCGGTGCAAAACTATATCGAGCAGCCCGTGCCCCTGCAGCTAGGTTGGCACAGGCCTTTCACACAACGAGGAACACATCAATGCTAGCAGTGATGTCCTCCTCAGCTGCACAGGGCAGGGACATGTAGCACAGCCACAGGTAGCCCTCCAGGCAGAGGCAGAGGTAGCAGGGCAGCCCAAGTTTGCCCCTTCTACCATTGAAGCTCAGGGTCCCATGCCAGGTGCACCTGGGGCATCATGGCAATCAGCAGCAGCAGCGTATAGTGGGTCAGGCACCCCTTCATCAATGCAAACAGCTCCTTGCGCAGCACCTGGGACACATGCAGCAAGGGCACACTTGGGGCACAGCGAGGGTGCAGGGGAGAGCTGGCCCCCGGGCACCTCCATGAAGAGACCCCTTGCAGGGAGGGTGGAGACACAGGCAGCTCCACGACCAGTCATCCAGGAACCCCATACCCCCTGAGCCTAGGTGCCATGGGCTAAAAAAGAAGCATAGGAGACAGGCTCACCTGCAGAAGGAGAAGGGGAGGCCAGCAGTTTCTGGAGCTGTGGCAACAGGTGCTGCCAGGAGCCTGGCCTGTCCTGGCCTGGGAACAGGGTGGAGGAGGCAGGCTGCCCGTGGCCAGCACCCAGTGGCCCACTGGCTCCTAGGGAGCAAGCAGGGATGGGGGGCTTGGCCAGCGGCCACCTGGGCCCAGGCCTGCCTGACTGACTTACCATGGCTCCTGGGCACCCATACATGCCTAGCCCCTGATCTGATGCCAGGCAGTGCATAGGCCCTGGTACAGAGCATAGATTTCATAGACGTTAGGGTTGGAAGGGACCTTGTGAGATCATCTGGTCCAGCCCCCCGCCCAAAGGACAGGAAGTCATCTGGGGTCGGATGACCCCAGCAAGATAATCATCCAAACACACCTTGAGTGTGTCCAGAGTAGGTGCTTGCATGACTTCTGGGGGGAGTCTATTCCAGGCCCTACGAACTCAGGTGGTAAAGAAGTTCTTTCTTATGTCCAGTCTAAAATGGTCTTCCAGCAGTTTGTGACCATTGGACCTTGTCTTCCCTAGGGGAGCCCTGGTGAATAAATTTCTCCCAGATCCTGGTGTACATCCCTGATATGCTTATAGGTTGCTACCAATTCCCCCCTGAGCCTATGCTTTTTCAAGCTGAAGAGTCTGGTGCTTCTCAGCCTCTCCTCATAAGGCCTGTTCCCTTGACCTCTGATCATGTGTGTGGTTCTCCTCTGGAATCTTTTGAGGTTCTCAACATCCTTTTTAAAGTGTGGAGCCCAGAACTGGATGCAGTACTGCAGCTGCAGGGAGAATGGCATCTTGGGTCTTGTTCAAGATGCGTTGGCAGATGCAAGCCAGGGTTTTATTTGCTTTGCCAGCTGCAGCATCCCATTGGTGGCTTATATTCCTCTTGTGGTCAATCATGACCCCCAAGTCTCTTTCGGATGTAGTGCTAGTGAGTGAAGCACTGCCAAGCCTGTAGGTATGATGTGGGTTTTTTCTCCTGAGGTGGAGCACCTTGTATTTCTCTGTGTTGAAGGTCAACAGGTTTATATCTGCCCACCTTGTGAGCCTATCCAGGTCAGCCTGTATCCCCAGCCTATCCTCCAACATAACTGCACTTCCCCATCATTTGTTGTCATCCGCAAACTTAACCAGTACGCTTCTGACACCTGAATCCAGATCTTTAATGAATATATTAAATAGTATTGGTAAGAGTACTGAACCCTGAGGGATGCCATTGGTCACCATACACCATGCTGACTTGGTTCCATTGATTATCACTTTCTGGGTCTGACCACGGAGTCAATTCCCCAGCCATCAGATTATAAGGTTGTTGAAGCCGCAGTTCCCCAGTTTTGCCGTAAGGACATCATGGAAGACCAAGTCAAAGGCTTTTTAAAATCCAAGTAAATGACATCAACCTCTCCCCCTGTCCACGTAATGCATCACATAGTCACAGAAGGAGATGAGGTTGGTCAGGCATGACCTACCCATAATGAAGCCATGTTGGCTGCCTTCTGTCAGCCTGTTGTTGATGGTTTCGTTGACAGTTTTTTCCAAGATCTTCCCAGAGATTCAGGTCAAACTGATTGGCCTGTAGTTCCCTGGATCTCCCTTCCTTTCTTGAAGATACGTACCACATTGGCCCTCTTCCACTCTTCAGGAACCTCTCCCGAGTGCCATGAGTTCTCAAATGCCTGCACCAGTGGTCAAGCCGTGATGTTGGCCAAATCTATTAGCACTCTTGGGTGCATTCCATCAGGGCCCTCTGGCTTATGTATGTCCAGACATTCAAGATGTTCCCTCACAACGTCTTAGCCAAATGTAGGCGTATGGTCACCCATACCCCTGTAGTCCTGTGTCCTGTCATGCAGGGCGATCCCCTTGGGCTGGTGAAAAACTGATGCAAAGTAATCATTGAGGATATTAGCTTTTTCCTGGGTGTCAATTGTCAACTGCCCCATTTGATTCATCAGGGGTCTAAGAGATGTGGGCCAGTGATGCATAATCCTCCTTAGAGGTATTTCTCATCTTCCAACCCTTATAGCCTTCTCTTTTAAGATTGAGGAGGTCCATGAGTTCCCTATTTAGCCAAGGGGGGTTTCCCAGCCCTTTTACTACCTTTTTTGCGGGCTGGAATAGACTTCCCTTGTGCTTTTAGGATCACGTCCTTAAGGAACAACCACCATCTTGGACTCCCTTCCCTGTCAGAACTTTCAGGGCCTTGCCAACTAACTTCCTGAGCTTGTGAAAGTCAGCTTTCCTAAAGTGAAGGATTTCTGCATTGCTGACTGATTTGCCTGCCTTGCAATGGATAAGGAAGGTGATCAATTCGTGATCACTGTCACTGAGCTTCCCTTCAATCCTCAGGTCACTCACTAGATCGTCCCCTTTGGCCAAAACCGGATCTAGCAGCACCTCGCCTCTTCTTGGTACATGGACTTCTTGAGTCAGTTAGAGCTTGGCAATGCAGGTGAGGAAGCTACACGACCAATCAGATTTGGCTAGTTTATTATTGTATAGTGCAATTCTACTGCCATCTGTCACAACAGCCCAGGTTTTGAATTCCACATTGTCAGGAAATTTTGGAAACAGGATAGTCCCTTATCCAGAACCACTGACAACACAAATCAAAACCCATAATAGGATTTATGTTTTACTAAGAATTGGAAAATCACATAATAACAAGAGGTAAGAGGGATTATAACGCCCAAATGTAAGTTAAAAGTAGACCCCTCTCTGAGGGCAGATACATGAAGATTTGGAAAACTTTTGTCATACTTTCATAGATTTCATAGACATGAGGGGCTAGAAGAGACCTCATGAGATCATTGAATCCAGCCCCCTGCTAGAGGCAAGAAGTTTGCAGAGATCAGATGATCCCAGCAAGATAAACATCCAAATACCTTTTGAATGAGTCCAGAGCAGGTGCTTACACCACCTCTGGGAGGAGTCTGCTCCAGACCTTGGACACTCAGATTGTAAAGAAGTTTTTCCTTATATTGAGTCTGAATTGGCCTATTAGAAGTCTGTGGCCATTAGACCTAGTTATCCCTTGGGGAGCCCCAGTAAACAACTGTCCTCCCAGGTCCTGATGCACTCCTTTTATACTGTGGGTGGCATGTCTACATGAAACATTTACTGCAAGTTGACTAATTAACTGCACAGTAAATGTCTCAGCATCTACACATGAGCCCCTATTAAGGTGCATAAAACTAATAAACTCCACAGCAGTTGGAGGATAAACTCCTGCTGTGGAGTTTTTATGTGCATGATAGTGTGCATGTAGGTGCTGCCTCAGCTGGCTGGGAAGAAGGGTGCTCGCTGGCAGGCATCATGGAGGCTAGCCAGCAGGTAACACCCATGCTGTAGCTTCCTTGTGCCTTAGTCAGCCCCTCTGCAGCATGTGGAAGCCTGTTAGAGCAGCCCTGGGCTGGCAGGCTGATGCTCTGTGTCCCCTGCTAGCGCTGGCTGCTCCAACCAGGCTCCATGTACTGCTCATAAATAAACTCTGGAGCAATATGCTCCAGAGTATTTGCTCCTGGGCTGGCCCTTCAAATGTCATGCCCAGGAGCAAAAAACTCCATAGTTTATTTGTGCTCATTAATCTCAAGTGAAGACATGCCGTGGGTGTAGTTCCTGTGATATCACTTATTCTGTGCTGATTTGCACCAGTGTAAGATCTGATCCATCAACCCTGTTTCCTTAGCTCTCTGCAGCCAGTGCTTTTTTGTTCATTTTCTCTTGCAAACAAGTGCTTCAGTGTAGGTGCCCCCAGTAAAATATAATTAGTACCTATGGTCAAGTGTTCTGGAGTAACCCTCAGTGTAACAAATGAGCATGTTCATGAGATCTTGGGGAAATGTTATGAAAAGGAAACATTTCTACACTTTAATCAAGTGAAGTGCTGAGTGCTTCTGCCAAATGGTCCATGCCTCTTGATTTCAGAGAGGGCTGACTCCCCAGCCCTGGCCCGATCTAGCCCTGGGAATGGGAAGTCAGCCCAACTGGGCTGACTCCCTGCCCCCAGGTGCTATCTAGCGCTGGGGATGGGAAGTCAGCCCAGCTGACTGACTCCCCATTTCCAGTGCTATGGTCGAAACATTTTGACTTCTGAAACGTTTCAACTAGCCTCATTTTGTTTAGAGGCTGTTTTGACGCCCTTTGTTTCGTTTCAATTTTGCTGTTTCGACCTTGAAATGAGTTGAAACAGTGTTGAAATGAAACAGCGGGCGAAATTTTGCACAGCCCTAATATAAATTGACCATCTTAAGGATTTGGCCGTGGATTTAGGGGCCTTGAATAACACTCCAATTTTATGCCAGTGCAACTTCATTTATTTCAGCATAGCTCCATCAGAACAAAGCTGGGGAGCTGTGGTTATAAATCAAGTTGTTTGTGGGTGCATGTACGCATTCATTAATGCACTGTAATTACGGTTTATTAAGTTAGTACCTGTAATAGCAGGTACTAACATAATCAGAGCTACTGTGCATTAGTGCAGATGAATGCTTTTTGTGTGTCACTTAATGCATATTGGACTTATTTACTGAGCATTAGCACATTAGCACAGTTTTTGCCAGCTGCACTAATGTGCAGTAGACTCAGTCCAGTGGGCATCAAACGTCTCATGTGGACGCTCCCCATGTCCTTCTTTTCAGTGTTAGGATCATAGGAAAGTAGGTCTGGAAGGGACCTCAATAAGGTCATCTAGTCCATTCCCCTGCTGAAGTTATCCCTGACTAAACCTTATTGATCATAAATAAAACCATTAACAGAATCAGTGGGCCAAAATCAACACTTATTTATACCAAGGTGAAGCCAGGAATAACAACCACAATAAAGACAGTGACGTAATTATGGATTAACATTAGCAAAACTGAAAGCCGGTTTTATCTGAGGGAGAGTTTCTCTGCTTCTAACACCTTTGTTCCTCCTCTCTACAGTGTTCTGTACACTCTCTTCATTTCATATGATCATGCTACTCTTCCAAGCTTGGTCTGCCATCTGACAAATGTTCCTTCTAATCGCCGCTTGAGCAGTTTTCATTGAAAACCTAATTATAAATGTGCCATTAAATCTCAAAGATAGTAGACTTCAACTTGAATTATAACTGCTGTTTGTAAATTTATTTTGGAGAGGTGGTTTATGGATGTAAAGTCCCTGGGATTCTGGAAGGCATCACACCTCTAGGGTGAGCGTAGTTAGCCACTGGATATCTCCCTCATGAGTCAGAAATCTTGTACAAATAGGTAAGGGCTAGATCAGGGGCAGGAAATTATTTCGTGTGGAGGGCCATTTACTGAGTTTTGGCAAGCCATCAAGGGCTGCATGACAGGCAGCCAGGGGTAGAGAAATATTAATTTTCTAAATTTTTTAGGGGCCTTGTGGGCCAGATACAATGGCCTGGCAGGCCGCATCCGCCCCACGGGCTGCATTTTGCCCGCCCCTGGGCTAGATCCTCTTCTACCTACTAGGTGCCAAAGTCATCTTAGGTATCTAAGTGCAATCTTTTCCCACCCTACCCAAGTTTCTGAAAAAAGCACTAACAAGTCTACTTCTATAACATGCCATCTTCTTAGCCTTATGATGGTGTCACAAAAAGCATTAAGAAGAAGAAGCAGAGCCAGGGGTAGATCCAGGATTTGGCAAAGGGAGGTACAGGACCAACCACTCCCACTGTAGGGTTGCATCCCTGCCTTCAGCCTTCTCCCCCCCTCCAACTGCAACAGCAGTCTCTGGGGACTTCTTAAAGTCCACAAAGCACATAAGAATCTGTACCTTCCCCTCCATGCTAAGAGGCACATCTTGACCTAAGAACTGCCATTTACTGGATCAGATCATAGGTTCATTTTGCTCAGTATCCTGTGTCACACTGTGCCAAAGAGTGGATGCTGAAAGGGAGAGTGAAATGGGTATGACCAGGGTTTTTTTTCACCGTTTCTCTCTCACTTGTAGCATTTAAAGTCTAGGAAATTCTAATTCAGGCTTTACCCTAATATTCCCTCCTCTACCTGCTACTGTTCTCCCCCTCCCCCCTTGCCCCATCCTTGGGGGTGAGGAAGTTTGAAAGCTGCTCCTGTCCTCTCCAGCTGGTGCACCACTGGGAACAGTAACAGCTGTAGCTGTCAGGTGCTCCAGGGGGTGGATTCCACCAGCCTGCCTGGTTGCCTAGGGAGCAGGCATGGGAAAGGGAAACCCTCTGGCCATCACCTCTCCTGCTTTCACTGTTCCCAGCTGAGCCCACCCTAGGATCTGCTTTGAAGTTTTATCCCACCCCAGACTGGGGGGAAAGCAGCAGCAGCAGTAGGAGGGGTGAGGAGGGGAATAGTAGAGAAGGGGATGTGTCTGAGCATGAAGGGGAAGGAGGGGGATTCTTACATGCTTTAGAGACTTTATAAATGTGTCCAAAGGCTCTTGGGCTGGATCCAGTACAAAATGGGGGTGCAGCCACACCACTGCACCCCCTGAAGATCTGCCCCTGAACGTGTCTACTGGTTTCATAGATTTCATAGACATTAGAACTGGAAAGGACCTTGGAAGATCATTGAGTCCAGCCTCCTGCCCAAAGGGGAGGAAATCAGCTGGGGTCACAGGATCCCAGCAAGATAAATGTCCAATTGACTCTTAAAGGAATCCAGAGTAGGTGCTTGCACCACCTCTGGTGGCAGTCTGTTCCAGGTCTTGGGGGCTCGGACTGTAAAGAAGTTCTTCCTTATGTCCAGCCTGAAATGGTCTAGGAGAAGTTTGTGACCGTTTGACCTTGTCATTCCCTGGGGCAGCCTGGTGAACAGACATTCCCTCAGATCCTGATGTACACCTGTTATATACTTACAGGCTGCCACCAAGTCCCCCCTGAGCCTATGCTTTTGCAGGCTGAAAAGTCCCGAAGCTCTCAGCCTCTCATCATAAGGCCTGTTTTCCTGCCCTTTGATCATGCGTGTGGCTCTCCTGTGGACTCTCTTGAGCTTCCCCACATCCTTTTTAAATTGTGGAGCCCAGAATTGGATATAGTACTCCAACTGTGGCCTCACCAAGGCTGTGTACAGTGGGAGGATGACATCCTGAGATTTGCTGGAGATGCAAGCTGCAATGTCATATCACATTGGTGGCTCATATTCATCTTGTGGTCAATCATGACCCCCAAGTCCCTTTTGGCCGTGGTGCTAGCAAGCATAGCACTGCCAAGCCTATAAGTATCCTGCAGGTTTTTCTTCCCAAGGTGGAGTACCTTGCATTTTTCGGAGTTGAAGGACATCAGGTTTTCATCTGCCCATTTTCCAAGCCTGTCGAGGTCAGCCTGGATCATCATTCTGTCCTCAGGTGTAGATGCTTTACCCCAAAGTTTGGTGTCATCAGTGAACTTGGCCAGTCTGCTCCTGACACTAATGTCCGCATCATTAATGAAGATGTTGAAAAGGATAGGCCCAAGGACAGAGCCTTGAGGGACCCCACTGGTCACGGCACACCACAATGATTGGCTTCCATCAACTACCACTCTATGGGTCAGACCTTGAAGCCAATTTCCCAGCCAGTGGACTGTGATGTAGCTGAGGCCACAGTTTGCCAGTTTCTCTATAAGACGATCATGGGATACCAAATTGAAAGCTTTTTTAAAGTCAAGAGATATGTCGTCAATCTCTTCTCCCTTGTCCAGGTGATATGTCACCTGGTCATAGAAGGAGATAAGATTGGTCAAGCAAGACCTACCCTCAACAAATCCGTGCTGGCTATCCCTCAAGAAGTTGCCTCCAGCCAGTTTGTCAAGAATGGTCTCTTTGATGATTTTCTCCAAGATCTTCCCGGGGATGGAGGTCAGGCTGATGGGCCTGTAGTTCCCTGGACCTACTTTCCTCCCTTTCTTGAAGATAGGCACCACATTGGCCTTCTTCCAATCCTTGGGCACTTCATCTGAGCACCACGAGTTCTCAAAGATCCGTGCCAGTGGCCAAGGTATGATGCTTGCCAGCTCCTTAAGTACCCTGGGGTGTAAGCTGTCTGGGCCAGCTGACTTGAAGGTATCCAACCTCTCAAGGTGTTCCTTCACATGGTCAACATTGACGTGGGATAATAGTTCTCCCTTGGCCTGGCCATCCCATACCATATTGGGCAGGGCCGTCCCCTGGGGCTGTTGAAAGCAGGTTGGCTTTTTTCCTGGGTGTTGGTTGTCAGTTGACCCATATGGTTTAGGAGGAGTCCAATGTTACCCTTACTTTTCCTTTGGCTCCCCACATATCTAAAAAAAGGACTTTTTATTATCCTTGATATGTGTAGCCAGTTGGAGTTCAGTCGCAGCCTTGTCTTTCCTGGTTCGCTCCCTACAGGTCCGGACTAGTGCAGAGTACTCCTCCTATAGGGTGGATCCAGCCTTCCATCCATTATAGGCCTTTCTTTTTAGATGCAGGAGGTCCACTAGTTCCCTTCAGAGCCAAGGGGGCTGCTGTGCCCTTTTGCTGCCTTTCCTCTGAGATGGGATGGACATTGCTTGAGCTTCCAGTACCTCTCCCTTGAGGAGCAACCACTCTTCCTGAACACCCCTTCCCTTTGTGTCGTGGTCCCTGAGGGCTTTTCCAACAAGCCTCCTGAGCTTGTCAAAGTCAGCTTTCCTGAAGTCGAGGACTTCTGCTTTGCTGACTGACTTGCCTGCTTTACGGCAGATGGTGAAGCTGATCAGCTCATAGTCGCTGTCTCCCAGCTTCCCTTCAATCATTAAGTCACTGATTAAGTCATCCCCCATTGCCAGTACCAGATTGAGAAGTGCTTTGCCTCTTCTCAGTCCATAGACTTCTTGAGCCATACAGAGCTCATCCACACACATGAGGAAGTATTGCAACCGTTCGGATGTGGCTGAGCCCTCTTCCCATGAGATGTCAGGGTAGTTGAAATCTCCCATGACAACCAGGCACTGGAAGCATGAAGTCTCAGCTAGTTCCCTAGTGAATTCCTGATCAAGCTCTTGATCCTGTCTAGGAGGTCTGTATTAGACCCCCACCATTGTGTCCCCTGTGCCTTGTTCGCCATGAATTTTCATAAATGTTAGGGTCGGAAGGGACCTATTAGATCATCGAGTCTGACCCCCAGCCCTTGGCAGGAATTAGTGCTGGGGTCAGATGACCCCAGCCAGGTGTCTGTCCAATCTCCTTTTAAACACCTCCAAGGAAGGGGACAGCACCACCTCCCTTGGAAACGTATTCCATATTTTGGCAACCCTCATTCTAAAGAATTTTTTCCTGATGTCCAATCTGCATTTTCTCTCTTCCAGTTTGTGGCCATTATTTCTAGTAACCCCGGTGGGTGCCCTGGTAAACATTGTATCCGCTATTGCTTGCTGGTGCCCCCGATGAGTTTGTAGGTGGCCACGAGATCACCTCTCAGCCTCATTTTGACCTAGAGAGTCTCCAATCGTCCCCGCAGGGTACCAATGTCAGCTTGCAGGGATACGTAGCTTTCCTTGATATAGAGACCAACCCCCTTGCCCCTTTTGCCCACACAATCTCTCCTGTACAAGGTATAGCCATTTTACCTGTGGCCCAGTCATAGGTGGAGTCCCACCAGGTCTCCGTTATCCCTATGAGATCGTAATCCTTTTAGTTTAGCAGGAGGACCAGTTCCTCCTGTTTGTTCCCCAGGCTCCTGGCATTGTTGTACAGGCATGTAAGTGTCCCATTAAGAGCCCTTGCCTTTCCTACAGATCACTCTGGGGCTGGAGTAAGGGTGGGTTCCCTTTGAGTGCCTTAGTCTGCTGGGTTTACAAAAACTGCCCAGTGGGCTTGTAGTGGTGGTACTCCCCCACCCCCCAGCAGGCTCAGTTTAAAGCCCAGTTGAGCAGGTCAGCAAGTCTAGCTGAGAAAAGCCTCCTTTCCAGCAGAGTGAGGTGGAGGCCATGTCTTCCCAACAGCCCACTGCCTTCCTCACCAAAGAGTGGGCTGTGATTGTGGAAGCTGAAGCCTTTGTTGCAACAAGTTCTCAGGGGCTCAAGCAGGGCAGAATAGGATTGTACTGAGATGTTTAAGTGAAATCTGACACTCAAGAGAAGTAATAGGATCTGAACCTAAGACTCCAGAAATCACAAGACTAGTTTGACTCAGCAAGGCTTTTCCAAACACACATACATTCATTATCAACATTTTAGCTTGAATCTGTCTTTGAGATTGATGGTTAATTTGCTACTGCTAACACTAGAGGTAGCCAAAGTTCCATGGTAGAGATGCTTTAACTTTCAAGTCAATGCTTTCCAAAGCTTTCTTATTCTTATCCCTGAGCCTGAGGAAGGGCATGTGTGCCCGAAAGCTTGCAGAAAAAGATTTTTTTTTTTTGTGATTTCTTACTTGGTCTAATAAAAGGTATCATCTCTGAACCAAGAGTTCTAGAGTTTGACATTTCTTTTTGTCTCAGACCAACACGGCTACCAAATACACTCCTTCTTATTCTTGTTTCACTTTTTTGTAGCAATATGGACATTCTTTTTCCCTATTTAAAATGCCATGGCTCAAGTTTTGGTATTGCATATGATCCCAAAGTTGATGTTTTCAGTAACTTTTATGAATATTCATGTATAATCAAGTGTCTATTTATATGGTCCTCTGTATCTGAGTAATTTAAATTTAAAGATATGGAAAGATTTCTTAATGTCAAAGATGAGAAATATATTTGGACCTACAGAAGAGACTGCACTGTTAACCCAGTACTTTAAACCAATTAACTAAGGTGACCTACAAAGTGATACTGTATGCAGAGTATATATATCACTATCCATCTGTTGGAAAAGAAAAAAAGATTTGTTTCTCAGCTAAATTATAGCTTTGGACAAACAAGGTTTGTGTTTGATAGACTGGACAACTTAAATGGCTGTGCTGTAAACATATTGAACATGCCATTATTTTTAACTACCCATATAATGAACAAGCAGCAATTAAATTAGTTTATTTGTGTGTGGAAGTAATCCACAATGATAGTCTACTTTTCTCTGTCTCTCTCTCTCCCCCTAATTAATTGGTGCCTTAAATAATTATAAATAAAAAGCACTCATACTTGGACTAAACTCTCAGCTTTACTTTATGGCACATTTAAAGGCAGTAGAATTATTCGGGATTGACATGACTGTAAAGAATGATCAGAAATTGGCCCAGCACCTGTTAGCACCTTCCCATTGCTAAAGCAACCAGAGCATGTCTGCATGTGCATTTACACTGGCTTACATTTACTATGCAGTCAATTACTGAGGGAATAGGCAGGTGTCTACATGTGCAGGCATTAAAGTGTATTAATGCTGTGTGGGGGCTGACTTAGGGCTAAAGTTAGGTGCACAGCAAGGTGTCTACACGCATGAACACCTCATGCTGCCTGAGTCTGGAGGAGCACGGCGACCACCCACAGGTGGCAGTGGCAGTGTCAGCGGGGGGCGGGGCATGGCGGCAACGAGTGGGGACCACCTGCAGGCGGCCACAGTGATGTTTGTGGTGAGGGCAGGTCAAGTGGGGACTGCCCACTGGTGGCCGCAATGGTCTTGGCGGCAGGGAAAGCGGAGCGGGTGGTGAGTGCCAAGTGCCAATCGGCAACCACTCGCAGATGCTGCTGGCAACATTGGCAGCAGGGGAGGGGTGGCAAGAGGCAACCACCTGCTGCTGCTGGTGGCCCATCTCAGCGGGGACACAACCAATTTTAGGGGGTGCACCTGCACATGCACCCGCTACTTGTCGCCAATATCTACATGTGCATTACTGAACAGTAACTAATTAGGCATAAATTTGATACCTGCATGATACAGATATCAAGTTTGCTCTCATGTTAGTGTACCTCAGCATATTTAGTGCACGGTACAGGTTTGCACATATAGATGTGCACCCATACTGCGCAGTAATTTAGGTTACTGTGCTGTAAATGTGCATATGTAAACATGCCCCCCTAAGATTTGTAAACGTGCCCAACTTCATCAGCTGTTGTGACCATTATAAAGCCACTCTTCCTACTAATGCTACTGCCAGAGCTTCCTTGTTTGCTTTCTTTATTGGTATGTTCACAGCAGCCATATTCTCTGCATTACTTAGTTTGTGATCAGAACTCCTTTTAGTCACTGGAATTACTCAGAATGGTTTGAATAGTTGGTATTTTGTTCCTTTAGAAAACATGATTTATTACTGTGTTACTCCAGTGGAGTTGTACCTCATTTATATGCTGTGGCTTGTCAGCTCTTTCATCTTTTCCATTATTTCTAATCCTGTTCTCAGATGCTTAAGCCCCCAAGTCCAGTGTAGTTTTGATAGGTACCGGGCTAAGCTATCAGAGATAGTTAGGGTAACCATATTATTTTAAAGGAAATCTGGGACTCTGCCCCTCCCCACCCCCCCACACCTTGCTGGTCTGCCTCCCTGCTGGTCAGCAGTGGGGGAATGTTGGGGGAGAGACTGTCCATGCAGAAGTGGGGTGAGCAAGGCCAGGAATACAGGTGACTGGGGCTCTGCTGGAAAAGAGATAAGGAGAAGGAGGAGGAGGGCTGAGCCAGAGGCTTCTGCAGAGCAGGGAGAGAGGTAACCTATTCCGTGGGAATTGTGACTGCAGCAAGTGTGCGCATGCGTGTGTGTGCGTGTGCGTGTGTGCATGTGCATGTGTGTGTGTGTTATTTTCTCCCAACAAAAGGAGTACATTCTCTTGCAGTATAAATCTTATGAGAACTCAGTAGGCAGGATGGAAATAAAAGCTGTGGCCTTTATACGTGCTTGGGGGGGAGAGGCATTTTAATTAGAGTGGCTTTCATTTGATGAGCTTTAGTTAAAGCACTCCCGCTGCCATTTTGAAATGCGGGGACACTGAATACATGTGATCCCAAGGCTGCTGGAGTGTCCTAATTACCCATGCGGCCCTCTACAGCTCACTAAAACTCATTAAGCGGCCCTCCACCAGAAATAATTGCCCGCCCCTGCTTTAAGGTGTCTTGCAAAACTTGAGGCAGCTAAAGTTACTTGTCCCTTTTGAAAATCTTGACCAAGATTTCCAAATGTTCTGTCTATGTAACTGACTGAACAAATGGGGAAAATGATTAGTTCTGACCTCTGGAAAGATATGAACCAAAAAAGAGACTTGCTGGGAAGGAGATTTAGGAAGTTGAAACTATGTGAATACATTTATATGCCACACTTCCCAATTCTTAAGCCACTTCTTGTTCAACTTTTTGTTGTTATACAGATTGTGAAAAATAATCCAGGTTTGCTGTTGGATCATCTCCAAATTATTTGTATCCACTTGACTATACAGGAAAAACTGTAAGGGACCTTTTAAACCATGAGTTCTCACCACTATGTGACACATGTTCTTCACTTTCTTTAACTCTTTCACTGGGGGCAGCTCCCAAAGATGAGAAGGTAACTTTAAATTTCCTGTGCAAATCCCAGATTTTCACGCATAACTTTACATAGCAAGTTTCATATCCCTCAGACAATCACATTTCAGATTGCTTAAAGATTTTGTAATGGGAATTCTTCAGTTATTTGAAAGCTGTTCTGCTTGAAAGAGAAGCATATTGAAGTGGGTAATCTATTTTTGTGGTGCATTGTTTTGTTGTGGCCACCGGGTTTCAGATCTAGTTACCACACTGTTGGAAAGCTGGAGATGAAAGTCCAAAAGGATGCAGTGGAGAAGTGCAAGCAATGAATGTTGCCTAGACTGGAGACAGTTTAGAGATGAGCACTGAGAATTGTTACAGTGCTGGGAAATCTGATTTAGGAGGGAAGTTTTAAAAAGCTAAATATAGCTTAAGTCTAGGGAAGGAGATGATATAATGGTCTCCTTTTAAGGGTATAAACATCAAAAGCAGTTTAGAGTGGTAAAACCAACATAATCAGGAATGAATGGATCAAATTAAGATGAGATAAATTAACATTAGAGAGAAGTTCTTGAGCGTTAGCTCTGTTAGACTATTGTACTCCAAGAGAAAAGGTGGAAGGTCCCATTGCTTGGGAAATTTAAAACTTGCCTGTACAGCTGTACAGTAAGAATCTTTTTTTCTCTTGTTCTGTTCTATTCAGGTTCTTAGACTCTACTCATCAGTTTGGTATAATATTTCCTTCCATAATTAGGAACATTAACAGATGAATATTGTCTAGCAAATATGGTTGCTCCTTTACCAGCCCATTAGGGGGGTGGGGATTGTGTGCATGTGCATATAAAGAAACATTGCTTTCTTTTTGAGGAAGGTAACGTGTATGTCATTCTGTGACAGATTGGAATAGGCTGGTAGAGGATGAACTAAATGATCTTGTGTTTTCTTTCCACAACTCTGGTTTCCATGAACCTTCCAGTTCATATTCATGTTCATGTTGTGAAGAGTGTTTGTGAGGAACAGTTGAAGGTAGCACCATGTCTTAGAGAGTTTTAAATTTGATATGCTAAAATGTTTTAATTTACTGAAAATTAATATGAGAAAAATTAATATAACAAAAAGTAATATTGTAGGCTTTTAGATTTCCCATACTGAATGTTTTCTGTTTTGGGGTAGTGTAGTTATCTAAAGTTCTCACCAGAGGGTGCAGTGGACTTTTATAATAATAGTTTCAACAGCTGGCATACTGCAATATTGAATGAGCACAACATGCTATGCACCATTCTGTTGCAGCCTGGTTAATTATAATTTATCCTGTGAAGCTGAGTGCTTTGAATGTTACATTGTACAGAGATGGCCTTTTTTTCCTCATGTATCTGTTAAATAAATTTCCTTAACTATTTTTGGTGGTATTTAAAGGAGCCCAATTCATTTTATAAGGACAGAGACATAAACATTTGCAAGACATGATGAAGTGAATTTGGGTTAATGAAATCTTGAATTGAGCATTTTGGACCCCAAAGCATTGTTCAGAAGTCAGTGAGTTTTATACAAATGCACATATTCTGGGGTTTTAGGCCCTGGAACCTCTGGAAGACAAAATTAATTTGATTAAGCCCAAGGTGGGAGTTCAGGAGATGTGGGTTAGATTCTTAACTCTGCCAGGGATTGCTTACATGACTTCTTCTGAGTCACTTAACCTCTTTGAGCCAAGAAATGAACATAATGATAGTGATTAATACATTGTAAAATTAGTATAATAGCCACATGACAAAGGTGGAGATTTAGGAATACCTAGCAGTCCTACTATGGAAAGTGTTATGGAAGTGCAATACACTGTTTAGTTTTCTTTACTGAGCTTGGTAGTTTGGTGTCTTGGTTAGTAGGACTATGAGAAGCTTCAGTCCCTGATTCAACTCAGCCCAGTTCGGTGGCCAAATCTCCAAATCTGAATTGAATCAAGAGACCCTTTAATCTCTCTGAAACAAATCGTAACCCTCTGAATTGATTTGGAAAGATTCAGAGATTTGGACACAATGCAGCTTTAAATGTTTTTTCTACATACCTCAGGGTACCAAGTGGCTCGTCAGTGCTGCAATGTTGGGGCAGATGGAGCGTCCCACAAGAGCATGGGGGGATCCCCAGCACACTCGGCAGCAGAGCTGGAAGTGGACCAGAAGCACTTCCAGGTCTGCTGGGGAGCACAGAGGGGCAACCCCCCCCCCCCCCCCCAGCTCGGTGACTTGTGCATCCTGGGTCTGGGGGGGGGTACCCAGGGTCCCCCTGCAGCTGATTGCTGAACCAAAGGGGCGTGGGGGGGCAGCATGCTCCCCAGCAGGCCCAGAAGTAGCCCAGAAGTACTTATGGTCCACTTCCAGGTTCGCTGCTGAGCATGTGCCCAACACCCCCCTGCACTCCTGTGGCACGCTCCATCTGCCCCAGCATTTCAGCGTTCACAAGCTGTGCCTAGTACCTCAAGGTATGTAGAAAAAACATTTAAAGCTGTGTCTATGGCTGAATCGCTGATTCTCCAAATCAGCGTCGAATCTTCATATTTGGATTCAGCCGAATCTAATTGGAGACAGTGATCTGAAACAATGAATCAAATCACTGTCCCCAATTTAGGCCGAATCTGAACCAAATATGGCCCATTTCACGCACCCCTATTTATTAGGCATTGGGGAGGCAGGAGCTCCAAATCCTATTCCTGTTTCTACCCTTGGCTTGCTGCATGACCACGAACACTTCACCCCTCAGGGCCTTTGTATCCCTTCTCACTGTTGTCTCTCTCTTCTGTCCAGAATATATATAGTGTGGACCCCTGCCCCTGACCATATACACACATAACCCTTCCCTTACACTGCAGTGTTATTTTAAAACCTCACCATTAATACACATGGCACTTATATACATGACACATTGCTAGACCCTAGTCTCTCAGGAGCAGACTTTGTAGAGTAGTTGCCCCAGACTAGCTGTTCCTTCCATTGGGACACACCTATCCTACTAAGCATGTGTTTCACAAATCATCAGTACTTCTGCAGTGGAAATAATGAACTATATAGCCACCCTTCTCTGCCACAGAGCCCTGATTATAGATCTGTATTTCACATCTCCTTGTACAGTGGACCCTGATCGCAACTGTAGCCTCCAGGTATGGCACAGATCTATAAAAACAATGAGTTGCTATTTGAATTTATATGAAAAGAACCTTGACTTTGGACCCCTTCAGATTTTTTTTTTCCTCAGAAATCATTACTAAGTCATAGTAAAATCTGCAGGGATAGGCTGTTTCTGTCATGAATGAAATGATTTCATATGCTGAACCTCAGTATTACCAGTGTCCTTTGTCCCCACTGGAGCGGTGATGTGTTTTTGCTTGAGCTGATCAACATAATCCTGAACCTGAAGGCACAAAAAGATAAGTTTTTGTGTTAATTCCCTATTTGGCCACAGAGAAATGATTTTAGGGCCACATTTTCAGAGGGAACCCAAACAGTTTCCGTGGCTTATGCCGGTATAACAAGCTCAGAAGGGCTCACAAGCACCCCCTTATGTTGGAATAGCAGCCTTAGAGAGGAAGTTAGCTCTGAAAGCCTCACTATTAATATAAGTGGCACTCTAACACTGTGCATTTTTAGACCTTAGTTTCATGGGAACATACTTTGAAGATAAGCTGCCCAGGCTGCCTGTTTTTTCCCCTGGGACATACCCACCCTACTAAAGATGTGCTTTGGAGTTATTAACAGTTCCATAGTGGGAAATAGCAGATAAGTTGGCATGGCAGGATTTGATTTTTATAGATAAGTGTTGATAATTATTGATTTTACCTCACACTCACAGCCTGACAAAAAATATTTTGATCATTAATAATCAAAATTTATACAAGAGGGATGTCAGAAAAATGATGCCTGATGGAGTGTGGGGGGAAAAAAGGGTAAAGGGAAAAAAACACACCAAAATGTCTGCCTCAAAATTTTGTTTTGATATTTTCTAAATGATATGGTTTAGCTTTTCCCTTTTTTAAAGTCGCTTCTTATTTATTTTTAATTTATTTATTTGTATTTATTTAAAGCTTTGCGTAATGCAGAAAGTTACACTTTAAATGAATTTTGCTTAAAATATTTTGATCAATCAAAAATTAATTAGAAAAAATATTCCATGGGGCATGTTGACATTTTGGGTTTTGTTCTGAATCAAAACTAAACCCGTTTTCAAACCTTCAAAGTTTTCCACAGTAGAATTTTTGTTTCTTGGTTTGGTAACTGTGCTTTTGGTTTTCCCCCTGCTGCACAGCAGAGGGAAGTATAAGATCCACTGAAGCCACTAATAATAAGAAAGGGAATTTTTGGGGGGTGTTGAGGCTTGGAAGAGGTTTTAATTAGGTGTAATCTGACAGATCTGGTGGTGAAGAGAAAACATGGAGAGAAAAAGCCATTTAAGCAATGCTGTCTTCCTTCGATCTAATATTGTTATGATTTCCTTGTGTCAACTTTGATAAATAAATCTGTAATTACAGCTCATGAGGGTGCAGCTGTGCAAAGCCTTGCCATGAATATGTTCCACTGCCAATGGTCAGTGAAAATACCTCATAATCGCTAAGTATCACTAACGTCTTAACTGGTAAATGAGTAAATCTTCTGATGCTTTTACTGCCAGCAGTGTGAATCAGTTATGGCCTATCCAAAACACAGATTAATATTCTCTTCTGAGAAAAATTATTGTTATCTGTAGGACACCTACATGTAATTTTTCTGTTCCAAGGAGCATCCAATGTAAGCAGACAAAAGAAGTATTACTATTGCAGGTGCAGGATGGAAAAAAGTTTTCTCATCCTATAAGAATTTCTGAGATTTCACAGACTCTTTTTTTTCCTAATTGGGATGAAAAGTGGAAATCTTTAAACTTTTTGTGAATAGAAAATCGGAGAAACAGAAATTGGGAGTTTATATTCTACTGGAAATTTTTCTTTTAATTTTGAAATATTTCATTTTAATATCAATTTTTCCCCTTTACCCTGTAAATTACCTTAGATTTCTAGACAAAAAGTTATTTTGACCCAACAAATATAAATTTTCTTTTTAACATGTCAGAATGTTTCAATGATTTTGAAATGCTAAAAAAAATTAAACTGTGAAATCCATTAAAAATAATTCTTTCCTGTGAAAAATCAAAACAAATCCTGATCTATGTGGCTCAACAATTCTTTTACTTCCCTATTCCACAGCTATTAGAAGAGAACTATGTCAAATGTATTTTTTACACACAAGAATGTTCATTTTAGATTGTAATGATCTTGGGCAGGGGACCACCTTTTTGTCTTTGTAGCCACTAGCCACTATTACAATACAAATACTAATACAATCAATAATTAATAGTGGAGGCTTGGATCATATTCCCTGACACCAAAAATCCTTATGTAGAGCAAGTTTAATCATACAAAACTAAATGCATCAAATAAGCACAATTTTTGGTCAGAGCTTTCATTTCATTTTGCCTGTGAAATATAACAGATGTACCATCATCACCACACCAGTAAATACATAACATGAGTGTAAATTGTATTTGTATTGGCAGAGTTAAAGTAAATAACATTTTGAAAGTGTGCACTAGCAGCAGATCAATCACTTGGGCTGAGAGTTTGATTGCTGTTATGAATATACAATTCAGTCTCAAGACCCTAATCCCAATTCCCAACCTCTAAATTAAGTAAATTACTTTGGCTCAGCTATTAGTTTATGTCCCACAGGAATATTAGATTTCGTCAACCTGTGAGGTTTGTGTCTCAGCTTGGTTTCATAGAGCAATGTACTGGTTGCCCAGGGAACCTCAGATTGAACCATGAGATTGATCATTGTGATTGATACATTTACCTGATGCTGAGAGTGGATACCAGGTAAGCAAGAAGTGGGAGCAAAGGAATAGCTAGAGTACATAGTAGCAGGATTCTCTTGCTATAAAAACAGAGTGATTATTTATTCATGTAGTGTGAATAAGTGAAGATCCATCAATAGGGTGCCACTTAAGGCTACTAATTCATTTTCAGTTAGACAGATACCATAAAAAGAATACCAAGATTTAAAATTATCTTTTTGGCTAGATGGTCCATTTGACTAGTATGGCTAATGAATACAGTTTCTATAGCCAAAAGCATGCTAAGGGAATGAGAAAAGAACAAGTAAGCTAACGTCCAGAGCTACTGCAAATGGGTACATAGTAGGCCTGTGCGAAGCTTAGGTAGCTAATTTGATACAGAGGAGATTCAGCCTGATTTGGTGACCGAATCTCCGCATCCGAATTTAATTGGGAGACCAATTAAAAGCTCTGAATCAATTCGAAGCATCTGAATCAATTCAGGAAAAGATTTAGAAAAGAATTGGTGATTTGGCCATAGACTAAACAGGCAGTTGGCAAGTCTGGGGTTGGTGGAGTGAGGAGGGAAGGGGCATGGGGGAGGGAGGGATTGGGGCTGTGGCTGGGGCGGGGGGGCGCATTACTCGGGGAGGTGGGCAGGGGGGTGTGGGATATGGCACCGAATCTTTCAGATCTGATTTAACCTAATCGAATTGGGACAGTGATTTGAATCTTTGAATCAAATCATTGTCCTCCGAGTTGGCCGAATCCAAATCCGAAGTGAATCCTTGCCACTTCTCACAGGCCTAGTATATAGCCACTGAGAATGGAAAGTCAAAGTATCCAGCCATGATGCTGGCCACATCATACCCTTGTATGCCATTAGCTAGAGCAGCGATTCTCAACCATGGTGCCATGAAGCCCTCCCTCAGGTGTGCCGCAATGCAGGTACTGCTGCTGGGGTGGCAACCAGGTAAAACTGGCTCACAAACCGGGCTGTGGATTATGCACACTCCAGCTGCATTAGGGCTCACTGGGCAACCTAATGCAGACGGAGCTGGCTCTAACTGCTGCCCTTCTGTAGTCCAGCTTCCCACCTCCAGTTCCACCTGTGTGCCTCTGTTTCTGGAAGGAGTGCTGGTGGGGGGTGGTGTGGACTGGGAAGCCAACTCCTACTGTAGGAGGATGGTGGGCACATGCTACAGCCTTTTCCAGGTTGGTTGTGCTACAGGGATGTAGGGCACCTTTACCTGGAGGTAGAAGCACTGAGTTAAGCACTGAGGTAGGCTAAGGCAGCACCAATAGTGGTTTTCAACCACGGTTCTGCCACATTCAGAAAAGTGGCAGAGGGGTGCCATGAGTGAAAAAGTTGAAAATTACTGGGCTAGAGAAGTTGGCATGTCATACTTATGCTAGCCCAATAGCTGTACACAGAAAGATCACCACTGCTATTGTACCTAAGACCCTGATTTGTGGGCACTAGCTCTTCCTTACCTCTCCTTAGAGGCGAGGTAGTTTTCTCTCTAAGATGATAGATGTGATATTCCCCAGACAATGATCAAAGGCTATCGTGGTCAAATTAAATATAAAATGTATATGGTGTACAGTGAAAGCGTTGGATAACAGTGAAGCAAACAGTTTGCACATTTTATCTCTTCTGGCACCTGGTTCAAGTTAGGCTATGAAGGTATGTTAAGTTTAGTTACAGTCTATAAAATACCTTGAATTATAGTATATTTCCCCTTGGCATCTCTTTGGTCTCAAGCCCTGCAGTGCTTGACCCATTCCAAGCAGAGTTTTATGAAGGATATAAGGGCACTTTGTTTTTCTTTGACATTTGCTATCTTTACACCAACAGGCTAATATACAGGTATGTTCACATGTGGATTCACTGTTCCATGCTTAAGGAGACATGTGCTTCTGTACTTCTTGCTTCTGTAGATTCTTTGCTTTTTTTTAGTTCCCTGCAGGCAAAGAAGAATTAGAAAATCCAGGTCCCAGGTCAAATATTAAACCAAGACAGATGTGCTTCTTACTCCTATATGGTTCCCAGATGACTCCTTGAGGATTTTTTAAAATCTAATATGACCGCTAATATTGATGTGTAGAGTTGTTAAGTGTTTTGAATCTACCCAAGTTACAAGAAACCTTTAACATTTCCATTTAGGAATGTGTTGTAGCCCTTCAATCTTCAACTTTTATGCATCCTAGGGATGTTTTTTGTCTCCTTTGTCAAGAATGTCATGTAGAATTATTCAACATGGATGTAATCTCTTCTGTATGTTTATGACACTATTGTTTAATTCTGTCTTTATGAATTCACAGTCATATTTGTTTTGATGGTATGGTGTAATTCTGCTCTCAAATGTATCAATGCAAAATGGCATCCCTTCACTCAGGATTTCTATTCCTTATGTGCTTTCAAGCTTAAAACTGAGGATTTATAGGACAAAAAAGGGGGGGAGTTGTCAAAGTGGGGAGCTTATTGGTTTTTATGCTGCTGGCCCTGGAGAACCAACACATTAAGAGAGTGGGAAATGGCACTAAATTCTGTTCAGTTTTGTGCACCCTCCATAAAGCAGTCTACTAACTTTAACCTCAGGTTCAAAGGTAAAAGTGAATGTGTGCGCAGGTAGAGGAGATGGGGAGAGTGGGTGAGGGAGCTGACCAGAAGTCGGAGAAGCTGGTCAAAGAGGGTCTGATGGACACTAAACCCAGGCATTCTTAGGTTTTATCTGCTTTCATTGTTGTGCTAATTTTAATTTTAAATCAGTTTTAAAAATGATTTAGCTAGACCAGTGATTCTCAAACAGGGTGTTGCAGCACACAGGGGGAGGGCACTCAGTGATAGCTCTGTTAGGTGTACAAACATTTACACATGATTCACAAGATAAGTCCAGAGATTTCAAATAGGAATCCTTAGTGTCAAAAAACTGTTGTGGTCTTTCAGAGTTGTTTGCAACAGAATAATTACTCTATTATTTTCCCATCATAAAAAAAAAAAACAAGTAAGAGGTAAGAGCTGGAATTTTCTGAGGGGAGCCTTGAGTCTAACCAGGGGTGCTTTGAATCTAGGGAGGTACTATTGCAGCCACCTGAAGGAGGGAGAAGGACTCTGCCACCCTCCAGGCTCTCCAAAGCCAGCAGGCTTTCCTGGGTAGGTACCACCAAAGGGTGATAATACAGGACATCCTTTGGCATTGAACAATTGTCTTTCCTTTTTTTCCCCCTTTTTTTTTGTTGGGATTCTTTGGAATTCAATGTTGTCTTTGTTGGGGGGTGGGCGAAGAGTTAAGCATGCTTTTTTGGGGGGGGGGAAGGGGGCAGAAAAGAATGGTAACAGCTGAGCCCTGATGGAAAATACGTGGGGGAACCAAGTAACAACATGCACCTGAATGAACGCACACTGAAAATCTATCAAAGACAGCAACAGAATACCACCTGTCTCCAATCTCTCAGGCTTGATCCTCAAAAAGAATTTATAAACCACTTGTCACAGACAAGCCTATGAATGCTCTTCTTCCTAATCTTTGAATTACTATGTATAGTAAAGGGTGGAGACCTGTCTTTGCACTGCAGGCAGGGCGCCCTACCAGTCTGCTATAGCCTTGCAGTGGAAGGATCTTGCTACACATCTGTTTTATGGAGATGTGGGGGGTTTCCTCCTAGCTTGCTTCTTTAGCCTGTTGGTTAAGGGCAAGCAACACTCAGAGGCATCCAAGCCCCAAGACATCCAGGCTTGGGACTGCATGTAGGATGCCTGCCATGACTTTGGAAGCATTTGAAATCCCAGGCTGAAAAGTCTGGGAAAGAGGATACTTGCTGCTGGGAGCTCCACATGGATTTGAACAATTGCGTTTTGCTCAATTGATAGGATTCGGAACTGATTTGGCTAATCTGACCTGGAATATGAAATTAAATTTAAAAAAAAATCAGTATGCTTGCCCAGTGTGGGCCAGGTGTTTTACAGTCCTGCTCTGTGTTGGTTGCATTCGATCAACTTCATAGCTGGTTTCTGTTGCTGAGCACGTGCTGCTTTTGGCAATAGTTTAATGATAGACAATGCATTTAGTGAGATGTCCTTTTATGTGATTATAAAACAAGGGGCTTTTTTCCCCCATGCGAATTGGGGGTAAAAACCTTGTCTTGTATTTGAGTAAACACAGTATTTAACTTAAGTCTTTCCTAAACATATATAAGCAAGATTTCAAGGCCACTATGGCTGAATGCAAGTACACCCTTAAAAAGGTAAGTGATATTCTGGGCTACTTGCACAAATGTTAGATCCTGCTTCCTCAAGATTGTAGACAGTTGTAACCCACAAAAAAATAACAGGTGGCCTTCCTTCACTTTATTCCAGTACCTTAGTGCTTAGGTCATTTATCCAGGGAGTGGGAGATAAATCTTCTTGGTCTCATTCATCCAGAGAGGGGTTTGGACTTACAGCTCCCACTTCTCAACAGTATCCTAATCACCATAAATTGAGGAAGAACATTTTTCATCCCTCCTACTACAGCCAGCCTACTGGATGTTCCCATAAGGGAAGATATCTGAGTCCAAGAGGAGTATAGGGTCAGTGAGGTGGACACTACCCTGGAAGAGAAGGGACTCTAAGTTCTAGCTCCTGAACTTCACAAGTGCTGAAAAACCAGCCCTGAAACTAATGGGAATTTTGTTGTTGATTTATTAAGTGTAAGACAGATGAGGAACAGTATTGCAAAGGAACCCAGGCCATGCAAGTATGTTAATACTCCCTATTGACAATGGGCATCAGCAGAAGGTAGAGCTGAAGAGTTGCTGAGCAGAGCTTAGCTCCAAATGCATGCAAGAGTAAACTGAGCTCTGCATATTTTGAGGCCTGCTTATCTACAAAAGGGTAGAATTTTGGTATAGATCCCAAAAAGGTGAAAGTATGATATGACCAGCAGAAAAGAAAAGTAGTGTCCATGTAGGAGTACGGGACAAGAGATCACTATTATTTGAACAATGCTGTGATGCAGCATATACTTTGACAGTAGCCTGCTTTTTAAACCATTACCAGAAGTCTGTCTGCGCATGCTCCACCTCAGAAGCAAGAGGGAAAACACTGATGTTCAAGCGAAGCAATGTTTGGAGTGATGGAGGAAGATCTATGATCCTGTTCTCACAAGTTTCCTTTCCCAGGAATTTGAAAGGGAGATAACATGTAAGGCAAAGACAGGAAGTACAAAGAGCAGAGGTTTTAGTGGGAGAGTAGTACATATAGAAATTCCTAGCCTGCTATGCTAATAGGTGAGATCTCTGGGTGGGTTCCAACTACCTGTGGACAAAAGTGCAGACATTTCTATTGCTTTATAAATCACTAATCTGCAAACTACGGAGGAGCAGGGATATAAGGCTCTCCTGACTGATGTCTGGGGGCTTCTAGAGGAGCTGGAAATTCCAGACATATTCCCTGGGTTATGTCCCAGATGAATGAAGTATTTCTTTAATTACTAGTGTGAAAGGGAAGAAAAATAGAAAGAATGAGGTTAGTGCTTGTTCAGAGCAAAAGTCTAAAGTGAACGTTCCCTGTCTGAGCAGATATTGTAATACTGGATGAGTGATTTATCTGGCTTTGCAAATTGACAAAGGAGATTTAAATTTCTCTCAAGGATCAAAGACATTGGCAGTGTTTGGATCAGAACAATTGCCAAGTCTATGCACATCACTGAAAGATCATTTCAGAAGTAGCAAAATAAAGGCCTTCACCTTCTATTTTCAGAGATGTTACATGGATTCAAATGTCTCCTGGAATATGCCCAAAGTCAGCATCCTTACTAGGTAAGAGTGTCTGTAGATTCAGGTTTCCAGACAATTGAATTGAAGGTCAGCAGTATTTTTTAACACTGATAGAGCCAGGAGCTAACCTCCTCATATTATCTTGTCCCAGCACCTATCAGTCTAGTCCAGATGTGAAAATAGATTCGAGATAGATGCATTCTGTGATCTGTGTTCTTCATTTACAAAGAGCAGTATTGGTCAACCTTTTGGCCCCCTGAGACAGATGAGTGACATGGGGCCAGTCTGTGGGCTGGATGGTGCCCTGGTGTCCTGGCACCACTCCCTCTTACCCTCTACATGTTGGGATTGAGTCCTGGGGTCTCAGCACTGCCTCCTGTGGGCCTCCCCACAAAAGGATTTGGCCATGGAGTTGGGTGCCACCCTCAGTTCGTGGGCCCAGAGATTTGGCAGCAGGGAAAAGGTGCCACCACACCCCTGCCAACAAATTGCCAGACCCATGGGGAAATCTGCAGGCCAGATGTCACAGAGCCGTGGGCTGGATCAGGCCTATGGGCCAGGGGTTGAGCACCCCTAACATAGGTCATTGATGGTCTACACAGGATGTTCCCTGAATTACCCATTTATGTTAATTGATCAATGTACTGGACCTAATGCAGAAAAATGTCCTAACTTCACATTTACATCAAATCCCAACAATTAACTGCTGCCACCACTTGGGAGTTCATCTACCAAACTACATTTTAGGCAATTGATTTAATAATCTGGCTTCTCCTTTTTGCACATACCAGTATAAATTGGGATTAAGTCAAATGAAGTCAATGATATTTCACTTGCATAAAATCAGTGTGGGAAGAAAATCAGGCCCCATTTCTTTGTTCACAGAGGTGTTTTTTTGAGGGTCCCCCCCTCTGTTCTTCTGTTTATTTATTTGACGTAAAAGCTGCTGCCAGACATTAAAACCCCACCCCGCACTTTACCAGAAGAAGCAGTATGTTACTTCAATTTGGCTTTGTAGTGTCTGTATAGATCAGGAGCTTCACTGGGGTTTTTTGGGGCACCAAAAAAGTCCCACTGAAGTGCCCAATATATACAGATGTTGGGTGAGTTGGGTCAAACTAATATGATGCCTCTACTGGCATTGTACTGAGCTCAGCATGGGAGCACAAGTTTAAAGTAAAGTGCCATTTTGTTTTGTTCTGTTTCTTAAACATCTGCAAGCAATTAAAATGTCTTTAAAGGTGAACTTAGATTAAAAGTGAATGGCTAAAATAGCCTGATAAAATTGGCTGGCACTGTTGTAGTTTTAGTGAACTTTACAGCATTCCTATATCTTCTCCCTCATGAGGTTCTAGATAGAAGACTATGCTTTGAAGGAGGGCTCTTTTCTATAAAGGAAGGGAGCTTTGATGTAGGAAAGAGTGGTTGATGTTGAAACTCTTGATATGGTTATGGTAGCATATATTCAGTTTTAGACCTTTGTGACTTGACTGGCTTGATTGGATTTGCTCCCAATGACATGGCAATAAGGGAGATCTGAATTGGGACCTAACAATCTATAACATCCAAAGGCAGTGGAATGGGACAACAATTTCCTGGTTTTACCATATCCACTGACAGTGTTTAGCAACAGGGCCTCTCAGTGCCATTTGTTCTGTTCCCATGTTGCTAGTTTGTCCTCTCTTGTCATCCCTTAAAGCATCTATTGATAGAGTTCTGCTAGACATTCATGGTTTTGGATCATAATGTGATTTATTCAGTTCTTAGCTAAATGATGTGTTTCTTTAGATAAGTCCTTTAAAAACAGTTGTTTAAAAGTCAGCAGGAAACCCCCAGTGAATTGCCAATACAATCTGACAGGTTTCTGTTCCTCTGATAAAAGATAGTGATGTACTCCATGGAAAACTTAAGATCTTTGAAAGCAATAATAAATCTTGTCTCTATGCTTCAGTTTTTGTAACACGCCTTCTGTAATTTTGAAACCAGGAGAAAAACTAAGACTTCATTATAAATTTATAAAGCACTTTGGAAGACCTTAAGTTCCTTTCCCTGGGTATGACTTCTAAATTCATCTAACACAGTAGTCTAGTGGTCTGCGTTACAAAAAACGTAGTCAAGCAGAAAGCAGGGTAGATTTGCACTTTGTAGGCTAAGTCAGAGGTGAATGACACAAGTTTTTGTTAGCCCAAGATCCCTTCATCAGATGCTGTGAAAGTACATGCACAGGGCAGTATATCAAATGGAGTGAATGATTTGAATACAAGAGAGAGAAGGGAGGGAGGGGCAGGAGAGTGGAGAGGGTGGGCATTGCTGAGAGGCAAACAAGTAATAAACGTACAGAAACAGATTACAAAATGGGGATGATTTCTTATGTCAAATAAAGGGGAGACAAAGGGGTTATTTTGGGTGAGCTGGGTCCAACTAATGTGATGCCTCTTCTGGGCATGCACTGGACTCAGCACGGGAGCACTCCAAGTTTAAAGTAAAGCACCACTTTGTTTTGTTTTTTAGATGATTTCTTGTTCCACAATTTCTTTTCTATTTGAGTTGGCTTTTAAAGTGTTGCTGTCTAAGACCAGCTACTCTGAAGTCAGCAATGGACTGTTCAGGAAGGTTAAGGTGTTTTGCTACAGGCTTTGCGTGTCTTTTGGAACTGGTATCAGATCTTTGTTCTTTCATGCTTACATGTGGGGCTCACCCCATCTGTGTAATGTAGACAGCAGGTAATGCATATATGACACTGGTACAGGTACAGGTGAATGAACCTCGGATGTTATAATCTGTGTTATTTGGTCCAGTGATGACGCAATTTATGTTAATGAGGGGGCACAGATTGCATCTGGGTCTGTTGCATGGCTTGGTGCCTTGGTGAGAATAAGAGTTGGTAGTCTGTTACTTGAGAACCCCCTTTGTGTTGGGGGTGCTCTCTGTAAACCAGGATGGGATTGTCCCCTATGGTTACCTTGAAACAGTTGTCCTTTTCTAGGAGGGCTTGGAGGTAATTTCTAGGAGGTCATTAATGATGTGTCCAACATGTTCAAGATGGGTGCTGTACATGACAGCCAGAGGGATTCTGTTGTCAGTTGCTTAAACCAATGTTAACACTACAAGCTTAACCACACTGCCTTTTCTGCTAAGGTCAAGTAGTCTTTAGCTGGTCACAAACATTTTTTTTGGTTGTTTTGTGATGCAAATTTGTTTACATGATACAGCTGAATACTGAGAAGAATCTGAAGCATGAAATCTTAGATGGGTGTAAAAACAATATTATCTATTCTAATAACTTGAAATACCATTGCCAAACTTGATACAGTCCTATAATCAGCCTGTAGTTTATTTTCATTTTTTTTTTACTCTTGTTTAGAATACGTGGCTACTGATATTTGGATCCTCAGCTAGTTAGTAAATTAGCATATCTCAATTGACTTCAAGACAAGAGCTGTGAAGTTCTAGATGGTGAAAGATTTATTACAGTTACTAATGCAAAGAACACTGACTGTTCTCAATTAATGCTAGTGAATTATATAAATTATTCCATCTGCAGAGGTTAAAGAAGAATGTACTTAATTGGAAAGAAGGGTATGGAGATATATGGTAAAAGCACTATATACTGAATGGTAATAAGGTCAAAGATAACTGATATTCAGGCAGACAACTGGACATTCTTTTTTGTCCTTACCTGTAGTACAAAATTATTCAGCCCTGTTCAGGGTTAGGGAATCCAAAATTTGAGAAGATCCATCTCTTTCTGAGGGGATGTGCTGTTCTGAAACTATCACAGCTGTGGTGTTAGGTAGGTCTCCAAAAACCAACAGCCAGAGGCTGCTCTTTGTGGCTTTCATCCAAGCCCTGTCTGTCCCCTCAAAGCTGCCCCGGCAACTTCCCAGCTCTGCTCATTGCTTCAAAGCCTTCCGCATGGTATGGCAAGTTTTCAGAGGGCCTTCAGTGGAACATGATCTTAACAGAATCCTTGTTATTAGAAAATTTTCCTAGCAACAGTCTCTCTCTTCCTCTTCCTCTCTCCCTAGCCTCTTTTGAGCTTTCTTATCCCAGTGCAAACTGTGGTTGTGGTTAGGATGACCCTTCCCCCGAGGCACATTTCATGTTCTGTGATCCCTTCATTACCCGGCAGGGGCAGGTAATGGCACAGTAGCACTCTGTTACTCTCAAACTAAAAATGTAACCACATTTTAACCAAAATGCTCCAAACTGTCACACCACTGAAATGCAAATGAGGTCTGGTTTATCAAGTCAGTTTTCAAGAATTGCCAGCAGATGGCTGTACTCTTCCTAGGTGGGGTCATCCCTGTCTAGAGTTCTCCAGCATCTCTGGGCCACTCTTCCTTCTGTTCACTCCTTTCTGTGGAGCAGTAGTTCCCAAATGTTTGGACCAATGAACCACTGTCAACCCTCAGCATTTCTTGTGGATCACCTTGTAGCCTTATCATCAACTTAAGAGTTGGAAAGGGAGGAAAAGGGGTGTGATTTGTAGACCTTGCTTACCACAGTTTGGGAGCAATTGCTCTAGGTCTCCAGGCAACAGCTATTACATTTAGATAGGCAGTGGTTCCCAGTGGTTCTTAAATCAGTGGTTCTCAGTCTTTTTAGACTTGAGGAACTCCTTCTTGACTTGAGGCACCTCTCCAGAACTTTTGTGAATCGAGTTGTACTTCATTTCAAAAACGAGTTTGAAACTTATTTATTAGAGAGCTTGTCTCCTTGCAGAGGGGCCAGGCAGTGGCTAGGAAGGGGCAAGCCTGAGCTTGCACTTATCTCCTTACATATCACAGCACCCTTCAAAAGATCTTGCAGAACTCTGGTTCAGAATAACTGAATTAGACTGTAGAACCTGCTTCCAGGGTGTGATATGTAAGAGATTCTCTTTTGCACTGCAAGACCCCTTTATACTACTCCATATGTACACTTTAAAGTTCCTTTATATTACCAGAGGGGGGAAAAACAGCCTTCAGTGTAGCAGAGTATCAGTCCCTGTATCTGCATGTATATTACCTAGTGTAAAATATGGAAGGCTTTTTGCTCCTTGTGTTCTGGGAGGTCAAAAAGAAGTGCCCCACGTGTTGCAACATTATACGGTTAACAGAATTATGAGGTTTGAACCTTTCTCCAAAGAATCCTGAGTTGGTCAGTATTACAGGCAGGATTGTTGGCTGGATAAGTGCGACTGATCAGTTCCAATTAGAGATGAGCCTTAAACAAAACCCCAGAGCAGAACACTGCTAAAATCTGGAAAAGTTCCAGCCTGGGAATCTGAAGTTTGCACCTTCAAGCTTATCTCTAGTTCCATTGTAGCAAACCTTCTGTTGTTATACTAGTTTCTGATTGAAAAAGGATTTACACTAAAATTCCCTTGAGACATTTTTTTTTTCAATTCCTAGCCAAAAGGTAACTATGGCAACCCCAGAAACATTTTTCCCTTTCCTTTATGTTGGGCCTCATCCCATAATGAGAAAGTCATGTTGTTTCTGTTCCATCACTTTACAGTATGTGAGGTTTTGGGGGTTTTTTAAGCAGCTCTTTTTTTTCACTTACAGCATGGTTCTCCTTTGGCCACATTTTAATTTCCATTATATAACCACTCTGCATAGGAATTTCTAGCTCAACTGTAAAAATGCTTCAAGTGATGAAGCTGGGTGACAGGCCCCAGCCAGGTATAATTGTTTTTTTGTTTCACAGTTTTCTGGAAAATGAAAACTTGAGGACCACAATATCTCTCACTGCCAGGATTTTACTTTCAGGAGGCTCAATCTTCACTCATATAATTCACATGCTTGCACAAAAGAATTCTTAGAGGTGAGCTGAAACCAGAACTCAGCCCCTTCTTGCCAAAGTCCTATCCACGGTTGGGCTTGCAGCCACAAAAAACTGCCTTTGCAATTATAGGTACAGCCCTGGAAAAACCCTGTTGTCTGAGATGTGTGCTACGTTAGTGAAGAATTGGGTTAGGTTTCTGGCTTACTAGACATGGGCTACAGGATAGGCAAGGGGAGACAAGACTGACAATATCCAATTATCAAAGGGGAGAGAAGCATGCAACCAGAGCAGAGAGAAATGAGCTGCCTCAGTAGTAGTGGGAGGAAAGAGGCTGAACAGAACTAATTAACCAGTCATAATGAAGTGGGCAGAAGGAAGAAAGTCAGAGCAGACCTCTACAGATCAAACTACCAGTTAAGGGGCATGTCTGTGAGATGTTTACTGCACAGTTGACTAATTAGCAGTAGATGTTGTGTGTCACATATGTGCCCCTATTAGGCTACATTAAACTAATTTTAAAAGCTCCACAGCAGTGTACATGTAGAAGCTGTCCTGACCGGCTGGTGTGTGAGGGTGTTTTAGTGTGGGGGCTGCCTTCCAGTTAGGCTCGTGCTGAAGATCCCTCATGCCCCAGCCAGCACCTCCACACCACATTGAGCTGGGGTGAGCAGCCATGGGTTGGCAGGCTGACCCCCAGAGTCTCCTGCCAGCTGGAGCTGCTCTACCCAGGCTCCAAGTGGTGCGCCTGAATAAACAGTGGAGCTTATTGCTCTGCAGTTAATTGCTCCTGGGCACATGTTCAAACAGTGCACCTGGGAGCAATTAACTGCAGAGCAATAAGCTCTGCAGTTTATTCAGGTGCCATAATTGCATGTGTAGATGCACCCAAAGAGGAGTGTGGAATAGGTCTAGCCCAGTGGTCACCAACTAGTGGATCTCAACCCACTGGTAGAGCCTCTTGGAGTTGATCTGAAGCTGGGGTAGGGGGGTTGAGTGCCTGTGTGCATGCATGCGTGCACTCCAGCCCAGCAGGTCAGTGGGAGAGGGAAGGGGCAGGGGCTACATCGAGGCCCTTTTGGTGAGGGACAGTGCCACAAAGGTAAGTCAGGTGGGGCCTGTCATAACCCAGTGAGTTTGGTGTCTCGGCACTATGGAATTTTCTTGACACCTGAGAGCCTCTTGCACAGCGAGGGTTTTTGTTGCATAAAGAACCCGCGTGCAGGAGAGTGTTCCCGCCACTTTTGCAGCTACTTTTGCAGGATGCATTTTCTCTTTGTAGCACGGAGGTGCACGGTGCAAAGAGTTCCCGCCATTCGGATGTAAATTTGTGCCCCGCAATTGGCTAGTGCTAAATTATTCACACGTGGCGGCCGGTAGTTGGCTTGCTGGCCGTTTAAAAACTAGCGCGACTTCCGCCCAAGTCGAAGAACTTTGAGCACGCTGCAGAGTGCCTCTTAGAGATCCAACTTGCGGCTAGCTGATCGATAGACTGATCACCTATCGATCCTTCTTCCCGTCGCCGAACGCAGTCCCAGACGTACCCTTTTCCCGCCGGCTTGAATTATGGACGAGTTTACTGGCATTGGCCTCGCCAGCTGGAGGAACTCACATTGTTGTCCAGACGACCGAACCGTTTCCGTCGCAGCCACCTGCGACGTAAGTAATGTTTTTTGCAACCATTAAGCTTGTCAGCCTCTCTATTCACCAGCCCGCCCTGACGAACGGGTAAATTCTGAATCACCTCGAGTCGGTTCAGCCCGGCTGAGACAGGGCCTGGCCAGACTGGTCTTACCTGCTAGTGAGGTGCGCCCCCAAATAGTTTTTCTCCCTCTGCCTCAATCTGCCTCCCCCCTTCCCACCCCACAGACTTACCTGTGTGAGTGCGTGGGGTGGGGGAGGGGGGGCACGATAGATCTTGGCTTACTTTTAAATGCTAAAGGTGATCTCCTACTTGAAAAGTTTGGAGACCGCTGGCCTAGCTGATGTCAGCCACACAAGTCATGTCTTGGGAGAACAGGCAAGAACTGCGGAGAAGGATCCTCCACAGCCTTCCAGTATGATGGTGCAGACTCCTCTCTGCTTTGAAGTCTGTGATGACTGGGAATAGAATGGTGTTCAATTGTGGTCAAGTTCCTTAAAGAGATGTTTCCTTTTTGTCAGAAAGGCAGGCATAAATTTAATTTTTCAGCCAAGGCATGATAGACTGCATAACAGCTTTTAGTTCCTTGGCAATTTAACAGCATCAGCTGTTACAACTGCTGGACATTGCTAATTTGATTTTTTTTTATTTGATTTTTTTAAGGTAAATAGAATTGCAAAGTTCAAAGGCAACTGTTTTTGCCAAAAGACAGGAAATTGTTTAACCGGAGTGAGCTTTATAATAAAATAAACTTCAATTTGATCACTTGCTGAATCTGCAAAACACAGCTTGGTTTGGCTGAAGGAAGTAAATAGGGATTTATTATTTACTTTCCCACACAATAATAGAACAAGGGACATGAACTCAAATTACTATGTAGTGGGTTTAAAACCAACAAAGGAAATTCTTTTTTTTTTACACGTTGGCTGTGTCTACATGAGGTGCTGACTGCGCAGTAACTCATTACTACTGCACAGTAACATCACATGTAGTAGTACAAAGGGCAACGCAACGCTACTGTGCAGTAGTAACAAGCTACTGCGCAGGAGTAATGAGCTACTGTACAGTCACCATCACCAAAAAGCTGTTTGGGGATGCAACTGCACAATAATTCCAGTTACTCACCAGTCATTTAGGACTTGTGTATGCAAGATGGAAAAGCCCATCAGTATGTGTTGAAGCTGGTATACAGGGTGCAACCTCTGAATGAGAACATCCTAAATTTTAGAGTGTTGGAAGCTGCAGTGGAGAGAAGTAAGGGGTAGACCATTCTAGACATCTTAAAGAATCATAGAAAATCAGGGTTGGAAGGGACCTATGGAAATCATCTAGTCCACCCCCTGCTCAAAGCAGGACCATCCCCAAGTAGATCATCCCAGTCAGTGCTTTGCTGGGTCTCCAAGGCTGGAGATTCCACCACCTCTCTAGGTAACCTGTTCCAGTGCTTTACTACCCTCCTAGTGAAAGAGTTTTTCCTAATATCCAACCTAGACTTCCCTTGCTGCAACTTGAGACCACTGCTCCTTCTGTTATCTGCCACCACTGAGAACAATCTAGATCCATCCTCTTTTGAACCCCGCTTCAAGGAGTTGAAGGCTGCTATTTAATCCTCTCTCAGTCTTCTCTTTTCCAGACTATAAAAGCCCAGTTCCCTCAGCCTCTCCTCAGAAGGCACGGGCCACAGTCCCCTCATCATTTTTGTTTCCCTCCACTACACTCCCTCCAACTTGCCCATATACTTTCTGTAGGGGGGGGCCCAAAACTGGACACGGTACTCCAGAGGTTATGATCCACAGGATCGCCCTGGTCACCCACATGTTGCCAGTGAAGAAGGACATTGGGATAGATTTACCTCTGTCAATGGTTCTTAACCTTTTCAGACCCAACCACCACACTGTAAGTGTTGTGAACTGAGCAGTACCTCATTTCAAGTTTTTTTTTGTTTTGTTTTATTACAGTGCTTAATGTCTTGCAGAGTAGCCAGGCAGTGAGAAGAAAGGAGGAGCCTGAGTCTGGACTTACCTCCTCACAGCACCCTGGCACCCTGACTGAGAATCACTAAGGTCTGGTCTGAGTTCTTATGTAGGTTATGTGGGCTCTCATCCTAAAACATCATTACATCCTCTTGCAACTGTGAACCCTCTCATGAAACCTTGGTGACCTACAAACTTGGTGACCTACACATTTCAGACCGGTTGGCCACATCATAAAAATGTCCAAATCAGCAAAGGATGCAAGCTCTAAGAACTTGCATAGGAGGATTATTCAAAGGTGTGCAAAGGCTGGTGAAGCTGTATAGCTGATGTACCTGTTATGCAGAGAAAGACAGGAATTAGATGTCAAAGCCATCAATTCAGCACTTTTCACAGTCCCTAAAATTCCATTTTATTAGTGTGGTAAAAACAAATTTACCAATTTTACCAAACAATTTATAAATGTGTGGTAAAAACAAACATGCACACCCATTATAGACAAGCAAAGGAACCATTGGCATCTTCCACACATTAAACAATGCCACATGTGTGCTGAAAGATTTGACCTTGCAGATAAGCATCTGTAAGTATCCAAAAAGAGAAAAACATTCCCATTTATCATTGGCGTCGGTAGACTCAGAAGCAAGATCTAGCTGCCATTTTCCAAGGCACTGTCTGGAAGCTGGATACAACTCATCTTTCAAAGTAGACTGCTGAAATGATTTACAGTCCTTTCAAAATTATTCTTCAGCATGTGCTATGCATACCAATCACATAGATTCCAAGGTTTTCTCTGTGGTCCCAAGTAGCAGTCTATACTTGAATCTAGTTAATAAATCAGAGACGACATACGTTCCATTTACTTGTGTACAGAGTGGAATTACTAATACTCAAAAGCAAAACAGCCATACCAGGGTTCTCTGGGGACCATACAGAATATAGATATAGTAGTGGAAATCAGCAATTTATTTTGGCAGGACCTTGGGAGTTGGTGGAAAAATAATAAAATGTCCATCACTGGGAGACAAAAATAGCTTGGGCTAATTCTGACATTATTCACTTAACAATATATCTTATAGAGTAACTGGCAAACAGGCCTTGCATAGTACTGTGTGACAAGAAATGAAACAGATTGTTGTGATATGCTATTATAAACATAATTCAAGTTGAGGATCACTTAAATCAAATGCTGGTGTTATATAGACCATTAAATTGAATGCACACACATTATATAAAAAGTCTGTGAAATTTAAGGGATTAAGTGGGTTTAAAATTGTTATTTATAGATATATTTTTTTAATTTTCATGGAATTAGTACTGTTATATTTTATGGAAAAGTACAGCAACATAGCAGTTCAAGACAAAAATAGAACACCGCTTTCTCCCTAAATGTATGTGCCAGAGTTCCTGTGCTGTTCTTTGCATTTTAGCAATACAAATCTTGTATATAGTACTTTAAATTTCTCTTTAACTTAAGCATGGTGGAATGCTACAGGACTGGTTTCTGCAATCTGATCTGCCTCTACAGATCTACCATGCCTTCCAAGATAGAGGGTGATAGTTGGTCTCTGCAACTAACTGGGTGCATCTACATGAGACACATTACTGTGCAGCAGACTACCGTGATGCAATGCTACTATGCAGTAGTCTTGGGCTACTGTGCATAAACAAGCCATCGATCAGTGCTACTGCACAGTAATGTGGGTTACTGCACAGTCGGTGTCTCATGTAGATGTGGCCACTGTCTACATGTGCGCAGCTAGTAGGGTACATGAAATTTGTAAAATACAAGTACTACCCTTCTGCAGAGTGTTTTCTTGTGCAGAAGCACACATGTAGACACTGACCTAGCTGGCTGGGTCACAGGGTGCTTTAGTGAGGGGCTAGCCGGCAGGCAGCTCCCACACTGAGGCACACTGTGCCCCAGCCAGCTGTGGACCAGCAGGTGGAGATTGGGGAGAAGCTAGCCCAGGGCTTCTCCCTGATCTCCGCGTGCTGCACAGCCCCCACACTGAAGCACACAGAGATGGGAAACAGCCCTGCCAGCTAGCCCTGCACTGTGCACCAACCCCCCCAGCACATGGAGGCTGGTCAAAGCAGCCTTGGGCTGGCAGGTTGACCCCCTTGGTCCCCTGCCAGCCCAGACTGCTCCAACTGGGCTCCATGTGGTGCTCACAAATAAACCCTGGAGCAATATGCTCTGGAGTTCTTTACTCCAGGGCATGCCACTTGAACATGGTCCTGAGAGCAACAAGCTTCAGAGTTTATTGGTCTGCATTAATTGCATGTGTAGATGCACCCACTTGCAACAAAGTTAGAAGCATTAACTGCTTCAGTCAGTTCATTTTTGGCCAGAAAGGATGCATCAGGTAGGCTATGCCTTCATGCTACCTGATTAGGTAAAAGAGGCTGTAGGGCACTATTTAAGCCCACCTATAGCAACTGAGTGCAGGCTGGTCAAGATAGAACCTGTAGCTATTATTCTAATTCCCACTCTTGACCCCTGAGATTGACTCTTGATTATAGTTTGTGTTTTCTAATCTGGGCCTGGCTTTCTGCTTGAGTCCTTTGCCCAAACTATTGGGAAGGACTACTGATGAATCTGCTTATAAGAAGAGAAAGTGTAAGAGGGCACAGCAGCCCCCCTGGCTCTCCAGGGATCTAGCAGACCTCCTGAGGCTAAAAAGAAAGGCCTACAAAGGATGGAGGATGGGAGTCACCTCCAAGGAGGAATATTCTGCACTGGTCCAGTCCTGCAGGGAGCAAACCAGGAAAGCCAAGGCTGCAACTGAACTCCAACTAGCTTCAAGTATCAAGGACAATAAAAAGTCCTTTTTCAGATATGTGGGGAGCTGGAGGAAAATCAAGGGCAACATGAGACCCCTGCTAAACCAGATGGGACAACTGACAACTGACACCCAGGAAAAAGCCAACCTATTAAATGGGTACTTTGCATTGGTCTTTCATCAGTCCCATGGCATGCCCATGCCTACTACAGGACAGGGAGGTCCGGGTGAGGGAGATTCCCTGCCCTCCATCAATGCTGACCTCGTGAAGGAACACCTTGACAGCCTGGATACCTTCAAGTCAGCTGGCCCTGACAATCTACGCCCCAGGGTACTCAAGGAGCTGGCGAGCAGCATAGCCCAGCCTCTGGTACAGATCTTTGAGAACTCCTGGCACTCTGGTGCAGTGCCCGAAGACTGGAAGAAGGCCAATGTGGTGCCTATCTTCAAGAAAGGGAGGAAAGTGGATCTGGCTAACTATAGGCCCATTAGCCTGACCTTTATCCCGGGGAAGGTCTTAGAAAAGTTTATTAAAGAGGCCATCCTTAATAGACTGGTCGACACCAACATCCTGAGGGATAGCCAGCACGGGTTTGTTGCAGGTAGGTCTTGCTTGACCAGTCTTATTTCCTTTTACAACCAGGTGCCCTATCACCTGGACAAGGGAGAAGAGATTGATGTCATATATCTTGACTTCAAAAAAGCCTTTCATCTGGTGTCCCATGATCACCTCTTGGCGAAACTGGCCAATTGTCGCCTTGGGTCCACCACAGTCCACTAGCTGGGGAATTGGCTCTGTGGTCGGACCCAGAGGGTGGTAGTTGACGGAAGTCAATCATCATGGTGCCCTGTGACCAGTGGGGTCCCCCAAGGCTCTGTCCTTGGACCCATATCGTTCAACATCTTCATTAATGATGTGGCCATTGGAGTCAGAAGCGGACTGGCCAAGTTCGCCAATGACACCAAACTTCGGGACAAAGCATCCACACCTGAAGACAGGAGAGCGATCCAGGCTGACCTGGACAGGCTCAGCAAATGGGCAGACGAGAACCTGATGGTGTTTAACACTGAAAAATGCAAGGTTCTCCACCTTGGGAGGAAACACCTGCAGCATCCTTATAGGCTCGGCAGTGCTACGCTGGCTAGCACTATAGAAGAAAGAGACTTGGGGGCCATCATTGACCACAAGATGAACATGAGCCTTCAGTGTGATGCTGCGGCTAGTACAGCAAGCAAAACGCTGGCTTGCCTCCATAGATGCTTCTCAAGCAAATCCTGGGACGTCATTCTCCCCTTGTACTCGGCCTTGGTGAGGCTGCAGCTGGAGTACTGCATCCAGTTTTGGGACCCACAATTCAAAAAGCATGTGGAAAAGCTTGAGAGAGTCAAGAGAAGAGCCACGTGCATGATCAGAGGTCAGGAAAACAAACCTTATGACGACAGGCTGAGAGCTATGGGACTCTTTAGCCTGGAAAAGCGCAGGCTCAGGGGTGATCTGATGGCCACCTATAAGTTTATCAGGGTGACCACCAGTATTTGGGGGAACGTTTGTTCACCAGAGCACCCCAAGGGATGACAAGGTTGAACAGTTATAAACTCCTGCAAGACCGTTTCAGGCTGGACGTAAGGAAGAATTTCTTTACTGTCCAAGCCCCCAAGGTCTGGAATAGCCTGGCATCAGAGGTGGTTCAAGAACCTACACCTTCAAGAGAAAATTGGATGCTTATCTTGCTGGGATCCTATGACCCCAGCTGACTTCTTTCCCTTCGGGTGGGGGACTGGACTCGATGATCTTCCGCGGTCCCTTCCAGCCCTAATGTTTATGAAATCTATGATAACAACCAGGGGGCAGTGAGAGAGGTGCCTCTTGGTGGACTCATTTGAAAATTAGGTAAGGGAGCTGCAGGAGCAAGTCGATAAGTTCACAAGCTTCTGTGAGTGAGCAGGAGGCTGTAATCAACTCAATATACAAAGAGACTTCCTGCCTCATGGAAGGGGGACAACCAGAGAAGGCACTGGAAGATTCAGAAGACAACTACTGAGGAATGTGGAAGCTGGCAGCTTGTCACCTCTGGCAACAGATAACACACCACTTCTGAACTTGCGGCTGTCTAGCTGAAGATCAGGTATGAACCCCTAGCATTGCACGAGAAAGTGACTGCTCCAGTGGTAGGAGAAGCCAAGCCATGTACCTCTAGGGGTGGAAGGATCAAGACCACTGCTGCCAAGGGAAAGCAACAGGTGGTTGGGGGTTGGTAACTCCCTTCTTCCAGGTACAAAGGCATCTGTCTGCTGGCCAGAACTGGTGGTTCAGGAGGCCTGCTGCCTGCCAGGAGCCTGCATTTGAGGTATCACAGAAAGGTTGCTGAAACTCATCTGACCCTCTACTATCCCATACTACTCATCTATGTGGGTATTAATGATACTGCCAGGGACAACTTTGACGAGATCAAAAGTGCCTATATGGCTCTGAGTGCAAGGATGAAGGAGGAGGGGACATGGGTGGTGTTTTCATTGATCCTTTCAGTCAAGGATAAAGGCCCTGTTAGGAGTAAAGGCATTTGGAGATTAACACGTAGCTGCATAGGGCTTTGGATGCTTTGACCATAGGATGGTGTTTCAAGAAGGACTATTGGGAAGATTTCATAGATTTTAGGGTCAGAAGGGACCTATCAGATCATCAAGTCCAACCCCCTGCCCTGGGCAGGAAAGAGTGCTGTCATCAGATGACCCCAGCCAGGTGTCTGTCCAATTTCCTCTTAAATTCTTCCAAGGATGGGGTCCACCTGACAAAGACAAGAAAGAGTGTCTTTGCATATAAGCTTGCTAAACCAGTGAGGAGGACTTTAAACTAAGTTCCCTGGAGGACAGAGACAAAAGACCAGAAGTAAGCAGAGTCAGGGGACCTTGACAAAAACTTGCTAAGGGGAAGCAATAGTGGAAGTTTAAGCAGTGTTTTCAGGGAGAAGAGAGCACAATCAGATACCTGAAGTGTTTATATACTAATGCAAGAACCATGGGAAATGAACTGGAAGAACTGGGGGTGCTAGTACAATCAAGGAATTATAATGTAATTGGGATTATGGAGAAATGGTGATAAAGTTCACATGACTGAAGTAAGATTATGGATGAGTATAACTTCTTCAGGAAGCATAAGCAAGGGGAATAAAGATGAAGGTGTTGTCCTATATATAAAGGAGATGTATGTGCTCTGAGGTGCAGTACAACATGCAAAGTAGGCTTGTTGAAAGGCTCTGTGTAAAGGTCAGAAGGAAGAGCAGCAAGGAGAACGTTATGGTGGGTGTCTGCTATAGGCCAGCAAACAGGAGGAAGAAGTAAACAACTGTCAGAAGCTTCCAAATCATCAGACTTGATTCTTATGGGCAACTTAATTATTGGAACATCTGTTAAGAGGAACATGCAGAAATGCATAAAGAGTCCAGCAAAATTCTTGGAATGTGTCTGGGATTAATTTTTGATACAGATGGTAAAGAGGCTGACTAGGAGAAAAGCTAGTCTCAACTTGCTGCTCACAAACAGGGAGGAATTGGTTGAGAGTGTGAAGCTGAAAGGTAACTTGGATCACAGTGACCATGAAGTGATAGAGTTCAAGATCCTAAGGGATGGAAGAAAGGAGAGAAGCAGAATAAAAATACTAGACTTCAGAAGAGCAGACTTTAGCAAACTGCTGCTGGGTAGGATTCCCTGAGAGGCACGAGAGCTGGCTTTACTTTAAGGAGCCCCTTTTAATGGTACAGAAACAAGATATCCCTATGTGACTGAAGAATAGGAAGTGCAACAGGAGACACCCTAGCTAGAAAGCAAAATCTTCAATGAGATGAAATGTAAAAAGGAATCCTTCAAAAAGTGGACACTTGGTCCTATTACTAGGGAAGAGTATAAGAGTATTTCACGTTTATGCAGGGAGAAAATTAGGAAGGCCAAGGAATGGTTTAAGATTAAACAGAAAAGGAACATAAAAGGCAATAAAAAGAGATTCTGAATATATGTCAAATGTAGGGCTGTCAATTAATTGCCATTAACATGTGTGATTAACACATTAATCAGTTCTTGTGTTAATTTTTTTAACGCATTAATCACGCACGTGATTTCGGAGACCATGCACCAGCTCCACTCGAGTGTAGGTTCTGGGCTGCTGCAGCAGGAAGGGGTGATCAGGGGGCGCACAGATGCACAGGCTAACAAACAGACACACACACACACAAGCAGCTGCAGCATGCACATGACCAGGAATGCAGCTCAGTGGCGTGTTGAGCAGCACCCTGTCAATAAGTCTGTGGAGGGGAAGGAAAGCAGGGAGAGGGAAGGGGCAGACTGAGGCCCCCCATGTGAGGGAGGGAGAGGGGCAGGGGCTGGAGTGAATAGAAGCCCAGGGCTGGGGTGGGTTGTGCTACAAAGCCACAGATGGCTTGTCCAGGGGTGCAGGGGGGGAGGGGGAAGCAGTTCCCTGCCATTGCATGTAGCCCAAGGAGAGGCATGGGGGGCATGTGCCCCCCCCTTTGTGTGTGGGGTGGAGGCAGGCTTCCCTCTGTGGGCTGAGGCTGTGAACCCTGCTGCCTTTGTCCTGGGAGCTGTGCACTGACCGTGCGGCATGTCCCCTGCCCGCCCAGCGGTAGGAGGCACAACATGGCATCATGCAGCTCCCGGGCTGAAGGCAGCAGGGCACAGAGCCCAGCCTACAGTGGACAGCCTGCCCCTGGCTCTGGGGTCCCATTCACCCCTGCCCCTGTCCCATTCCTTCCTTCACTGTGGGGGCCTCAATCTGGCCCACCCCCCCGACCCTTCCCCTCCACAGACTTACCAGCAGGGTGCCGCTCCACACACCACTGGGTTGCATTCCTGTAGGGTTACCATATTTCCAGTTTCAAAAAAGAGAACACCTTTGGGGGGGGTAATATGATTATGGGGGGGACAGCAATATGCCCGTGCCCGTGCCCTACCCCTGCCCCTCACTCCCAAGCCACCCACCCCCCCCAAGCCCTGCTAATGCTCCTCAATCCTGACCAACTTCCCTGCATTCTGTCAGGGTGTGTGGGGGTCCCCCCCTCCCTAGATTCCAGACCCTCCTGCAGGGATCCCCCCCAGCCTCCAAACCCCATCACACACACCCACAGACCCCTTTTTTTGTGCATACTTTTTAGTTTTTAGCTGTATGATTGAAATCACAACTAATTGCAATTCATTTTTTTAATCATTTGACAGCCCTAGTCAAGAGAAAAAGCAGGACCAAAGAAACCATAGTCACCTTATGGACTATGGAAGGCAATCTAGTTATGCATGATGCAGTGAAGTCTAAAATATTTAATGCCTTTTTTACAGCCGTCTTCATAAACAGGGGCAGCTACCAGATAAGGAGTGCAATTGGCAGCAAAGATGGGGAAGGAGTCAAATAGCCTACTGTAGTGGCAGAAGTGGTTAGGGATTACTTAGAGAAGCTAGATGATTTCAACTCAGGATAGCTGGATGGGATGCATCCTAGTGTACTGAAGGAATTGGCTGAGGTGATTTCGGAGCCATTGACTATTCTCTTTGAGAAGTCTTGGAGTTTGGGTAAGGTTCAGATGACTGGAAAAGGGAAAACATGATGCCCATCTTCAATAAAGGGAAGGAGGATCTAGGGAATTACAGACCGGTCAGGCTGACCTCAATACCTGGAAAGATCACAGAACAGGTCCTCAGGAATCTATTATAAAGAACCTAAAGGAGAAGAAGGTAATCAGGAAGAACAAGCATGAATTCAAGAAGAGCAAGTCATGTATGACCAGCTGAATTATTTCTATGATAGTGATAGATTCTATGGAGGAAGAGCAGTGGATATGATATGCCTGGACTTTAGCAAGGTTTTTGACATTGTCTCCTACACCATTCTCATTAACAAGCTAAGGAAATATAGTCTAGATGGAAGTACTTTAAGATAAGTACATAACTAATTGGATCATGATTAACCAGTAGTCATTGATGGCTCAATGTCTAGTTGGAAAAAGGTATCACGGGGGTCCTGTAATGTTCAACACCTTCATTAATGGTTTGGATGATAGGATAGAGTGCACTCTTAGCAAATTTGCCAATGACACCAAGTTGGGTGAAATTCAGACACTCTGGAGGGTAGGTCTAGGATCCAAAATGGCCTGAATCAAATGGAGAAATGATCCATAGTTCTGTTTTAGCAGTAAAAGATTCTGGCTCCAAAGCCCTCTTAAATTTGCACTTTCAGTTTTCTTTTTCCATTAATGAAATTACATGAGTAGATTCACTAATTTTTACTCCTTATAAGGCAAAAACCAAACCTGATCCAAAATATTTCATATGACAAAAGAAGAAAAGGAAGAAAAAAAGCAAAGTTTCATTGTATGCACGGTCATTTATAGGTTGTTTATTTCTTTTCTTGAGTGCCTATTGCTGTGGCAGCTAGAAAAAAAAGGTTAGAAGACAGGAAATGCATACAAAAAGCTACAAAGCAAATGAGAGTAAAATGCCTTTAGACTAAAGTCTTCATTAAACTGATAAGCCACATGTTGTGCCTTGAATTTGACCAAACAGAGAATTTCCCAGGAGAACTATACCAGCATAATTATTCCACAACAGTTACAGAAGAGTAAGTCCCCACATAGACACTGCATTATAGAATAAACTTAAATGTACGTGTGGGAACTTATTCTGGTACGGCTATGTTGGGAGGAAAAGCCCCGAGTAGACAAGTTGTCAGGCATCCTCATGCTGTCAGACAAAAGAGGTTGTATAGGGCAGGATTCCAGAGTGGTCAAGAGAATAAGTCCATTTCATGACCTTTTTTAAAGTTTCAAAAATTGGTTTTGTTCCACAGTGCACAAAAAACAACATCTTTTGAATATGTAAAAATATTAAAATATTTTTCCATCAAAAGAGGTCCAGTTTCCATTTTGGAGATCTCTCTCCTGCTCTCACGTGCTCTCTCTCTCTTTCTGGTCTGACTTAAGAAACATTGCCATCAAAATTTTTTGTTGAAGTCAATACATCCCAAAAAAGTTTCAGTTTTGACCTAAAATGCATATTTTAATGGAAATTTGATTTAATGGAAAAATGTTCTAACCATCTGTTCAGGATCCTTTGTGGAGAACAGGATGGCACAGGGCCTACAGGATTCAACTCTCATCAACCAGCTGCACGACTGAAGGGATCCAAAAAATCTTAGCTGATATGTGAGAAGATAAAGATGTGATTTATTAGATTACTGAATTTCAAAGTGTAAACCTGGGCGCGACACTACACGTGCCCTCACCTGAATAGTGGGATCCTGGGGTACCCGGTAGCCAGTAGCCCTGCCCAGCCCCCCTGGGAAGCTCCTGCAGTGCCCCCCGAGCTGAAAGCCTCCCTTTACAATCAAGCACCCTTGCAGACAATTCTCAAACTATTTACAAGATTTCATTATTTACACATAACAAATAATCATTAAATAAGCACATGGATATACCGACTAATAAACCCTCAAGAACTTATTTACACAGTCTCTCACTTGCACACAGTGTATTGGGGATCCCATGTGCGCTGCCCCTGGAGGGGTATCTCAGGGAGCGGGACTGTCTGTGTCCCTGCACGTGGTCTGTGGACGCCCCCTGGTGCTGGTGTCTACCTCCGTGCTCCTGAAGTCTCCAGGCAGCAAAGGTCTCTGGGCAGCAAGCAGTGGCTCCTCTTCTGCAGTTCCTGCGAGACAGCCTCCCCCTGCCTTTGACCCCTTCCCTGGCTCTGCTGTGAACAGTGTCTGGGCTGCAGGCTGTAGCAACCCTCCTGCCCCACACAGCCTCACAGCCCCAGTAAATGCAGCCCCTCCCTGGGCTTTGCCTGCCCCTGGGGCCCCTCACCCCTCAGGGAAACTAGGGCAGACTCCGGCAGTACCCCCCCCCCCCCCGGCTCTTCTGTGATCACCCAGCCACACAGCTGCAGTCAGGTCTCTCCAGGCTTGGATTCTCCATGTAAGCAGTCCCTGCCTGATCCTGCCACAGCAGCCTCCCAGGCTGAAGAGAAGATCTGGATACTGTATCACACTGGATACTGTGTCACTTCCATTGCAGCTTCTCTGCTGCTTCCTCAGGGCTCTCTCAGGGACTCTCCGAGGGACCACTGTACTGAGACTCTGAATCCGGTCTCCAGCCTGTCCCTCAGCCCCTCTCTCTCTCTTGTTCTCCCCCGTGGGAAAACTGCTCCCCCTTTTATCCAAGTCTCTCAGCCAATCCCAGTTCAGGGCCCTTCCCAGGCTTTTGCTAACGGCTCTCTTTCAAAACTTTGCTGGGGTTACATCACCCCTCCCACTTGCAACAGGGATGCTTCCAAAACAGCTTCATTTGCCCTCAGAGCCTACAGTGTCCCCTCTGGGACATACTCTGTCTTTCTTCCAGGCAGTCCTTCCCATTCTGTTCAGGTGGGTCCATTTTTTAAAGGCTGCTACAAAAGTAAGGGATTTATAATTAGTAATTAATGGCTTGACCTGAACCCAGTAATGGACAGCCAGCCAGCACCATATGCAATACATCAGGAATGTCCAAAATGTGGCACGGGCAGCCTCTATACATGGCACTTGGCACATCAGGAAGGGGATAGGGAACACAGTAGCAGATAGGACAGGAAATAAAGTAGATCAAGCAAGGACCACAGGGCAGGGAGCAGAAAGCAGAGCAGCAGATTGGGCAGAGGAAGTAAATCAGGGTGTCACTTGCAGATGGTGCAGCGCTAATTTGTGGCATGTCTGCCAGAAAAGTTAGCCCCCACTGCTATACACTAATAAAATAATCAGCATGAAGTTTGCTGCAATCTCTCTCTATGTCTTTTTGCCTTTCCAAGGAGACTCTCTTCTAAATATTAGTGCAGGAAAGATAAAGTGGTTGCAATTTCTGTTCGATCCCCCTAGGATGAGAATTTATGCAATGACTTGTATCCCCTTTAAGTGGTTCCTCATTATCAGTGGGCTTATCTACATGTGACACTATGTCGCTGTAACAATGCATTGCAGTGACACAGCATCCATGGTCAAAAACCATGATGCTGCCGCTACATCACCATAGCAATGTACTCGCTCGGTATAGCACCTTAGTACGGCAATGCAGCAGCTAAGAAAAACCCATGCACCTCTGGCACGGTGAAGTATGGGTTTGTTACTGTGTTATAGATTCATAGTTTCATAGATTCATAGATGTTAGTCATCATTTAGTGCTTCCAAAAGGAAGTAATAAATGACAGTGCAATAACAAGGGCACCATAGGGGCATGTGTAGATGTGCCCAATCTTTCCTAAATATAATGAGTCTTAGTAATGGGAGACAAAAGGAATATCAAAAGAATTAACTTCCATAAGCTGACTGTGTCAACCAATGTGTTTGTATCATAAGTTATGAAACCAGGCTGATAAAAATTGACCAGAAAATTATTTGTTCCTTGGGACAAACAAAATGAAAATCACTTTATTTCTAATTTTCATCTAATTTTCTTTTTCAGAATTTCAGAAAAGTGGGAAAAAGTAATTTGGGGAATTTTTTCCCAAATCCAAATGGTTTGGGGATGAACTCAGATTTTTTTTTCTTCCAACGTCCATTTTATCCAAAAACCATTTTCCATCTAGAAATGTTTAAATGGAAAATTGTTGACCTGACCTATTTTAAACTATAACTCCTTTGCAACCAAAAATATCTTTTTTGGCAATAGTGTGTTTGTGTATGTGTAGTGGGAGGAAAATAATATTAATTAAAGAGAAATTAAATGAATAGTTTTTTGAGGCTCTATTAGAAGAGCCCATTTGGGTATTCATTAATGCCTACGAGCTTGGCATATAATGAAGCTTGTCCTCAGTATACCTTCTTCATGACACACTCAATTAGATGCTATTCACTCTTTTTCTTACCCCTCATTAACTTGCAATTAATGGCAAGAGTTGTAGTTCATTCATCACTGCAATTCAGATCTGAAAGAACTGGGGTTAAGAGCAATCAACCAAGGACAGAAAAAGAGGAGCATGCTCTCACCATCTTTCTCCCTTTTCTACGTACATGGAAGAAGGAGGGGAACTACCTAACTCCTCTGACAGAAATTCCTCACTGTATCCTTCCTCCCTTGTATAGCCTTGATATTCACGAATTCCTGAAAGAGGGAGGCGCTAAAACTTTTGTAGAGATCCTCACAAAGCTGACATTGTCCGTGACTCTGATATCAGTGGCACGCTGTGACTGTTCTTCCCTTTTTGGTCACATATACTCCTGCCTCTTTTCCCCATTTGATTCTTTGTTTAGAGAGGACCCATTGTTCATTTGCACATAAGGGCACCGAGGGCCTATCTAGCTAGTTCAATCTTGCTCCTCTGAATAAATCAGCACTCCTATCCCTTCAGCTCTTAATCCAGTAATGTCCATTCAGTAGCTTCTTATTCATGCCTTGGTTTTGCTTGAGCTAATGGCTATATAAGCTACTACATCCTGTTGGTATGACGGTGGCTGAATCTCAGAACAGAGTCTAATGTCAGGAATTTAGAGGCATATCAGCAACACTGGGGCAGTGAGACATCTGGAAAAAAAACACCTGATAACCCACCAGTTCAGATCATATCAAGCATTTGTAAGAGCTGCTAGCTGCACAATATAATGTTTCTGCTAAGACTTTCTTTGCAGCAATATAATTTTGTTTAGTTTTATATTTGTATCTTATACCTTGCCCTATCATTTACCATAGTGCACTTCATGTATGTATATATGTTATACATGTATTTTCCTCATGTGTGAGCATATACACATCATATTTATATATGATATTTTTAATTTTTCACTCCTCTAGAATTAGAAGATCCCCTGGAAACCCTGAGCACCTGTGACAATCTTAAAATACATGAATAAATAAGCAGACCAACTAGTTACCCCCACAAAATTATCAGTAATAACATAGACTTAAAAAATCAATTATTCCTCCCCTACACAGTTTTCCCACCTAAGTATCACATTGCTGTTAAGAATCAACCCGCCTGTTGTGCATAAAGGAGACAACATAGGGACCAACAGGAAGGCACATCCAAAGTCTCAGGGCTCTCATGGAGAAAGCCCTGCCAGAAAACCCTCCTCCCCTGGTGTCAGTGGGGTTCCATTGTCAAGTACCTCTGTAGACTAAAATAGTAATAGTATGTAATAGCTTGTAGGGGGGCTGTTAGGAAAGCTAAGGTGGACATAGAGCTAGGACTAGCATCCAAGATCAAAGATAATAAAAAGTCCTTTTTCAAATATATAGGGAGGATGAAGAAGGCACCGGGAAATGTGGGGCCCCTGCAAGATACACTGGGCAATCTGGTGGTTGTGCCAGAGGAGAAGGCAGACCTCTTTAATAAATTCTTCACCTCCATTTTCTTGTGCAGGGACCGAGAGTCCCCCACCGTGATTCAAGACAGACTCAAGGGGAACGCCTCTAGACCTAAGGTTGAAGAGGACTGGGTTAGAGTGCTTCTGGAGGGGCTGGGCATGTTCAACTCAGCAGGTCCAGATGCTCTCCACCCCAGGGTGTTGAGGGTGTTGAGGGAGCTAGCAGGGGTTATTGCAGGGCCCTTGGCATGGCTTTACGAATGCTCATGGTGCTCAGACCAGGTGCCAGATGATTGGAAGATAGGCAATGTGATCCCCATCTTTAAAAAAGGGAGGAGGGAGGACCCGGGCAACTATAGGCCTGTCAGTCTTATCTCAATCCTAGGGAAACTCTTTGAGAAGATCATCAAGGAGCACATCTGTGATGGGCCGGCGTCGGGGATGATGCTCAAGGGCAACCAGCATGGTTTCATTAGGGGCAGGTCATGTCAGACCAACCTGATTGCCTTTTACGATCAGGTCACAAAAGCATTGGATGCAGGTGTCCCCATGGATGTAGTCTTTCTGGACTTCAGCAAGGCCTTTGACGCTGTCTCTCACCCCATCCTCGTTAAAAAACTAGGCAACTGTGGCATCGATGCCTACATGGTCAGATGGATTGCTAATTGGCTGAAGGGTCGTACTCAGAGGGTGGTGGTGGACGGGTCATATTCGACCTGGGGGGAAGTGGGCAGTGGAGTCCCCCAGGGCTCGGTCCTTGGGCCCGCACTGTTCAATTTCTTTATCAGCGATTTGGATGACGGGTTGAAAAGCAACCTGTTCAAATTTGCTGATGATACCAAAATTTGGGGTGCGGTGGGCACGTTAGCAGGGAGGGAAAGACTGCAGAAAGACCTGGATAAGTTGCAGGGGTGGGCTAACAAAAACAGGATGCGTTTCAATACAGACAAGTGCAGGGTGCTGCACTTGGGCAGTAGTAACCGGCAGCACACTTAAAAGATGGGAAACTCCCTTCCTGAGAGCACGGAGGCAGAAAGGGATCTTGGAGTCATCATTGACTCCAAGATCAACATGGGCCGACAATGTGAGGTCACAGTCGGAAGGGCTAACCAGACCTTATCGTGCATCCACAGGTGCATCTCAAGTAGGGCCAAGGAGGTGATCCTCCCCCTCTACGCGACACTGGTCAGGCCACAGCTGGAGTACTGTGTCCAGTTCTGGGCACCCCACTTCAAGAGGGATGTGGACAGCATTGAAAGGGTCCAGAGGAGGGCCACCCGCATGATCCGGGGACAGCAGGGCAGACCCTACAGTGAGAGGCTATGGGACCTGAACCTGCTCAGCCTTCACAAGAGGAGGCTGAGGGGGGACCTGGTGACTGTCTATAAACTCACTAGGGGGGACCAGAAGGGTTTGGGGGAGACCTTGTTTCCCCTAGCGCCCCCTGGAATAACAAGGAATACCGGCCACAAGTTGTTGGAAAGTAGGTTTAGATTAGACATCCTTAAGAACTACTTCACAGCAAGGGTGGCTAGGATCTGGAACCAACTTCCAAGGGAAGTGGTGCTGGCTCCTACCCTGGGGGTCTTTAAGAAGCGGCTCAATGCCTACCTGGCTGGGGTCATTTCAGCCCAGTTTTCCTCCTGCCCAGGCAGGGGGTTGGACTTGAAGATCTACAAGGTCCCTTCCGACCCGACTTCTATGATTCTATGATTTTGAAGGAAAAAATGTCTCTCCAAAGATGCCTGACCCAAGACCATTGAAGAAAATTGAAAGATCCCAATAGGCTTTGGACGAGGTCCTAGTTGGCCTTTCAAGCATGTTTTATTTTTATACAGCCTACTTTTAGCCTCTACATACCATATTTACTCAAATGTAAGATAATCCTGATTATAAAACAACCCCCCCCCATTAATTAGATTCTATATATGGAAAATGCATACATTTCCCATATTTTTCCAGGTATAGAATCTAATTATTGGTGGTTTGCTTTGAATTTCTCCCACTCTCATGGCTACAGCATGGAAGATAAATCTGGGAGGGGGTCCAGTAGCCCCTTTACTCTGCAACATCTTCCCCCTGCAGCCCCTTCCCTACCTCCTTCCTGTCAGACCTTGTTCTCCCTGAACATATAGAAGTGAGGAGCAAATCTGAAAAAGCTGAGTTTGAATTAGCTGCAGTAATTTGCATATAGTACCCATAGATTTAGTACACCCAGAATTGATGTATTTCACTTTTTGTTTTTTAAACTGATGCAGGTTGTAAGCACAGGTACTACATAAAGACACTTTTAACTGACACTTTGGCACCTACTTACATATTTTACAAACTATTTTTTTTTATTAAAAAAATATCCAAATTCCATTTAGCTCTTTCTTCCTTTCCCTTCCACTTCCAAAACATATGTATGTATCCTGTTCCCGGAAATACAAACTGCTCTCTAACTTACTCTCTTATTTCTTTCATATTTTATGTCTTATCAGTACTTTCACCTTTCCCCATCCTCCTCCACCCCACCCTTATTTTTCCTTTTTTTGCATTTTTCTTTCCATAGGATCCATCTACAGACAGAACCCATGCATCTTTCTCCTAGACTGTGTCTGCTTCTTCCTCCCCTCTCTATTCCCAGTCACTCCATAGGTACATTTTCATCCCACATAGGTCTAGCTTTAAACACTGTTTGACAGACCACTCTGCCTTTTTGAAGACCAGCAAGTTTTGTACAGTCCACAATGCACTTCTGAAACCAATTACCACCTTCTGTCATCTGCCTGCTCAATTTTGTTCTGCTTGTGGCTTCCTTCCCCACTGCACAACTTTAGCTGTCAGCTTGGTGCCTGTTATTATCACTCTACCCTTCCCCACACCCTTTGTGCAAAGGCACGTTCCTACAGCAAGTGCTCATGCATTTCCTCCCTAGTACACATGTCCGGTGGGCACTTTTGGGTCCAGCAGAGCTACCAGTGATGTTGCAGCTCACAAACTTGCAATATTCCTTGTGTGTGCCAGCATCTAACTTAGCTCTCGGTGCTCTTTTAGAAAGTCTGTTTTTCACACACCTCCTTTCAGATGGCATCTACTTTCTCTGCAGAGAGTTTCCCAATCAGAGCTGTTCTATCTCATGCATGTACCTTTTATTGAACCTTATGATGGTCTTTCACTTCCTCAGTATCTATCTGCTGTAAATTATATTGGATCTGGAAAACATCTTTTACCGGATATCATTTAGGAGTCTGCCATGCCCAGAGTCACCTATTCTTTATTTCCTCCATAGTATCAGACAAAGCATGCCATTTTGGACTCCCCTCCCACAGCTAAATTACACCACAGGCTTATGTACTTGGCCATTGTGAACAAAAATGCATCTGGGAAGGTTCTTGCCCCATGTTTCTTCTGTTTGTATAATGTGTTCTGTGCCAATCTTTCCTGTTGTAACCCCCAGACGTATACACGCATGCTCCTCTTTATCGCATAGGCTGTGCTACATGCTGGGGAGAACACCAATCCTGTATATACAATCACAGGCAAGATCACAGCTTTTAGCAACCTCACCTTTTCCTCTAGGATAGGCTTCCGCCCACTCCAGAGTTCCAGCTTTTGCATGACCCTTTTAGTAGTTTTCTGCAATGCCTCCCACTCTTTAAACTGTGCATCAAAATGTATTCCCAGTACCCATATACCTCTTTTTACCACTGTGACCCCCATCCCCAACAGGACCCCTACCTCCCTGCGTACTATAAAAGTACTTTTCACAATGTTGAGTTCTGCCCCCGCTGCTTTCTCATAAAGCTGAACATGTTTTATCGCTTACCTAAGCATCCTTTGGTCCCTACATGCTATATTTGCTATCCATGTATGTGATGCACTTGGTTTGCTTTCTGCCGGTACTTGGGACTCCTACCACGTTGGCATCATTCTGTATTCACTATACAAGCTGTTCTATCACACAGATGAAGAGTAGTGGGGCCAGGGGGCACCCCTGCCTCACCCTTGATCTCACTTCTACTGGCTGTGTCAGGTGTCCATTTTTTAAGACTTAACTTTTTGTACCTGCATACAGCATCTTCAGCCAGTCAAAGAATCCTGCAGAGATCCTCAGCTTTTTCAGCATTTGCCATAGGAATTCATGGTTGACCCTATCAAAGGATTTCTCCAGGTCTGTATTTAATATTGCCAGGTTTAGTTTCTTTCTTTGCAGTATTGCATGGCATCTCTTAGTTATACCATGGTCTCGTGAATCCTTCTCCTGAGAACTGCTCATGCTTGATTTTTTTCCTAGCATTTTCCCAATTACTTCTTCTAGTCTGTTCACTATCACTTTGGCTAAGTTATTGGTCTCCAGTTCATCTGGGTTTTGTCCCCTTTCTTGAAAATCAGGGATACTGACTGTTCCTTCTCTCATGCTTTTTGAGTCTTTTTTGTCTCCTCTCATTGTAGACTTCTATCAGGTCTGGTTCAGTTGGACCCAGAGTGTTACACAGAATTCTTTTGGCAGTCTGTCTTTTCACAGTGGTTTCCTGTTTTTCAAATTTTTCAGGATGTCCCAGACTTCCTGTGCCTTCCAACTTCTTTCAGTTGTTGTTGGTCTTCTGTTAGCTTCCTTTGCAGTCCTTCCAGACAGATCAGTCTGGCCTCCAGCTCTACCTGTCTCTCTCTCTGTATAGTTCCTGTTAGAAACCTTTCACTGTTCACAGTATGGCTTCTTTAAGCGTGTGTTCTTCTTCTTCTTTCTCATCCTGGAAGCACCATATTCCCTCTTTCCCTCCTCTTCTGATCTTGTTGAAGTACTCCATACATTCTTCCTTTCCCTCCACCCATTGCACTTGCACCAGAAACGCTTTTTCCATCCTTGCTCTTTAAACTATTCTTCCAGTTCCCCTTTCGTTTCCTCTGTTTCTTCTTTCACTTCAAATCCTTGCATGCTCTGCTTGTGTAGTCTTTGCAGTTTCCATTACAATCGCATCATGTGCTTCTTTCCTTTTTGCTTGTTCTTTCCCTACTTGGATAAGGTAGCCCTTTGTGCACTCTTTTACCCACTCCCACCAGTATGCCGCTGTTCCAAAGCACCCTTTTAGTACTTTCCATCCTGTGTACAGTTTTTTTGTACTCTTCTTGTGTCTTTGTTTTATTCCAGTAGCTTGGCATTTGGCTTCCAGATTCCTTTCCCTTTCTGCATTTGTTTTCCTCCTTCCAGTTCTGCTGTAAGCATGCAGCCGTCTAAGAAGAAATTAGTGTTGCTTCTGCTTCTCTCTTGTCCAGTGCTTTGATGTCAGGATAAGGTCAGTCCATGAGAAACTTTACCCCGCTGCATCTCCACTTGTGAAGGTGACATTTTCCCTCAGTCCTCTTTTTCCTGTATCCTGCAAGTCATTGTGTGTGTCATTCTTCTGTTTAGGATCATTGATGGAGCCATGGTCCCTGCCTGCTCCTCGCCCTTTCTGACCTGTGCTTGTTGTATGCAGTTGAAATCACCTACTAATAGACAAGGTGTTCTGCTAGTCATGCTGATTTCCACTTTTTGCAAGAATGTGCACCTCTTCTCTCAATCCACTTGTGCATAGGTATGTGTGATCTCAAATATTTTCTCATTCATTTCACATATTACTTGCAGTATTCACCCCTCCACCACCACCACTTTTTTTGTACCCTTGATCTTGATGCTTAGGGTCTTAGGGCATCTATATATACATGACAGAGCTCTGCTCCGACACATGCTAATTAGCATGTGTTGGCACAGACTCAATTAATTAAATCTGCTGGAGAATGCTAATTAGCATGTTCCAACAGCCTCTGCTTCATGTATATCATCATCCCTGTGTTTCAAAATGGTGGCAGGTGCACTTTAATTAAAGCTTGTCGAACAAGCTTTAGTTAAAGTATCCCGACTGCCATTTTGATGCATGGGATGCTGAATACAAGTGACGCTGTGAGCATTTTAATTAAAGCAGCTCTTAGAGCCACTCTAATTAAAGCTGCCCCCCCTGCCCCATCCCCAGAGCACATGTATAGACACCCTTAAATAGTACTGCAACACCTGTTGCTCTGTTAATGTTTGAGCCAGACCAGCTAGATGGCCTCCATTTCTACCATCTCTCATTCTATGTAATTTTTTCTTGCTGGTATTGCATATTCTTGTATATAGATAATATCTGCCTTTATCTGAGATAGATACACTTCAGTCATATCCCATCTGACCTTAGTTAGTACAGGCCATACATTTAGAGAAGCTATAATTAGCCTTTTGGTTTAAGATTTCAGTTTACCTTGCCTGATGTTAGCTTCTTTTTTTACAGGCTTTCATCCATCTTATACTCCTCCTGTGCTTCCTCCTCATTCTTTCTCATATTTGTTGCTTTCATAAACACTTCTACAGCTGATGTTTTAGGAACCTGTCTCCTCACTCCTTCTAACTGATAAAAATCTCTTCTGGGCAGTCAGCGCTTTGTAGTGGGAAGAAAGCCAAGGAGGGGAGACTGCTGGCAGAGGTGCTTGGCTGGGGCCCTGCTTCTTTCCCCTCTACCCTTTTTTTTCTCTCATTTGATTTCTCCTCCTCCCTTCTGCTCCAGATCTTTCCAGGACCTTGTAGAAGCACGGCAGTTCTCAGGTCCACAGGTACATATCGAGCAGCATGTACACTCCCCAACATTGCAGCAGGTTCCTTGCAAAATATTTCACAAAGCAAGCTGTTTTGGAGTCTGCCCTAGTTGCCAGGTTGCAGTTCTGACTTATGTACTTGGCCTAGAGGAACAGCTGGGCATCCTGTATTTCTTGGTCCCCTGTCTTTTTTGTCTTATATACTTTTACAAAGTATATATACTTTGATCCTCGGCAACCTTCTCCTATCTGGTACCCCAGAAGATGACACACATGGCCCTTTGGATTCTACAGATGATTTGCTCTGTGGGGAAGGCCAGTGTGGTGTACAGAACCACCGATAGCACCATATTCCTCATGAGTGCAACACACTTTCCTCCCCCCATCAACAGGCGGCACAAGTTCCACAGTGTCCTTTTCCGTCTGACTGAGGCCTTGTTCTTTTCTCACATTTTCTGTCCTTTCAGCTCCGAGTCAAACCACCCTGAGGATTTTTACCCCTTCAGGGGGAACGGAGACTCCCAGGGTAGATAAGATTCTGAGTTTGCCCAATGCCAGGAAGGTACTCTTAGCCACATTGAGCTTGGCCCCTGTTGGTGCTCTGTATGTCTGGGCATGTTGTAGAGCTCTTTCCATCAACAGTTTGTCTCTGCATAAGACGTTGAGGTGGTCCATGTAGTCCAGGACTCTTCTCTCTTTCCTGCTGCCCATGGGGATCTCCATTCCATCAATCCTAGGATCTTGCCTGAGTCACTGGGCTAGCAGTTCCACCTCACAGATTAAAAGGACTGGAGAAAGTGGACATCCCTGCCAGATGTCTGACTACTTCAATCAGGTCAGTCAGGAACCTGTTCACCAGCATCCTGCTGCTCACATTGGTGCACTGCATCTTTATCTAGGTGATGAAGGTCAGGGGAACCCCTGTCTTCTTCAGCATCTTGAAGAGGAATTGGTTAGGTGCCCTGTCAAAGCCTTCTCTAGGGCAAGGTTTACCATGACTATGTCCAGCCACCTCTCTCATTGGTACCACAGTGTATCCCACAGCTGCAACAGGGCTCCATGGATCTGCCACTCCAGCACCATGCATGACTGGTCCTAATAGATTACTGTACCTATAACAGAGTTGAGGGACTCAGCCAACGCTTTGGCCAGCAGTATATTATTGAAGTTCAGGAGCATTATGGATCTCCAGTTCTTCAGATCCTCCTTGGCCCCTTCTTGTAAACAAGGGTCATGAGACCCCGGTCCATTATCATCCCCAGGCAACCCTCCTGCAGTCAGTCCCTGGCAACCCTTCTCCAGCAGGTCAGGCAGAGCCAGCCCTTGGGTATGGCGAATTGGGGTAACCACTCCAGGCTCCTTGCTTGGGCATGGGGGTGGGGGGGGGGGTGGGCTACAGAGCTGGGTGGAGTGGCTGCAGCCCTTCCCGCCGGGTTTGCCTGGAGCTAGTGACTCAGCCCTGTGCCGTGGAAGAAGCATGGAGACCCCTCCCTTTGAGCAGGTACCCAGGCCCTGTGCAGTGTTAAGAGGGGTCCGCACAGGCTGATTTGTGCCAAGCCCCGCACCCCGCTAGGATTGGCTCTGAGGCCAGGGACCACCTGGTCCCAGAAAGTGGCATAGAACTCCTTGGGAAAAGTGTCTGCCCGAGGAGTCTTACCACTCTTGAAACTGTGGAGGGTTTTGTCAATCTCCAGAGTCCATTCCTCCACCAGTTTCTGTCTCTTGTCCTTCCCAAGGGTCTGGGTGAGCTCCTGCATGCATTCTTGCAAGGTCTGTCTCCAGCATCCGGTGCTCCACACCTGTTCCATCTATGAAACTGGTCATAGCCTCCCTCTTGGTCTTCTTTAACACACTAAATGACAGCAGAAATGCTTGAACTAAAGTTTGTTTGATGAGCTTTAGTTCAAGCACCCCCACTACAATTTCGAAGTGCAGGGACACTGATACACAAGACGCGGAAGGTTGCGGGAGCACATTAATTACCACATTGTTTGGCATCTCTTTTGGTGATGTTTGCCAGACATTTAAGGTGGGTGAAGAAACAGGAATTATTGGAAATGGAAAAGAAAGGCACAGCTAAACTGTGGAAATGAAGAGGGATTCAAAATGTATTCAATGTAGTGGTTCATTATGACTTGAAAAAGAGTAGGTGCTGCGGGAGACTGTGTTCAGTGGGCAATACCAGATAGCTTATTCAGATGAATTATACTAGTTTATCTTTATGACAGGTTCTAGTCAGCATTTTTGGCACTGGGGAGGGTGTTGGAGCTGGCTCTGGGGTCTCCAAATACCAGCCTTGTACTGCAGTACTTCCAGGCCTGGTGCCCATTTCTTCCTGAGGGAGCAACTATCTGTTTGTTTGTCTTTAAGGGCTCTGCATACCCCCTTCTGCCCCCCCCCCCCCAAATTAAAAGTTTCTTATCAAGATGCTTGCCCAATATAGGCCATGTACCTTACAATCATGACCAGTATTGCCTGCATTTAATCAACTGCATAGTTGCTTTCCATTGCTGAGCACATGCTGCTTCTAGCAGCATTTCAAAAATAGACAATCTATTTAATATGGCTTTCTTGTATGTGAATGTAAGATGAGGAGTTTTTTTCCCCATGTTGACTTGGGGAAAAATTGCTCACCTTGTGTTTGAATAAATGCAGTAATATAAGAAAGCTGTTTTAGCTTGAAAATGGTCCAATTTACCTCAGAATGGCCCACGTTTTAGGATTCAGTTTTTATTGTGTTGTAACATCTGTTTAGCTTTTATTGTCTTTCATAGGTTTGTTATTAAGGCCCCAGCATACATTACACTTAGGATGTGATTAACCAGTTAGTCATGCCTTAAGCTGTTACCCACCCACACATTAATGCAATCAGTGGTGTGATAAAACAAGGAATAAGCCACAAAGTTACTACACAGAAAATGTGTAATAACTTTGTGGCACGTTCTTATCACACCATTAACTGTACATGTGAACAGGCTGGGACTCCCAGCCATAAGGTGTGCCCTTGTGGCTGGGAGTCCTGTCAGCCGATCCATACTCCCAGCTGCATGGGTGCACCATGCACCCACAAAACTGGGACCTGTTAGCTGATAAGGCTCCCTGCTGCAGGAATGCATTGCAATCCCAGGCTTCCCCTGCACCAGCAACAAGGCATGATGTGATTGATGCTGGATCCCATAAACATGTCTCCTGCCATGCATGTGTGGCATGACAAGAAGTGCAGTTGTAGAGATCCCACATTAGATCCCATTGTGCCTTCACTTGCACATCTGCAAGGGACCTAACACACCCAATGTTCTTCTTAGTGAAATTGCCCACATACAGGTTACATTTAAATAAATTAGGAGCTGTTGGTCATTAAAACTAGTTTGAGTATGGAGATCCGTAGTGATAGCCACCCTATTACGCTACAAGCAGATTCTATTGTGAGCCCAACATTGCAGTTGGGGGTGGGAGGCATGGAGGCTCAGAGTTCAGTTCTGCTTATATAAAAATATATGCACATATCTCATAAAAATGAGTTCTTTAGGTTTTAGGTGGAGCTGGTTGAAAATTTTCCAACATTTTTCTGTCAGAAAATACTGATTTGTTGAAAGTGAAATGTTACATAGAAGTATGGTATCTTTGACAAAAAGTTGTTTTGAAAGAAAAATTGAAAATAAGTGCTGCAATAAGGTATAAATTATTCAGGAATGGAACATTTCAATTATCCACTTCAAAACAGTTTTTCATTTCAGGTTTTTTTAGACCTTTCTGCTATAAAATGGTTTTAAAAGCTGAAATCAGAATGAAATATTTTGATTGACTTAAAGAAACACTTTTTTGTGTAATTTCAATCTGTGGGAATTCTTTTCCAGTTTTTTGTATTAATTCTGGAATGGAAGACATTTCAAACTTGAAAAAATTTACTTGAAATAAAAAATCTAGTTTGGACACAGCTCTGACTTTGGGTCTGTAATCAAGAATACTCTTATCAATGCAAAGACTCCAGATAAACCCTGTTCCATTATGCCTGGACAATTAAGTATTATGGTGGGCACAGAAAAATAGTTTCACGGGGCTCCCCTGAAATGCCATCCTTACTGATGGCTTTTTGTATAATGACCACTGTAGAATACTGGCATCCTAACTTCTATTACAATCATATATTTTCCCTCAATTTTTGCAAAGTTTTATTCCTAGGGCCAGGACTTTCTCAACTCCAAGGTAATTTTTTGTAAAAATCTGCAGTGGCATTATTTGGTTATGTAAGTAAGAGAAAATATACTGTTTTAAACAAACAACATTGGACCTGATTATACAAAAAAGAAATTAAGATGATAAATGAAATAATTAATAAATGAATAAATGTGTTTCTGTATTTAAGGATACTTTCTCAGGCCACTTCTCTCTTATTCTCAAGGAAAAAGAACCCCAAGAAGCAATTACTCAATATGAAGCAATTGTCCAGTAGTTGGAAAGTGCCCTCCCAGAATCATAGAAAATTAGGGTTGGAAGAGGCCTCAGGAGGTCATCTAGTCCAACCCCCTGCTCAAAGCAGGACCAGCCCCAAGTATATCATTCCAGCCACGACTTTGCCAAGCTAGGCCTTAAAAACCTCCAAGGATGGAGAGTCCACAACCTCTCTGGGTAACCTGTTCAAGTGGTTCATCACTCTCCTAGTGTAAAAGTTTTTCCTAATATTCAATCTAAACTTCTCTTGCTGCAACCTAAGCCCACTGCTCCTTATTCTGTCATCTGCCACCATGGAGAACACTTGAGCCCCATTCTTTTTGGAACCATGTTTCAGGGAGTTAAAGGCTGCTACCAAATCCCTCCTCAGTCTTCTCTTTTGCATACTAAATACACCCAGTTCCCCCAGTCTCTCCTCATAAATCATGTGTCCCAGTCCCCTATGTATTTTTGTTGCCCTCCACTGGACTCTCTGCAACTTGTCCACATCCTTTCTGTGGTGGGTGGCCAAAACTGGATATATTACTCCAGATATGGCCTCACCAGTGCCTAATAGAGGGAAATAATCACTTCCCATGATCTGCTGGCAACACTTCTAATGCAGCCCAGTATGCCATTAGCCCTCTTGCCAACAAGGGCACACTGTTGACTCATATTCAGCTAATCTACTGTAACGCCCAGTTCCTTTCTGCAGAGTTGCTGCTGAACCAGTTGGTCCCCAGCCTGTACCACTGCATGGGATTGTTCTGCCCTAAGTGCAGTTGTCCTTGTTGAACCTCATAAGATTTCTTTTGGCCCATTCCTTCAATTTGTCTAGGTCACTCTGAATCCTAGCCCTACCCTACAGCTTTTACCACTACCATAATTTGTTGCCTATAACACTCACCGTTTGTTCTAAAAGTCAGCTGCTGGAAATTTGGGCTGTGTATTATAGGTGAGGAAATGTGGTAATAGCAGTTTCTGTGTATTAAACATATGCTCTACAGGGAGCAGCATAATCAGCACACTGGGCTCCTTAGCTAGTGATACTTAGCTATTTACTGCAGTATTTTCAAGGAAAGATCTGGGGGGTTTTTCATCCTGCCTTTCACAAGTAAAGTAGGTGTCTTATTCTGGAGCATGCTGTATGCAGGGAAAATATGGTATTTCCATTGTTGATTTTGTGGTCCAGAACAAGAAGGTAAAAATTAGAGGTGGGCTGCTTAAAGGCACTCAGTATTGGCTTCAATTAGTTGACAGTAGACACAGGAAGGTTTTTTCCTTTGGTAAGAACAAAGTAAAGACAATTCTGAATACTTTGAAAATTTTATCTTTGGATTCTTGGATCCATCTCTGTTCTCATTTATATAAGTGTTATTTCATTTGACTGTAATGAGGGCAGGGTTGGACACTAAAAGAGCAAACAGTTGATATATGGCTTGACCCCTTTGGTATTCTGCCTTTTTATCATCCTATTATAACATTGTTTCCCAGCAGGGCATAGAATCTGTTGTTGAGGAATGAAAATAATCATGAAAATGAGCCAATTAAAATAAAGAGTGTTGAAACAGATACAAAACCACAAGAACTGTAGATGAGACATTAAACCTTCCTGCTTTGTGCCCACATTTACATGTCAATTGTTTCCATATGCAAACTACTCGTAAATAATGTTGAGGCTGTGACACTAACCAAGAACAACAATCCTCTACAAAGAGAGAATGTTAACCAAGGCTTAGACCAAATCAGATGGAAAAAAGCCGAATGAACTCAGAAAGGTTCCTGCTTTAAATTTGGTGTCAGGAGATTTGTAATTGTTCTATTTCCACCTTAATACTGCAAATACTCATTTTAGTTGCATGCTTTCACAATCAATGATGGCAGAACAGCACTCAACATTTTTATGTGTAAACAGTGGTATTCTTCATTTGTTATTTGGAATTCAGTTTTCAAGCGTTTCAGTGAGTAGATTCAATGGCTTCACACTCCAAAGGCATAATCACACACTGCCCAGGACAAAGAATGAATGGGAACAGTCTCACTCAGTAATGGGAATTGAATTACGTCCTAATAGAACAGTCAGCATGAGTAAGCTTACCACATGCTAAAATTTGCTCACAAACTGTATTTTGAACAACTACAAATAGTAGATAAACACAAATCAGAGTTATTCACAAGACAATTAAGAAACAGGAAAATTATTAGATTCCTCATATAATTTTTTCACAATGAACAGTTTAAACTTCTTTACTTACAACCATCACAGGATTTTAAATACAGCCTATGTGTAGTTCTGTGTAGGAAGTCTGAAATTTAGGCTTCATGCTTAAATGTAGATGGAATCAGATTGGAAATCCCATACAGTTACATTATAAACTGACCCAGACAGGTAAGGAAATGGGATGCATTAGCACAGATTGGATCAGAACTCAATGCAACTCCAGGGGAAAGCCAAATGTCCCTTTCAAAAGTCCCTTAATGATCTTTAATGCATGCACTACATTGAGTGGCTTACTTAGAGTGAACTCTGGAGTTATGCATCAGCCCAATCCAAATAATGACTTTTTTTCAGCAGACGCTTACTTTGATCCTAATATGAGTCTATGTGGAATCTCAATTTGAATTAGCACAGAGTCTCAGAATAACACTTCAGAGCATCAGAAATTTGGCCATGTCACATGATCAGTGTTGTCAGTGCTGAGCTTTCCAAAATCATGAGATTGTTTAAAAAACGACAAGGTGGCTATTGTTTTTATATGAATCTGGGTTTTTATCTCTTTCTCTCCAGCTATCATGTCAGTGCCCCTTTCAGTTATCCCTTGCCGACTCCCTGTGTGGACCCTTGTTCTTCTTTGTATTTTAGTTTAATCAGCATCTTAACTGGATTCATCTAAACCATAAAAATCACTCTTAGTGCAGAATAAGAGTGTCCACACCAGGAATCATGGCACAATACCTATTGGGCATTAAGTTCACACCCTAGTTTATTCATCAGTAGCATTCTATAGACCAGAGCTTTCCAAACTTTTCATGTTGGTGACACACTTTTTAGACATGCATCATTTCACGACACAGTAATTCAGTTCCGGGGGAGGGGCCAAGGGAAGCAGACACGAGTAAGGGAGCTCCGCGGTGCCCTTCCGCAAAATTTTCTGCATTTTGCGTGACACACCTACACACTGCCGCTGACACACTAATGTGTCACGGCACACAGTTTGGAAAGCTCTGCTATAGACAATCTCTAAGTGCAAAATTCTTTAAAAAGATGGTAGCAACTTCTCTGCCTTCCTAGAACATATGCTCTACTTGTGTTCACATATTCCGTGTGAAATTCCTTCACATGTGTGTCGGATGTATCATGAAAGGAATTCAAGAAAGATCAAATTTCAGGAAGGATTTCTCTTGGCATCATGCTTACATTCATAATATTGATGTTTGTATTGCAGTGTAGCCAGTCCTCTGAAAATCCATCTCTCCTTAAATGTAGAGGTATATCTCTTTGCTGGGGCACGGTCTTGGGAAACCATTGTTTAATTTCCTTCTCCATCAGATTTCCTGTGTGGCTGTAGGCAAGAATTTGCCCTCTGTCTCTCACTTCCCATGTTTGTAAAAAGGGAGATAATAGCACTTCCCAACCTCACAAGTCAATTTTAAGGGTAGATGTATCAAAGACTTTGAGGTGGTTAGATGTCCCAGTAATAGCACCCATTGGAGTTCCATGGTTAAAGATACCATGTAAACATAGCTACAAAAATTATGGACATGCATAGAGTGCCGACTAGTAGATCCTATCCGTGCATTAGGCCTGTGCGAAGTGGAAAGTATTCATTTTGGATTCGGTGATTTGGAGGGACAGTGATTCTATTTGGTGATTTGAATCACTGTCCCAATTTGATTCAGCCGAATCCAAAGATATTCAGCACCGAATCTTATCCAGCCGTAGACTATACAGGCAGGCAGTGCCGATGGGAGCAGCTGAGCAAGCCCTGGCTTGAACCGCCAGCCCTGGGAAAAGCCGCAGCTCATCCAGCTGCCCCCCGCCCCAGGGCGAGGCAGGCAGTGCTGGCAGCCCTGGGAGAAGCTGCGGGGGGTTGGAGGAAATGATCAGGGAGCTGGGGGTAATGAACGGGGGCTTTCCCCCAGCTGCCAGTTCGAATCCCCAGTTTCCAATTCAATCCCCCAGCCTCCCAATCATTCCCCTAGCTCCCTGATCATTCCCCCTAGCACCTGCAGCTTCTCTTGGCGCTGCTGGCTCAAGCTGCGGGTTGTCCAGCTGCTCCCGCTCCCCCCCACTGGGGCAAGGCAGGCAGTGCTGGCAGCCTGGGGAGAAGCTGCGGGGGCTGCAGGGAATGATCAGGGAGCTGGGGGAATGATTGGGGAGCTGGGGAATCAAACCCAGAACTGGTGAATCAAACTGGAAGTTGGGGGTAAGGCCCTGTTTGTTCCCTCAGCCACTGATCATGCTCCCCAGCTCCTAATTCGATTCTCCAGTTCCCGGTTCGATCCCCCAGCTCCCGATCATTCCCCCCAACCCTGCAGCTTCTCCCAGGGCTGCCAGCAATGCCTGCCTTGCCCTGGCAAGGGAGCAGCCAGGGGAGCCATGGCTTCTCTTGAGGCTGCCATCTAGCTGCTCCCCTGCTCCCACCAGCACTTCCTAGTGCCTACCTGTACAGTCTATGGCCGAATCTCTGAATTTCTCCTAATCTCTCTAAATCAATTCAGAGGCTTCTGATTTGATTCAGAGAGATTAATGGGTCTCCTGATTTGATTTGGATTCGGAGATTCAGCCACCGAATCGAGCCAAATCTCCTCCTAATTGAATCAGATACCGAAGCTTCACACATGCAGGACCTTACTAAAGCAGCTACACTAAGTCTGAATTGGGAGGCAATATACACAGAATAGGCACAGTGGGTCTGAGTCTTAGGATGGTTTAGGCTCAGCAGTGGTAAAATACATGCATTTTTAGGGAACAAATATTTTAATCAAGGAGGGTTTTCTAAAATTACTTCAGTATGCTGGAACATCTGTTTTTAAGCTGGCACTGTCTTGGATAAAATGGGATGTTTGGTAGTTATAATTTTGAAATAATATACATGCAGCATCGTGCTACTTGAAAACAGCAGTCAACTTATTTGTATGCAAACTTCTACAACAAGAATAGGGTATTTCTTATGACAGATCAGTCAGCTTCCTCCTTCTTTCATTTTATTCTTATTATTGGGTGGGGTAAGGTTCTGTTTTCAATTCTACAGCACTGTGATTCTTGTATAATAGACTGCATATCAAGTTTAGATTTAGTAAAGAACATAGAGTGATGTAGAATTCTCCTGTTACTAATGCAAAAGGCAAGGATTTTTTTGGGTGGTACCTTTTATTGGAACAACTGCACGGCTGGGATAAAGTTAAGACAAGCTTTTGAATGCAAGGCATTCTTCCTCAGGTCTGAGGCGGGAAGCAAGCAAAGGGATTGTTAAGAGCAAGTGGGCTCTAGAGCTGTGAAATTGGAGGTGGGGAGAAGTTCTCAGGGGTAGCAGACAAGCAATTAGCAGAAGAAAAGAAGCTTGATTACAAGGAGATCAAAACCTATCAAAAGGCAGGAGGATCATTATCACCTGTGGTGTGTAGAAAGCATTACAGGAATCAAGTAGATTATATTGAGTGCATCTACATGTTCATTAATGCACTTTTGATACTGTGTATTAAGTTTAGTACCTCTAATTTGAGACACTACATAAAGGCACGTTAGGCTGCACTACTACTCAGTAGCAAAAGCGAATGCTTTTCTTAGTGATGCTAAATACACAGTAGCCTATTCTACTGCACATTGGTGTATTAGCACAGTTTTTTTATGCACACTTTAATGTGCAGTAGAATAGCCTACAGTGCATTAAAACGCACTTGTAAACACATCCAGTGTGTCATAAAATTAATATCTGTGTTGTCCTTGGTTCCTAGTGTTGAAGCCTGCTTACCTTTTAAAGGTATTTGGTAGATTTCCTTTGAGAATAAAGATAGTGAGGCCATAAAGGGATTTGTTGGATCATCACAGCTACATCACTCCAATGGTATCATTTTATTCATAATGTAATTTTGGAACATCAGAGATGAAGGAGAGAAGAAAGGAGAAGGGAAATGTTTTCTAACCCATCTGCTTTAAGCAATAATAAGGACCAAATTAGTTATCAGTATAACTTTATATAATGTGAGTTGAATTATAGTAGCAGTAGATCTTGTTCACTGTCTGCAAAATGTCATAATACATATTGAACTGTGAAGGACAATGGCACATTCTCATAGTTCTTATTCCATAATTACTATGACTCTGCTTAGAATAATTGTTTTTTGTCCCAGATGGTGCCACTTGCAAGGCAATCTAAGAGTGTTCATTTTCAACCCAAACAAACTTGAACACTGGCTCCATTGCTGCAAGATCACAACTACCAATATTTACTCAAAGAATGTTCTTTTACTAAAAAGGTCACTGCTTGAGTAAGAATTACATATAAAATCATGTTTGTTAAAAAGACAACTAAAAAAGAACATTAATTTGGGGTCACCATATGTACCCATGACCCTACCAAAGCTGCATAGCCCTTTTTGGTAACACAAATGGGGATTTTGTCACTGTATGCACAACAGCTTATCAAACCTCTCCTCCTGCCTTACCCACCCCTGCACGAAGACAGTTTTGGTTCTATATCTACACAGTCCAAGTTTCCACCTGTACCAGTATTGCCAAAGCCCTCCACTTGCCCTGGGATGGGTAAGCGTGCTTCAGATGCATGCTTATTAATTCCTACTAAGACCATGTTGTATTAACTCAAATCTAAGTCAATTCTGAATTTAAGACAACTCCCCCAATAATTAAATTCCATATATAGAAAATTTATAATTTTTTTTATAATTTTCCAGATATAGAATTTGATTATTAGACGGTTGTCTTAAACTTGTTGCAGGGAAAGCAGTGGCTAAGGGGGTCAGGTTGCTGCCTTTTCCTCTGCCACCCCCATGCTTCTTTCCCCTACAGCAGGGGTGGGCAAAATGCGGCCCAGGGGCTGGATGCGGCCTGCCAGGCCATTCTATCCAGCCCTTGGGGCCTCTAAAAAAATTAGAAAATTAATATTTATTTGCCCTGGGCTGCCTGTCATGCAGCCCTTGATGGCTTGCCAAAACTCAGTAAGTGGCCCTCTGCCCAAAATAATTGCCCACCCCTGCTCTACAGTCTTCCTGGTCCCCCCTGGTACCCGCCCAATGCCAGCTTCCCACAGCCTCTGCCCCCATACCCATTCCCCAAAATCTCTTCCCCTTTCTCCCATGCTCCCTGAAGTCTCTGCCTCTTCTCCCATGCCCTTACTGTCAGATGCTGCTTGGGCTCTGCTCCCTCCTGGAGCACAGCACATAGAAGCTCAGTCCTTGCTTTGCCATGTGGCAGTGTTGGCTCTGCTGATTGGCTGGCCAGGGGACAAAGTTTCCATGTGCTCCATGCCTGTGAGGGAACCCAGCCAGAGCCAAGCTGTGCCTGACAGAAAAGAAAGGAGAGGAGGTTTGCAGAGAAGCTGCAGGGGACAAATGGGGAGGGGGGTGCGCAGTGCAGGAGGCTGCTCTTGGTCTGACTCTGGCCCTGACCTGGGGTGAGGGCCAGTCAAAGACTCAGCAGTTGCCTGCCCCCTGCTCCACTTTATACATGAATCTAAGATGAGAAGCTTCCTCCCTCACCTATGCTGATTGGGGGGGAAAAAACCTTGTCTTAGATTTGAGTAAATATGATAGATGCTTCCAATGGAATGCACATTTGTGGCTGATAATGTCCACTTCCTGTCCTGGTCCAATCTTTCAGTCTAAGCATTGGGCCCCAAATACCGCAGAACTGGGATGGATCCACTTTCCAGGAGTAGTAAGGCCTAGAAAATAAGCATACGTAGTGGCATTATTATAATCAATTTATATCACCAAATTGAGGCAGCCAAGGGATACAGTAGGAGTGAGCTGGAATCCTGGGCATGGACTACAATGGAGAAGCTGAAAAGAACAGCCATTATATAGGAGAGGGACTATGGATATAGAAGCCACAGGTGAAGCTTTGGCATCTTGAGGCCTATGACAATGGTGACAGAATGTCCCTCTGATCTCTAAAAAGCCCCCATTTACTCAAGCATTGTACTATGCAACATGACTTTTTACAGCAATACCTATTGTATCAGTTTCCCAAGGACTAACGCTAACAGCAGGCCTAAACCAGTGGCTACTAGCTGGTTAGCCACTGATTTCATAGATTTCATAGACATTAGGGCTGGAAGGGACCTTGGAAGATCATCGAGTCCAGCCCCCCGCCCAAAGACCAGGAAGTCAGCTGGGGTCATAGGATCCCAGCAAGATAAGCATCCAGTTTCATCTTGAAGGTGTTCAATGAAGGCGCTTGAACCACCTCCGGTGGCAGGCTGTTCCAGACCTTGGGGGCTTGGACAGTAAAGAAATTCTTCCTTATGTCCAGCCTGAAACGATCTTGTAGTAGTTTGTGACCATTCGACCTTGTCATCCCTTGGGGCGCTCTGGTGAACAAACGTTCCCCCAGATACTGGTGGTCACCCCTGATAAACTTATAGGTGGCCATCAGATCACCCCTGAGCCTGCGTTTTTCCAGGCTAAAGAGCCCCAGGGCTCTCAGCCTGTCATCGTAGGGTCTGCTTCCCTGACCTCTGATCATGCGCGTGGCTCTTCTCTGGACTCTCTCAAGCTTCTCCACATCCTTTTTGAATTGTGGAGCCCAAAACTGGACGCAGTACTCCAGCTGCGACCTCACTAAGGCCGAGTACAAGGGGAGAATGACATCCCGGGATTTGCTTGAGAAGCATCTATGGATGCAAGCCAGCGTTTTGGTCACTTTACTAGCCGCAGCATCGCATTGCAGGCTCATATTCATCTTGTGGTCAATGATGACCCCCAAGTCTCTTTCTTGCATAGTGCTAGCCAACATAGTACTGCCGAGCCTATAAAGATGCTGCGGGTTTTTCATCCCAAGGTGGAGAACCTTGCATTTATCGGCGTTGAACACCATCAGATTCTCATCCGCCCACTTGCTGAGCCTGTCCAGGTCAGCATGGATCACCCACCTGTCTTCTGGTGTGGATGCTTTGTCCCAAAGTTTGGTGTCGTCGGCAAACTTGGCCAGTCTGCTTCTGACTCCAGTGTCCACATCATTAATGAAGATGTTGAACAGTATGGGTCCAAGGACAGAGCCCTGGGGGACCCCACTGGTCACAGGACACCATGATGAGTGACTTCCATCAATTACTACCCTCTGGGTCCGACCCCAGAGCCAATTTTCCAGACAGTGGATCGTGGAGGACCCAAGGTGACAATTGGCCAGTTTCTCCAAGAGGTGATCATGGGAAACCAGATCGAAGGCTTTTTTGAAGTCAAGATATATGACATCAATCTCTTCTCCCTTGTCCAGGTGATAGGTCACCTGGTCATAGAAGGAAATGAGATTGGTCAAGCAAGACCTACCCACGACAAACCCGTGCTGGCTATCCCTTAAGATGTTGGCATCGGCCAGTCCATTAAGGATGGCCTCTTTAATAAACTTTTCTAAGATCTTCCCCAGGATAGAAGTCAGGCTGATGGGCCTATAGTTAGCCAGATCCACTTTCCTCCCTTTCTTGAAGATAGGCACCACATTGGCCTTCTTCCAGTCTTCGGGCACTACACCAGAGCGCCAAGAGTTTTCAAAGATCCGTGCTAGAGGCTGGGCTATGATGCTTACCAGCTCCTTGAGTACCCTGGGGTGAAGATTGTCAGGGCCGGCTGACTTGAAGGTATCCAGCTTCTCAAGATGTTCCTTCACAAAGTCAGCATTAATGGAGGGCAGGGGATCACCCTCACCCGGACTTCCCGGCCCTGTAGCGGGCATGGGCGTCCCATGGGGCTGATGAAAGACCGACGCAAAGTACCTATTTAATAGGTTGGCTTTTTCCTGGGCGTCAGTTGTCAGTTGCCCCATCTGGTTCAGCAGGGGTCCAGTGTTGCCCCTGCTTTTCCTCTGGCTCCCCACATATCTGAAAAAGGACTTTTTATTGTCCTTGATGTTCAAAGCTAGCTGGAGTTCAGTTGCAGCCTTGGCTTTCCTGGTCTGCTCCCTACAGGACCAGACCAGTGCAGAATAATCCTCCTTGGAGGATAAATTCAGTAGAGGGAGACATGATCACATGAAGCTGGTGTACTGCACATATGTATGCACTCATTTCAGCAGAGATCAGACAATAGTTTTAAGTGACAAAAGCCTAACAAGAGCCATTGGTTGGAAGCTGAATCTAGCAAAATACAAAACTGCAAATGAATCTAAACAGTATGAGCTGAGGAATAATGAACAAGTGGACCATTTTTCATATTTTAAATAATATGGTAAGAAATGTTCCACTATCAGTCTATCACTTGCAATCTCTGATTCAAATCTGAATAAACTTATAAAAAATATGGTCTTGATACAGGAAGTTATGGGCTTGATACAGGAATCTGTGGGAGAGGTTCTATGACCTGTGTTATGCAGATGGGCAGATCATGAAGGTCCCTTAATGTCTGTGAAGTGTTTACATCAAACTTGGATGTCTAAGTGTTGTGCTTTGGTTCAACCACAAGTTACTGAGCCTGATGCAGGAATCAGTGCATGAAGTATGTGTCTGTTATCAAGCAGGAAGACAGATTAGAAGGACATTGTGTTCCTTTCTAGTGTTAAAAGCTATGAATCTGATGAATCACAAATGAACACAAGCAGTACTCATACAGGACAGTGGACCTCCCATCTTTAAAAAAGTCCATGGCCAGTAAGTTTCATCTTCACACAATTAAGTGCCAGGACAGTTCAGTTTTCAAGCCTGTTATGGAGGTCAGCAGAGGGAAGAGGCTGATGACACACATGGAAAAAAAGGAAGAAAAACAACATCTAATGAAAAGACTTCTCGCTCTCAATGCCATGTTTCAGTTGCAATATTATCCAGTTAAAAAAACACATACACACAAAACCCCAAAAAACCTGTGATGAGAAATATTACTCAGTAAGATGAATACAAGCAAAACAACATGTGCTGCAAGCTTGCAAAACGTAAAGTTATACATGTAGGAATATGAGCTGAGAGTCATGGTGAATAGTCAGTAGAACATGAATTCAGAATAAGGCTGTGCTTAAAAGGACTAATGCAATCCTTGAATTAGGATGGGGAGGGGTTATATTCTCTCTCAGATCACCAGTTGTGTCTGCTACTGGAATACACCTAGTTCTGGCCTTAAGTATTCAAGAAGGGTGTTGAAATATAAGAGACTGTTTAGAGAGAAGCAACTAAACTGCTGGAAAGCTTAGAAAATGTACCTTGCATTAGAAGATTCCAGGAGTTAAGTCCATTTAGTTTATCACATAAAAAGTTTAAGGGTTGACTTGTCACAGTAGATGTGTCTACATGAGATGCTGACTTGCACAGTTAACCCATGACTACTGCACAGTAGCATTGTGTGGCAAGAAGCATCACGTGACACATGCTACGAGTCACGAGCTACTGCACAGTCAGCATCACAAAAAAGGCATTCCTTGGCACAAATGTGCAGTAACCTTGGTTACTGCACAGTCATTTAGTACTTGTTTATACAAATACTAAATGACTGCGCAGTAATGACTGTGCAATCAGCATTCTGTGTAGATGCAGCCAGTGTATAAGTAGCTGCATGGGAAGAGAAAATTATTAATTGAAAGCTCTCTAGCCTGACAGGCAAAGAGATAATATGGTTCAATGGCTAAAAGCTCAGAAGCTACATGTATTTAATTTAGAACAATGGTCCGGTAGATCTTGGAGCCTCTTGCAGTAGATCCTGGAGCCTCTTGGAGTTGATCCAAGGCTGGGGTGGGGGGCTGAGTGTCTGTGTGCATGCAACGCATGTGCCCCAGCCCAGCAGGTCAGTCCGTGGGGCAGGGAAAGGATGGGGGATAGATCGAGGCCCCTGTGGTGAGGGACAGCACTGCAAAGGCAGGAGCAACAGTAAGTTGAGTGGGGCCCTGGCTGGGTGGGACTTACCTGCTGGGGAGACGTGCCCCCAAATAATTTTTTCTGCCTCGATCTGCCCTGCCTTCCCTCCCCACAGACTTACCTGCTGGGCGGTGGGGGATGGCGCATGGTAGATCTTGGGTTGCTTTTAAATGCCAGAGATGATCTCCTACTTAAAAAGGTTGGAGACCTCTGATCTAGAAGAAAGTGTACATTTTTAAGACTGATGATAATTAATCTTTGAAATGAATTACCACGGATTGTGATGAGTTCCTTGTTTGTGTGTGTGCGTGTGTTTTAAATTAAGATTGACTGTTTTTATGAAAAATATACTCTAATCCAAAGAGGAATTAATTCAGAGACCTGTTGCCTACATTATACAACAGGTGAGATAAGGGTACCAGAGCAGCCCTTTCTGGCTATATGGTCCATGAAGCAGAATATTATAAAGGATTTAATCACAGATAGTGTATGTGGAATTGGCATGAGAAAATAGATATCATTATGGAATTATTAGTAGAAAATGGCTACAATTATAGGAAAAACTGAATATAGAAGCAAAAGATAAATTTTGGTTACGGAACAATCATATTCCTGTGAAATTAGAAAATCCAGAGGAAACAATTTCAGTTGCAATTTTAAAATATCTCTTATGCATAAGGGGAATCAGTCATTTTGTGACTGAGAACAAGTAGGTCCCAGTCATGCCGCAGGACTCAGTAGAACTTTCCAGGAAAATATTTGGACCTGTTCAATGAGCAGCAGCAATGACATTCCAGTCATGTGCTCGTGTCCAGTCAAGAGACCTGCGTGTGCCATCCCCTAAATGTTAATTTCCCAACTCACATCAGAATGGCTTAGAGTAAAAGAACTGAAATGTAAATGAAGCCAAGGTTCTTGTTCTTTCTCTCTGGCAATTTACTAATTTGCTGGATGGATATAAACAAATAAACAGTCTTGGCATTTCCATTTGCCCAAAGTGGATTACTTTTCAGTTCAAATCATGATCATTTTCATGAGCAGAACTTCATCTCACTGAGGGTTGGTTAGAGTTTTTGCAGTGGGATGCTGGAAAGGATAGGAAATTACCTGGAAGTGGTCTTATGTTTCTGCCGGTGATGATAGGGCTGCATGACAGGCTCATAAGACAAGCCCTCAAGCAAGTGTAAAAAGGAAACAGAATGATTTAAATGTATGAGCAAGAGACCTCCTCTTGTTGTGGCTGTGATTTAGTTATATTTGTTAAATCAGCTGGACACAAGGTGCGTGTCCACACATGCACGTATGTGTGCTTGCAGCATGTTAAATACAAGCGGTGCAAATTTGAGCTGGGGCTTTTTGCCTCAGTGCATGTGCTCAGACATGCACTTCATTGTGGAGCAAATTGTGCCACTTAAGGCAAAATAACCCTGCCTGGCTCCTCCTGGATCTGTAGCTAGGGGGAGCTAGAGCCTGGGGCCAGCACCTGTGCAGGGCAGGGATCAGCAGGGCTTGGGGGGCAGGCGGGGGGTGGGGGAGTGGGCGGGACCAGCGGAGGTCCTCCCCATAGTCCCCTCCCCACTCCTCTAGCCCCCCTGACCCCTTACTTACTGGCACTGGAGCCCTGGTGCAGCAGCACGCCGCCTGGCAAGCTGTGTGCTTCAGCGCCAGGGTGAGGGGCCAACCACAGAGATGCTCTGGCAGCCAGAGCATCTCTGTGGATGACCCAGCCTCTGGTTGCCTCAGGGTATGGTCTGGGACTGTGCCCTGCCCAGCTTTTTTAAGCTCTGTTTTTTTTAGACCCCAGGGGTCTAATTTTCTCCCCACGCTGCAAGTTTGCAGTGCGGGAAACATTTTTTTCATTCCCACACGTGCCTCTTGCCCCATCTCAAAGGGGTTTGAGATGGGACAAGAGGCACATGTGCACTCATCTGGATGCGCCCAAGGATCTCAGTGAAAATTAAAATTAAGTGCAAACTTCCTGGATGAACCAACCAAAAACTTGGAGACCTTACCCCTCCAATGAATATATTAAGGAGCAGAAACAGGATCACTAGCAGGAGCAATGAGTAAGCTACACCCAATAACTATAATATTGGCAGAAGGGACCCTGTGGAGATGGGAAAGGTAACCAGTAACCTGATGGAGAATATGGAGAATATTATGGAAGCAGTGCTGCTAGAGGTAGCCCGTTATACTAAAGGGAGCAAATCCTTTGTAAGAGTGTGATGATCCTGAGGTCAGTATATTTGGTTACACTATTCAGTAAATATAAATGTAAAGTTTCTGCTCTTTCCCTTACCATTAAAACCTATCTATGCTGAAAAAGAAATTATTCTGCAAAATTAGGATAGGATACTTTGACAAAATTAGCAATAAGGAGTTCTGTGTTTACAGTTTCTGCAATGATTTGTGTAAATGCTACAATGCCTTTAATTCTAGCCGCCACTGGTACTAGGTCTTCACTGATCATGAGAGTGACTTTAAATTCAGTGTTTGAAGTTGAGCCTATTCTCACTTACTTTCTTCAGTGTGTTTTGATCTTAACATGTGCATGGCTGTCTTGAGCAAAGGGTCAGCGAACATCAGTTCCAGAGCTTCCCTTTCCTCACTTCTGATATTCTGCACTGCACTTCTCTCTGCTGGCCAGTGGGAAAGATAACCTGATCAAGAAACGCTAATAGTCTTCAGAACTTCCTAGAAGGGTAACATTTTGAAAATAAGCAGCAAAACATGAAGGGTTTTGGTGCAAGCTACAAAATGCAATATACAGTGAAGGGTGACACATGACCAAAAATGGTTAAAAGTGACCTTCAAATTGAACTCAAACTGTAGATATACCCTAAGAGTCAGGCAGGATTTATTCTCAGCAAAGTGAATTTACAGATCTAGGAAAAATTCCAATGAGAATGCTTTTAACTGAAAAACATATTTTTCTTTAACCAGAAATTCTAAATCTAGCAAAATATTTGGTTTAATTTCATTTCAAATCACAATTCTTATTTCATTTTGTTTTTGTAAAAAACAAAAAGTGAGATTTTGGCTTTGGATTCCCTTCCTTCTTAAGACATTTTTCTTTTTTGCCACTAGGAAAAAGTAGAAGCAGGGATATGAAATTCCACCTCTTTCTTTCCTTTTTTAACTGACTGACCCAGGAGGAGTGCCTGTGGCCCAAGGTGAGTTTGATTTCCTCTGCTCTACAGTATGTACGATCCTTTGAAGATTTTAGACAGTTTTTTGTAAAATCTAAGGGGATTGTGAGGAATAACCACCTCAGTTAAGAGGTAGGCAAATCTAGAAGACTTCCTGGACTTCCTAGTGTGGATTATGCATCATTTCCCACTTTAATAGGATTCCATGTCAAGAACCATCCTTTCTTATTAAAGATGTAGTCTTCTTACTGTGCCTGATGTATAACAGAAACAACTGTGGTGCTCATCCTGTTTTTAAGCATGAAAGGGTTGAAAGGACTTGGGGGTAGTTAGTGCAGAGCAAGATAGAAGTGTAAAAATAAAATACAACTATGTTCAAGTTACAGTTCAATTTTCCCCATTCCTCTAAATTCCATACTACTGCCAGTATATGTATTACCTGCTACTGCTGGCAGGTACAGGAAAGAGAACCTGCATTTTTTAACCTTTTGGAGACTGAAATTTTTTTAATGATATATATTAATAGATTCATAGATTGTAAGGTCAGAAGGGACCTTGGAAGATCATCGGGTCTAGCCTCCTGCACAAAGCAGGGAAGACAACTGGGGGTCAGGTGACCCCAGCAAGGTGACTGTCCAGTCTCCTCTTGAAGATTTCCATGGTAGGTGATTACACCACCTCTGGAGGGAGCTTATTCCACAGTCCGGACAGCCTCACTGTGAAGAAGTCTTTCCTAATGTTGATCCTTCCAAGAATTTGTGGCCATTGCTCCCAGTTTTCCCCTCGAGTGCCCTTGTGAACAGTTGCACAGATGCAAGAGTCCTTGATGTATTCCCTTAGTGTAGTGCTAAGCTGCATATTAATGCATGTATGCATCTCCTTTGCTACATACAGTTAGGAAATGCATATTCTCTGCTAAACCTGCTTGAAAATGTTTAGCTAAAAATGTTTTGTTACAAAATGTGCAGTACTTTTCTAAAAATTTTCTCATATTTTTAATTTTGTGGGAGACAGATGATTGATTTTAGTTATTTTCTTCTTTCAAAGTCAGAATTAATTATTTAATTTAGGAACATGTAATACATTTTATATCAAAATCACACTGTGTGTTCCAAATGTATCTACAGGCCTTGTTTACGGTAGGACTGTGTGAAATGGGCCCTATTCAATTCGGTTTTGGATTTGTCTTGAATCAGAGACAGTGATTCAATCCATTGATTTGGATCACTGTCTCTGATTCGATTCAGCTGAATCCAAAGATTCGATGCTGATTCAGCAAATCAGGGATTCGAACACAGGCACAGCATTAAATTTTTTTTTTTTACATGCCTTGAAGTAACAAGTGCTGCTCTTGATCACTGCGGCGTTGGGGCACATGGAGCATCCCAGAGGAGCACAGGGGGGCTCTCCAGCGTGCTTGGCAGTGAACGCAGAAGTGGACTGGAAGTACTTCCGGTCCACTTCCGAGTTTGCCAGGGAGCATGCTGGGGGCCCCCCATGCCCCTCCAGCTCGGCTTGGCAGGGGGACCCCGGGTGCCCCTCCCCGGACCCAGGAGGCACCAGTCACTAAACCGAGAAGGTGCAGAGGGGCCCACCTGCGTGCTCCTGGGCAGACCCAGGAGTGCTTCTGGTTCACTTCCAGATCTGTTGCTGAGCATGCTGGGGAGCCCCCCATGCTTCTGTGGAACATTGCATCTGCCCCAGCACCACAGTGTTCAGAGCCCCTGCTACTTAGAGGTATGTAGAAAAAGCATTTAAAGATGTATCTATGTCCAAATCGCCAAATCTTTTCAAATCTCTCCAAATTAATTAAAAATGATTAAAGGACCTTCTGATTTGATTTGGATTCCGAGATTCAGTCACCAAACTGGGCTGAATCTCCGCCGGATTGAATCAGGGACCAAAGCTTTGCACAGCCCTAGTTTACAGTACATCATGTATAACCTACCAAATGTAGAATCAATGATTTCTTCGTGGGCTTTTCCATCCTGGAGCTCCCCATCCCCAGTCTCTGGCACTTTGCATTTCATTCTACTACTCTTCAATGCTCTGCACTCTTCTTCATAGTTTTCCAGCATTCTGCTATCTCCCCTCTTTTCCCCCCTCACCCGACCCCACCGCAGCTCTGGCATTTCTCCTTGTTCTTGTCCTCGCTCCTTCTCCAAAGTGAAATTAGAGCTCAGAAACAGCTGAGCATGGCAGAATGGAGCGGGGGATGTTGCCACAGGCCAGGGGTTATCAAGTTTCCACCAATTTTGGGTACTCAACTTGAGATATCTAGTTCAAATTTTTTCCCATATATTTAGCATTGCTGTAGCACTTTTATGTGTTCAAAGTGCAGCTCCAGATATCAGTTGCAGTTGTAACCCCTCAGCATCACATATTTCTATCCTGCCTTTGCTGCTGTTCTAATCTAGTCCTTCTACCCATCTATAGGAGTCAGAGCAAGGGTGAGGATCCCAGTTCTCTGGTAGTTAATGTCTCAAGGCTTCCATATGCATGTTAATTATATTAAATCAGGCTGGGTGTCTCTTCCTCTAGATATACACTAAGCTGAGCCCAAAGAGCCTCTAAGCCTGGGTGGTGCTTTTGGATATCACTCTAACACAAGCAATAAATAATTATTCTTATAAAATGGGAGACGTGCCTTGAATGTAGATTTTGGATGTGGATCTCAACATGTCTGTGTATCAGGGAGGGTAAAGCAGGATGGGGGGATTTCTGGGTCAGGCTAGTTTTTTTAGATAAGCTCTTAATAAATAGAGCAAACAAGCTTAATAAGGTATTAATAAAATCTTAATTTTATAAATATTATTAAGAACAAATAAGCTCTTAATAGAAATCCAGAGTGACATGATAAAGCAAATACATAGTAGTGCAGGTGCAGAAATATAAGCTGGAATCTACCCCACTCAGCTTCTCAAGCAGACAGAAAATACAGCCATTCCAGTAGCTCACATTCACTGGTACCAAGCTCCCCTATTATTCCCTTATGCAACATAACTGAAGTGAAACAAAACCGCCTTGCTTCTCTTCCAGCTGGATGGCGTACATGTACTTGAGTGTCTACTGCAGACAGAACGTACATCCTGCCCATCACCCATTGTGAGGGCAAATGTCTGTGTTAAATGCATAGACTTAGTTTTGTTAAGTTTCTTTACAAATAATGTTGTTTGCTCAACAGACCAGAAGTAAATAAAAGCTTGATGTTGTACATGGTAAAACTGAAAAGGAAAATACAGAATAATGGTTGCTGTAGGGGTGTTAATCTACCCCCAACCCCCCACGCTCCTTCCCTCCCCCCTCCACCCACCACAACAGACTTACCAGCTGGAGGCAGCTGTGTCCAGCATGGTTGAGGACTGCTGCCTGTTTAGTCTATGGCCAAATCTCCAAATCGATTTGGAGGCTTCAGCAACTCCCTGATCCCTTTATGTATGAGCCATTTTACTCACAGGAGTTAGTCCAGGTGAGGTTTCATAGATTTCATACTGTTGTCTTTAAAAGATTTTTGGAGTAGCGACTACAAAACCAAAAAACTGTAATGAGTTACTCTATGATTGGTACTGCAAAGCATTTTCAGCAAAGCAGTTATGCACATATTTAATTTTAAAGTTAAGCCAATGCATCTGTACATTCCTGAATTGGTTTGATAATTAAGTACAGAATGGGCATGTCTACATGTGTACATTTACTGTACAATAACTGAAATTACTGTGCAGTACAGATGTGCATCTACAGGTGTACACATATACTGCACAGTAAATATGGTGACTTACATCAACTGCAGCAGACAGCCTGCCATCTGCCCTGACCTGACAGAAATCTGGGGGGCATGTGCCCCCCTCATGCCTCCCTCCAGGAGTGCACATAGTGGTGGGGAACCAACCCCTGGATGAGCTGCCTGTGATTTGGCCCATGGGCCTGAGACTGACCCCATGTGCTTCAGGTTGGCCCCAGCCTTGCATGCTGTGCGGAGCTGGTCTAGCACATGCTGTATGTGGCATGTGGGTCTGGATCTGGCAATATGGATGCTGCTCAGGGAGCCAGCACAGGGTTTATGCTTCATGTGCTGCCTGCACCACTGTATGCTGGCTCTGGGGCCAGTCCAGATCGGGCCCATAGACCATGCCAAAGCTGGCGCACAGGGCTGGTTTGTGGTATGCACTGCATAAGGTACCCATACTGGACTGGCCTTGTTCACTGGCCCTGGTGCATGGGGCAGTCCACAGACCCTTGGGGCCAGATGAGTTTGAGTTTGACACTGCTGCCATAAGAGAAGGCAAACTCCACACTCCCAATGAAAAAATAAAACACACCCTTTATGTGTTTGTACAGGAAACCCTTGCTATTCATGGGTTCGGCATTCGTGGTTTCAAATATTCATGAATGCCGAACCTACATTTTAAATACACTTAAAGGAGCTCCTCAGGAGCTCCGCACTTGCTGCTACTGGGCTGCCGCCACGCTCCCACTTTTGCTGGCACTGCCATGCCCCCTCCTCCCCCAGCCGCTGGGGGCACTGAGTTCATGAATGCAGATGGCATTAATAAAAGCAGTGCCTTATTATTTCACCATTTGCGGGCGATACGAGAATGTATCATCCACGAATGGTGAGGGTCGCCTGTATTCCTCTACCCAGGGCTTGATTTGGGCCGATGTCTATGGCATTTAATTCAGCTCCTATGACAGGGCCTTGCATAAGTGTTCTGTACTGAAATGCAATGAAACAATAGCTTTTCCTATTAATTCTAGTGTTAGCACATCATTAAAACATGAACTCTTAATATAATAGACTGTAATGTCTAAGTCCTATAGTATTATATATTTGTTGGACCAAGGCCAATTTTGGATGGTAATTTATGAACTATTGATCAGGTAGGTCAGTTGTGCCAAGGTGGCTTTCCAGGAGAATCCCTGAGATACAAATTCTTATAACATTTATGTCATTATGAATAGAAGAAGGCAAAACTTTGCTCAATAATGAACAAGCAAAATTAGGTCCATTTTTTTGAGTGCCAAGTAATTTGGAATTAAAACTACACAAATACTTTTGTGCATGTCGGGACCCAGGGCAGCCAGCCAGCAGCTCTCCCTGACTCCCACCCGGGCAGATAAGGGTCCGGGGGCCTTAGAAGGCCGTCAGGCAGGTACTTGTGACGCTTGGAGTGGAATTAATTAGGCGGACGCTTATCGGTTGCAAAGCAAGATTATTTACTCACGCCGTCAAGGTGGTGAATAGCAGAGGTCAGAGATACTTGGTTAGTTACAGCTTAAGGTTCATAGGTCATAGGTCGGTCTGCATAAGAGTTCATCGGTCGGGCAGATAAATGGAGAAAAAATCGGGCCGGCAGGTCGTTGATTTATGTCTGATTAGGTCGAGACAGGGGAGACTGACAAGCGATCAATTTGTCAGTTATTCTCACGCATACGTTAAGAGGTTTTTTCAGGTGTGTGTGCAGAGGTCTCCCGTTCTTCACGGAAGTGAAGACGGGTTTTATTTGTGTATTAGCCAATTGTTTTTCGCCACGTCATAAATTTAATTAGAATCGCCAATTATCTAGCGGTCTTCACTAGGGTGTTATTATAGGGTTACTCCCTGTTTTTTCTGACCAGTTATAATGATTTATGTACAGCAGAGAAGGCTAAGTTCTATTTCATGTTAGTCTCGCAGTTATAAATTTCTTTTTGACATGCGCAGCAAAAAAGTGGTTACTATCATTATTGTTAACCCTTAGTTAACCTAGTGCAGAAAAAAACTGTTTTGAATGGTTTTACTTGTTTGTGACATGGGCACTACTTAATTTAGTTGTGACAGTGCAAAACCTGCTATCTCCTGTTTTAAAATTTAAGACTTCACAAGCTCTCCCCAAATTAAATTGAAAATATATGCAGAATAGGATTAAATGGAAAAGCTTTCACAATTGAATGCAGCACCCATAATAAAGTTACCAATTAATACCAAGCATTTAGTATATAACATTTCACAGTCATTCATTCCTTAGTCTTTCTAGCAACTCTGTTACTAAGGAAGTGGTGGTGATTTGTTGTTATCATTATCATTATTATTTTAATTTTTAAAATATTCTTATCACAGTAGACCCTAGAGGTCAACCTGCTTCCAAGGTGGTCCCTGCTGAGCTAAGACCTGTGTAATCAGCATACCACCTTTCAGTGGGAAGAACTGAAACCAGGAGATTTGGCTCAAATATTCAAAAGTCCCCAATAATTCCAGGTATCTTTTTCTTTGGTCCGCAACCTGTAGTACCAAAGATGTGAATAGGGGAACTCTCACACCCAACTGCAGTCAGTGGGAGCTGCGGGTAGTTATCCCCTGAGAAAAAAATGTTGATATCTCCATCTCTGTGCTGGTATATGGAAGCACCTAAAATTAAAGCTATTTTAATATGTTTTTCTCATGCTCTTTTGGGGCTCTCAGTCAGCCAGCACAACAACTGTGTTGCCATAATGAATGTATTGTAAATGTTTATATGCTGGAAATGAACATCAGCTCTGTTTGGATTAAATCAGTGCTTTGCAATATGCCTCCAGCAAAACACATAGATGTGTTGCTCCAGGTATACCTAAGGGACTCAATTGTGAATCAGAGGCACAATCTGCCTTTTAGTCTTCTTTTCTTCATTCCCGGTGGAAATGCAGAATGAAAGGCATGTGCCAAGGACAGTGCCTGCCACCTGCTGTAGGGACATTGGCTGGTATGTTGGAAAGACAGAGCCAGGTCTCCACCCATCCCTTGCTTTTTCCTACACAGCTGGGTATCAAGGAAGTCATGGTTCTGCAGAACCTACTTTCTCTCCCATGCTGCAACACATGGAAAAGCTCACAGGTGAGAGAGGTCTGAGCCCTCTCGCTGCCCTGAACAGTCACAGGGGGTTAGTGAAAATCTCTTTCTCCATCTATGCCAAAAAACAGTTTTCAGACAACAAAGACATCCTCTTACTACTGCTCTTGACTGGATTTGAACCAGCGCTCTAAAGACATCATGCTGGCAAGCTTATAAGACTAGAAAGTTGTGTGTCTGCATTCTTATGGATCCTCTATTACTGTGGTAAACTGAAAGCCTATTTCTTTTACTTGTGGGCTTTTCTACAGTGCTCCTAAAGCTGTAATTGCTGAACACCTCAAAACACCTCCCATAAAACAGAAAAGCAGCAGGTTTCCTTCACAGGTGGTAACCTGAAGCAAATAGAGAAACTAAGGACCAAGTTTTAAAGATATTTCAATGGAACGTAAATACCTTTAACAGTCTGGCACAACGTAACTTGGCAAAGGTTGTTCAGGAAGGCAGGGCAGAACTGAAAATGGAGCCATGATATACCACTTTCTAGTCCTTTATTGAAGGACAAGCCTTTACTTGAGTTCTGTCAGTTTTCTTATATCAAATGTCTCATCCTTTTTTAAATTATTTTATTAAAGCTTTCAAAAATGCTTAACCATAATATGTATATCTTTTGTATTGCCTTTGTCCTCTGTTCTCCATTTCCTACCCAGTATATATACATAAGAGCAAAATATATATATATATATATATATATACACACACACACACACACACACACACACACACATATATATATTGAAGCTACTGAATGAAAATCCCAGCAACTATACATTTTGTTCACAAATGTAGTAACCACTGATACAATTGAATCAGCTCCCTGCATTTAGGTTTCCTTTATTAGCTATGTCCATTTATTTTCATAATAATTTTGTTATATCAAATTGTTCTATCTACCTTCATATCAAATGAGCTTTTATTGTCCCACATAAATTTCATGGCTGACCAAAATGCTTGAGATGTCAATCAATCTCTTTGCTGCCAGCTAGTGCTGAGTTTGTCTTTGAAATGACAGAAAAGGTGGAGGGAGCTGACCAATTACTTTTTGATTAAATGGTGGTGTTCTATGGGCAATATTCAGATCATCAATCAAACCTGCCAGAAGCAATTGAAAATGATTGGAACCAAGGGAACAAGTTGTGTTATTTTTAAATACAATTGATTTCCTACCTGAGGTTGAGATTGAATTATTCAGTGACTAAATTAAATAGAAGCACTGTCTTGTAACCTGATCATTTTTGACACAATCTTGCAGTTGTATGTGGGCAAAACTCTCTTTGAAATCAATGCATAAGTACAAAAAACTGTGCATATGAGATGTGGAAAGATCATGGATCAAAAAAGAGTCTACTTCTATTGGTTTGGGATGAGGACCACAACCCAGTGAGATGGTGTTAGTGTACCAAGGATTGTCCAATCATTCTCTAGATGTCTCAATCACATCCTCCCCTTTCTTGCCAAGACAAATATCAGTTATTCTCTTCCCCACTCCCCCCTCTTCAAGTATATAACAATCTGCACCTATACTCTGTGAAAGGAATCAACACACTTCAGTCAGACATCATTGTGAAAGCCTTGGAGCATCTGAACAGTGTGCTCTCTATCTTAAGTGATGATACCATAACATCTATGCCTGCTATCAAACTACAGAAGTAGGGATACAGCAGAACATTTCTATTATGTGGACGCATTATAACTGCCTCCCAGTGCAACATATGCAGGAGTGAGCATTCCAAAAGTCAAGATAACAAAGCACTAAGAACTATAACTTTACTATAATGACTTGTGAGTCACCTTCTGCACGTACATAGATTCATAGATTCATAGATGTTAGGGTCGGAAGGGACCTCAATAGATCATCGAGTCCGACCCCCTGCATAGGCAGGAAAGAGTGCTGGGTCTAGATGACCCCAGGTAGATGGTTATCTAACCGCCTCCTGAAGACCCCCAGGGTAGGGGAGAGCACCACCTCCCTTGGGAGCCCGTTCCAGACCTTGGCCACTCGAACTGTGAAGAAGTTCTTCCTAATGTCCAATCTAAATCTGCTCTCTGCTAGCTTGTGGTCATTATTTCTTGTAACCCCCGGGGGCGCTTTGGTGAATAAATACTCACCAATTCCCTTCTGTGCCCCCGTGATGAACTTATAGGCAGCCACAAGGTTGCCTCTCAACCTTCTCTTGAGGAGGCTGAAGAGGTCCAGTTTCTCTAGTCTCTCCTCGTAGGGCTTGGTCTGCAGGCCCTTAACCATACGAGCGGCCCTTCTCTGGACCCTCTCCAGGTTATCCGCATCCCTCTTGAATTGCGGTGCCCAGAATTGCACGCAGTACTCCAACTGCGGTCTGACCAGCGCCCAATAGAGGGGAAGTATCACTTCCTTGGACCTATTCGTCATGCATCTGCTGATGCACGATAAAGTGCCATTGGCTTTTCTGATGGCTTCGTCACACTGCCGACTCATGTTCATCTTGGAGTCCACTAGGACTCCAAGATCCCTTTCCACTTCCGTGCCACCCAGCAGGTCATTCCCTAGGCTGTAGGTGTGCTGGACATTTTTCCTCCCTAGGTGCAGCACTTTGCATTTCTCCTTGTTGAATTGCATTCTGTTGTTTTCTGCCCACTTGTCCAACCTGTCCAGATCTGCTTGCAGCTGTTCCCTGCTCTCCGGCATGTCCACTTCTCCCCATAGCTTTATGTCATCTGCAGACTTGGACACAGTACACTTCACTCCCTCGTCCAAGTCGCTGATGAAGACATTAAAGAGTATCGGTCCAAGGACCGAGCCCTGCGGGACCCCACTGCCCACACCCTTCCAGGTCGAAACCGACCCATCTACCATGACTCTCTGGGTGTGACCCTCCAGCCAATTCGCCACCCACCAGACTGTGTAGTCATCCACGTCATAGCCTCTTAATTTGTTCACCAGTATGGGGTGGGATACCATATCGAAGGCCTTCCTGAAGTCTAAGTATACGACATCCACCCCTCCTCCTGTGTCCAGGTGTTTCGTAACCTGGTCATAAAAAGAGACTAGATTGGTCAGGCATGATCTGCCTGCCATGAACCCATGCTGGTTTCCCCTCAGCATAATTTGTCCTGCTGGGCTCTCGCATATGTGAGCCTTGATAATTTTTTCAAAGACTTTGCCAAAGATGGAGGTGAGACTGACTGGCCTATAGTTGCCCGGGTCCTCCTTCCTCCCCTTCTTGAAAATGGGGACCACATTGACCCTTTTTCAGTCCTCCGGGACTTGGCCCATGCGCCACGAGCATTCAAATATTCCCGCCAGTGGCTCTGCAATGATGTCGGCCAGTGCCTTCAGCACCCTCGGATGGAGCTCATCCAGGCCTGCCGACTTAAAGGCATCCAGTTCTTCCAAGTGACTCTGCACCATCTCACCATACTAAGAGTAGGAGATGATAGCTTGTGCCTTGCTTCTTTACCTATGATACCCATGTCGTACATACCAGTAGTAGATACTGGTTCAGGTGGAGTGCTAGGTAGGCAACTACTCTCCCACTCTCCTTTTCTCATGGATGGGAGCATTTTTACCCTGCTGATTCACTCACAAATGGTGATGGAAACAAGCAATCTGCTGTACCAGGGGACATCATCTCCACCACATACAGGGGCTCCAGCAAGTTACTTTGTGTCTGTGCTGTGTCCAAAGCATAGAGCTAGGAATAAGACAGTGAGTTACAGAGTCACAACCTAGTAACTAGGTCTAGTCCTATTACTTTGCAACTACTTGCATCCCTTAAACAAGTTTTATGGCTGAGCCTCAGTTGAACCATGTGGTAACCAAAAAAAAGACAAGCGATGTGTACTTCAGGGCATAGAAGCTGTAGAAGCAAGCAGGTGCTAGCTGCATGCTACCCAGCTCCATTGGCCCTGCTGCAGAGAACTTGGGGAGGAAGCATATGCTAGTAGACAGGACAAGTCATGGAGACTTGTGGTATCTGCCCCAATTCTGTCATGGACATACTGTGTGTCTCTGTACAAATGGCATCTCCTGTTCCTTAGTTTCCCCATAACTGAGAAATCTGTTATGTACCTCAAATCACCAATCACATTTGAAGACTGTGAGTGTTATTACTTCGTATTTTCTTTTCCTCTGTAGTTTGAATCTGGTGGTGTACTGAGCATCCTTCTCTTAACATGTGGTCTCCTAGTCTTGACATGTGCTTGGTTCTTATAACCTAAATGTTCAGCAGTGACAGAAGCTATTTCAGACCTCTGTTCTGGTGGACATGAGGGCATTGAGGCATCTACTCTATGCTCCTCTTCCTTGAATCTAGAGCTTTAAATCCTCCAGCAAGCTTTTGCATGCAACTGTCACCAGACACAGGGTTGCAGGCAATCAGATGACAGCTGCAAACAAAGATCAGCAGCTTGAGGGAAGCCAGGGGAATGAGTCTTTTATCTACATGAAAAAGAAAGGCGTGTGCAAGGTAAGTACTGCTTTTTGAATGTCTTTGTTAACAGTCCAGGGTTTAAATGTACATGAAGAAAGGTTTGCTCATACAAGAGAACACAGTAGTAAACTCCATATAAACAAATACTTAGGCAGAGAGACTGGTGTATCTTAATTTGATTCAGATTTAAATCTGCATAATTTGGAGCAGGCACAAAGGAACGATCTGAATCAATTTCTAGCTCTCTGAATCTTTGGAAAAGATTCGGAGAGCTTTGATGATTTGGGCAGTCCCCAGTGGCTGCAGCATGGAGCTGCAGACACTCCGAGCTGGTAAATACTAGGGGTGGGGGAGGGGAGCTGGGGGAGGGGACCGTGGGGGGAACCTGCCAGCCTCCCCGACCCCCCCCACTCCCCCAACCCTCCCAACCCCCGCCTCCTCCCCCAGCCCCCCATTGCTGCCCCGCCTGCCCCATCTCCCTGTACTTTAAAAAAAAGCCCCGGCTCACTGGGTGCTGCCAGGCTGGGGGGCCATCCTCATTGCCCCCCACTGCCCCACGATAAATGGGAGCTCTGCATGAGCCCCCCGACCCCTCCCTCACTCCCCCAGCCCCTCCCCCCATGGGTGCCCCACCTGGGCCAGCTCCAGCCCTTTTCAGAAAAAAAAAGCCAAGAAAAGCCCTGGGACTCACCACTTCTGCGGCAACCTTGAGGCTTCAGGGGCTCGTGCAGAGCCCCCCACATGGCATGGGGCAGTGAGAATCACCCCTGCTGGCAGGAGCAGTGAGTCTGGGGGTTAACTTCGTTTTTTTCTTTTTCTTAAAGGGCTGGAGCTGGCCTGGGTGAGGCTCCCATGGTGGGACTGGGGGAGTGAGGGGCGGCTGGGGGGGGTCTTGCAGAGCGCCCCCATGCAGTGTGGGCCAGTGGCAGGCAGCGGGAATCCCCCCTCCCTCTCCACCCCCGGCCTGGCAGCACCCGGTGAGCCGGGTTTTTTTTTAACAAGTGCTGGGAGCTGGGCCGGGTGGGACAGCCATTGCCAGGCTGGGAGAGGGGTGGGGGATGGGCCTGCCTGATTCAGAGATTTGGAGATTCGGCAACAGCCGAATCTCTGAATCAGATTCAGCCAAATCGAATTGGGACAGTGATTCGAATCACCGAATCGAATCACTGACCCCCGAATCAGCTGAATCCGAATCCAAAGCGAATACTAGCTGCTTTGCACAGGCCTCTGAGGAAGATTTAAAAACACATGTAGCAAAAAGGGCAGCAGGGGGCAACCAGCAAAGCCCAGAAGCATGGGAAATATTCATAATAGAACATAGGCATAGCTACAACTAGATCATCCCCAATCACTGGCTGTCCAGCCTCTTCTTGAACACCTCCAGTGATGGAGAGTTCACAACTTCCTGAGACAGTCTATTCCACTGCCTCACTGTTCTAGCAGTGAAGAAGTTTTTCAAGATATCCAATCTAAAGTTTGCTGCAACTTCAAGCCACTGGTCCATGGTTTCTACTCTATAGCAAGAGAGGAAAGGTGCTTCCCCTCTTCTTTATGGCAGCCCTTCAAGTATTTGAAGACTGCTATCATGTCCCTTCTTAATTGCCTTTTCCACAAGCTGAACATGGGTAGCTCCTTCAGCCTCTCCTCATATGACTTGTCTTCCAAGCCCTTTATCTTCTTTGTTGCCTGCCTCTGGGTCCTCTCTAGCTTCTCCATGTCCTTGTAAAACGTGGAGTCCAGACCTGCACGTCATAGATGAGGCCTAACCAGTACTGAGTAGAGAGGCACTATCCCCTCCCTCTGTTGATGCACCTCAAAACTGCATTCACCTTTTGTGTGGCTGCATCACACTGCAGACTCATACTGAGCCTGTGATCTACCAAGACTCCCAAGTCTGTTTCCATAGTGTTGCCATTTAGCTAGGTGTCACCCAATTTATATTTCTACTTTTGATTATTTCTTCTGAGGTGTAGCATCTTGTATTTGTCCACATTGAACTTCATCCTGTTAGCCCAACTTTCAGATCTGTTAAGATCCTTCTAAATTGCACTCACATCCTCCAACATGTTTGCAGTCCTTCCCAAGTTTTGTGTAATCTGAAAACTTTCTCAAGTCCATGGATGATTTCTTGTACTGCAATTTCCTGTTTAAATAGGTTTTTTAAAGTTTGCTGTCAGCCATCTTCAGGGCAGCAATAGAGTGTCCAGGAAAACAAAATCTGTCCACTTCCTCCTGGTCTGTTGCCTGGCAATTAGGCAGTTCATGTGATTTAGAGGAATCTTAAGTTTATTCCCTGTCAGTGCTCTCTGGTTCTGGAGATCCTGAGAGCATCACTGGGACATGCAGTCAGGACCCCTGTCAGGCACCTCCATTGCTTGGGTTTCAGGAGAGGGGTGGGGATGGATGTGGAACAGAAAAAAGTGAACGAGGCTTGTTTTTTAATGGCAGTCCTGGCATGGAGGCAGCATAGATATGGCCTCAGTCTCTCTGAGTCTCATATTCCTGCCTATAAGATGGGGATAATTACACTGCTGCTTCAGGGGTGGTGGGAGAATAATGACGTGAGACAATATGAGGTGCTCAGATACCAGGGTGAGGACAATGATCATATAAGAAGTACCATAGATTGACAGAAAACAGATCCACTGTGATGTTATTCACATGCGTGCAAAAATACGAAAGAAGGAAGTGTTTACATGATAAATGAGCATTTATACCATATCAGTATTATCCAAAACATAGAGGATACAAGGCATGTCAACACATACCTTAATACGTTTTTTCTAATGTGCATTAAATTTAGTACCTCCGGGCATTTATACATATACATTTGTCTGCTCTGATGTGCCGGAGATTGGCACGTTGGAACAGACTTGATTAATCAAGTCTGCTCTGCACGCCAGCTGATGCACCTGGCACTGCATCACATGCAGTTGTATACACGGTGAAATGCACCAGTACTAAGAAAATGGTGGTGGTGCACTTTTAAACTAAAACACCTTCAATGTGTTTTAGTTCAAAAGAACGCCACCACCATTTTCTCAGTGCTGACGTGCATTTCACCATTTATACAAATGCATGCGCTGCAGCATCGTGTGCTTCTAAAAGCACCCAGCGCTATGGCACAAACATACGTACAAATGCCCGCCAGTGTCGGGTACTAAAGAAATGTGCATTAGGCTGCCTTAATGTGCAGTAACAAATGCGTGTGGTTTTTAAGTGACACAATGCACAGCAGCCTATTTTACTGTGCCTTAGCATAATTGCAAGGTTTTTTACATGACACCTTAATGTGCAATAAAATAGGCTACTGCACATTAAAGTGCACATGTAGGTGCACCCACAGTGTCTAGGCTCTTTAGTTAGACACAGACATTATACTTTTACCAGTATAAGTGATTGGAAACTGGTCTATACCTGTAACAGAACAGCAGTGCACCACACACAGACTGTTTTAAAATGGTGGAACCCAGTCTAAGATCCGCCCCTCCCACCAAAGGGCAAATGTGCGTTGTGTTTTCTACCAATCTAAACTACGCTGCTTACAGAAAACTGCGTAACTTAAATCGAGTCCGCCTCGGGCTTTTTGAATGGCTGTACCTCACCTGTATGTAAACAATTACATACAGGTAGTGCATCTGTGTGTTTATATCTGCTTTATAACAGCTGCCTTTCTTACTACTGGTTTTGCACCACTGCACCGCGTGTGGAGGAGCCTAATAATCTAAGGTAGGTACCAACACAGAAAAAGCCAGGGTTGGAGATGTTGTTATAGTTTCCAAGAAAGTGCATTATCCAATTGCTTCCCTTTTTGTTTGCAGGCTGTGCTGAGACATCCTTAGTGTATGCCCTTCACACTCTCCAGAGAGGAGGTAGAAATCAGGAAGGGAAAAGGAGCTAAAAAAAAGAGTTCAAAGCTCCTCCTCACAAACAACAAAAAAAGGCTTGGATAAAACTGACACAAGAATCACTAAGTGTCAGCTAGTGCTGCAGCCTGAACACACACACAGCTAAAGAGGAAATCCGCACCCCAGCGATGGAGTGAGTATTAATGCTCTCTATTCCTACGGCTACTACCCCTTTTCCCTGAGCATGTTTCCATGGTGACCAATTCATCTGGGTTGATCTAGTAACACCAGTAACTGTCTTGATTTGTTTGGTTTCATTTCATCTTTCCTGCTCACATTCTGTGCGTCTCTCGCAGGGGGTGGGTGGGGTGGGTGGAAATGCAGTGGTTTAATTTTAATATGATAATACACAGGTAGTTTGGTTCCTCCTGGAGGTTATTTTACAGATTCCTGATGCAGGAGTCAGCTCCTCCTGGCTGACTCCTGCATCTCAGCACTGTATCACGAACCTGCTCTTTCTTCGCCGGTTAGCTGCAAACAGCCATTATTTCATAACTGCATCAGCACAATTTGCCTGAGATTCAAAAAGCCAATTTAAAAAATCAGGGACAAAGATAAGCTATTACAAAATGATAACAACACAGATAGTAACCTGACGGGAGAGTAAAAGAATAAAATACCTGACTCACTCTGGCAACCATAGATGCAGTTAACGGCTGAGCCACCCTGCTACCTAGTAAAGGGAGGGGACAGGGGTTGCATAGGAAGAAACAGTGCAAAAAAATGGAGCAAGTATTTTGTAAGCATTTCTGCTATAGAATGGAGTAGGGAGTTAGGAACACAGACGTGTGGGCAGCACAGGAGTTATTAGGAGAAAAGGAAAATGGATAATTATGTTTCTGAATGGGTAGTGATTTCTTTCACTTCTGCAGCCCCGCCCTTTCCATTCACAATTGTTGCACATCAAGAAAGCATAGTGCACGGGTTATGTAACAGGGTCCTGCATAGCCTTCCCTTGAGCAACCAGGCTCTTGATTTTGACCCCATTATGGGCAATCTAGAAAGCAAAGATGGTGTGGTGATTACGGCACTAGGTGGAGACTTAGGGGATGGGTGTTGCTCTGCCACAGACTTCCTGCATAAGCTTTGGGAAGTCAGTCTGCTGGCTGCTCAGTCCCCACTTGTAAAATAGGGATAGTAGCACTTCCTTACCCAGGGCCGGCCCGTCCTATACTGCGAAACCTGCAGCCACAGGGAGCCCCACAGCTAAGGGGCCCCCTGGGACCGGCCGCTCGCCACCCGTCACACCCTGCTGCAGCCAGCTTCATGTCAAGCTGCTTGCCATGTCTCCCCCCCCCCCGCTCCAGCAATGCCTAATCCTCTCGATGAGAAAGGTGGGGGGGAGGAGGGGTTGTTTAGGCCTTACTGCCCTCTGTCTGTTGTTGGCTGACAAAGTGTCCATAGGAACTGTAGTCCAGCTAGGGAAGCTCCTAGAGGAATGAAAGGTGCTTTATTACATAATGCATAATTAGACAGTGGAACTCCTGCCACAGGAAGTTCTTGAGGCCAAGTCTTAGCAAGATGGAAAAAAGGAAATCATATATTTAATGGAAAAATAACATATAGAGAGTTATAAATAATTAATGCTAGCATATCATTTTAGAAGGGATATTACAATCATACTCTTAGAGCTATAGAGCCAATCTATATTTATTAAAGATCAGTATAAGATATAAAACATGGACAGATTATCCCACATCTGGCTGATGAGGGGCTCTTATCCCTTCCTCTAAAGCATCAGCTATTAGCCGCTGTCAGAGCCAGGGCACTGGCCTTAGATGGTCTGATTCAGTCCCTCATATTCCCTGGTAGCTCTTAAACAGTTTAGAGCAAATGCCAGGATGTCAAGAACACATTCCTTTTTGTTCCTGCTCCAGCTCACAAAGGAAATCTTGACTGATATCCCTATAACTGAGAATGAGGTTTCTTTCAGTTAGATGGGAACAGGTGATATCAGAGCTCTCAGTGCCCTAAAATTGCTCTGTGTGTGTGTGTGTGTGTGCGTGCGCGCGCACGCATGCATGTGTGCATGGGTGTGTGTTAACTCTTTGTTCATTGGTAGACAATCAGTGAGACCCTTTCATTGTTTGGCTGTATGAATGATTCTTGCAAGCTGGCAGCGAACAATTGACACTTGCTGCTCTTCATAATAAGATGTTCTTTAGGTCTGTTCTCTAGTGACAGTGCCTTGAGAGCAAAATAGGTGGCTTGATGCTCCACTATTTCAGCTTTGGTTAATGAACTGGAAGGGGTGCCAAATCTGGGGATTTAATGCTGCGGGGTTTTTTCAGCTCTGGCCGCTGTTTTAGTAAGAATGGACAACAGTGCTAATGTTACCTGTTTGGGATTATGTCCCATGAGGTGGATTCACCCCTGTGCTGGTGCTAGTACCAAGCACCAGAGATGCAATTTGAGACCAAGACCTTTACCTAATGACTTTAAGTGAAACACTCATGCATTTTGAGCCAGTAGTCATGCTGATTCTTGACCTCAAAATTACCTGCTCCCAAGACAGCACACATAGCCATTGACAGCAGTGAACACAGATTCATACGCATATTTAGAGAGGTGGATAGCTGTGTTAGTTTCAAAACTGGCAGAAAGAGACAAATCTGAGAGGCATGAGCTTCCATGGGCAACAACCTACTTTGTCAGATGCTGTCAAATGACATAGGTCATTACCTGCAAAAGCTCATACCAGTTAGTCTCTAAGGGCACATCCACACATTCGGGCATGTGTGTTTGCAGCAGCTCAAATAGGAGCAACACAAATTTGTGGTGGGGATTTTTGCCTCAGCACACATGCCTAGACATGCACTTTGGTGTGGGGCAAGTTGTGCCAAAATGATTCTGCCCAGTTCCTCCTAGGGCTGTGTGAAGCTTCGGGCAGTGATTCGATTTGGAGAAATTTTGGCCTGATTCAATGGCTGAATCTCCAAATCCAAATCGAATCAGAGGACCAATTAAAAGGAGCAAATCGCTTCAAAGCTCTCCAAATCTTCGGAAAAGATTTGGAGAGCTTCAATGATTCGGACAGTCCCCGGTGGCTGCAGCAGGGAGCTGGAGCTGGACTCGGAGCTGGTAAGTAGGGGTGGGGGTGCTGGGGAAGTGGAGAGGGGACCATGGGGGACCCCTGCCAGACCCCATCTGCTGCCGGCTCCCCCAGCCCCCCTGACCTCTGCCCACTCCCCAAGCCCACCCCAGCTCCCCGTGCTTTAATAAAAAGCCCCAAACTCACCAAGTGCTGCTGGCCAGGGGGGCAATCCCCGCTACCCCCCACTGCCCTACTCTGCATGGGAGGCTCTGCCACAACCCCCCGACCCCTCCCTCACTCCCCCAGTGCGCCTCCCCCCCCAACCCATGGCTGCTCTGCCCACCACGGCTCTGGGCCTTTAAGGAAAAAAGAACTGAGAAAAATCCTGGGACTCACCACTCCTGCAGCAGCATTGGGGCTTCAGGGGGCTTGTGCAGAACCCCCCAAATGGCATGGGGCAGCAGGAGGCAGCAGGGATCGCCCCCCACCAGGCAGGAACCGGTGAGTTTGGGGGTTTTCTTGTTTTTCTTGCCTTAAAGGGCCAGAGCCGTGGCAGGCGGGCAGCCATGGGAGGCGGGGCTGGGATGGTGGTGGGAGTCGGTGGGCTCATACAGAGACCCCCATGCAGTATGGGGTAGTGGGGATCACCCCCCGCCCGGCAGCACCTGGTGAGCCAGGGCTTTTTTTTCCCAAGTGCCGGGAGCTAGGGCAGGCAGGGCAGCCATCATCAAGCTGGGAGAAGGGCAAGGGATGGGCCTGGGTGATTCAGAGATTCAGCAGCAGCCAAATCTCTGAATCAGATTCAGCCAGATTGATTCAGGACAGCAATTCAAATCACCGAATAGAATCACTGCCCCTTGAATGGACTGAATCTGAATCCAAAGAAAATACTAGCCGCTTCACACAGGCCTAATAAAAGCCTACCCTGTGCTGGCCTCGGCAATTTATTAAAAACATGCATGAGTGAGCTGCTCAGGCCTTCTTGCCCTCAGGAGATTCTAAGGCTCAGCCACTTGGCATCTGGGAGCACTACCTCTTGTGCCAGCTGAACTGCTGAAGCAGCCCTAACCTGGAATGCCCCCTGTACCCTCTAACCACTGCAACAGTCTGGCAGTGGGGGATGCTGCCTGGCTATGGCCTGCTGCCACCTGCAACAGCATTTACCCTCTTAGACCTGTGGCCCCATGGCTGCGCACCTGCCAGACCCAAATGGGGTGCCCCTGCTCTGCCATCTGGGCAGCTATTGCCCAGAAGATGTGCTCCTTGCTGTGGCCTGCTTTGAACTGTCAAAGTGTGCCCCCTTGGCCCCTCATCTACCCTCCAGCTGGGTCCCCAGTGCTGGCCCTAGACAGGCTCCTCTGTCCGAGTCTCACCACTTGTCTCACCAACAGAGATCCTGGTGTTCCCTGTTTAAAATTGCAAAATCTTTGATAAGAAACCCAAATTCTCTCATTAAAATACCCAAAATAGTGTTCTTTCACTATTAAAATGAAATGCCACTATATCTAGAGAAATCAGTTGAACAATGTTTTATTGATATATTTACACATTTAAAGCCTACCATTGCCTCTATCATCATAATAAAATGGATTCTAAATATCTTTACATTTTGGCATTTACTTTTGGTTTTTCTGTCATAGAAAAATCAGAGCTGCCCCTACTCCCTTTGCTTACACAGATGTGCGGCACTGAGCAGCACTGATATGACAGTGCCCTGCCCCTGCCCTTCCCCCTAACAATCAACCCATAGCTCCCCCATCCCCCAGTCCCCTCACTCCTGACCCACAGCCCCTGCCTGCCCCCACTAACTCCCTTCCAGCCACAGCTCTGTCCCAGCACCAGGACATGAGTCAAGCTGCAGCTGTCCCACCTGCTGCTTTGTGGCTCTGAGCAGTGCCAGCCCTTGCTGTTATGCTTCCTGCCCAATGCTGTCCCTGGGAAGCCCTTGACTGGGCATCAGGGACTGAGCTGGGCCCTTTCCTCCCAGGCCTGCACAGGCTGCTCTAAGCCAGGCTCTGGAGGCCTCTCCTACCCAGAGTGCTCCTCCACCCCTGACCGCCATCTCTCTCTCACACATCCCTGATGCCACCTCCACCCTTCCCCACAGCCCATCACACCCCCCAAGTGGTTCCTGGGAGGGTTTATAGGGGTTTGTGGGTGAGTGTAGGGTTTGTGGGGGTGAAGTTTGGGGGGTATGGGCCTGCGCAGGGGGTTGGGGTTTGTGGCTGGGTATGTGGGTGAGGGATTTGAGGGGGTAGTTTGGGAGTGTGGGGTTTGTGGGTGGATTGTGGGGAGTTTTGTGGGTGTGGGGGAATGGGTGTGGACGGATGTGTTGGGGTGGGGTGGCTGCTCAGGAGGGGTGGGTCCCCTGCCCCCAACAGAAGGCACAGCCCCCCCTACATAGCTCACTGACAGCTCCCCCTGCACTGCACACGGCACATAGCCCCTCCCACAGAGCACAGGCCCCCCATGGCACACATGCACACGCCCTCCTCCCCACACAGCCCACAGCCCTGGCCTGTTAGCCACTGCCAAAGGTACCTGAATGCAGTCAAGCAGGTCTTATCCTTGATTGGCTGTCCAGCATTCCCCTTCCCAAAGTCTTGCACCCCCAGGGGGGAACAGTCCCTCTTGCCCATGGCTGTCTGGGTCCCCCAGCCCCAGAGAGCATTCCCCACCCCTGACAGCACCTTCCCACCCCACCTCTCCACCCCTGCCTCTGGTGTAGGGATTCCTAGAGATCTCCAACCCCTTTCCTTGTTACCAGACTTAATATTAGCCTTTAGGGTGAAGGGAAACCCCCACAACTGGACCCCCAACTGAGTGCTGCCTGGTGCACATGGGGGGTAGGCGGAAGGGGGAAAGACTGAAGTGGGGGCTGTGCTCCCTGTTCCTGCCCAGGGCAAGAAGCGATTCCCCTAGCCATGTCCCCTGATCCCCCCGGCTAGGTCTGCTGTTCTCACACTGAAGGACCATCTACCAATCAATATCTCCCTCAGTCTCCTGTTAGGAAGTATCTTTAAATTATAACTTCTATCACTATATTCATAAATAATATAAAGATTAAACTTTCTTATGCCACTGAAATGAAAAAGTAGCATGTTGGTTAGAAAAAAGAAAGGGGAAAAAAGAGTAACCAACAAATCAAAGTCAAGTTAGTCCCGAGGTCACTGTGACCTTAGATGCTGTAACAACCCTCCTTTACTCTTCTCTATGTTTGCCTAGCTTTATTCACTCCCAGAAGAAGCCCCATCCGGTCCTTAATATTGGTTCCCCAGCTCTTCGTGGGTCTATCTCTTTTTCTTTCCCTCCACAGCACCCCGTATTATGATGTTGGCAAGGGTATCTGGCCTTCTCATGATTTGTCCAAACTATTGCAGCTTCCTTCATCCAACAACAGTTCATAGTTTCCAACTTCTTGACTGATTTGCTGCTTGATAGACTCTTTGGTCTGGTGCTCAGTATATGAGACATGCAGCAGTCTCCTAAAGCAGTGCATTTCAAATGCCTCAATTCTGTTCTTTAATTTCTTGTTAAGCATTCATGCTCACAACCATAAGGCATCACAGAGATGACCACAGCATGCAGCAGATGTAACTTTACCTTCAGTGTAATATTGCTGCTTGTCCAAATTTTCTTTAGCTTTGTTAGTTGGCTGATGGCAGTGGCCATTCTGGTCTTGACTTCCTTTTCAGATGTTAAATCTTCTCTGATGGTGGCTCCCTGATACTTAAAACTTGTTACTCTTTCTAGGTTTGCATTGCTGATCTTTACATCAACATTGCTGTCAGTGATCTTGGAAGTTGTCATCATTTGCTTTTCTCAGTGCTTATTTCCATTTCATAGCTCTTTGCAGTTTTGTCTAGCATTTCGGTAAGTTCTTGAAGATCTTCAGATGTCCCTCCTATCGGGTTGATATCAGCAAAGCACAGGTTGTTGATCTTCCACCTTTCAACTGATACAGTCCCTGTGAAATTTTCTAAGGCATCTGACATGTTTTGCTTGAGGAAGAGGTTGAAGAGGCATGGTGAGAGCAGGCAACTGTGACACACTCATACTGAAGTTGCAAACCATTCAATGATGTTGCTGTTTACCAGCACTTCACTACTTGCATTGTTGTCCAATTCTTCTATTAGTGTTATCAGGGTTCTGCCGATATTACGCTACCAATTTGAGCCAAACTGCTTTGTGCCACACCCTATTAAAAGCTTTTTTTTAAGTCTATGAAGTTACGGTGAAGTTCTTTTTGGTGATCACGGTGCTTTTCACACAGTACTTGGATGTTGAAGATTTGCTCTGTGGTACTTCTCCCTGCCCTGAACCCAGCCTGCTCTTCTGCCAGCACGGTCTCTACTTGGAGCTTGAGTTTGTTCAGTATTATTCTTAGAAGTACTTTGCTTGCATGGCTGATCAAACTGATGGTGTGTTAGTTTGTGCATTGGTGGAGATTCTGCTTTTTAGGAAGGAGAATGGTGACTGACTTCATCCACTGGGTTGGCCAAGTTTTTTCCCTCCATATCATGTTTCAAATTTTGTGAAGCATGCTTGCTATGTTGTCACTTGTCTTCAAGAGTTCTGCAAGTATGTTGTCTACTCCAGGTGCTCTCATTCTTCAGGCTTCTAATCGCTTCTTCTGCTTCTTCTCTTGGGATGTCTTGATCTTCCTCTTCAGTACTTTCAGGTCATCCTTTCTGTAGTTGGTCAAGTACTTTGGGTTCCTTTTGTATGTTGTAGCTGTAGAGTTCCTTTGCATATTCTGCCCATCTTTTGTGTATTGTGTTGTTTTTCAGTAAGCAATTTTTCGTTCTTGTCTTCTACTGCCATTGTTCTTGCTTGATGTGTTTTGATTATCTTCTTCAGGCTCTCAAATGCTTTTTTGCTGTTGTTGTTCTCAAAACTACTATGAATTTTTTCACACCTGTTTAGAATCCAGTCTTCTTTCACCTTCCTTATTTTATTTCTTACATTCCTGCTTGCTTCTCTGTAATTGAGACTGCCAGATTCTGAAACAAAATGTTTAGCTCTCAGTGCTCATCGTGCATCACACATTTCTATGATTTTCTTGTTCATCCATCATTCATTCTTTCTCTTAGCTCTTCCGAGCAAATCTTCTGCTGTTTCTTTGATTGCTTGAGTAAATCTGTCTGTAATGTTTTGTAAGCCAGTTAGCATTAGGAGTGGTTCAAATTTTTCTCCAAGTTTTTTATGTTGAAGTCAGCCTTTATTGTGGGATCCTTGAGCTTTTCTAGGTCATATTTGACTCTTGGTATAATTTTGTTTGCAATCTTCTTCAGTTTCAGCTTTGTCATCATTACTAAGTCGTGGTCACTGCCAACTTCAGCTCCAGGCAATGATCTGGTCTTATTCAGGTTAATGCTTAATCAGAATCAATTAGACATGAGAATGTAGTCTAATTAAATCTTGCAGGTGCCATCAGGAGACATGTATGTCACTTTTCTTGATGATTTGTGCAGGTAAAGTGTGTTGGCAAGTACAAGGTTATGTGGTTGTGTGAATTCTAGTAGTCTCAAGCCTCTGTCATTGGTTTCCCCCAGTCTGTTTCCCAGCTATGTTGTGCCATTTTCTATGTGCATCGGTACCAGCTTTCGCATTCCAGTTACCTTGTATGACTAGAATGTTTTTCTTTTATTTCTGAGCTATTGTTTCTTTGAGTTTACTGTACATTTCTTCAGTTTCTTCATTGGTGTAATTGCTGGCTGGCGCATATAATTGGATGACAGTGATGCTGTGTGGTGAGACAGATATTTGGATAGAAATGATTTGGTTTATAATTGGCTTGCCCTCTAAGACACATTTGACCAAGTCTTTCTGTAGCAGAAATCCAACTCTTCTCTTGTGACCATTCCACTGTACCAAAAATTGTGCCTGTCTTCTATTAGTGTCTGTTTTCTCCTGAGTTCTCCCACTGAACTTCTGCAAGCCCAAGGAAGTTCAATTTGTAATGGCTCACCACAACACCAAGTTTTTCAAGTTTACCTGTTGCATACAGCATTTTCATATTCCAGATTGTGATTGAGATTTCTTGTTTGGTGAGCTTGATTTTTACCCAGTAGCATTGTTGCCTTCTCTACCCTGGGTGTGTTCAACAGAGGAGGTCAGCTCAACAGTAGCAGACTTTTCAACTTCATCCTGCTGAGCACCAATGGAGGACGTGTTCATTGTAGACCCAGGCCTTGATTGATCCGAGGTTAGTTGAGTTCCTTTGCACCATTCGTAATTCTTCAAGCAGAGTGACCTGGTGGCCCCCATCTCCTCTTCAGGTATGAATGGCTGTTGGCTTGCAGGGAGCTCATTTGCCCTTTGACAGGTCCTGTTTTTAGCATAGGTGTCCACCCACCCTCCTCACCTAAGCTAAGCCAGGTGCAGGTTCTGGTTTAGTTGCTGACAACCCAACCACGGAGCAGGCTGTACTGATTTATAGGGTTCCAGATAGCAGACCAAAAGAAGCTTAGCCTGACATATAAGCAAAACCAGGGAACTTATATGACAGTTCCTGGCAAAATGGAAACAGGCTAGAACAGATACACTCTTAAAATGCTACATTGACATTATTAATTGCATCAATAATATTGGTGGTTTTATGCCACCTTAGTAGCTGTTCTGTTTTATGTAGGTGTAACAAGTCAGGCTTTGAGGGCAGCAGTGCTGCCCCCTAGTTGTGTTCTTGATCCTGCCTTACTCTGGCATCTTAGGGTTCCATCCTACTGTCTCACCTGCCATGGCTTGATATTAACGTAACGTGGGGAGGCTGCCATCAGAGGCCAGTGAGCTCAGGATGCTCTTTCACGCAGTTCCTCCATCACCAGGGACCAACTGCCCTAATTACTTTAAGGGCTAGAATCATGGCCTCTGTCCTCCTGTATAGCCATGCCCATATCTTGCAGGTGTCATTCGATATGGATTAAAAGGAAGCCCCAAGCAACCACTTGGCTCCTTGGGCCTCAAAACTTTGTCTGCGCTTCATCCTCTGGCCTTGGCCATCTTGCTGTAGCTGGGCCCCTCAGCCCCCAGGTCCACTGCCAGGGACCCTGAGCTCCTGGGCCCCCAGCTCCAGTCTTGTCCTCCCAGGCCCTGGGCCCCTCAGCCCCAGTCTCACTCTCCTGGGCTCTGGGCTTATTCCTTCCTGGTCTCTGAGGCTTCAGGCCCTCCCTCATCCTCTGCCCCCTTGGGGTCTGGGCCCACACCCACAGCTTATTTTGTTACGGGCTTGGACCCTCAGTTGCAGCCTGATCCTCTGGTAACTTTGCAGCTCCCCGGCACAGTCTATGGCCTCCAAGTGCATGACCCCGCCCCCACCCCCAGCCACCTCCAGTCCTCTAGTATTAAACTCAAACATAGGTATAAGCAAAAACAAAACAAGCCTCAATATTCCCATAGGGTAAATTCCTAACCCAGTGCTGGATGTGAGAAATGGATGGTGATAAACATCCACATTGGCTTCCCATAGTTGGGTAGTATCTATGGAGGCTACAGATGCCTGGTGATGTGAACCTACATACCCCTTATGAGTTATAATCAGAGCATCTGGAAGGCAGCAGGCTCTTGGGTCATGTCTGCAGCTTACACAAGGCTGGCCTGCTGTCAACCCAGAAAACAGAACTTTCCTGGAATGGAAGGCACACACCTTCCAGCTGTTTAACACAGAAAGCAGTTTATAGCTATGACCAAACACAAGGGCACGGCTGCAGACAGCTTAAAAAATGGCCAATCAGGTGAAAATCTGACACCACACTAAATCAGATAAAGACATTTCAAAATGTAGCATCTTTTGTAACTTGTGTCTGTGGAGTTCCCAGCCTGTCACTGTTTTTAGAATGGGATGGGGGAAAGGGAGTGCAGGGAGTTCAGTTTGGGGGGGGGTGGTGTTCAGCCTCCCCCGCTGCCCCCGGAGGGTGGGGCAGGTGTTTTGGAGCCCCCCCCCCCTTGAGGAGGGAGGGGCTCGAGTTCACCTACCCCACCCTTCATCACCAGGTGGGAAGCCCCAAGAATGAGCTCCCTCTGCTGCCTTTCCCACACCCCTCCCCCCCCCGCCATTCTGAAAACAGCGGGCAGTGGAAGAGAGCCCTGGCCATTGCTATGGGAACCTGGCTGCAGACTCCCAGCCCACAGCTAGATTTTCCTTCTCCCTGGAACCAACAGTGAACTTCTGTTTGGTCTGAGGTAATATTGTAAATCAGAGCACTTTGCAAAAATCTCTAGTTACAGCTGGGAGCCGCATTTCTGTCTGCACCCTGTGTGTGGCATGTGGTACATTTGGGGGAGGGGAACAGGGAGAACACTGGCAGATAGGGCAAGGAGCAGAAAACAAAGCAGCAGATCAAGAAGAAAGTACAGTACAGAGTGCAGAAAGCAGAGCAGCAGATCTAGCAGGAATAGAGGATCAATTTGGGAGGGTGTGGGGCTTAGATTGTGGCAAACCTGCCAAAAAGAGTGTTTCCCACTAGTGTACAGTATGTGTTTCAACAGGCTTTCTTATATAGTAATGTAATTCTCTGCAGTGGACTACATTACTACATTATACACTACTACATTAATGTCAAAGTACCCTTGATGTGCTAGCATAGGCATTTTCTATTCCTGAAATACACTCTAGTTCACTGCTGTAACACAGGCTTGTAGTGAAAAGAAGTTTTTCCATTCCAAAGCCCCATGCGGTATCAAATGTCATACTTCCTTTGAAGCCATGATGATACCAATTTAAGAGATGGGTCCTTAGACACATGACATTTACAGTGATTGAAAGCGGAGCCAGAATCTGAATCGTCTAAATATTAGCAAGTGCCAAACAAAAGCTCTGGATTTTTGGGAAGACTAAAATTAAGATCCAAATATTACTGCTTGAGGCCATCTCTGAAAATGTCTCTTTTGACATTCTGAATAAGTAGTGTTGGTTTGATAAAATAAATTACTCTTCATTTAAAATTTAAGTCACAGCTACTTGGAGAATCTGAATAGGTTTTTCTAAATTCTATTTAGAAATTAGCAAAAATTAGAATGTCTTTTTCACAGGAAATTCCACGACTTTTTTTCCAGTTCAGAATAATATTTTTTCTGAATTTGACATTTTATCATTTGTTTCAGGTTTTTGTTTTGTAAAATTTTCTTTTCTAAATCTCATTGTGAAAAGTTAATTTTGAATTCCAGAACTTCATCTCAAATTTTATTTAATTTTTTAGCTTTAGGTTATTTCATGACATATTACGTTAATTACTACAAGTATGAACATATCATAATAAGGCACAACACTATAGTTGAAATAGTCTGTTATTTTTCATTTATTTTTAAAATCACCGAGAGCTTTGCTACGTAGTACTTAAATTCCTTATTTTTTTCTAGATCAAAATATCTCCTGCTTGTTGTTATAAGACATGTGTCAAACTATTTCCTGTTTGTGTGGTAATGAAAAAATTATTAATATTTTGCTCTAAAAAAAAAATTAGATATCTCATTCAGTACTAATTTGTCACTGCTTTTAATGATGTTAAATATGAAATGAAAAGAAAGTAAGCATAAAAGAAAGTAAAAAGTAATACAAAATGAAAAAACATAACAGTAAATATAAAATGAAAAAATAAGTTATTGAAATATATTGAAATAATGTTTCTATGATATTTTTTTCAAAATTAACAACTTTCAAAAAGTTGAAATATTAACAGTTTTCACCCAGAAAACTAACAAAAATATTCAAGTTGTCCTTCATGTATCTTCACATTCTTTTTCATTTCACAGGGTTTGGCTTGTTTTGATTTCCTGCTGGGGCTAGCAGCAGGAATGTCAAAGCACTTCAGCAAGGCCTTTTGTTGTATTTCTGACTTGCCCGTAAACACAAATCAATCTGACTCATTAATTGATTAGGAAATTTCTGAGGCTGAACTTACAACAAACTTTTCATGGATTTCTGTTAAAGCGGGAGTGGGCAAAATACAGTCTGCCAAAGAATTTTGTCCAGCCTGCAGCAGGTCCCTCGGTCCCACCCAGCTCAGGTGTGGGGAACATCCTGGGCCATGGTGTGTGCTGCAGGTCCCACTGCCCCTGCAGGAGGACTGGGGCAGTGCAATGGCTGGATTTTCTTCTCAGCAGCCCTGGTGTTAGCAGTGGCTCCTTCTGGCTGCTGCCACCACTGAATCTGGCTTTTCTGGCTGGGCACTCCAACCTGTTCACCCTGCACCCACTGCTGGGGGTGGAATCTGCACAGGCAGGGTGCATGGCAGGGAGATGGGATGGGGCCTCAGGCAGGTGGGGAGCAGTGTTTGGGAGCAAGAGAGGTGGGTGAGGCTGGGATCATGAGATGAGATCATAGGGTGGTGATAGCTTAGGACCAGGGCCAGGACATAGCTGTGATCTGCTGCCCACATAGCCCTGCAGTAGGCATGGGTTCTTTGGGCAGGGGCATGAAAAAAGTGGATCACAGTTCTGCCCGGGGCCCCAGCCCCTTGCTGTCACCGCCCCAAGATCCTGGAACCAGCCCCTGCCCACCTACAGCCCCATTCTTTTTTCCTGGTCTCTGCCTGGAGACCTTGGGATCACTGAGCATTGACAATGTGTGGCTGGGGTCTAGGGCAGAGCTACGATCTGCTCCCCACAGACCCCCACCCCCAAAACAGTGCCCATTGCAGGCGTGCGTGGGCAATGAATTACAGCTCTGCCCTGGGCCCTGGCCCTGTACTGTCAACACCCCATGATCTCAGCTCCACCTGCCCGTCCTGCGCCTGGATGCCACTCACCACCCGTACATGGCCCCATCCCAGCTGCCTAGCTGAGCATGGAGCAGAAGCACTTAGGGAGTTTTGGTGAGCAATTGCATGGGCAGGGAGGATGCTGACCTGGCCTGCAACATCTCACCAAAACTTCCTATGTGGTCCACAGGCCCAAATAGTTGCCCACACCTATGTTACAGTGACATTGTAGCTATGATGATCCAAGAATTAAAATGAACAAGAGAAAAAGAGAAGGCAAATAAAGAGAGAAACAGAATTACAAGGTAGGACGCTGAGCTGTTGGTCAAAAGATCTGGGTTCTGCTTCCTAGATGGAAAGTGGTCTATTGTATTACTTGGCCAAAATACTTCACACGTTCAAATGCAAGACATGACCTAATGAAGAATGTCATCCATTCAAAAGCTTGTCTACCTTTATTCCAACCATGCAGTTGGTCCAATAAAAAATATCACCCCCAAAAAATCTATGCCTCTCACACGTACTTTTGCAAGTACATATTGTCTGGGAACAGCAGCAGATAAAACAGACAGAATGAGAGGGACACAGAGAAATTAAGTGATTTGCCCATGTAATACAAGCTTGTTTCTCTCTTCATTTTGCCTTCTCTTTTTCTCTTGTGATTTTTAATATACCTCCTAAATCACTGTTTTAATCTGGCTGTCAGAGCAAGAATGCCATGGCAAAACTGTCTGTCACTGCCTGGCCATGTTCAAAGCCTGCCGTATTAACAGTGTGACACCCAGAGACTTCAGTAGACCTAGAATCAAGGTTTCTGTCCTTCTGTATCAAGCAACAGTAGCAGATGATAGAAGTAGTGCAGATAGCATCCTGACCCAGAAGCCAAGCTCACCAGCTCCTTGGTCTCTCCTTTTTCCAGGAAGGAAAATAATCTTAGCCTCCAGAGTAGCACGTGACTATGCAGCTAGGTCTTCTCTGTTGTGTATATTGAGCCACCAGGGTTTTTTGGACTCCACTGTGCACATGAGGTTTCTTTAAAATATTATTGTGTGCAGAGCGATGCCCTTAATATGATAGGCTGTGGTATAATAAGACTTCTTAGTCCTGTACAATGGCTGTAGTGGAAATTAAGAGTTTCCTTTTACTCAGTTTTCCCAGCAGAATTGTTTGTATCAGGGGTTCTCAACCTTTTTTCCCCCCTCAGATTCCCCCCTAACATGCTATAAAAACTCCACGGCCCACCTGTACCCCCGGACCCACTCACCTGAGCAGCAGCAGCAGCATGGAGCCTCCCTCGCCCACCCACAGCGCTGCCCACCAGATGGAAGCTGTTGGGCTGGGCAGGGTGGGTCTGCCCCACCCCTTCCTCAGGTCTTGCCTCAGCCCTGGGGGGCCAAGGTGACTCTTCCCTGTACTGGGCTGGGCTGAGCAGACCCCCTGAAACTTGTTCATAGCCCCCAGTTGATTGGTTTGTAAGACTGCTTAATTGGGCTGCCTTCCCTTGAATACAGAGACATCATTACCCCCTTGTAGAAATGTTTATGTCTACTTTGCTGATGATAACCCATCATATTTGGACCAGATAAGCTAGTTCTGTGAACACAGGACAGTACTGACAAGTACAAATGCACTCCTCTTTGTTTCAGCCAGTGTTGCTTATGGAGATTTTGTACTAGATGTTGAGAGAGTGACAGCTGATAGTATGTCTTATTCTTCCCTGCTCTGAAGGCTACTGGGGTGGGGGCAGTAGGGGGATGGGAGTAGGGTGCTAGGATTACATTGCCAGCTGCTGTTAATTATGAAAACCTCCTTGTCTGGGGGTAGGATGCCAGTTTTTCCATAAGTAAGCAGCGAGGATGCTCTTAATTACCATGTTTCAAACCTTCCTGCATTGAGTAACTTGATTAGGAAGGCTGTGATTTGACTTCTAGTTGGACTTCAAGCCTGAAATGATAAGGAGAGTGTATTAATTCCTCGTCAAGCTCCAACTGGCACTGAATAAGTTTAGCTGTCCAAACTGATTCTCTTACCTCAGACTACAGTTTTTGATTCCAAAAATCATGAGGTTGCTCTCAGAGACTGTAACAAAGACAATTTAGAGGCCCCATTGTTTTTGAGATTAGGTCAAAACAAGGTAAAAAATTATGTAGTGAGAGTTCTAACCTAGGTCTTTCCTGTGACTTGCTGGGTAGCCTAGGACAAAGATACTTCACATCTCTCTAGCAAAGAGGCAAGTTGTGAAAAAGAATTAGTTAATGACATGTGGGCCCTTCCATGAGTACAATGCTATCTAAGCACTAAGTGTTATAAACAGCATGGCCTGAATGTGATTTTTTTTTAAATATTGTTTTAGTATGCAACTGGGGAGGACTATGTGGTTTTTCCATCATGGCTCCAAGATGTATGTCAATGTATTTGTATTCCCATTTTTTCCTGGTAGCAATATTAAGTTATAGGCAGATTCTGTCTGAAAAATGAATAGCTCATTCAGGCTTTTTCTCTTATATTTTGTGTGCATAGAGGTAGGTTTGGAATATTCCCCTTTTGAGATTTGTGGTTCTTTACAGCAGCCTCTTAAGTTTTTAAAATAGGTTAGAGGTAGAGTAGAATGAAGTGGATGCACTGTATTTCTCTTAGTTGGTCAAACAGCATGAATTCCTATTAATAACTAATTGCCTGGCAATCTTATTGTACTCCTGTCTGGCAACATCATTGTTTTGTTAAATATCTTAATGCTGTATTACTCCACATAGTCTCACATATTTGTCAAAATAATGACAATTTTGTGGTGATTTGAAAGCTTTCCTTATTGTGGCTTTTGTTTGATAGTGCTGCTAGGGAGGCTGATTTCTACAACATAAGACAAGTGTTTTCAACCTTTTTTAACAAGTGTACCCCTTCTGTCTCAACGTTTCATCTCATGTACCCCTTTATATAAAAATAATTGGGGGGGCTAAGTTCACATGTGCCCTCCTCTGCCCCTCCAGCAGGTAAGTCTATGGGGGAGGAGAAAGGGCCATGGGGTGGGGGTGGGGGCAGATTGAGGCCCCTGTGGTGAGGGTGGAGCGGGGCATTGGCAGGGGCAGGGGCTGAGGTGAATGGGGCCCTAGCTGGACTGGGACGTGGGACAATTGGAGCCCAGGTGGCTTGTCCAGGAGTGTGGGGGGGCTCCTGCCACTGCATGCACTCTGGGGCATGTGCCCCCCCCAATCTCTGTATGGCTGCAACTGCACGCTGGGCTTTGTGTGCTGCTGCAGCTGCCCTGGGAGGAGTGTGATGCCATGTGTCCCGCTGCTGGGTGGGCAGGGGGTGCAGTGCAGTCCCATGGCAGGCACATAGCATTGCGCTGCTCCTGGGGCAGCTGCAGTGGTGTGCAAAGCCCAGCATCCAGCAGCAGTTGTCTCCGCCCCGTGCACAGATAGGGGGAGCATGCGCCCTCTGGGCCTCTGCCAGGGTGCACACAGTGGCAGGAGCCCCCCCTTCCCTCCCCCGTACCCTGTATGACCTTTTTAAGTACCCCTAGGGGTACACATACCCCTGATTGACAACCACTGACGTAAGAGTTTACTGCATGTTTTAGAAAACGGGGGAGAGATACACATACTTTAACCCTTATCCTAAGCTTCTATTCCTGACAAGATTCACTTACTTAAGTCTTGTATTAGAAATGAGAGCAAGTTCCTTTTCTTTCAGCTTGTTTATTGTTCAATGCATTTCATGCTCTTAAAATGGAACTTCAAGAAACAGCTCTTTATTCAAGTAACAGGTACATCTGAGGAAGAGATGATCAGGGCAAGAAAAATCAGTGGAAAAGGTCAAGTTTTTGTCAAGATAACTGAAAAGTTTTTGTTTAAAAAAAACACACAAAATAATTGTAGTCGGCACATTTTTAGTGAAAACTTTTGATTGTTTTTTCCTAAAAAATCTTTGAAAGATCATTCTTCATTAAAAACACTTCCCATTTGAAAAAGTTTTGCTAGAATGAGAAATTCATCAACAGGAATGCTGCTGACTTCTACAATAAGAGCAGGAGTTTCTCATACATATCCACTTTGAAAAGTATTTAAAACCCCAATTCTCGTACAGGACCCATGCAAGAAGATGTGGCTTTTAAGAGTTCACGGTATTGCTCATACATGATTCTAGTTGCAAGATTGAGGCCTGAATAGCAGGACAATCATCTTTACTGCTGAAAATTAAATTAGTGATTTCTGAAAACCACCTTATAACTAACAAGCAAGAAAGAAGTTTTAATAAAATAAAAATAAAATAAACCTAATGGAAGAACCAGTGACTGGTGCTAAAAGCAGGTATTTGGGGTTCAGACAGAGATGAGCCTAGGTCATTAGCTTTTATTTCTGGTAGTTTCAGGAGTGGATAATTAGGTCTTAGTCCTAATGAAGAAATCAAATGGGGCTTTTCATGGCTGGGGGTCAGAACACTCTTGAGTCATTAAGACCTCAATGGAGAATTCTGTTCTTAGGCATTCTTCCACTGGATATAAATTTCTTCACAAATTCCAACAGTGTTTATAATTTTTGTCTCTGGTTTGAGGAAGTGTCACATAAAAAATATTTTGTTGATGTTACATTTGATTTTAATGTAGGTCCCTTTTCTTTGACAAGTAGCAGTTTTGATTTAAAACTGACTTGACAAATTCTGATTTTATTTTCCCCACAGGGCACGGTCTATTATCTCCGTATTTATTTTGACCTTGGACTTTGTCACAGGCAGAAGCACATATGCCTAAATATTACTAGAGGGTGTGAGTGTGCATGCAGAAACTGACATAAGATAAAGGCAGTGCTACATGATAATGCAGGGGCATTTTAAAAGGATCCATTAACCTTTTTTCATGTATGTACCTGACTATAAAAGAAATACCTGAAGTTGCATGTGCCTTTCCCAAGAGTTGGTAAGCTATTTGCCATGATGTGCAGACACACATTTTAGGGCCTGGGCTGCTGAGGAAAGTTTCTAACTTTCATCTTTATTGTTTACTGATAAAGGGTCCTGGGAAGGTGGAAAAAGATACTTTAAGGAGGATCTGTGGCTGCATGTAGACGAAATGAGGGGCATGTGTGCATGACACTTTAAAGAGGGTTAAATGAATTGCACCACTTTAATGGTGTTGGTAGCGTATTGCTCAGTCATTCCAGCCACTGTAGCAAATTCGGTGGCGTAATGCACCTTAAATGACTTTGGGCTCTGCTGCCCTACAGCTATAGAGCAAAGCACAGGGCTTTGTGCAGCTCAGGGGCTCTGCAGGAAGCCTGTGCAGGCAGCCTGGCTGCAGCCCAGGAAGGCAGGCTCCCCCCAAGATTTTCTTTTTTTTTTTCCCCCTGGAGCCTACCTGCCTGCCTGAGCTGCACGGAGGCATGGTGCTTCCCTCTTTGGCTGTGATGCCCCCCAGGACCACCCGAGCCAGGTGCCTGAAGCCTGAGGGGGGCAATGCCACTGCTGTGAAGGGAATCACTGCAGCCCAAGGACCGCTCCACCCACTGGCAGCTCTCTCTCCCCTCCCCACCACCAGAGAGGCAGGTAAGTTCAGGTGTTTGCATGACATGGGGGTTTAAAGAGCCCTAAATTGAAGTGGTGTTTTTAAAAACCCACTGCTTTAATTTAGGGCCCCCATCTCATCTACACATGCCCTGTGTTCCCAACAACTTTTGAACTGACACTGCCAATTAGGGCTGTGCGAAATGGCACCATTCCATTTCTACTTGCGTTTTCACATTTTGACGGGACGGCATTTCATTTTGAATTTTGTTTAGACTCAAAACTGCTGTTCTGTTTCATTTCGTTGAGATAGTTCTGCTGTTTCAGTGTTTCGCCCACAGGCTATAATGGGGAAGCTCGAAACAGCCTATAACTTCGTCATTTCTGCCTGATTTGGATGAAACTTGCAGGAACGGTAGCCCCTTCTGAAGGCATAAAGCCTGTCAAGTTTCAAGGAGACAGGTGCAGGGTTTTCAGAGAAACTGCACCTCAAAATCTTGACAGCAAAAAACTCATGTCATGTTTATGGGTTAAGCCACAGCCGGGTCAAAACTGCATGCATGCTAGCCCCTTCTGAGGCCACGAAGCTTGCCAGCTTTCAAGGAGATAGGTGCAGGGGTTTCTGGGAAACTGCACATCAGGCTGCCGACAAGCAAAACTCATGACATGGGAGACACTGTGTGTGTTAAGGCACAGCAGGGTGAAAACTACGGCGTGCTATCCCCTGCTGAGGCCATGAAGCCTGCCAGCTATTGAGGAGATAGGTGCAGGGGGATTCTGGGTTCTGGGGCCCTGCACCTCTGGCTGCTGACAGGCAAAACTTGTGACATGGGTGGGTGACACCATGTGTGTGTTAAGGTGTGCCCTCACTCAACTAACACCAAGGCAAAAAGTAGGGCAGTTCAAACAATGATGCCGCCTTTGCAGTTTTTCCATCCCTCCCCAAGAGCACTGGGATTGGAAGGACCTCAGGGAAGGATGACAGACACTGGCCAGCTACATGGTCAATAATGAGAGCACTCCTTCCTCCCCCCCCCTTTACTTTAGTTTCTGTTTCCTTACAGACAAGCCCAGCTTGAGCTTTGAAACTGAAAACATTTTGAAAATTTAGAAATGTTTCAACTTGCCTCGTTTCGTTTTGAGGCTGTTTCAAAGCTCTCTGTTTCATGTCGATTTCGCTGTTTCAAGCTTGAACTGAGTTGAAACAAAACTGTTGGCAAAATTTTGACAGCCCTACTGCCAACTTGAAATCTGAGCCTTGCTGATACTAACGTTTACATTTCAAAACACATATTGTCCTGTGAAATCAATGGGACAGCTCACATAGTTTCATAGTTGTTAGGGTCCGGAAGGGACCTTTCTGTAGGTGTTTGCAGGATTGCATCCATTTAGACAAATACTCCAGGACAAGCCTACTGACAGAAGCATTTCTTTCCCAGTGCAGTAACTGCAGATCTGCAGCTGATAGAGGAGCTTGCCCTGGAACCTCTGATTATGAAAAAAGAGGGCATAACTGGCAGGGCTTTCTCTGGGAATGTTCTGATATACTGGAACTTGGTGCAAAGGTTTTCAGTGTGTCTGAATTTGGTAACATGCTATGTCTATTTGTGATGGAAAGGTTTTAGAGAGGGCTGAGACTTTGTTTCCATAAATAGCAAAGGGATAAAATGGAGTTTTGTTATAATGGATGGTTCAGTTCCTTTTGGACGGTTCATTTTAATACTGCTTGGATTTTTCTTATATTAACAACGATGTGTTAGGCCACCTTTGATAGAATCTTTTTCCATTTAACTATGTAGATTAAACAGAAAATCAACATAATTTAAAAGGCAGTAGTAGCTCTTACACCTACCTCTTTGTCCTTAATATTTCATGTACATTTTCCTGCCACATACTCCCTTTTTTTTTTCAAATGTTTTTCTTACACATTTTTTGTGCAAAAGACACCCTCAGACAAGAGTCGATTATAGAGGGGTATTTTGTTAAATTAACTCAGTGAAAATAAAGATTGGGGAGGGGGGAGATTTTGTCCACTAAAATGAAGGAAAATAGTAATCCCAGATTTCCTCGTATTCATAACAGGCACAACAACATTGAAAATGTATTGTGATTTTTAAGTTGGTGGTGTCACTTTAAAACATAAGAAGTATTCTTCAGCATCTCTGCTGACTTGATTTCTGTTAATCTCTATTGCTCCAGTTACCACAGTATTTTAACATCTTACAGTCTTTAACCTGCTTATCCTCTCAATACCCTTGTTGTCTTTTTCTATTGCATGGGTGGGGAAGCAAGGCACACAGGCTAAGTAAAGACATTCAAAAGCCCAAAGTCGAATCAATTCAATCTTTGTAAATTAATCTAAGCTGCATAGACCGAACCAATAAGCAAGTGAACAGACATTCACTTTTGATACTGGAAATGCAGCCACATGCCTGCAGTGGCCCAGGCCAGAAGCCAGAGGGCACTAGGGCATGCCTCCTTGCTGGACTGGAACAGACAGCTTGGGACAAGACTAGCTTGCCCACCCTGCAAGGGGGTGGAGGGGCTTGTGGAAAAGGTTCAAAGGAGACTGTGAGTTAACTTGAATCTGGAGGGAATCTGGGACAGAAGTTCAATAAACTAATTAGGTTCAGTGACCTAAATCAGTTAAGTCCGATACTACATGCATCCAAGTTTATCTTAAACCGGTTTTGGCCATTTTGAAAATGGTTTATGTGAACAGAAATTCTGTTGTGTTACAGATTTGGCCCAGTTTCCAATCACTTATACCAGTCTGTGTGTAATTTTTGTCCCTAGCTAGAGAGGGTAAAGGTGATCTCCAGGTCAGTAATCAGTGGCCTAAAAAGGAATTTAGGTGAAATATAGATACTCAAGTTACAAATAATGATTCAGAATAAGTTTGCCCTTTAACCACATGAATTCCATAATTTCCCTAGGCAATCTACTTTATACTTTAGTTTCATTTATTGAATTGTAGAAAAGCACTAGAAAGGACCTCTGAATGTCATCTATTTCAACCCCCTACCTGAGACAGTGTCATCCCTATCCAAACCACCTCATACAAGTCCTTGTCTAACAGATTTCTAAAATTACACAATTAAACCTGCTGCACAGCTATAAGGCATATTGCCTAAAGACACCCAAAGCACACTATTCTGGCATAGGTAAAGCAGGGGTAGGAAGACTGGCAGTATCCCACTTCTGCATGGCTTGTTAAAATGCACTTGAGGGAACTCCTTCTATAGAGGAAGGCAAAAACCCCCACAGTCAGTACCAATCTGACTGTGGGGTAAAATTCCTTCCTGACCCCAAATATGGCAATTGATCCAACCTTGAACAGAGGGGCAAGATTTTCTAGCCAGGCACCTCTGGGGTTTAGTCCCAGGAGAAGCAATGGAACACCTCACTCAAAATCTCCAGCCTTGGCTGCAACCAACACCCAATGCTTCAAAAAAGGTGAAAAACCCTGACACCTGTAGCAACCAGAGAGGGGGGAAAATCCCTCCCAGCCCCATGTGGCAATAAGCAATGCCCAGATGCATGGGGAAACTAAACACCCTACATTTTGCTCTGCAACCTGGGCATATCAAATATAACTCCACAGATCACAGCCTCTTACTGGACAACCAGAAATCATCTTTCTGTATACCCTCCAGAATCTTATCCTAGATGCTTTATCTTTCATAACTATGTCAGTTTAGAGTTCTGGTTCATTCTGTTACCGAGTGTGGTCCTCTTCAATATCTACATACCTTAGGTTGCAGAGCTCTTCTCATTACAATATCCACCTGCTCTAGGCTTTAGAGCTCTTCTTGTTATCTCTCAAAGATCTATATGTGGGAAGGGGTTGGGTTGCTCCTCAGCTTCCCCCAGGTTACAGCTCTTTACCATTCACTTGCAGGCATAGCTACTCCTACATCTTCCTTGACTAATGCTTATCCAACATCTTCTTGAAAAGCTCTGGAGATAGACTTCCCTAAATAGTCTATTCCACTGGCTCACTCTTCTAACAGTGAAGAAGTTTTTCCTGATATCCAATCTAACCTGCTTTGGTGCAGCTTAAAAAAATTGATACCATCCTGCTCTTTGCATAAATGGAAAAAATGGTATTCTCCCTTTTCTTACAGCAGCCCTTTCAAGTATTTGAAGACTGATGTCATGTCCACTCTCAGTTGCTACTTTCACATGCTGAGCATGCCTATTTCCTTCAATGTCTCCTCATACAGCTTGCCTTCCAAGCCCTTTATTGTTTTTGTCATATATCTCTGGATCTTCCCTATGTTGGGGCTGCACTTTTTAAATGTGGAGCTCCAAGCTGCATTCAATAGGAATTCTAGACTAAACCTAACAAGTGCTAAGTAAAGAGGCACTATCAGTTCCTGTCTTGTACCTAATAGTTCTCTTGATGCAGTCCACCTGCCTGTCTTGTAGGTAGATACTTGTGTCTGTATAGAGTCCCAATGAAATCAGTATGAATCATGGCCTTAGTAACTGTGTGGAATTGATTCAACCTGATTTAAGGTTGTTCTGTTCTGCAGCATGCCTTTCTAAGGCTGCCCCTTTAAATTAGGCAGAGAAACACAGCAGCAGCCCTAAAGTAGCCATTATATACATGGTTGCAACTTTTTGTATTTCATTCTCTTCCAATTGGTGAGTATTCTGAAGTTCTGTAATGTTTTCTTCTGCACACATCTTAATGAATATCACATCCTCCCCCCCACCCCATCACAACCCAGAGATGCTTGAAAGTGCGTAGATTGCTAAAGACAGAAAAATGTTTCTGAGATCCCAGTCCTTTATGGAAATTGCTTTACCTTATAGAGCAGGCTTTGAAGGGGAATTTCAAAGAGAAGGAATCCTTGAGATTGTTTGCTTTTTATGTGTCTTTATGGTTTATACATGGATTTATACATGGAGCCAGTAAGATGTTTTAAAAAATGTAAGGGTTTTTTTTCATATTAGAAAATCTGGTCCTATTTATCATAAAAGCTTCTATCACAAATGGAAAATTATTGAAAACATGGTAACATAAAACTCAAGACAGTAGAATCTGGGTTTTTTTGTTTTGTTTTGTTTTGTTTTTCTTTTTTGGGCAAACCATTTCAAGTTTGTTGTTTTATGTTTATTTGCTTCTGGTGTCCAGCAATCATTTGAGCAAAGGAAGAATTTGTTAAACATCTAAACTTCCACCTCTTCCATTAAGCTGTAAGACTCATAACAAATATGTCTGAGAGTCTTAAAAAGCTCTCCAGCAAATCAGGAAAGATCAGAACTGATATTCTTCATTAAGGGTGGAAAAAAATTAAAACCCTAAGAAAAACCTTTCAGGTCTGTAAAGGCGGGGGGAGGGAAATGGAAATGGCTCAAATTCCCTTTAAAATCCTTTTGAGGTTGTTTTATTTAATTTAAAAAGCATTGAAAAATGTAAGCCACAGATACTTCAAGAATGTTCAGTCCATTGAGAATGTAGTCATAATGGATTTATGATTATATATAGATTTCTGTTTCTCTGTGTACTGCACACTTGTTCTTGTAAATATGAGAGTACTTTCTATTTTCCAGTGACAGGCAAGTAGTCTGTAGGGTGATATCTTTTATTGGATTAACTGTGTAGTTGAGATAAAGTTAGACAAGCTTTTTAATGCAAGACATTCTTTATCCTGTCTCTTTTCTACTGTAAGCAGAAAAGAGATTTATTTAGCTGATAAACAGAATCTTTAAATATACAAGAGGAATCTCCAGAGTTTGAAGACAAAACTTTGTCAGGGTTAATTTTGACATGCAGATTTTATGGTGGTGGTGGTGGTGGTGGTGGTGATGTTGTTGTTTTTTCTTGAAGTAATTTTATCTAATGAAATAATGAATCATTTAATGGAAATCATAAATGTAAAGATTTATTAGGTCCTCGGATGCAGAACAGCACCTTCAGAACAACAAAGTGTTCCTGAATACATTGCCCAGTCTGCTTTGATATTACTTAAACTGTAGGATTTCCGGTGTTGATTTTCTAGAAGGGCTATCCGTCTATAAAAAATGTACTCATGTAATTCTTATTCATTAACCACAGTGAGCCTATTGCATATGAATCCCCTTCATGCAGTGAGGTGAGACTGTCGATTGAGAAAAACATCACAACAAAGCCTCTGGTTTTTGCTACAAAAAGTAGCAGTACAGTAAAAAGTAAAATTGGAATCTACAGCTGGTGTTTGTCTGTCTGTTGTTTTGGGGTTTGTTTGTTTTTTGCATGTTGACAATGTTGCAATACCTAATGAATCTGGATGTTTCATACACATTTGCCCAGACTAGCCAAAATTTAAAACACTAATGTTCATTCTTCTATGGGTGTGCTCGAGAAGCTGAAAGTGTATTTAAAGCAGACATTTATCAATACTCACTGGTATACAACCATCTTAAAATGAAGGGAAATACCTGTAGAGGAAGCTGGTTCAGTAACTGTAGCTAGGGTTTATTTGATTTTTTTTTTAACCTTTCAAAGTGCTTTAATCTTCAAAATATTTCATTAATATGAACTTTCACACAGGGTCCTACTAGTACAGAAATATTTGTAAATATTGCAAATATTGATCTATACATATTACAGATATTGAGGTAGTTTAGTATTGTCATCCCAGCATCACAGATGGATAAACTGTGGATGACAGTAAAAGGTATGATACACCCTAAGCTGTCAGGGAAAGTCAATGTCACAGCTAGATAATAGCTTAGGATTTCTGGTTCCTGGCTCCACACTTCAGATGTCAGACCATGCACAAGTTGGGGTTTTTTTGTTTGTTTATTTGTTTTTTCTCAATGGTCTACTATAACTTTGAAACAAGGTAACCTAAAGGTATAAGCCTCATCAATATTCCAGGGGTGTGTGCTCAGACATGTGTATGTGTGCATGTGCTTATGTGTGCTTTCTCTCTCATCTATCCTCATTCTAAGGTAAGAGGAAAATATATCTAAAACTACTCTAACTATAACCGCACCTCCTCTGCCAAGCCAACAGTCACTCCAATATGGTGTACAAGAGCAAGCCTAAGTGATTTACTGACTCAGGCAGTGACAAATAGCCCAGTGCATAAAAAATAACTCAATATTTGCGTTCAGTCTACAAAAACTAACTGCTTGTACCAGCCTGGATTTGGCAAAAATATGCAGATGGGGAAAGGGTTGTTTTTTTTTTTTTAAATCTGTAATGCATAACACAGGTTTTTATTTAAGTAGGAAAAAATGTCTGTTTTTTAAATCAAACTATCCTTGGAATACAGCATGTATTTAGCAGGGTGCTTTTGTGAGCATTACACATTTTACAGATGCAAAAAAAAAATGTGATTAATTAAACCCAAACTCTGTGAAAATCACTTATCCCCTCCTTAAAAAAATAATCAGGAAAAAACCTGCAACTAACACAAGTGTGTGTGCACAGCTCTGAATCTAGAGGGAATGCAGTGGTGTAGATGCCCTCCCCGCTTTGTCAATGCCATTTGAGCAGGCACAGGGGAAGGAACCCGCTCACTGCTGCTACTACCACTGCTGATGCCTCTGGCCAAGCTTGGCTCCACGTGCAGTCAGGCAGGAACAGCTCTGAAGTCCTGCAAACCACCCTTCCCACCCCCACAGCCTCACTTGGGGACTGCAGGGATAGAAGCAGCAGTGGGGAGGGGAGGGGAGGATGGGAGGGGATGTGCCATTGTGCATGGAGGGCAAAGGAGAGGGGAGGGAAGGTTGTTACCTGATTGAGGGACTTTAAAAACATCCCTAGCTACTGTTCCCACAGTACAGCCTGTCTGTCCCAGTGTGGGAGGCTGGAAGCAGGGATGCAGCCACCTCTGCAGTGCCAATCACTGCTCCCACACCTCCCTTTTACAAAATCTTGGATCCACCCCTGTTCATACACATGAGAAAATGCATAGTTAAGGGCAAATGCAACAGTGGGATCCAGTCTCTGGCCTGTTTTACCTAAATGGAATGGAAATGAAATGGAATTTATATACCCATGTCTGAAGTGTAGATCTTGAAAGCTCCCACTTGGGTGATGCTTAACCCTGAAGGTGCCTGAACTCTTAAAAGATATATCTTTGCCATCTCTCTCCTGAGCCAGGGACTGCCACTGAGATAAAAAGCCTCACCCACTCTGACATATCTTGCATGTGTCTAAGGCAGAGGTGGCAAAATATGGCCCACAGGCTGGATCTGGCCTGCCAGGAACTTTCATTCAGCCTGCAGCACTCCCACCCCAATGAATTGTGCCCTGCCCAGACTTTCTACCCATGAGGTTGGGAGCAAGGCATCTACACCCAGCCCCAAAATATCCTATTGTGCCTCGCTCCCACTGTCATGGGTGGAAGGGCTGGCTCCACTAGCACAGAGTGGGGCTGCTGCTGCAGGCGTCCCTGGTGCCCTGTTCCCTCCAGGCAGCAGGTAGGGACCCTGGGGTGTGAGCAGGGCTGTAGCTGGGCGGGAGTGCACAGTGTGGGGCTAGGGCTGGCTGCAGCCTGGAGCTCGTGTCCCTGGGCAGCAGCAGTGCAGAGCTTGGGTGGGAGGGGTGTGGGGGACTCCTCCCACATGCACCCCCCCCCATGGCATGCAGTTCTGGCAGGCAGAGATGGGGGTGGGAGGGAGGGCTCTGCTCCATGCTGCTTCCTGGCTCTGGCGAGTGCTGCAAGAAGCTCAGACCACACTGGGCTGTTTGTTTCCCTGGAGCTCCCTGCACTTGTGGGGCACAGGAGGGTAGCCCCAGGTACTGGAGTGGGCTGGGTGGGGAAAGCACCTGGTTCAGCGGGGTCTGCACTCCTTGCTGTGACATGCAACACTGGCCAGAGCTGGGCACCAGCGCCCCCACCTATGGCTGCACCATGGGGGGAGTGTATGGAGGGGGGGGTCCCCACTCTCACTCACACTCTCTCTCTCTCTCTCTCTCTCTCTCTCACTCACACACACACACACACACACACACACACACACACACACACACACACACACACACACCCCAATGTTGAATGCAGGAAAGGACAGTGTGTTCCAGAGCCACACAACCCTCCAACATGCCCTGTGCCCCCCCACACGCACATCTACCTCCACGCCATAAACACCCCCACACTCCCATACACCACCCTATCCCCCCCCCACACACAATATAAAAGACTAAAAATGTATTTCAGAATTATTATGCAACCACCTCAATATACGGTACACAAATCAGGACAAAACATTTTAATCTTATTACAAAAAATATTATAGTGGGTGTTTGACTTCTAGTGTATGATGTGGTTTTTTTTCTGGTGCTAAGATGGCAACCCCCCCTTCCAAAAGTAGTATTTCTGGGGGACAAAGGGAGGGACTTCTGGTGGCAAAGGTCAGGGGTTAGAGGGTGGGATTTCCAGTCCCAAGGTGGTGGCCGGGGGTGGGGCGCCTGTCAAGGAGCGGGGCTACTCATGCAGCCCTTGACAGCTCACCAAACCTTATTAAGTGGCCCTCTGCCAGAAATAATTGCCTGCCCCTGGTCTAAGACTAGGAATTAAGTAGCATACACAGCTCAGAGAGGCCTTGAGTGCTGTTCTTAGGCTCATCCAAAATAGCATGAAAGCAGCAGTGGGGCATGAACTCGAGACCATTCTCAGCTGTTTATGCTAATTAATACCCAGGCTTGGGCCAGGGTGGCACAGAAGCAAGTGAATAGGCCTTATTTCCTTGGTAACAGGCCTAGACTTAGAAAAGAAGCTATATAGAAATTGCCAGTCTTTCCCAAGCATCTGAGAAGTCATATTTATGCACATGCCTAGAAGCACCTCAGTTTTGACAGTTGACTAAGGCACTTAGTTCACACCTAAACTTGATGACAATCCAGAAACTAGGTGTCTGTCTACCTAAGTCCCATAAGAAGATCACTTGTGGTGTAGCCATTCTCAGGGTGGAAATGGATGTTTTCATTTGTGCTTCCATAATTGGGGGGGGGGGGGGAAGAAGGGCAGAATTGGGAGCAAATAGACATTGCTACCCTTTGTTGAGCCACATGAAAGGAAAATCAGCGGCCTGACAAAGGCAGTAATTTGGGGTACCTCTACACACAATGGAACTCTGCTCTGACCCCTGCTAATTCGCATACGTAAGAGCAGACTTGATCAACTGAGTCTGCAGGAGCATGCTAATTAGCGTGTTCCAGCAGCCTCTGCATTGCATGTATTCAACATCCCTGCATTTCAAAATGGCGGCAGGGGCATTGTCAATAAAGCACATCAAATGAACTTTAGCTAAAGTGCCCCTGCTGCCATTTTGAAGTGCAGGATGCTGAATACATGTGACGCTGCAGGTGCTTTAACTGGAGAGGCTCTCAGAACTGCTCTAATTAAAGCTCCACCCTAGAGCACGTATATAGATGCCAGTTGTGACAGACACCTGTTAGCTCTGTGCCAAGGGAATACAGGCAGCCTGAGGTGCTCCTACTCTCCAGTCACCCCAGGCAAGTCCTCAGAGCTCCTGTCTGCTTTCCCCACTTACAAAGGTATCCTAGGGAATCATGGGGTGCCTCTCCATAAATCAGGGAGTTGGGTTTTCCTCCTTAACCAGACCCATCCCCTGTGATCATAGGAATGAGTCTAGCTGAGCAGGTAAAGCAGAGAGATTGTGTTGCCCCTTGTCCCACACCAGCAAGTAGATCATCTGTGACAACTCAAAACAACACAGCTGATTCACTTGATTTGCTGACATGTATTTCTAGTTTCAGAGCACAATGAACGTGCTCTTCTCACAGTGCAGCATTGGCTGCTGCTTTCTCTTAAAGCAGTAGGTGTGGTGATGTCCCCGTCTTTGCTAATAACCTAATGGTTAGAGCACTTCTGAAGGTAGTGGGATGTTAAATTCCTACCTCTACCTGAGAGGAATTCTAATTCTTATCTCCCACCTTGTGAGACAATGTCTTTCTTATGAGGCTGTTGGCTGTCTTGGGATGAGGGTTTCCCTGCATCTCCTGTTCAAGTCCATGGCTATTATATAAAGAAGTGGAGACATCACCGCTACTAGAAAAAGCGACGTTTGCTCAACATTTTGAAAGAAAAGGTGTAGGTGCCTGCCCTTGGGGTAGTCAGATCTAAAATGCTGCTTTCATTTGGAGGGGGAGGAAGCCCCTCAACTTACATTCACATAAAAGGAAACCTCATTAAATACACTGCCCATCATTAAGCTGCTGCTAAAAGCAGCATGTGCTCAGTAATGCAGGCAACACTGAGCATGAAAACACACAGCCCATAGTGGATAAACATGCTGATGGAAACTGTTTTTTAATTACAAATTTTATTAAAAATACACTTATTACTCTTCACTTACAAAGCTTCACACACTAAGTATCCTTGTTTTACCAAGGCTTCATATTGCAAAACAGCTACATTGCAAAAACATAAACTACTTATATTAAACCCTTAAACAACATGCATCAATCAACTTCCCACACAAACTCCTTACAGAGCTGTGTTTCTTCATACAAAACCTCATGAATATCAATTAACATCCCTCTTAAAAACAACCAACCTATTACTTCAATAACCACCTGAAACTCTCCACCTGTCCCATCAGTCCTCACTGTTGGTTCAGTAAAACAAGTGTGTCCAGTCCTTTTTCCTCCACTTGTTCTCTGCCCTCTTCTCCGATCTCTTCCTGGTCCCAATCAATATAGTATTTCAGTTCATGCAACCCCAGCTTCAAGCACTCTTTCAGTGAAAGCCAACCCCTTGAAAACCTAGAGATTTCTTACTTTCCAGGTACTGGTTTTAACACTTAACAGTACCCTTAATATTATTTCCTCAGTCCCCTTTGGTATGAGTCCATACAATGCCATCTCTTATATTAAGGGCTGGCATATTTTTGGGACACTCAAAAACTGATGTACCCTTTCTCACACAACTTTTGCACATGTACACTCCCAAAACACATGTCCTACTATTTCTTCATCCCTACACCTCTCCCAGGGATACTTTGTTGCTCTCACCAAAGTCCACTTTTCCAGCAAAAGACAGTGACCAAAATACTTGTTGTGCCTTCCCTGTCACCTTTTCCCACACTTTATTTCCTTTCCCTTCTGTTAGGATCCCTAAAAGTTTGATCTCTCCTTTCAGTGCTTGTAGTCCTAGCTTCTCTAGGTCCCTCCAGTCTCCCACTCTCGGTATAGTGCTTTTCATTAGTTTAATTTAGCCCCAGTTGATTCACCATATTCCACTGTATGTTTTAGTACCCTTTCGATCAATAATTTGCCTCTTGCCATTACACCAATGTTGTCCGTATAGAGTACACGCTTTATCTTTACCTTTCCGTCTCCCACTATTGTTACCCCACTTACAATTTTAACTGTTCTTATTCTTTGCACCAGCGGACCCATTGCACATATGAACAATATTGATGACAACGAGCACCCTTGTCTTATCCTTTGTACTTTTAAAATATTTCAGAAGTGTTTTCCACCCCTCATACAGTTTTGTGTATGCTGGACACAACTCTGAATTTCATAATGGATGTACATTAAATTGCCATACTCCATTTCCTTTTATGCAACTCTTACCAAGACTCATTCCTGCTTTCAGCATCTGGTGATCACTAAATGCCATGCTTAGGGGTGTTTTTTCCTTATTTCTTTCTTTGGATACAAACACAAAGTCAGTTGTTCATTGCTTCTTTCCACTGGGGTCTGCTCTAGTGAAGGCTTCCTCCTCTGCCCACATATCTATTAGTGACTCTTATTTTATTATTTGTGTTTAACAAACTGGATGTACTATCTAATGTTCGGTCTCCTCCTTCCCCTTCCATGTCACCCATTTCTATTATAGAGTTGAAATCCCCTGCTATTATCCAGTCTCCCTTCAAACTGTATAGCCTTCCTCTCCTGCTCTGGTGGTGCATATATATTTTAAATGTCTAATTCTGTTCCCCTGACCAACAGTATCGTTCATTGTAGTCTGCCTGATAATATCTTCCAACTGCTTTGTGCTCAACTCTGGATTTTTGAAAAGCATTGCTGCACCTGCTGGTTTGTTATCATTTACCCCTGACCACTAAGACAGTCTCCATCTCTACGTTTTCTCAAGGCGTTTATACTCCCTTTTCCCCAATATTACCCCACTCTTGTAGGCAGATTTTCTGCCCCTACTTGTTTTAACATTGGTGCACTCTTTTCCCATCTTTTCCTTGTTAAAGAGATTCCTGACATTAATTGATGCTATTATCAGTGCTATTGCACTTGCTTTAACTAAGTGCACCTGGCCCTTTAAAGCTCTTCAGTGCTGCTGCTCGCCATAGTTGACTCCACCCCCTCCCCCACTTGTATGCCAGTTGCCTTTGCAAACAGCTTCATTGCTTTTGCAGTCAGGAAGCCTTCCATTTTCCCACTGCCCTGGCATTTTCTGCCTCCTGCTCTCCACTCTGGGCTGGAGCCCAGGAGCATTAGGATCATAGAAACAATAGAAAATGAGGGTTGGAAGGGACCTCAGAAGGTCATCTAGTCCATTTTTCTGCTCAAAGAGGACCACCCCCAACTAGAGCATCCCAGCAAAAGCTTCGTCTAAAGGGCTCTTAAAAACCTCCAAGGATGGTGATTCCACCACATCTCTGGGTAACCTGTTCCAGTGTTTCACTACCCTCCTAGTGAGAAAACTCTTCCTAATATCTAACTTAAACTTCCCTTGCTGCAACTTGAGACCTTTGCTCCTTCTGTCATCTGCCACCACTGAGAACAGTCTAGCTCCATCCTCTTTTGAACCCCCCTTCAGGGAGTTGAAGGCTGCTATTAAATCCCCTCTCTGTCTTCTCTTCTCTAGACTAAATAAGCCCAGTTCCCTCACCCTCTCCTCAGAAGTCATGTCCCCCAGGTCCCTCACCATTTTTGTTGTCCTCCACTGGACTATCTCTAATTTCTCCACATCCTTTCTGTAGTGGGGGACCCAAAAACTGGACACAGTACTCCAGATGTGGCCTCATCAGTGCTGAATAGAGGGGAATAATTGCTTCCCTTTACCTACTGGCAACCTACCAATGCAGCCCAGGATCCCATTAGCCTTCTTGGCAACAAGGGCACACTGCTGGCTCATACTTAGCGTACTGTCTACAGTAGCCCCCAGGTTCTTTTCTGCAGAGCTGCTGACCAGCCAGTCGGCCCCCAGACTATATTGGTACATGGGATTGTACTGTTCTATGCACAGGACTTTGCACTTGTCCTTGTTGAACTTTATGAGGTTTCTTTTGGCCCAATCCTCCAATATGTCTATGTCTGAATCCTAGCTCCACCCTCCAGCATATCTACTACTCCCCCACAACAAGTTTGCAGATGCACTCCATCCCATCTTCCAGGTCATTGACCAAGACATTGAACAAAACCAGCCCCAGAACTGACCCCTGCAGCAGTCCACTTGATCCCAGCTGCCAACTAAACATTGAACCATTGATTACTACCCTCTGAGCCTGATGCTCCAGTCAGTTTTCTCTCCACCTTACAATCCATTCATCCAGGCAATACTTCCTTAGTTTGCCTGCAAGAATGCTGTGGGAGACCATATCAAAAGCCTTTCTAAAAATTGAGGTACACTGCATCCACTGGTCACCCCGCATCCACAGAGACAGTCCTTTCATCATAGAAGGCAAGCCTTCCTGTGTGGGCAGCCTTGCCTTCTGCCTACCTACTTGCCCTCCTGCCATCCCACGCTGAGCCTCCACCACCTGACACCAGGCCAGCATCTTGGGTAAGCAGACACACATGCTGCCTTGTGATAGCCCATGAGTTCCTTTGCTACCTGGAACCACTGGGGCATGTGTGCCCTTCATACATGTATACACCCCTCTCTCCCCTCCCCCCCCACCCATACACACAGTACCCACACCTCCACCATACACAATTTTCTCTGAGGGTGGCTCTGTTTTAGATAATATTTTTACAATAAATCAACCTTTTGGAATATGAGCTGGATTCCATGAAGATGTACTCTCAGCCTTAACTATATTTTAAACTAGAGGTTTAGTTTTGTTTGTGAGTTGTTTTAATTTGTATTTGGCTTGATCTTGTAGTCTTCCCTCATAAAAAGAATCCCATATGTTTCAGAACTGGGTAAAATGGATTCAGTTAACTGTTCCTATTAACTGCACGCTGTGTGCTACTTTCATCACTACACTGAAATTTTAAAATGCTACCAAATAGAACAGTAGCATTTTATATCCATTTGGTACTCATGTAAATGAGAAGATACAGGGTCTAGTATCTGGTTGTTGTTAGGGCTATGCGAAATTTCACAAGGTGTTTTTTGTTTCATAGCTGTTTTAATGAGTTTCAAGCTCAAAACAGTGGAATTGAAATGAAACAAAAGGCTTTGAAACAGCTTCGAAATGAAACAAGGACACACAAAACATTTCAAGTTTCAAAGCCAGGCTTGGCTTCAGTGGCAGCAGCAGCAGCCTCTCATCCAGCATGCAGATCTAGGGGTCTGCACTCCCAGGAGGGCTGTGGGGCTGTGCTAGACTCCTCCCAGAGTGTGAGCCCCTGCCTGGATCTGTGCATCGGATGAGAGGAGGGTGATGCTGCCACCTGGGACCGGCGGCATCAGCAATCTTCCCCGACACTGGGTGTGGGCTGCACCCAGCACCGGTCCCAGGCGGCAGCAGAAGCTTCCTCTCATCCAGTGCACAAATCTGGGGGCTCGCACCCCTGGAAGGAGTCCAGCACAGCCCCTCAGCCCTCCCGGGAGTGTGGGCCCTCAGATCTGCATGCTGGATAAGAGACTGCTGCCACTGCCACTGCTGGCAAGTGTCAGGAGTTTGATGAGATTGGGGTGCAGTTTCCCAGAAACCCCTGCACCTATCTTCTTGAAACCTGGCAGGCTTCATGCCTTCAGAAGGGGCTAGCATTGCTGTCATTTTCATCCAAATCAGGCCAGAAATGACAAAGTTTTAGGCATTTTCATGATTCCCCATTATAGCCAATGGATGAAACGTCGAAACAGTGAAATAGTTTTGACGAAACAAAACAGGACAGCGCTTCAAAACTAAATGATGAAACGAAACACTTGTGCTTCAAAACGAACATCAAAATGAAACGATGGTGCTTTGCACAGCCCTAGTTGCTGTCAAACTAGCAGATTCCCCTTGAAGTAAATAGATATTTTTAAACATAGTAAAGCTACTAATAAATCCTTTAGAAAATTCTAATTACTTGACTACTTATCATTAGACTCAGTGTACTATCTGCCCTTGACAAATTAACAGAAGGGAAAAAACAGCAAAAACCCAAACTTGTTTAAACATAAATTAATTTGTGTGAAGAGATGAACTCACTGAAGTGGACTGTCACCAGTTTGCCATAAACTACTCTCTACCTTCTGACTGCTTTAAAATATTCATGTAAAATGATTTTTTTAAGGTATTGCATTTAAAACTTGCTATTGCATATTTGGATATGATAATAATGGAAGCTTTGGAATATATAATAGTGTGAAAATCCATTAAGCTGAACTAATGATGTAAACTATTTTGTTTGTAAAGATCATAGAAAAGTACATAGGTTTTAGAATATGTAGCTTTTTACTGAATGCCCTCCAGCATTGTGAATCATGAATCATTAAAAGCAGTGGGACCTGTGTTCATTTTTTACTGAATATGTAGAATAAGAAGCCCCAGGTGGGTAGTAAATATGGCTTAGTGGAAACCTAACTGTTTTGAGGTGGTTTGTTTGGGTTTAAATATCATGATTTTTAAGAACTTGGCTTACAATTTTGAATGCTTAAGGTTGATGATACTGAAACCCAGCTTTAATGCAAAATACGTTTTAAAACAAAAACTGAATCTGTTCTCAGTTATGTCAATGGCAAAACTCTAAGGAATGTAAAATCAAGCCCAAAATTATAGCATATTTACTCAAATGCAAGATGAACCTGATTATAAATCAACCCCCCAATAATTAGATGCCATAGATGGAAAATTTATAAATTTGAAATAATTTTCCAGGGATAAAGGCTGTAGCCATGTTGGTCTAAAAGTAAAAACAGTCAGCATGGTAGAGACGATTATCTTGTATAATTTTCCAGGTATACAGTCTAATTATTGGAGGTGTGGCTTGAATTTGTTCCCCTCGCACTGCTACCGTAGGGGAGGGAGCAAAAATCTAGGGGATCAGGTAACCCCTTTGCTCTCTGCCATCCCCCACCCCCAACTTTTTTTCCCTGCAGCCATTCTCTGGCCCTCCTTACTGTCAGATGCAGCTCTCCCTGAGCACATGGAAGTGAGAAGCAAAATTGAAAAAGCTGACCTTGAAATTAACATAAGTGTAGCAATTTGCATATAGTACCTTTACACTTGGTTCAACCTAAATTGATACATTTTACCTTTTTTTAAACTACTACAAGTTTTAGCACAGGTACATAAACAAACTTTTAAGTAGCACTTTTGTAACTACTTATATATTTATGCAGTGGCAGCAATATGAAGCAAAGACCAGGCTAGAGACTAAGGAAATGAACAGAGGAGTAGCATATTTGTAATAGTAAACTGAATGCACTTGGGTGCACAGGTGTGAGATTTGGAACAGGTGCATGTGAACATTTATTGTCATGCATATGTGAGTCTGTAACTATGTCCATGCCTGAAGGCTGTCTATATGGAAATATACTTTGGCAAAAAATGTGTGTCTGTGTATGTATATGTGTAGACGCACGTGCATACATTTTGGCAAAAAAAAAATCTATTATTTCTATATAGATAGATGCACACTACTATATTTTTATTTTTATCTTTTGCCAAAGTATATTACTAGATCAATAGATAGTAAAGATATACACTACAACCTTACCAGTCTTCAAGCCCAATCACATTCAGTTACCATTAGAAATATGCTGTTACTCTGTTCGTTTCCTCTAGTCTTGTCTTTAATTCATGGTGCTGTTGTTGTCGTTGCTTAACCTGCTTTATTCTTCACTGTCCTCCCCTTCTTCCTTGAGTGGCAGAGGGGGAAGTCTTTGAATAGTCTGTGCCAGTGGAACCTCTGCCAAATGACCTACTTATATAAAGTACAAACTGTACATAACATTAGTCCAAATCCTAAAGGCCCATAATATACCATATAGCTCAGTGAGCTGACCCCTAACCATCAACAACATTTTAAGCCATGGTGACCCCACAGCTCAGCACTGCTCAGTATATTTGTACTCCAGATATACCCTGCAAAGGATCCATGTGCTAGTGGATCCAACTCATGACTGGAACCAAGTATTCTTATCATAAGCCCTGGGATCCTCCAAAAAACTTATTGCAGATGAGGCATAGCATAGGGCAGCCTGGTCCACCTTCATCTTATGGAGGGCAGGGCCACACTAATCATATGTGAGCAGCTGAGAGAGGGGCGAACAGAGGGATTCTGGGTGAACTGCTTGGGTCCAAGTAGGTGATATTTGCCAGACATTTAAGGCTGATGAAGAAACGAGAATCATTGGAAATTGGGAAAGGAAAGAATGTGCAGCTCAACAGTGAGAGTGAAAAGGAAGTCCAATTGGTTTTCACTAATCTATTCTTGTGGTAGGCTCCCATAAGCATGCTTGCCCAATATGGGCCATGTACTTTATAGTCATGCTCAGTGTTGGCTCCATTTAATCAATTTCACAGAGCTGCTCTAGTAGCAGTTAAAAGAAAAAGATAGGCAGTGTATTTAATATGGTTTCCTAGTATGCAAAAGTAAAATAGGGGCTTTTTCCCTCATGCTGACTGGGTGGGGGGGACTTCATCTGTATTAGAGTAAATACAGTATTGCTATTTTGAATCCTTGTATTTATGAGAGAGATTCCTAGAGGTGGCATGTTAATTTTGATGAATTAATTACAGATGGTCATTGTATTATTTGCTCGACAAAAATCAAATTTAAAAGTAAAATGAGAGCTTCTAGAGAGAAAATCATTTTGATTGAAATTTGTCTGGTTTTTCAAAGAAAAATCAAACCAATGATTTCTTAATGGAAAAAAATGAGAGCTTGATTAAAACTTTAGAGTTTTTAATCAGAAACCAAAAAGACAAAAGAGAGAAAAAGACAGTTTTATTTTTTTTCTCAAATGGAAAACTTGCAAGAAAAACAATGGAATATAAGTGGCATTTTACAACTAGTTTTGGAATGAAATGCTAACATCCTTACAAAAGAAATCACACAATTTGGAAGGTTTTCCTGTTTGGATATGAGTGTCACATATTGATTGGAAGACAAAAATGGCAATGCTTATATCAGGGAGGTTATTTCTAAATAGTGTTAAAAGCATCAAAATCTGCACAGAGTGGGAATTTGATCAGGGGCCACAAAGTATTCAGAATATAAAAAAATCTACTTTCTTTTTAAGGAACAAGAACTTATGGAAAAACAGTATACACCTTGTTTGCTGTAAGTGTACAATTTGCTACACTTTCCTTTGGGTTTCCTCCAGCAAGTCAGGTAATTCTACGGTCTCTGCTCTGCTAATACCCTGGGAAAGTCAGATATGCCACTTTGGTATTTGCTTATTTAATCAGATGAAGGAAAGGAAATCAAATGTTTGAAAGGAGGAAACCATGGTGATGCAACTTGGGCTTCACAAAATGAGACTGTTTCATCCCAGCAAGAAAATCAAAAAAATTAGTAGCATTAGTTCTAGAGCAAGAAAAGTTTGAGATCTCTCAATATTTTCAAAATATAATTCAGTAAACAGTGATAACAAATGCCACCGGCTTAAGTATTCAATTTAGGATGTTCAACAGCATTGGAAATGCTTCAATTTCTGATGAGTTTATTTTTAGTCTCTTCTGCATGTGATAACATTTCAAAATCAAAAATTAGGACCGTATATAGATGAATGGAGTCATGGCAGAGTGATTGATTTCTTTCCTTTCAGTATTTAACAGTGAATCCAATGGAGCAAGATCCTGGCTATGCTGAGATAAATGGTTACTCTCCCACTGACTTTACTGGGAATGGACATTTTATTCTTTGCATTGAAATCACTTTTTACTTAAGGTAGTTTGAGTCAATTGAAATGGAGGAGAACTCAGCACTTTTGAAAATCAGAACAGTTGTTTAGGTACCTAAGGGTACCTATACACGAGCAGGGAGGCTGCTCTGATGCGCCGTAATTCCAGCTTGTCGGAGCAGACTTGACTATTCAAACCTGCTGCAGCATGACTATTACTGCATTCCAGCAGCTTCCCGCATCTCGGGTATCAGTGTCCCTGCACTTCAAAATGGAGAGGGAGGGGAGGAGGACTTTATCTAAAGCTCATTTGACAGCTGCCATTTCGAAGCACAGGGGCACTGAGACATGAGATGCTCCAGGCACTTTAATTAAAGCAGCTTTCAGAGCCACACTAGTTAAAGCACCACTCCTGGGGCATGTGTAAAATGCCCCATGTTTCTAAATAACTTAAGGGCCATTTTTGGAAATTTTAGCCATTATCTTTTTTTCCTGGATGTTATATGAAGAACCCTAAGTGTAAAAGAAACAAATATTGACATAAAATGGTCTACCATAGCGTGGAAGATATCAGACTCTGTCACATACAGTGGGCTGGACCATCATGGTATACCACCACACTTACACTAACTAGCATAATATTTTAAGACAGTGTGAATGAGGTATATCTGACACTTCGCTCTGTTGCTATCAGTCTATTAATTCTAATTACCATGACTTTCAAAGAGGAATCTTGAACATGGTCTAATTCCAATGAATGTACTGGGATTCTACCAGAGATCTAAATGGCCCTTTATAATCCCTGAAAAACTATTTCTATTGTAGAATTTAGATCAATGGTGATCAATCATCTTTGGCAGGTATACCCAAATCAAGACCAAATCCTTCCCCAAGTACCACTCTGATCCCACCCCCAGGAGCATACCTGATAGCAGTCGCATCCTGGGGTTCTGGAATGGAAACTGGGTGGGTTGTGGGGGGAGGCGAGGAAGACTTGATCTTTTGGCTGTGCAGAGTAGAGTAGGGGATGGATGCTGCTGCAAAAAGAGGTGTCACCACCAAAAGCCTCCCAGCTGCCCCAATTTTACATAGTAAACAAGGATATAAAGCCCCAAGTTTAATGGCAGCTGCAGGTCTAGAAAAGGGTTAATCTGGCTCTTGGCTATGACACCTGACACCTCCTCCAGCATCAGTATCCTGTCCTCCTCCCCTCTTCTCCACTGTGGCTGGGGGCTTGACCCCCACCCTGCCTCTCTCCTTGCCTCTTCTTTACTGAGTGCCTAGGGCTCACATGCCACATGCAGCAGTAGCAGCCTGTGCCACTTATGGCATGTGTGCTGTGGATTGGCCACCCCTGCTTTAGATTATTTTACTGAAACTCATAGGCAATGGAAGCCACTGAAACCAAAACTTAACAAGACTTAAAAAGGGACTAGACACATATGTAAAAAAAATAAAAAAATAAAAAATCTAAGGGTAGAATATCTAATTTTAAGGAACCTGCTGGAAGAGATATTAAACCTGCTGTTTCAAGTCTTAAGCCAATGTCTGAGGGTTAAGGTTCAGGATGAGAACTAATGTGAGGAAGAGATAATCCTACATCTGTCTACTGCAGAGTTCTCATCCTTTTGACTGAAATATTTGGCTTTGGCTAATGGTGGAAAAAAAACAACCAAGAGCTTGCTGGATCCCACGTCTGATGTCGTAGTATGCAATTCATTTTTTTTGGAGACTTTATGTGCATGTTTCTCATTTATGGTTGCAGTCAGAGGGGTGATTGCAGCATGTCCAGATACATGCACATGCAAGCTAGCTTTCTGTAGATAGCTTGGATACATCAAACGTGCAGCTTCAGCTACAAGGGCTCAGTTGCTGAGTAAGTTTCCAGAGTCCCAGGTGGGTTTATGTAGCTCAGATTAAAGCTTATGCTGCTGTAGTTTTGCTTTGCTTTTCATATCCATGTGAGCTAAATTAAAACAAACTTGGGTTAATTTCTACATGGGCTGCACCTCCCCATTACATGTGGAGTATGGTCCCTGCTTAGCATAAAAAGGCCTTTCAGTTTAAAGGAAAATCAAGCCAGCTTATGTTATGCTGTCTGAGGGCAGTAATAAATAATAGTAATAAGAGGAAGACCAAAGAAATTATAGATTCCTTAAGGAATGCAGAGGGAATCAAGTTACAGATGACACAGAAAAGGCTGCATTATGTAATACTTTTTTTCACTTCAGTTTTCACAAATAGACACAGCTACCAGATGACAAGTGCAGTTGGCAGCAAAGAGAAGGAAGGAGGCAAACAGCCCAGAACAAGGGTTTTCAACCCATGGAGCATGTCTAGGGGGTCCACAAAAGGTGGCTGTAAAGGTGGCAGCCCCATCTGAAGGGGCAGCACTACCATTGCTACTGCTGCTCCTCCTCTTCCTCCCCACTCTCCTGCTCTAGCTCCCCCAGCAGCCAGAGGCCACCTGAGCACAAGCAGCAGGCAGCCCAGAGCCAAAGGGAGCTGGAGCAGCAGCACATGCTCTGCCTGCTGGCAGTGGGCTACATGGTGCTGGCAGCTGGGCATCTTCTGGTCATGGGAGGACCTGGAGCACCCACAGCAGGCAGCCCAGCACCAGCAGACAGAGTGCAGCTGGGTAGCAGCACCTCATCCTGTCTCCACCACTGCCCTGGGTGGTGTCCAGTATTGCTGTGAGAGAGGATGTATATGCACATACTAATCTTCTGCAGTTAAGCCAGTTTAACTTTTTAAAAATTGACTTAACTGTCAGAGTGTACACACATATGTGAAGCAGAGTCGACTTAAATGTGGCACAAGATAATACAGCTCCAAGGTATATTATCTTGAGTTGCATTAGTTAAGCTGACTTATCTCACAAGATGGCTGCCACCATGTCAAGCAGCTGTACATGTGTACACTCCAACGTGGTTTAACTTTAATCATCTTAGTTAAGTTGCCTTATTTTAAGTCGACTTGGTATGTGTGTACACACCCAGAGAGAGAGCGATCCAAAGGAGGTCCGTGCTTCCATTCCCCACTTTTAGAGTAAAAAATGGGGAACTAAAAAAAAAGAGTAATGGTAGAACAAGTTTGGGATTACTTAGAGAAGCTAGATGCTTTCAACTCACCAGGGCTGGGTGTGATGCACTCAAGAATACCAAAGGAATTGACTGAGGTAATTTCAGAGCCATTAGCTGTCCTCTATGAGAAATCTTGGAGGTTGGGTACAGTCCAGATAATGAAAATAAGTTGCCCATCCTTAAAAGAGAGAAGGAAGAGGATCCAGGGAATTCTACAGAAGGGTGATCATAGAGAAGGTGGAGATGGGCTTTTCTCTGTGGCTGCACCTAACAGGACTAGAAGCAATGGCCTCAAGATGTAGTAGAGGAGATTAGTTAGAGATTAGAAGGAACTTTCTGACTATGAGGGTGGTCAAGCATTCAAACAGGCTACATAGAGAAGTTTATTGACTCTCCATCCCTGAAAATTTTCAAGATCAGGTTGGGCAGACACTTAGCAGGGATGGTTTACTCAGGGACGATCCTGCCTTGAGTAGGGAGCTGGAATAGATGACGTCACGAGGTCCCTTCAAGCCCTACTTTCCTGTGATCTGAAAGTAGTGATGTACAATTCACAGATAACTGTGGCATGTTTTTCCCACTTCTGTAGGGTAGATCTACGCCACATCAGTACCATAGCAAGGAGTGAAGGCAAGTGCTTCCTCCCAGCCTGGAATTATTGAAGTCGGCTTAGTGTGACACTTGGCATGTGCCGATAATATTGCCTGAGACAGGCAGAGAGAGATTTTTTTTTTTTTGGTGGCTACATTACATTTGTTCAAGGAGCTAGCAATTTCATGGGAGGTGCTATGCTTCTTTTATGGTGCTTCTCCCCTGAATAGATATGCCCTTATAACAATATATCCTAATCCTGGTATTTCAAGTTGCCTATTCACATATGAAGTTGCTATGAAATACACAATGCTCTGGGCTGTCTCCTGGGAAAAATTGTCAGTTAGCTTATGCTCCATTTCAGGTTCTTTTGCTTGCTCCAGGTGTTCGACTGATGATTTTTCTGCTTGTAAATATTTTGAAAAATTGCTTTCTGAAGAACCCTATGAGCCTTCCTATAAAATCTTTAAAGGCTGTTAATGAATCCCCAACCTGTTTTGTACAGGTTTTATATGTTGCAACCCCCCCAAAAAATTTAATGGAATTAAAGCCCTGGTCCATTTGGGTTGTTGCACCATCTATGTGATTTCATGGTTAGCCTTTTAGAAAGAGTCTCACAGGAAGAAACTGGTAACTTAAATTAATAGCTTATTAAACAAAAACAAACAGCATAATAATATGAGAAATGTTAGGGCATGGATGATTCATGTCTGATGCTCTGATCTTTAAGAAATCAGAGCTATACTGTTACCCTTTATCTCTTGTATCAAATTTTGATAGCTCTGGATTCACTTCCTTTCCTCCCATCAGCCATTACTTCAGTTACAAAGAGAATAACACACATTAACAAACTCTGCAGTATAGAAGCTGCTGCTCTGCAAAGCCTTCCTTAGAAAATAGCCTTGTCTAGTGTCATCCTTCCTTTTTCAAACTGGCCATGTATAATTCGAATTTTGTATTGAACCTCATGTTTAAAAATAGCTGCCTTTCTCCCGCCCCCAGGTCTCAAGTTTGAGTTAGTTTAGTTGAGGAAAGTAGAAAAAAGGGATGTGGTGACTTTCCATATTAAAAACAAGAGACGCAGATTGTAGAAAAGCTGTGTGTTCTGCACCCCCTTCATTGCATTATACCACAAATGGGATTGCCTTGTAGTCTCATTCTCCTGAACAATGGAGATATTATTTACTGTTTTTAAAGGCAGACGGTAGGGAGGAAGTATGCCTCAGCTTCCCTTCTGTAGGAAAGCCATGTTCTTGGAGTCGTTTAAAAAATTCAAGTTTTGATCTTGCATATTGAACATCATTTCAAAACTCCCTTTGACTTCAGTAACAGCAGGATCAAGAAGAAAATGAGAATCTTGTCTTGGCCTGTTCACCCTAACATTTCCTGTTAACACATTTGACACTGGTTTTAAACTGATGCTAAGATAAGGGGCATACCCAAGTAGAAAGTTTTGTTTGAACACAAATATAATACTAGGGATAAGATAAATTTAGGTACAGGCAGTACATTTTATTGTTGACTTCCACAAATGATTATGAAGTTACCTACCATAGGCAATTTTGTAACTTTTTTGTATCTGAGAATTTCAAGGGGTCATGTAGAACAGAGAACCCTTTTCTGTAAATTTAGCTAGAGCAGTTCTGTTCTTAAGAACCATGTAACCTGGCTTATAACAACTCATTTACTCATTTGGACTTCTGACAAAAAGAAAGAACCTACTTAAACAAATCAAAGCAGATGCCGTATGTGTTTAAAAAGTGCAGGGGTCTCCAATGCTATATTTACATTTCCCTAGTATTGTACAGTGAGCACAGAAATCCTGGGAACAAATGTTAATGAATTAGGGTCCAAGTTAAATATTTAATATTTCTGTTCCATTTATTGGCCAGGGCCAACATAGCTCATCATTCATCTTTTTACCTAAATACTTACATTAGAAGGGCAGGATTTGGATACACGTTTCAGCTATAAATGGGTTCATGGAAATAGGTGCCCATAAAAGATGTATACGGGTGGACTGTACTGTACACCTTATTCAGAAGCCACATAATAGAAAGGGGAAATAGTGGGTAGAAAGGGTAATGGTTGACAAGAATGCTTGCCCAGGGGTAAAGTGCTAGCTTAAAACACTGGGAAAATGAGTTTAAGCTTCTGTTTCACCACTGATTTTTCTGTATGACTTTTGGGCAAGGCACTTCATTGCCCATCTGTAAAATGCACTAACCTACCTCACAGAGGTTTTGTGAGGATAAATACATTAAACATTGTGTGGTAGTTAGATACTACAGTAATCGGAGCCATATTGGTAACTTGAAGTAGATAGTTATCTGACACTTCTGCCGTGTGAGATGTCACTCCCTCCACATATCTCACTGCAGAAACAAAGCAGATAAATGCTCTCTGTGGCACCTATTCTTCTGACTTGTGGAAAGGAAAATCAGTTTTCGTTCCTGAAAAATAATATTGCTGCAGTAAACCGTCAATGCCGTCTTAGATACAAGAGCCCTGAAAGAGGGGATTTTAATGTGAGACCCAGTGGTAAGTACTAAGTGAGGCTAAGCAGTAATGAAGGGTAATGCTTTGCCTTCCTTGAAGCCAAAATTTTATGAATTCAGCAAAAAATGCCCAATCCCAGAGGGCCCTGTGTGGTGCCTGACAGCACCCTCACTTTGTACTGCAATCTGCAAGTGTAAAGTCCAGGAAGTCTCTAAGTGCCTAGAAGATCTGGGCTACAAAGAAGCAGTCATGATGGATTTATAATAGGAAGCCTGTTTCTGATCAAAGGCCAAAATCAGTGATGCACTCCAAATAGTTTTAAATTAGCTGAGATTTTACCAGCCTCAGATATGTTTCTCAAAATATTAACCTGTTAAGAAGTTAAGTGCATTGGGTCTTGTACTCATTTTCAGAGCGAGTATAAAGCTCTACAGTTTTGATTGTGGATGTACTTTGATTACGTTTGTATTTTTACACTCATTCTGCACAGGTCTAAATAGGTCCATGTGCTGCAAGGCATATGGAGATCTTGGTATAAAAAAAGATTCAGCTATTTTTTATAAGCTTATATATGACTTCATCTACTGAAAAGGTGGTTACTTGTGGTATATATTTCTGTGGAAGTGAATAAGAAGGAAATGTAGGGCCTGACTGAGCATAAGTTCTTTTTTGGTATCCAAAGTCTATTTATGACTTGTGTGCTTATGTATGAGGGAAAGTTGTCAAGATCAGATCATTCTGGTGAATGTAGTTCCTGGTTTATGCTAAATAAAGACCCTAATTCATGTGCTCAAATGATATGCCAGTGAATTCTCATCAATATCAAAAAAGAAGATGCTGACAAGGGATTAATGGACCTATTTGTAATATTGTTTCCAATATAAAATTATTGAAACTGCTTTTCACTGGTTCTCAGAAAGAAAGGTAATTCCTTGTCACTTCTTTTATCATGTTTATTAAATAAAAAAGGTAATGTGCAAGCCCAAGTAGTTTTTGTGCAAACACATATCCATCTGTAACTGTTGGATTTAGAGAGAGCTAGAATAGCTTATTTACAGTATCATAAAAGTCTGTATAACATGTACTTAATCTATATTACTGCAATAAAAGCAGTTTACTCCAACTGTTGTTGATACTCAGGAGAGAGATCCTAGAATCCCCGTAGGTATCTCTCTAAATATGTGGTCACCATATGGAGTGGTGATCAAAGGAGCCAATGAAATGTTAGCTATCATTAAGGGGATTGAAGGAAAGACTGAAAATATCATTATGCCATAGTGCAGTCACATTTTGAATACTGCAGGCTGTTCTGGCTTCCCTATCTCAAAAAGGTTGTGGTTGAATTAGTAAAGCTGTAGAGAAGGTCAATAAGATGATCAAGGGTATGAAGCAGCTGCCATACCAGGAGAAACTGAAAAAGTGAGGACTCCTCATTTTAGAAAGAAGGGTGAGGGGGGGATATGATAGAAGTATGTAGAATCACGAATGGTGTGGACAAAGTGAATAGGGAACTGTTATTCACCAAGTCTCAGAATACAAGAGGAAGGGGGCACCCACTGAAATTACCAAGAGGCAGGTTTCAAAGAAAAGAGGAAGTACTTTTTTACATGGCTAATAGTTAAATTGTTGTCACAGGAGGTTGACAGCATAATCAGGTTCAAAAGGGACACATCCATGGAGGGCAGGTGTACTGCTAATTAAATAGTACATTTGGGGATGCATATTCTGGTCTGCTATCACACTACATCACCTTACTCTCTAGTTAGCACAATACATGGCCTTACTCTCTAGTAATACAGTAAGGAATGAGAGAAGGAAGCTGTGGTAAGTTAGGGTCCCACTAAGGCAAGGATGGAAAGAGATTCTCCCTTAATGAATCAGGCTTTCCTCAGGTGAAGGAAGGCTAAAGGGGAAAAATCCAGGGAGAGGCTTAATCAACTGGGTGATTTTATTCTGTATTCTTATGTATATTTTATGTCCCAAGTTGAATCAAGCTGAAAAATGCACACAGAAAAGGTCACATGACATTTGATGTTTTCTATTTTAGCTTTTAAAGTACATTTGTATGTATGGTGAAATGCGTGTCAGTGCTGAGAAAATAGCAGCAGTGGATTTTTTAACTAAAACACCTTCAGTGTGTTTTAGTTCAAAAGCGTACCGCCGCCACTTATACAAATGCATGTGAGACAGCACCGGGTGTGTCAGTTCACATGCTCCACAGACTCGGTTAATCAAGTCTGCTGTGACATGCTTGATTTCTGGTGCAGGCTGTGTGTATCTGTGTAAGTGCCCTAAAAAACTTGCTATTTAGTTCCTGTGCATTAAAATACGCTAATGTGCATTAAGTGTCACTTAAAAACCATGGGTGTCTATATATGTGATACAGGGTGGGAGTGGAGGGCACTTGAATTACAGTGGCTCTCAGAGCCTCTGTAATTAAAGCACCCACAGCATCATGTGTATTCGGAGACCCACACTTCCAGTGGTGGGAGCGCTTTAACTAAAGCTTGTTGAATGAGCTTTAGTTAAAGTACCCCTGCCACCATTTTGAAATGCGGGGATGCTGAATACGCATGATGCAGAGGCTGCTGGAGCACCCTAATTAGCATGCTCTAGAAGACTTGATTAATCTATATACCTATACACATGATGGACCTCTGCACAGGAGAGGTCCATCATGTATATAGGTGCCCCATGCTCTTTAGTTAATATGCATTAAGACAAGCTAAGGTGCATTTTCCTAGTACCTCACAATGGAGGTACTAAATTTAATGCACATTAACTAAAACACATTAATGCACATGTAGACATGCCCACTTTGTAGTGCTGGGGCCCTTGCTTGTTCTGGAGTGATCTTTGAACCGCAAATGACCATTGTCTAGCTCTAGCACATCTGAACTAGATCAGAAAATAACCCTGTATCATAGCTACCAATAGGCATTTGTAAATAGAATTCTTACTTCCCCATACATGATGCTTTATCGGCATCTGATACCCATGAGGTGTCACATCATTGGATGCAATCATCCTTAGATATAATGATGCTTATCCAATGAATGTCATTTCACATTCAGTAAGAACAGTAGATAAAGTAAATAAAGTTTTTTTCCTGATATAATGTTATTTAAAAAAAAAAAAAAAAAGGATTGATAATATTGGAAAATGAGATACTATTTTGGCATATTGTTTCTTGGATTAGTTTTGGCAATTAAATGAAGTCATTAGTATAACCACTTTTAGTTTGTTGTAATGAGGTGCATGTTGATTTATAACATTAAATCTTGAAAATGTATCTTGGAAAAGTAAATTGCTTGCCCTGTAATTGAATTGAATGTAACAGAAGCTTTCCCTTCCCTGACTGCTGTAAATATATGCACAATTAATACCAGTGAATCAGTTAAATGTGTCATGTCCTGATTCTACAATAAATCCTTGTGGATCTGGGAGATCATCTGTATGATTCTCACTGTGTTTTGGGGAACAGCATAAGTGGATGGATTTTACTAGGCACTTTTTTGTGCTTTGGAAGTTTAAGAAAGAAACCTGGTCTCACATCAGACAGGATATTGCATGGGCAGAGAAGTGTGTTTCCTCAACTTTATGATGTGTTGTTCTATAAATGCAGCTTATGATGCCACATTACATAACAAATCATAAATATAGAAAAGTGATCTTTGGTGGCATAAGCGTTCACCCCAAAACCTTGAGATGATAGAAAACTGAGTGCTCTCAAAATGCTAGCTGATACAGACACAAGCCCATTTCAAAACAATACCAAAAACTGTAATTCCCATTTAGTAGGTCACAGTTCCTTTCCAGAGCCACTTTTAGGACTGCATATAGGCTTCAAAGTGTTCTTGTACACATGGCATAGCTGGAATCTGTTTCAGAAATATCTTCCAATATCAAAGACTATTAAAAACTGTTACAACAGTGTCTACAAAAAGCTCTGTATATATCTTGGAAGAGTTTGAAATTAAGTTTCATTTCACAATTACCTCAAGACTTTGGTTTTTATAGCTGCTTAGAAATAAGGAATTTGGTCTCCTAGAGATTAACAAGCAACAAAATTACAACCCCAGAAGTGGTGGAATTAACATCACTGAACTCCTGGCAAGTCCCTGTAACTTTATAAAAAGGGAAAATTGTGGCATGAAAACTTTTGCCAGGCCACAGTTATTTAGTGCCTCATGCCCTGGATGATGAATGAGACCCTTGCTTAAGAAATCCATCCCTATTAAGGACAACATGTGCTTAAGATTCACTGACTTAAGTGTATGTTTAAGTGCAGTCCTGATGAGGGGTACTTTTGTGGTATAACTAAATCTAAATTATTTTCATCCTGTGAAGGAATCAGGATGGCTTTCTCTACCAGGCTATTAGTAGATTAAACAGCTTGCAGAAGAACTGCAATAAGAAGCTGGTCTTTCCTGTTTTGTTAAACTAATACAGAGTAACAAACCTATGTTTGGCTGCTGTGAATAATATGTATTATTAACTCAGAAAGACTATAAAGTGTTCCCCTTCTCCAGCTAGTGGGGTAATTAATTTCTACTGCCAGCCCTTTTAATTTGGTTGCAGCAATTCTTAACTATATTCCAGAAGTGAATTGACGTGAATAAGCTTTTAAGAACCAAACATTTTTCTGGCACCAAGTTAGAGAGAATAAGGCCAAAGCCAGATCTTGAACTCTGGGCCCAATTCATTACTGCCGATTATTCCATTTCCATGAGCTAGGCTGGTCCAAATGGGGCATGGGTTAAGGTTTATACCTCCCTGGAGATACCTCCAAAGGTTTATACCTCCCTGGAGATACCTCCAAAGTAAGGAGTTTTTGAGCTACCTTCATGGTAGTCCCAGACACAAAGACTCTTAGGAGTCAGATGGGATCAGAGTTTGAAGGAAAATGGGTGGGCCAGGCACGTATCCCAGCACAAAACCATCTATATAATGGTGTTTTGAGTCCTTGTCTATTACTCCTGTTAGGACAACTAATTGATTAGGGTTTTGATCAGTTTTAGATAATGCTATAACTAACAAAAATATACAAATATTTGCATTTGTTGAAAAAAGGTTATCTTGCGAGTCGGAAATCCAGGTCATGCCTTGTTTCCACTAAAGAGCGGTTTGAAAATAAGCTAGCAAAGGGAATGCTATGAATCTAGCAAATCCTTTAAAAGCTGTTTGGGTTTCTTTCCTCCCCCCCGTGCAAAACTATAATAAGTTTTCCAAAAAGATTTTGTCTTAGGAAAAATGTAGTCATTTTGAAGTTTCCCCTGAAACAGGCTGTTGCCAAACAGTAAAATATTTCAGCTTAAGACTCTGCTTACCTTTCACTTTTTTCCCGAGATATTGTCTCACTGAAGTAACAAACTGCTGTGATAGCTGCATAAATAGGCTTACATTAGCGTCAGTTCAATATGTATCTGCATATCATTTCTGAGCAATGATAGTTCAGTTCTCTCTTCAGTATTTGGGCAAGTTCAGACTTGTTCTTATTTAAAAAAAAAAAAACAAACCCAAACATGTAAGGCAGCAGCATAGACTGCATAAATGGGAGAATCTCTTAAAGGGGGATATTTGCTCTGCAGCTTCTTGAAGCATTCCCAGAGAGAAGTATATGAGGCTTTGCAATGGGGTCCTTTCAAAATTCCAATTTTGGGGCTCAACTTGAGACATCAAAAAGGGGCCTGCTTTCCAGTAAGTTAATAGTGCCCATCCCCTGAGCATCAGTCTTCTTAAAGAAAGATGATCAAGTAGCAACTTGATTACTGGGGGTAAGATCCTTTGTGGGGAGGAAATATTGGCAACTACTGGTCCTTCTATTTAGCAGAGAGATATCTGACATAGTGTTTCTCAACCTTGTTAGACTGAAGGCCCTCCTCAGAAAATGCCAGGTCTTAGCTTTCAGTTGTGTTTTTGTTGCTTTTTTTTTTTACTGTAGAAAAATAATAGAGCAAGTCTACAGCTGAACCCCCTCCCCCTGCCACAAAAAAAAAAACAAACCAACTCAAAGACCACAGTAGGTCAGAATCTTTTTGACTCTATGGATCTCTGTTTAAAATCTCTGGGTTTATCTTGTGAATCATGTGTAGGTTTTTCCATACCTAATATTGTATAGCACCCCCTCACCCAGAGGATCTTACCCTGGCACACTGGCTGAGAATCACTGATCTAACAGAACACAAACCAGTGGTTGTAAAATGCTCAATGGACGTAGTGAAGTCAGAAGTACAAGGGTACTTATAATGAGGATGACTTATAATGAGGTACATATAATGAGGTTGATTTAAATATTGAAACAAACTATCAAGATACCAGTGGATTGTCCATCTCTGAATGTAATCAAATCAAAGCTATATTCCTTTTTGGAAGATATGTTTTAGTCAAACACAAGTTATGAGACTCATTAGAAGGATTACAAGATGAAATCCTCTGACCTGTGTTATTCAAGACATCAAAAGAGATGAACTAATATCCTTTGTGACCTTCTTATATAATCAAAATAATCTATAGAAAATATATTAAATTAGGCATAGTAAAATTAGGCATCTACAATTGTGAGTTACTATACATGCATTCGCCCTACTCTGTTTTATTCCGTTGGTCTCAAGTGGTTCTTGTAAGGGTACAGTCTTTCTCTCATTGAATTTAGTTTGAGTTGTGTCATGCTTCCATACAGATGGAATTGGCCCCCGAATAGCTAATTAGTTGTTAGTCTGTAAAGGTGCATATCTACCCTGCCTTCTAACGGGAGGTGGCCACTGAATGAAAAACCATCTGAAACCACAGATCTGTTCCATGTTCCTATTTAGATTCATATCCAATGCTTCCAAAGAAAACATACAGTTTTATTTTTCTCTGTTCTTTTTGGCCTTTACAGCTGGGAGAGAATGAGCGGGTTTCTAGTCCTTTGCGCTTCCTCATCTGGACTGTTTCCATTCCCTCTGTGCTAATTCAGTGAACGTTTCTGGATTTTGTAGATGTTCCTGTCAAACAAACATTACTGGCTTCCAAAGCCTCAGTTGGTAATGTGTGGGAAGGATGTAGCTCAATCTAACCTTCAGATCCCATATTGGTAGGGTAGAATGAATACAATCTTTTATCCATAAGATGCACGTCTGGTCTAGTAATGCATGAGATCCAGAAACCAGGATGCCCCACAATACTGTTTTTAGAACAGAACCACATTTCAAACTTACCAACTTTCTGGCTTGGGGATGGTGCCAGAAAAGCTATTCAGGTTTCTTGGAATTCTTGTGATATCCAAGTGCTTTATTTGGTTCCCAACATTTGAGTAGTGGGGTCACTGTAGCTACAGCTATTCATCTTTTCTTTCCTATACTGTGTGTACCCAAATATTGAAAAAAGCTTTCCGAACTTAACTTGTATGGAAAGAAAGTATATTTTTAGCTCACTCTAAAAACTACTACTACATCCTTTTAAAATAAAGACTAATCTTATATGACTGGTATACAGTCTGAAATATGTGATAACATGTGGAAAATATTTGAAGTCATAAAATAGGCTCAACTTCATAATCTTTCAAATGTAGACATTTTATATAACCTCATATTTAACATATGGCTTGTTTCAAAAAGATATACACTACACATCTCAGGGGTGCAATATTTTAAAGTAAATTCAGTGCTGCTGAAAGGCTCCAGGCTGATATCACTTGAAGCCAATATCCTTGGTTTACTAGCAGATCTGGTGAATTCTGGGAAGTACCAATGAAAACCGGGTTACCAAAGGAGACTTTGAGCTGAAGAGACTGGGGACAATTCCAGAAAGGCTGGAAGTTCAGAATAGCGTCCAAACAAAACACAGGGGGAAACCCCCTCTCTCCATTTCTCCCTGCAGTGTTTTCCCCAAAGATCTGGGTACTTCTCTGGACAATAACAACTTCTAGCTTGAGTTGTTCCACCTGCCTCTAAAAATGGTAGGATCTTTTAGGGGGGAAAGAAAATGCTGGTGTGACCTGCCACCTCCAGAGCAGCAAAGGCAATTACATGGATTTCTATGCAGCACTGCTAGAAGGGACCTCCCAAAACATACCCTCCCTCCTCATAAACCCTTTGTCTTCTAGCAATAGCTGTAGTGGAAATCTGGATGCTGCCTTAGCTGTGAAGGATGTGGGCCATCCTAGGACGTAGACCTGAATTGAGTGGGGTCTCCCTCAAAATCTGAAGGAAGGTGCCATATTCCAGGACAGGTTGGCTAAGAGATAAGAGCAAGTTAAACTGATCAACAGAGAAATGGGGAAGACAGAAGTCTGTAACTCCTGAGCCTGTAATGTGAGTTTTAAAAAGTAAATGTTTGTGTTTTCTGTGCTTAACTGCTCCAGTTTTTGCCTGATCCCATGTTCAGTCCACAGGTGGCTGCTCTTTCAAGCAGCAAAATTGACCAGCTCATGCTATTTCCATATACAGTAATGTACAATCCTCAATTCTTCTGAACCCCCAATGACCCGGTATAATTGTGAGCGTAGACTGTTCTACATTCCATGGAAGCATAAAGCAGTTTAAGGAGTTGTGTTCTTTTTCCCCCTGAAGGTTTTCATACACTATGCAGGAAAAAATATCTATAGTTTGGTAGGAGAGGGAGAAGGCAGGCTGATTTAACCAAGCAAAATATACCTGAGTTGCAAGCAGAACTGAGGGTTGCAATAATATAACTGAAAAGCCAGGTTTTTAAAAGAGCTCTTTTGAATAGCTGGCCAGCTATTCAGCTAGCTCAGTGCTGAGATTTTGGAAAACTGGACACAAAATATCCTATTTGTTACTAAGTGGTCATTCTGTCTTTTTTTCCCCCCATCAAGTGAATTTCAACATGCATGAAAGTGCTGACTTCAAAGCCATAGAGAATTCAATCCCTACTTATCCTAAAACAGGGTGTTATTTGAGAAAAAGCAGCATAAACTGCCCTCACCCCCACCCCCATTTACCTAGAGGGACTATATCTACCTGAAGGAAGGGGAGCTAATTTGCTGTGGTCTTTTCAGTCTTCTCCATTTTCACTGAGCCCATCAAAGATGCCGCTTGTGAGGGATCCATTTATCTTATGAGATCACTATCTTTATAAGGTACTTATGACCCCCATTAATGTAATGTTGGATTACTTCATATTTTCTGAGATTATCCCTCTGTTACAGATAGAGTGTCAATGCATGGGGAGACCCACCATAGGCCTACACATCAATATGAAAATGGGATTGCAGAATGGGCACTCCCAAACTAGTTTTAATGTAGCTAGCACAGGGAATATAGTAAGGAAGGTGTGCTAACAACAGCTTTGGAACAGGGTAAAAATAGAGTAAAAAAACAAACAAAACCCAGCATTATTGACGAGCTTGTGTTAGTTTATTTTTGTGTTTGTATATTTATTTCTATTGTTACCTCTGCTAGTTAAACTAAAACTAATGTATGCATGCATTACAGTCAGATCTTTATTTTGCCATGTAGACCTGTAATAGGGCAGGGAAGTGATTCCGGATCTCCCAGAGCCCAAACTGGTGTCCTAACTACTGCACCATCCTGTCTCTCTGTCCAATTAACTTCAAGTGGGCCACTCAACAGCTTTCAGATGTCAATGAGTTTTGCTTGCTTTGAGTAGCTGACTATGTAGAGCTGAAGGGTTTTTTGTCTTGTACCAAATGTACAAATCTGGTCTAGTGTTAAAATAGGTGTGATAGAAAAATTCTGTTAGGTGAAAAATCAGGATGAAAACCATGTGCTCATTGTCCTTTTGTGATTTAACATTGTTACAATCACTCTCATGGATAGCATTATCCTAGAAATAAAGCCAAAGCAGGATAGTCCCTGCTCCCAGTTCAGTTAGTGTAGGAAATATGCATAGAGGTTCTGTTCAGCCCCATTCCCTTCCCAAGGGAAGGTCAAGGCATCTAGCTGTTGTTTGTCTTGCAAGAATATGGAGTACCATGACAGTGGTTAAAACATCTTGATTTGGATCCAGAGGACTGAATTTGAGATTTCCTAACCTTGTACAGAAGCTACCCCCAGTTGACCTGTTCATTTGGGTCAAGGAGTTAAAGGCTGACTAGATGTGATGCTGACCACATCACTCCCTGATGTGCTGTTGGCTATGGGAAGTGGCATGCTTTAACCATATTAGTCTGATCGGCAATCTAATTCAGGCCAGCTTTAACTGCCCAAGAGAACTAATCAGGCCTGGATTGTCTCTGCTACTCTCTGTGCAAGTGCAGTGAGATGATCCTTTCTCCAAACAGGTTATGTTCCAACAACAGAGAGAGAATCGATAAATATAGCCAAGTGAAATGCAGTTCCCAGATTGTTTCAGTGCATTCCAATTTGCAAGTTGTAGTAACCCTGTGCTTAAAGTGGAGATTTCCTGTATAGTAAGTTGGGGGATGGAGGGGAGTTCACTTCCACTCTTCTGTCTTCTTTATCTGTTCATGGAGTAAATGCATTGTTTCAGGCAGACTATCATTTTAGGTGAAAGGAAAAGGAAAAGAAAATAGCAGCTGCTTCTGTAGCCAGACACGTTGCTTGGAAATTTAAGGTTAAGGGGGATTCATAAAACAGTAAGAGACTTAGGAACGTGGGTAAATTAAACTTAATCCTATTAAACCACTTGAGGTATGTCTTTACTGCATGGCATCCATAGTAGGGCTGTGTGGAGCTTTGGTCGCTGATTCAATTCGGTGGAGATGTGGCCCGATTCGGCGGCCGAATGTCCGAATCGAATCAGGAGACCCTTTAATCTCACCGAATCAAATTGCAATCCTCCAAATCAATTCAGAGAGATTCAGTGATTCAGATCTCACAGCTTTAAATGTTTTTCTACATACCTCAAGGTACCAGACATGGCTCGTGAATGCCGAGATGCTGGGGTGGATGGAGCGTCCCATGGGAGCGCGGAGGGTCCTCAGCACGCTCAGCAGCAGACCCAGAAGTGGACCAGAAGCACTTCCAGTCCACCTCCAGGTCTGCCACTGAGCAAACGTGGGGGGTCCTCTCGCACTGCTGTGGGACGCTCCACCTGCCCCGGCATCTCAGCATTCACAAGCCGCGCCTGGTCCCAGAGGCTTAAGCTTCCTTGCCTCCATTCTGGTGCCCGAACGCACAAACTCTATCAGATATGCATCTGTGGGGTGGGGAGCCAAGTGGCGCTTGGGAAGGGAATGGGGCTTAACTTTTGACACACCTGTCAGAAAGGTTGGCCAGCACTGTGTCAGGGTAAACATGGGCTAAGAAAACATTTGAGTCTGTATATCGGTGCCGTTATAATGAAGTTAATACAGTTGCACTGAGGTAATTGACCCCAGAGTTAGGGCTGTGGGGCTCAGTGACAGAAAAAGACTATTATTCAGGCTATTTTTTCCACATACGGTATTTATAAGTGCTTTTCCACTGTTTCCATGATTGTCTTACAGTACAGACCCAATTTCAACCACTTCCCTTCAGGAGCAGTCTAATAATGCAGTTCATTTTCAAAACATTTTTCTTTTTCTTTGCTCTTCAGCCTAAACTTGCCTTTGCCCAGTTTCATCCTATTATTCTTGATTATACCCCCTTTGACTAGGCAAAGCAATTTCTCTCCTGACATGTTTTTACATCCATCAAATACTTGGCATAACTCCCTTAATCATCATTTTCCCAAGCTGCAGAACATTAACTTTTAAAAATATTATTATTGATTTTTTCCCCCCTCAAATCGATGCCGTCATTTTGTAGGGTGGGATTACACAGGAGAGAGCCAATAATCAACACTTAATAATATTACTCCTAACATTTTCCTTGTTCTTCTCTGAATGGTCTCCAACTTAACACCTTGAGTGTACTGAAAGGCCCAAATTTATCGCAAATATAATCCAACCAAAGTCAGAGGAAAAAGGGGAGGGCAGGGGGTATATCACTTAATGGACTTAATAACTGTGTAAATGAAGCTCCATCCTGGGATTGCATTGACTTTTTGATTGTTATACACTATCTAATTTCTTGTTTGTCATCACTGTTAAATTATTTTAAGTGTCATTGCTTTCAAAATATCTCTGATGGTTTGTTAGCTGGGGGCAAGCTAGTTTGATATTCCCTCTTTGCACAGATGCTTTACTCCAAGAACCATGAGTTTGTGACATTGCAGTTACATTGGAAATACCTGCAATTTCAGACCTAAAGCCAACAGGGTTTCTTAGATGTGTTGGCACACAATTATGCTTCTAGTAAATCACTGACTATCACTGACAGATCCTGCAAAGAAAGGAATCTTTGCAGCATATGAGAAAAATTTATCTGCAACCAGAGCTGCTTGAAGTGACCACAGTGACTTACACTACACTTGGCATGCTCCCTCCAGTCATAGGGGAACCTATAGATTTCTTATGCAGTGCCTTCAGGGAAGAATTTTCATCCTGGTTGGCTAATTGGCTTTAATGGCTCCCTAAATGCATTGGCAGTATGTCCCAACCAGGGTTTTTCAAGCATATTTCACCCTTCTGGGTCTACTGGCATGCTTCAACCCTAAAAGTATGCTGATACTACCACATAGCCCTAAGATGTATTAGGTTATAGAGAGCATGATTTGTAATAGATTAATTTCCTTGCCCATAAGTACATTTTCATAGAAGTGTAGGCCTGGAAAAGCCTGTGAGATCAGTTAGTTCAGCTCCTTGCACTGAGGCAGGAGGATCAAGTATAACTAGACAGTTCCTGACAGATCTGTCTAATCTGTTCTTAAAAACTTGCAATGAGGGAGATCTTATGATGTCCTGAGGTAGCCTGTTCCATAGTTTTACAGTTAGAAAGATTTTTTTTTTTTATTTCTAATCTAAATCTTCTTTTCTGCAAATTAGGATGCTCGCTTCTTATCCTCCAAGAACAAAGGAGAACAGCTGATCACTGTCCTTCAACCTTTCCTCATAGGTCTCATTTTCTAAACCTCGCATTATTCTGTTGTTCCCCTCTAGACTTTCCATTCTGGAAGGAATTTTACCTCCTGGTCAGATTGGTACGGACTGTGGGGATTGTTGCCTTCTTCCACAGCAGGGACCGTGGTCCTCTGCCTAGGATCTCTTGAGCATATATTGACAACATTTCATAGAAGCAGGAAATTGGCTGCTGTGGTTCCCCTGCTTTACCAGTGGCAGGTTAGGGTGTTAGGTCTGCGTTGTGATTGATGGCAGTCTTATATAGAGTTTAGATTATGGTTTGTATGGAATGGTTTGGATAGGGATGATCCTGCCTCAGGCAAGGGGTTGAACTAGATGACCTCTGGAGGTCCCTTCCAGCCCTGCTTCTCTATTTCGGCTGGGGCTGTACCGGGCCAATTAAAATGAAATAATTGCCTCCAAGGTCTTGCATGCAACAGTCTTGCTTATACATTCCAGAATGATATTTGCTTTTTCTGCAACTGCATCATGTTGTTGACTTATTAAGTTTGTGGCTCACTCTAGCCCTCATATCCTTTTCTGCCTTACTGTTTTCATGGTGTTAGTTCCCATTTTGTATTTGTGAATTTGATTATTCCCTTCTAAACCATAGCACTTTGCTTCTGTCTATATAGCATTTCATCTAGTTGATTTCAAGCCATCCCTTCAATATGTCTAGATCATTTGGAGTTCTGATCCTATACAAGTGACCCTTGCCATTCGCGGGGGATACATTCTTGTATCCCCGCTAATGGTGAAATCTGCTAATAAGGCACTGTGTTCAAGAATGCAGTGCCCCTGGCAGCTGGGGGAGGGGCACAGGTCTGGCGGCAGCGGCAGAAGCATAGTTGTAGTAGGCGCGGCACTCCCAAGGAACTCCTGTAAGTGTATAAAGTGTATTTCAAATGCAGGTTCGGCATTCACAAATATTTGAAACTGCAAATGCTGAACCCATGAATAGCGAGTGTTTCCTGTACTCCAAAATGCTTCTAACCACATCAAGGTTGATGTAGTTCACCAGTGTAATGTATGCTCTCTATTGTGTCTTCCAAAGTGTTAGTATAATTTAATTAATTGATTAATTAAACCAGGGCTTGGGCAGACCTCTTGGGGTCCGTTGGAAATGTTTCCCAGGCTAAGAGCAAACCACTGACAGTTACTTTTGCAGAACAGTCTTTCGACCAGTTAGGTCACCCATCTTATGGTGATTAAACCTAACCCATATTTCCTTAGCTTACTTATGCAAATGTCATGTGGTATAGTATCAAAAGCTTTACTAATGTCAAGTTATCCCACATCAACTGTTTTCCTTCCCTCTTAAGCTAATATTATATTGGTTGTATGCAATCTACTCTTGACAAATCCATGAGGACTATATTTTACCCAATTATCTTTTGAGCATTTAAAATTGACTGCTTAATAATTTGTTTCAGAATCCTTTTGGGAATCAAAGTTAGGCTGACTAGATTGCATCTCGCTTGTCACTTTTTTTTTAACATTACGGAGCATATGTTACCTCTTCTCTAGTCTTCAGGGATCTCCCCCTTTCTTCCATGAGTTCTCAGAAATAATTAACATTAGTCAGTTGCCATTTAACTAGGATGAATTCCATCCAGCTGGGCTGACTTCAGTATATGTATCTTATTTAAATACTCTTTATCTGTTTTTTTCCCTATATTCTGGCTTGTCCTTTTGTTAAATTTAATTGCAATTACACAAATACACTTTTTTTCCCCTTGTGAAGACTGAAGCAAACAAGGCATTCTTTTGTTTTCCTCTTTCTTCTAATATATTTATAGACCCTTTTATTTTTGCCTTTTATATCTTTTGCTGGTTGTAATTTGTCTTGTATCTTAGCCCTTCTGATTTTATCTTTGCATACTTGTGCTCTTCCCTTATATTCTTCTTTTGCACTGTGCTCTTGTTAACTTTTTGTATAATTGCATTTTGATTTTTTTTCAGATCATGAAGGAGCTGCTGATGCAGCTATGCAGTGTTTCCCTCCTCCCCACCCCCCCACCCCAGTACTTTCTATCCTTCCTCTGCATTAAGATAATTGGCTGTTATCTCTCTAATATATCTCTTCTAGTAACTGATCTTGCTACGCTCACTTATCCCTTTTTGTGGAAAAGTGAATTCTATGATTTCATGATCATTCTCACCCAAATGACTTTCCACCTTCAGCTTCTAAATTAATTCCTTTCTATTCACCACTCATCAACTCTCTCACACTGAATAAAATTAGCAACATCCAAACTGAAAGCTCCATTGGGTTAAGTGTTGCTAATCTTTGAGATTTTTAATGTTCTTTAAGATATCTCAGGTTTGAATTAAAAATAGTTATGCACATTGTTAGGGAATCACATTAGAAGGGCTAGGAACCCATTCCCAGTAATATTAGTGAGTCTTTCCACTAATTTTGATGGACATTGAATTAAACCAGAGGTGTTGATGAGGTGTACAGTTTGTTGAAAAATATATTACTCCCATTAGTTTTAATGAGGGATGTGTATAGTCTCTTGGTGCTCAACCTCATCAGTAACCAATAGTTTACTTTCACTTTACCTAGCACAGCTGAGAGGTTTATAATTCTGCTGCTTCTAAAATAATCTGACAAAGTAAAGCAGGGAGAAGAGTTTTTCTAAGTGCAAGCTTGTGGGCAGTTTCACCAAGCTGATAAAGGAAGCAAATGCCACCTATGAGCCCTTTTTAAGGTCTTTGCTTCAAGGCATGATGAATTGTTTCAGCAAATGCTGACTGCATTAACCACCCAGGGAAAAGAAAGATGCATCTTTCCACTCAAACTCAAGGCCCAGAGACTCCTATTTTTCACTTGCTGCATCCAGTCATGTGATAGGCAGGATTCCTAAATCCAAAGCAAACTGGAAATAACTACACTAATATGAAAATGTAGTTGAAACTCCAAGAGGAATACGTATACAGGTTGAAGTTAAGCAGACTTTACCTGTAATTTGTAGAACTGCAGTTTTGTGTCTCAACTCTTCTAGAAAATAATCTTATTCCTGGTAAGTCTAGGAAGACCTTCATACTGTTTGGGGCATAATAGACATACAATATGAATTCTGCCCTCTCTGATGTTGCCCATCACCTTGGCATCTGAACATTTGCTAAGGTGGAAACTTGATATTACTTAGAATACTTCAAGCAGTTATGCTCTCCCTTTCTGTGTTTGTAATTCTAGATACTTTGATTTAGTAAAATGTTTCACACTATGTTAGGGATTTGCTACTGAAGAGATTTTGTTTAAAAATAGGAACAAACCTTCAAGTTAGTTTTCTTTTCTTTAAATTACATCTAAAAAATGTTATTAGCATTGTAGTTGATCAACAAACAGGAAGAACATTCCTGAAAATTTCTTTCACCCTCTCTTATTATTTTTTGAAATTTGGGGCAGGGGGAATGATCTGGTCTTTTACTGACATTGGATAAATGCAAAAATTGCATCGCTGCAGATGTACTATGCACCTAACCAACTACTTATTTAACACTGAACTCATTGGAAATTGGTTGCATGGGAATTCTGAAAAGGTATCCACATGAATTTAAGGGCTTGTGTAGATGTCACAATTTTTGCCCTTTCATGCGCTGCACCTGCATGTCTGCTTGTACGAGCAGGATTTCCTGGTGCTTTAAAAGTCTTTCTTGTGCATTCAAGTAAAACTCCTCTGATGTCATTTAGTTTGGCTTGCTGGGAATTAAAGCGTCGTGTCCATGGATTCATTGCGTGCAAACACAAAGTCACTCAAAGATGTGTAATGAGCCTCTTTGTCCATCAGATGGTGCTGCGACTTTTTTGTAGTTCACGCCTTTGAATTGCATTTGCTTTCAAATTGCTTCTGCTCTTTTTCCCCCTTTTTTCTTGTGTGGTTTGCCAGCTCTCTGCTTCCACAGCTGCGTGGTAGAGCACAGGCATGGGGTGGGGTAGGGTGCGGGGGGGGCCTCATACGCGGTGTGGGGCAGCACTGGACCATTCCATTCTCCTGTGGTGCTGGCCAAGGACCTGGCTTAATTTGTTTGAAAACCTAGTGCGTGTAAACAAAGATGTGACACTCCAAAATAAAAGTTTACATTTTATAAACCTATTTAATTTTAATGAGGATTAAAATCCATAGCACCCTAAGTGCCTGAATTCAGCTACCAAGTCTGAGGACTCTTTGTTTGTACATTGTGTAGAAGCAATAGAAATCCTGATATGTAATACAAGGCAGATTCTAATGTTTCATAAAAAACTTATTCCCAAAAGAGTGCAGAATTCAATAGTGTAATTACTACTGTACGGTTATTTCAGAAAGTAGTAATGGAAATACTATCTAACCTTCTTCATCTGTAAATCTCAATACACTCCACAGAGGAGATCAATAGCATTATTCCTGTATTGAAGATGAGGAAACTAAGATACAAAGGGTGCCTATACATGTGCCCTACACACCCAGTTAATCAAGTCTGCTGAAGCATGGTAATTACCACAATTCAGCAAACTCCAGCATCACATGTGTCACAGGCCAGCTAGGCCCTGTGAGTGTATCAGCCATTAGGCTGCTGGGTTCAGAATTGAGGAGGCAAGTCGGGAGTGAAGTAAAGGCAAATTTACTTATAGCTTAGCATACAACAGTTAACAGAAAGGTTAATGTGACAAACAGATAGTACAGTAATAAAGAGCTAATTCATAGATGTTAGATGTTAGGGTCGGAAGGGACCTCAATAGATCATTGAGTCTGACCCCCAAGATAGTAAATAATAGTACTAAAATAATAGTACTAATAGTAAATAATAACAACAGATAGACAAAATGACAAAGAGTTCCCACATGGGGTTGGCAACTTATTGGCAGGTGTGCACCAAGTTGTTCCAGCGAAGTCAGGCATCCCCGATCAATGCTGTCCAAGGGGTCACCGGGAAGATCCCTTGGTCAGGATCCAGTCCTCGCTCACACTGGGAGTCCAGAGTCCAGGCTTGGTACAGCGATGGTCCTTCTGTCCCGTTCTTCTAACTGGTCACTTGACATGCACGTTCCTTTATGCTTTATCTTATGCTAATCTGTTGGCTTTAGAGCCACTAACAATCTTGCCCTATAGCTGTTACCCTATAGGATCAAAAGGTGTTAGAAATTATCATGAAAGGTTACCGCCCAAACTCGGGTTCACGCAATAAGCAAATTATACCACATTACTTTGAGGTTTAAAATTAACATTACTCTGCCCAAGATCAACCCCTTGGTTTCTTATTCCTTGGAATATGCTAATTATATTAGATGGTCAGATCTTGTTATGGCTGACCTTTAAAAAACCTGTTAAATCAGCTAATCTTGTAGTTCTGCTTATTTTTGGGGCCCGTGATCAGTGCAAACAGTTAGATTCAACACTTTGGTTAAATTATGACAGACAAATTCCACTTGCAGGTTGCAAACTTGCAAGCTTTGCATTAGCCAACCTTAACCGCTAAGCAATTGCCTGGATGTCTCCAAGAGCATCTATTTATTGCTCGTGATAGTAACCCCTCTGGTTCTGGCTACCACACACATGTATCAGTGCCCCTGCACTGAAAAATGGTGGCTGGGCTGCTTTAACTAAAACTCGTTCAATGAGTTTTAGTTAAAGCACCCCCATCACCATTTTTCAGTGCAGGGACACTGATATGCATGACGCTCCAGGTGCTTTAATTAGAGTGGCTCTTGGATCCACTCTAAAGTCCCATCCCCCCTCCTCCCTCCACACACCTCATGGAGCACATGTATAAATGCCTGTTGAGACAAAATACCTTGCCCAAGGTCAGATCATGGCAGAGCCAAAAGGTGAATGCAGGTCTCCCTATCCCCAGTCCAGTGTACTTTCTACTTAGCCACATTCATTCACTCTAGGTACATCAGATATAATTTGAAGATGGACAGTCAGTTGGGTGGAAGAGAACATGCAAGACTCTCTTCCAAATGGTTGGGATTCCAGAGGAAACTCTTGTACTGAACATAGAAGGCTGTTTGAAGTGGTGGCCAGGAAGTGGATGAGTTTGTGATAGGCAAAGGGGCAGGTGAAAGGGAGGAAGAAAGAAGGGGTGAAAAGTTTTGTGCTTTCTTAAAGAGCAGAGTGATTTTGGTTTCAATTTAATTAGTATATACTGAAATTTATACTACTGTCAATGATGCCAATTAATTGCCTTTCATGATAATGTAAATTAGAATTCATAGGAACATTTTGCTAATTCAAATTTGAATTTATTTCCATGACTACTGTGGAAAATCTCTTCCATGGGTAACATAAATATCCTCTCTGTTGACCTGCTAATCCCTGATCTCTTCAGTATTCTGCTACCCACTGCCTAGTCAGTCCCCGTACCTACCACTTCCACTGGCTGTTTAAGTTTTGAGCTTCAAGTGTAATGGGACTGGCTGCCAGATCAACAGCAATGGGAACAAGCCCGAAATCAAATTAACCAATCAATATGAAGCTGGACAGAGCAAGGTGGCATAAAGATCTGCATAGCTGAAAATAGCCTGCAGAACAAGTATAAAAAGGTGGAGTTGGTCCATATCTGATCATAACATGAAATCATATTATGCTATTTCTACATTAGGTTCAATATGCTGAACCCCTAGAGATTACACAGTGGTGGTGGAGTGTTTATTTGTATGCTGCTTTCAAAATAATCCAAGTTAAACATCATTTATCTCAATGCAAAGCTCAGACAGAAGTGTACAGTCAAGCTACTTAATACCTGCCATAGTCTCAGGTACTTGAAATTTGCCGCCTTCCTGCTGTATTTACAACAGGCTCTTTTGTAAATGTAAAGGAATGAAATGTTATAAATAAGATTATCCTTTTGGAGACTGCAAAGAGATACAAAGGTACCCTTCTATCTAAACATTTATTTAAATAAAAGTCTAGAAAATACTAACATTCTAAAAGTTTACATTTTCTTTTCTTGCTTTATGTTCATGCAAGTTAAAATGCAAATGTATATGAAAACTCTTTCTGCACATTTGATTCCAAAAGGTAACAAGCCCTTGGTGACTTCATCATGCTGTGAGTGCAGGGGATGGGAGGAGTGAATAAATACATTTATAAACTCTTTTAAAAATGTGATCCTCTTACCTTGGATCAGGCATATAGACTCATGGAGAAAATAGATCCCTTAAGCTGTTTTGGCATTACTGATCTATTATGGACTACCTTTTGTTCAGTTCTTGCTACTATTGCACACTCACCTGCTAAAGTTTTGATGGTTCACAAAAGATAGTTGGTAGAACATGGCAGTTCCTGATCTCTTTGCATAGACAGTGGGAAGCTGTGGAGAAAGGAATAATAAATGGAACCTCGAAATCATAAAGCAAATCAGTTTTCTATTACAAGTCTTTCTGGATTACAGGCTACCCAGCAATTAATTTCAGAATTATCTCTCTCACCATTCAGGAAAATAAAATGGTTCAGTGTGCAACTTGGGTATAAATTTAACAAGAGGAAAAAGTCTCACGTGTAGGCATGGAAAATAAAATTTAGGATGACTCCTTTAACCATGGAATTAGTAGAAGAGACACAAAGCTCCATGGTTTTAATACGTTTAAAAATTATTTTTTAATGGAAATACCCAGTATTACTTTTAATACAGTTTCCAGCAATGCTTCTTGCAAAAATACATCTTATCTTTTCATTCCATCCAGGAAGAGCACACACCAACTTCTGAAACTTCCTTAGCCTGACGAAGGGTTTTTGAACCCGAAAGCTTGCTTAATAACTATTCTCCAACTTTTTGGGTTGGTCTAATAAAAGATATCAAATTCACCCAAGGAACCTTGTCATCTTATCTTGACACATTTTCCTTTTTTTCTTAGTGTTGCTTTTGCAATGCTATTGTTAAGACTGTGCCATACTTTCTACTATAAAAACCTTCATCTCAAAAATGTATACCTGAACCATAAACATGCACTCCAGCCCAAAACTTGGTAGACAGTCTTTGAGCCTAAGATGGAGATAGCAAAGGAAGGGAGGAAAAACTTATTATAAACTATTTGTGACTGTTTGTCCTACTATAAAAAAAAAATAAGAAGCTTACAAGCTAGATCCTGAGCTAGTGTGAATCTGAAAAGCTGTTCCCATTTAAACCATCTGAAGGTCTGGCCCTAATAGTTTTAAGGCTTAGTTGTTTATCTAGGTTTCATAGTCTTAAGATTTCTATTTTAGGTCATCACTTTTGTGATGAATTGTGTATTAGCCATTGTATATGGTACTGTTTCTTTAAAAGTTGATAGACTATGTGCCTCCTTAGGTACCATATTTGCTTTCAGTTTTGGTTCCTGTTAGAACAATAGTAGCCATGTGAGTTGTGTGCTACACTCTCTCTTGGGCTAATCTGATCTTCCCACCACTGTCAAGTCACATGATATAACAACCATAGTGTCTGATGTTATTCTGATTGCCATCCTGAGGGGGGAAAGAGTAGGGCTCTTTGAAAATATTCTGTCACTAGTTTTTCAACAGAAAACAGAGTAGTTAGAAAAACATTTTCAAAGTCTTCACTTTCAGTAGAAAAGCCCAAAACATCTTGGATTTGAAACATGATATTGTGAATGTTTTCTTGCATCCTCCACTCTACCCCCACCCTTCTTCCCCCTGACAAGATATGTGCCTTGTTTTGGGAAGGCATAATGAAGGAAAAATCATTTTCCAGAGTCATGGCCTCAAGTAGCAGGGACGGAGTCTTCTCCTTAGTTTGCTCAACTTCCCTGTCCTGTTGAGACTTAAGCTACAGTTTTAACCCTCTCATAGCCACTGCCAGTGACAGCAGCTTTTAGCCATTCAGCTAAATGCTGCTGTCAATTCAGCAGTAGCTCTGAGAAAGTTAAAAATAATGGCTGCTGAAGCACTGGTCTGCAGTTCTCCTATCATATAGTGGTTAGTGGGGAAGAGAGGAGAAGCAGCAGGAAGCATTTTTCAGCCTCTCCATGCTTCTGTTCCAGGTGCAAAAATTATCCTCCCCATATAAAATGCACACACCAGTTCTGGAGGCTTATTTTGTGGGAATGTATGTATGCAAGTAAATACATGGCTATATTCAGGAGTTATATTGCAGGTTCCCATTATTCTCTCAGAGCCAGTCTCCCATGCTAGATTTCATCTCCAGTGATGCTCTTCTGCTATGCAGCTGTCCTGATGCAGCACCTCTCGCCTGCAGGGGGAGGCACAACATGGGAAGTACCAGCTGGCCAGGAAACCTGGTCTGTAGAGGAGAATGAAAGTATTAGAAACCTAAGCTACAGCTCCCAGGGAGCACCAAGTCATCATATCAACATGGTAATATTTGACCCCAAACTCTATATCTTCCATGTAAATGTTGATGAAAACAAATTGGTTTGCGGGGTGAGGCAGGAGTGTTGCCAATTGCAGTCTAAACTTTCCCCAGAAATAACCCTGTATTATCTGATAGGCTTTAGTAGTAAGGAGCTGTCCAATTGTAATTCCTCTACCTTGGCCATTATAAAAGCAGGCAGGGATTAAACCATCTGTACAAGGGGAAAATGGTGGTGCTAGGGAGATGTTTTGTGGGCAGGAGGTCGGGGGGGAGGGCAACAGGAATAGGTGGAATGATAGATCTACTCCCTTGCCTTGTCTTAGCTCTGAGGCCTCCATGTAAGCCAAAGGGGGTATAGCAATTAGTATGCTCCTCTGTTTACCTCACAATTTCTGTAGTATTTCCCAGTTTATGATATGGTATCTTACTGTAAAGGTCATGGTGTCTTAAGAGGCTTTTATATGGAAGTAACCATGTTGTTTAGATAGAACTGGCTGTGGGCAATTGGTTAGGAGCAGAGGCTCTAAACAATGGCAAGATAGATTTCTCCCAATTATATCTCTCTCCTTGAATTTATTTATTAATAAAGTCTATCCTCTTCCTGAAAACTGACTATGGCTCCTTTGCTGAATCCATAAGTAACATTTATCATGCTTCCTTCAGTAGCTGTCTCTGGAACATGAGCTGGCCCCCTACTAATGGAGAACTTTTATTGTTCAATCTCGTTGTGGGAAAGGTGGCCAGAAGAAGACTCGGACAAAAAAGTTAATTTATATTTACCTCTTCCCATAGTCTGTGGCCCAGTTAGCAAAAAGAGTCCATGTTAACATTAAACATAATCCATGTCTACAGACCCAGACTTCTAGTGTTGTCAGTGGGAGGTGTCTCAGACATGAAACATGTAAGCAATCTCTTGGTTTCTCTTTAGGACCCTTTGTCCCAAATGTCAGATCCCATTCAAAAATCTAATGCTACCTCATTAAAGCACATTAAAAACTTTTTCATGCCTAGTTGTAATACTACATTCTGAGTCATTTCATTTGGTGGTTGGTCATGCAGGGAAAAAATCGTTCTATACTCTTTTAGATGTTTATCTTTATTTCACTCCTCAAAAGTACCTTTTACAATGTTCTAATGTACTGGAGAAGACAAAACCTTATAGCATTCTCCCATTACTCCTTTAAGTGGAATGCCACGGTGCTTTTAGGAAGACTGATGGGAGGGGAGCTGCTTGAAAATTCAGGGCCCCAACTGACAGGTATACTTCTGGACTCAAAGGATTTTTAATATATTTCCTATTAAGTTGCTCATTTATCCACCAGTCAAGGCACCTTCCAGACACAAGTTCAAGCCTTCTCCCCCTCCATAAATAGCTTGAAAGCAAGTCTCCTGGCTTTGTTGGACGTGCTGCTGAGATAACCATGCAGTGACAATAAACACAGTCCTCTTTGTATACACTCCAGTGGTAGGAGTGAGCATCTGGGATTCATCTAGAATCTTAAGCTTGCATCAGGAGGTAACAGCGGGTTCTCTGCATGACTCCAGGCTGGTCATAGTTTAGTTTTCATTTACATTGTAAGTGTCAACATCTGTCAGTTTTTGGGGTTTTTTTTAATTGCCAAAGAATTCAATTACTTTTTCGTAAACGAACATTGACAAATAATTTTCTCTGGGACTCAACTCAGGAGGAAATAGAGGTCAATGTATTTACTTGCATGAAGAAAAATATAGTATAGCCAGGTAGGGGTTTCTGTAAACCATGTGGAAGGAGTTTATGAACTGTTCTTCAGAATCACTGGTAATGATAGTTTCACTCCATGGTGGTGGGCAAAGGGATAGATCAGAGCCTTTGGGCTGAATAGCTTTCCACATGTGCTGCACCGCAATACTAGGTTATAATTATCACTGGCTGCTTCTGGGCTACTGGATAGACTATAAACCAAACACAGAGCCTGTTAAGCTATTGTGTGTGTGGCAGGGTAAACAAAGAATGTACGGGCCTCAATATTCACTAGCTGGGAATACAGCCTTGGGGTGTTTGCTTATAAAAGCACACGAATCTGTGTGCTGTGGATAACCTTTTATTAGGATGTCCCCCTTTCTCTGCCTTTCATGATAATCTTTCAGTACTTGGGTTGTTGCTCCATTTCAGACTTTTTTACTTGCTATGGAGGGTTGTTGTTGTGGGTTTTTTCCAGCTATGCAACTTATTTTATCCTTTTTCCAAAGAGGGACAGGAGCCCAATAACATGAGAAGCCTAAGTTTCCGAGTGGCTTGAAATTAGGCAAGAGTCTTCTGCTGTAATCCATTTTAGAGACGATAGATCCTTCACACAAATTCCAGCCTTCACTGTTTTTGCAAATTTTGCATTTGATTGTCTGGTTTAGTTGATGTAGCTAGGCAGCTCTCTAAAATCCTGATCAAAGGCGTTCAAGGGAAGATGTACCCACTTTGTTCAGATCATCAGTCTAAAGGCCTGAGTTTACACACATTTACTTGTAAATCCTATAAACCAGGATTTACATTAAAGGAGATGAACCAGTGCAGTAGGCTAAATGAGGTTAAAGACAAGCCCTAACGATTCTTGGGGAACAAAGCACTTGTTACCAGGAATAGCAGGTGAGATGTATACAGCTTTTGCTCCTTAATGACCACTGATGGTACTACAGGTTCTGATTTATTAAAAAATGAAGTTGTATGAGACCAGCACATTATTAAAGAAGGCCAGAAACTGCTTTTACAGTCCCTTGTGTTAGGTTCTCATACCGTTTGTGTTGTGTGTTTGTTTGCAAAAAAATCTGAAACTGTAGTGTGCAATTTTCCTACTTCAGTGGTTACTGGGGATAGGGACAGAAATTGCACACAAACTTTAATTGGAACTGGTTCAAATCTGTAACACAACAGAAGTTCAGTGCACATAAATTGCTTTCAAAATGGCCAAAGCTGGTTTAAGATGAATCTGAATTAATGTAATATCAGACTGTCTGATTTAAGTTAAATTGGTTTATTGAACTTCTGTCCTAGAGCCTCTCTCGATTCACATTAACTCACAGTCCCCCAGCATTCCAGGATGCTTTGCACATCCCCCATACCCCCCAGGGTGGGCGGGCTAGCTTTGGCCCAAGCTGCCTGTTCCAGCCAAGCAGGGAAGCTTTCTTTAGCTAGCTCCCCCCTGGCTTCTGACCTGGGCCACTGTAGGCATGTGGCTGCATTTCTGGAATCAAAAATAAATGTCTGGTCACTTACTTATTGGTTCAATCTATGCAGTTCAGGCTAACCTGTGAAGGTTGAATTGATTCAGGCCCAGACTTTATGACTGTCTGTACTTAGCCTGGAAATTCAGATTCTAGCTGTTTTTCTAACTAGTTCATGAAGTTTCATAAAAGCTCAGTTGACCTTCAGTTTTGCATGGGAACCAGGTAAAACATGAAGTTTTGCTTCATTTGGACAAGAAACCAGGTGAAATTTGATGGTTTCTGTTTATTTGGAGGGGGCTGTCTATATCCCCACCTACCTTCAGGAAATTTTTCAAGTCTTTATTACATCAAAACAGTGACACTGCGGTATGCCCAAACTTCTTAGTATACGCCAGTAACATAGCAAAGCAAATTACACTGATACAAGTCCTATTATAGTGGTGACAGTGTTTATAATGGTGTGAATATCCTTACAATGAAGAGATTGAATCTTACACTCAAAGCAAAAATCAGAGGAGATGAGCTAATGCAAGGGAAAACAAGTGAAAAGATTCCCGTGATTCCTTACAAGCCAGTTCTAGATAGAACACCTGAGAACATTAAAATGGTTATGTTCAAGTTGATTATATGTGGTTAAAGTTTTTGGCTATATTCAAACAAGTTTTCCCAGTCACCCATGCACCAGTTTGCCCATTCTTAATTAAGATTCTAGACAGAGAAAAAGTTGCATTTGTATCTCCCCATCTTGGGCCTCAAGCTGCTCTCTAGGCTGCTTTATAATTAACCCAAGTCAAGCTAAACTAAATCAAGGTTTAAGGGAAATAGCATCACAAGCTGTTTATAAACGTTACTTTTTTTCAAGGCTTAATCCTGACTGCAGCTGTCACTATATACCCATGGACATCTATAGTCCAAATTAAAATTGGCTCCAGTCCAAATGAACGTATCCTCATTGAATGAGAATTAAAATTAATGCAGACTAAGGCAGTCCGAATTAAGCAATTTAAACTGTATTAATTAACATGTTTTGGAACCGTGATAAGCATTTCTTAGGAACGCAGAAAAGCATTGCAAATATCAATCCCCACAAGGGAAGCTCAGTTGGGTTTTTGCAACACAACAGAGGATATCAGGCACAAAATAATACTTTTACAAAGTCAAATGTGCTAACGACACCTCACCATGACTAAGTACCAGTATCCTAACTAAGCCCCCAGCCCTGCCCAAGCACACTACTTGGGCTACTGGTCTGTGAAGAAGGGGGCAAACCCCCTTGATTGTCTGTTAACCTTTAATTCAGATGTAAATTTGATTCAAACTATGTAATGTGATTCAGTTAACACTGTTTAGAAAACAGTAAACAAGTCTACAAATGGCCACAGAGACTGAGACATAGCTAAGAGAACTTTAGAAGTAGAGAAAAGGTTATGTCAGTTCTAGGCCGCATAATTTAAGTTAGTGGTTTTAGGTAGACGGTCACAGGGATATATTGTGTACATCCTGTTGACATGACTTTGGTGTTTTTTATATAGCAAGTTTGATACGTTTTAGATGATAAAAGCCAGAGACTGTGTTCTTCAGCTTTGACCCCATTTCCTGCTAAAGTTTTGTCTGCAGATAAACCAAAATCAGCGGTTCTTTAGAACATAGTTTTTTAAATTTTGGTGAGATCTTTGTCCTGACAAGTCAGTCACTTGCTAGTGGTTTTTAAAACTTTAGAACTTTGTAGGTTTATGATTAATTTCTTTGTTTCAGATGTTAACAATTCTTTCTTTTACTTAACTTTATAGTCCTTAGGTTGCATTCATATTCTTGCTATGTCTACTTTCTACTATATTATCATTTATATATTTCTTGAATTTTGGTGTAAAGATAGCTATTAAAGTTTTCTTGTATTTATTCCCACAGAATACTTAAGTTTTGTCTACAGACTACCTGTGGGGGTCAGCACCCACCAGGAGCCCATGCAGAGTCACCTAAAAAAATAAGAACTATGGAAGTGTATTTGCAATTAGCGACAATCATTGCAGCCATCTTGACATCAGTGACATCACGGCTTGTTGCTGAGTGCAAGATAAAGCACCAAAGAAACAGTAAGAAATCAAGCACAATTAAACTGATCCCCAGAATCATAACAGCATCATGGAGCTGAAGCCAAAATACTAGACCATGAACTCTATCAATGGTATGATAGCAGGTAACTGAGGAGACACAATGTGTATCAAGTGAGGCTTGTCTCTTCTTCCCAAATTCCTGACACATTGTCAGCACTTCGTGGTAGTATTTCTCATACCATATGCCACACTTCATTAATAAAAAAGCACTGCATTTCTCTGGCAAAGAGGTGAGTCTTTGTTTTTCATAAAGCAAAAGTTCAACAGGTTGGCCAAAAGAGAGGCAGCCAGTCCTCTCTGCTGTTTTAGCAATTTGCATTCCTCAGTTAAGTGTGCTTATTTTGTTTCTTATAGCCCACCAAAGTGTCATGACATATTTTGAAGGGTGTCCTACCATCTTGGGCATGGAGTGGCAGCAGGGCTAAAGACCATTTAGTTTGGCAAACATCTGATGCTCATGTTGTTAAGATGATCTGAAGTATAAAACCCAAATGTCATGCAGCTCTTAATCACATTGGTGCCTGTTACATAAAGCTGGGTGGGATTGGGGATTTTTTTGTCCTGTGAAAATTTTTGAGATTTTAGAAATCTTCTCATTCTGCACAAAGATTAATAATGAAATTAAGATCTTTAAGAAATCAGAGTAATTCCTGTCACCTCAAATTCCCAATCATCTGAGACTAGGATGTGGGAAGTTAAAATCTGGGTCTTCCCCCATTTCAGGTTTCCACAAGGTTATAATGGTCCAGACAGGGTGTGCTAGGGCAGGGGAGGAGACTTCATTATTAAGAACTCTGTTTTGTCCCCTATACCATAGAAGTTTTGTTTTTAAATTCTGAATTTTCATGGGGTGAAAAAATTATCTTCTCTTCCCCCAGGATACCCACTGGCTCTACATTTTGATGAACTGATTGGTTTTTTTGATGATACATCCACCATCACATCTATACCTTAACTCTCAATGGTAAATGGCCAGTATCTTATTAATGATCAAGTGTACTGAAGTCCAGTGGTCATATGCTAAATGGCTGGAGTGAGGAAAGTAAACAGAGAGAAATTTTAAGAAACCATAAGTAACAATAAGTTCATTCAAGAAAGAGTTTAACTTCTTCTGTAGAATAGAATTCCCTTTCATTGTTGTAAAAAGAAAGAAGAATATTTGTGACATCTTTTATTGGACCGGCTGTAAATTTGGGAGAACTGTTGTACAAGTTTTTGGACATCAAGTACCCTGCTCTCAGACCCGGTCTAAAATTGTGGGTAGTTATCCTGCTGAAAAGCAACCTCATTTATGCATTTCTCAGACCTGGGCTGAGAGGAAAGGCACTTGATAAACAGAAAGTGTATCTAACAGCATTCCCAAATTTGTGGTTGGTCCAATAAAAGATGTCACAAAAAATCTTTGTCTCTTGGGCATTTCCTGAACCATCACAGCTATAACACTTGAACCCTTCTGTAAGAAGTCAGTTTTCCCCAGGAGAAGATGTAATATGCAAGCCCTTCAAAATTTTTGTTAAAAAAATTAAGTGTCTCTCTCTAAGCAGTCCCACAGTAGGTAAGACCAATTTAAACCTGTATCCTGTCTCTGACAGTGACACTAATAAATGTTTTAGAGAGGGACAACATGTGAACAAGGCATATCTAGAGTACTTCATCATCCTCTGTCATACCTTCTCTGGTATCTGCCATCATTGTTTGGGGAAGTCAGAGTTTACAACCCTGATGGTTTTTAATAGCTATTAAGGGAACTATCATCCATGAATTTGTCTAATATGTTTTTGAACTTGCCTATACTATCTATTTTTACTACTTCCTGTGAAAAAACATTCTGCAGGTTAACTATACGCTGCGTGAAAAGTACTTTCTCTTGTTTGCTTTAAACATACCTGTTACTAATTTCAATGGCCCCCCTAGTTCTAGCATTCTGGGACTTTGTCTAGAGCCCTCATGATTTTATAGACTTCTATCATCCCCTACTCTGGCCTTCTCTTCTATAAACTGAAGAGTCCTAGCCTTTATATTCTCTCCTGGTATGGCTCTACTCCATACCCATGATCAACTTGGTTACCCTTCTCTGAACTTTTTTTCTAATTCCACTGCATCCTATTTGAGATGTGAAAACGAAACCTGTATAAAAAGTTCAAGATGTGGGTGTGTCATGGATATATATAGTGGTGTGATGTTTTTGCTTTCCATTTTGTTTTCAGTTCTCTTCAATAATGATGCCCAACATTTTATTGGCTACCAGTGCACATTGATCTGATTTTTGTAGAGAAGTATCTACAATGACTCCACAGTCTCTTTCCTGACTTGAGACAGTGAGTTCAGAGCCCAGCTGTGTGTATGTATAGTTGAGGTTACTTTTCCCCATGTCATTACATTGCATCTGGCAACACATAATTTCAGCTGCCATATTTTTGCGCACTCTGCTTTGTAAGATCTTTCTGCAGCTCCTCTTTGAAAAACAATAGACCAAATTTTGCTCTCAGTTACAGCCAAGCAGCCCCATTCACACCACCTGGCCTACATTTCTGCTCTGTAACTCAATTATACAATTGTAACTGAAAGTAGGAATTGGTACAGGAAATATAAAGGATTTGTTAGACAACAGAGTCTGTATCTCTCATTTAAGGAGCTTGTTAAAAAAAAGAAAAAAGCAGAGTAAATTAAAGATGACTTTTGCATAGTCACAAACAGAATATTTCTAAAACAGTCACTTCCAGGGCAAGTCATCTGAAATTCTGTTTGCTATGATTCCTGCTATTTCTGTGCTATATTTTTCTGCCTCATTCCAAATTCTCACTTGATCCCACTATGAAGTGCTTGTGCTTTCAGCAGCACAATCACTTGCTGAAGAAGTGAGTGTGATGCTATAGATTCAGACCTTGCAGGGGGTGGGGGAGGAAGGAGTAAAGCCCCGAGTACATATCTTTTCAGATATCAAGCAAATCTGTTCTAGAATGATGAAAATATGAATGCTAAGTAAATTGGCATTGAAATCTGAGGGCCATATTATAGAATCATAGAAAATTAGGGTTAGAAGGGACCTCAGAAGGTCATCTAGTCCAACCTCCTGCTCAAAGCAGGATCATGACCAACTAGATGGTTCCATACAAGACTTTGTCTAACCAGGTCTTCAAAATCTCTGAAGATGGAGATTCCACAACAGGGTAGCCTGTTCCAGTACCCTCCTAGTGAGAGGGGTTTTTTCCAATATCTAAACTAAACATGCCTTGCTGCAATTTGAAACCTTAGGGCATGTGTGCATGACACTTTAAAGCAGGTTAAATGCTTTTGCACCGCTTTAATGGTGTTGGTGTTTGCACAGGGTGACGGCGTATTGCACATTAATTTGGCAGCGTAATGCACCTTAAATAACTTTGGGGGTGCAGCAAATTAAAACATCTCTGAGGAGTTTTAGTTTGCTGTCCTACAGCTGTGGAGTGAAGCACCAGGCTCCGTGCAGCTCAGGGGCTGTGCAGGCAGCCTGGCAGCAGCCCGGGAAGGCAGGCTCCATCGAAGCAGGGGTGGGGTGTGGCAAGCAGCGAGTCCAATCAGTTTTTTCTTTTTTTTTTTTTCTTTTTTTCCCTCCCTGGAGCCTGCCTGCCTGCATGAGCTGCACAGGGATCTGGTCCTTCCCTCTGTGGCTACAGTGCCCCCTGGAATGCCCAAGCTTCCCCTCCTCGCCACCAGAGAGGCAGGTAAGACACAGGTGTACACAATATGGGGGTTTACTTTGTACTAAATCGAAGCAGTGTTTTTAAAAACCCACCACTTCAATTTAAGGCAAAGTAAACCCCTGTTTCGTCTACACATGCCCTAGGTCATGTACATTAGAAGAGCTCTGTGAAAACCAGAATCAAAGCCTGAGGCATAACTACTAAGATCTGTGCCATGGGCAATGGCAGCATCAGGGGCCAGGCTGGCTATGGCAATGGCTAGATTAACAGTAGTGTCAGCTGCCATTTTAGCTATCCCTCCCTCTAAATGGGGACCCAGGGCTGGTATCCCAGTCACCAACCCTTGTTATGCTGCTTATCAAAGCTATGTCAGTGTGCATCAGCTGTGGATTTGGCTCTTGTATTTCTAAAAGTTTCCATGCTGTGAAAGTTCCTGTTTAAAGTATTACTTATTGAGATTCACCTGACCCACTTTTACTGTAGAAATCTCCACTTCAAAGGCAACAGTCAAATTCTACTCTTATGCCAGTTACATAGGCTTGGATTTGACTAAGATTGACCAGCTTCACATCAACATCTACCTACTTTAAAATCCAACACTCACTAAAGCCTGCAGTGAATATATCATCATCACAAGAAAAATAACTTGAAAAGAAGCTAATTCCACCCACAGCATCACACTGTGCTCAGTTTGATGGTGTAAATCTGGAATTTTCTCCAGCTCCTCTGTAACTATGTGGCCTTTCTTCTATAAATAAGTGAAGTTAACAAGGATAAAATGTAGCTTAATGTAGCTTCATGTTTTGGTTATGTGCCCTATTAAGGTTTAATTTATGCTTGTCGTTTTCCTGGTGGTACTTGCCCTGTGAGATACAGGATTAAAAGAATCTCAAATAAAATTAATAGCTGCATGTAGTGTTTATTAGACCCTCAACAATCCCAGGATGCTTTGCAAACCACTGGTTGAATCCCAAAGTTTCTGCTCACACTGGTTCTCGGGTAAAACTCCTAGAAAATCAGTGCAGGGAGTTTGCTTTAGTATGGACTGTATTAAAATTGACTACTTCCAGATTTGGCCTCATAATATGTACAAGAATCATGTTACACCTAATAACGGCTTATCACCTATGCCTTTAGAGGACACTTGCCAGCACAGAGCATGGAGAATGAGAAAAAATGTAGCCAGTAACATAGAGTCAAATACATTATATCCTTCAGGTTCCCCCCTCTTACCACACCATGAAAATACAGGGTTAAAACTTTCAAGACTGCATCCTATGCACTATAAAATATAAAGAAATTACTGCACTTTCTTCCAAAGGGGAACTGATCAAAGATTCCTGAATCTTCAGCCACTGACACATTTTCTATTTGAAAATTCATTTTTGATAGTAAAAAGTGTTTTTACAAAAATCTCATTGAATTATTTTGACTACCAAAATTAGGATACCTTTTCAATTCTTAAAAAAAAAACCAACTTTTTTTTAAATTCAAAAGGACAAATTTTGAAGAAAAAAAAATTCTACCATCTTATATTTGTTCTTGAGCAGTTTTTGAGCTGTTCAGAAGAAAGCAAGGCTACATTTATCCTGCCAAGGTTTAGCTCTTCTTTGAGCTATGTATTCCCACACAGGAGCAGTACATATTTTGTTGAGTTCTGCCCACATTTTAACATCTTCTGCCTCTTCTTTTATCTGCTGTGAAAACTCTGGCTTATAAGAGAATAATTGCGGTGATGCAATGCAGCACTTGGACAGCTAGCTATTTTTGCTGTATTAATTTCACCCCTCTATTGTGAGTGGGGTGCCTTCCAAGGGACTGTCTGTCATCACCAACCTCACATCAATTTTGCCCCTGTTATTCTATTTGTCTTTTTGTTTTACTTAAAAAGGTTAATCCACCGGTTAGATTTCAGGATCATGGCCAAAGTACTTGGCTCCTGAAGAGAGTTCTGAGCTAATCAGGAAAAAGAGTCTGTTCAACATCTGGCTTCTATAAGAAAGTAGCTTTGTGTCTGAATGGTGAGCTCACAGAGCAGGGTACCTTGATCTGCTATTGCTTAATTTTGGATGGATTACTAAGGTCCCCATTAATGTCAGAGAGGGTTCTGACAAAAGTCTTGTACTAATGGTTTCCTGTTTGAAATTCCTGCACATTAACCTGTAGGCAGTATTTGCTGGTCACCATAACTATAATGTTGTACTTGTGTGGCTGGCATCAGGATATTTGAAATACCAGCACTAACCACTGGGGTTTCAGTTGAGTGATTCGAATAAGGAACAAGAGTGAGAAGTCCTGGATTATTCTGTACTAGCCTCTACCATGTGTTTTTGTGCATCTTTGCATTGTGCTTTAGTGGAAGAGTAGCGCACGTTTTTTGCTGTATTTACAAGTCAGTTAACCCGTCTGCCTCAATTAACTCCAGCACATGGGGGAGGTATAACTAGGACTGACTCTATCTACTCAACCAAGATCTTGTAAATTTTTTTAGTTGCTGTACAATCTTGGAAGATGCCTACTACAATACAGTAAAAGTAAAGTCATAAGAACCCCTTAAGCTTTGTTTTGCCTAATATCCAATGAACGATAATGCTGTAGTATGTGATCATTGCTGCAAAGCATTGCATCCCCCTTCATAATTAATAACCAGACACTTACAGTGCATGAACTGCAGATAGAACTGAGTTGATAGTTGTCAACAGTGACCTGTTTATTAGTTAACTTTCCTCCATGGGAAATCTCTATCCTGGTCTGTGCTCTTTCAGAATCATAGAAAATGTAACCCAGCCCTGGGTGTAAGTCTTGCTAAGATTTCTCTGCATCTGTTTGACACCTAGGTTTCTAGTTTTACTGTTTCTTTAGTTCAGATGCAGATTTTTTTCCCTTAAGGAGAAACCATGAATTCTCAGGCTCCACATCAAAAACTCTCCCTGAAGAGCAGCGTTATATGATTATTTTGAGGCCAGCCTCTTTGCAGGTAAATCAGTGTTGCTCAGGCTTTATCAGACAGCCAAAGTGAAGATTGGTATTGACTAGCAGAGAATCTTAAACTATAAAAAAACATTTTGCTTAGAGCATTTTAAAGAGTTTTCTACTGGTTTGCAGGGATTTTTCTAGCCTGGCTTTTATTCTAATTAACTTAGTTTCTAACTTGACCTAGTTTGCAGGTGTGGCTCACCAATATTAACTCTATAATACCTACTAAGTTTAACTCTGAAGGGAATTTTCCTTGTATTTAAGACAAATTTAAAGTAATTTGGAAATAGGCCAGACTCCTCTCTCTCTTTTCCTACTCTAGCTTCACTGATTTTAGTAGAATTATTCATGAATTGCACTGGAACAAATGAGCTGAAAGCCAGCCCCATAGTTTTGGAATATATCTGCCAATCATATAAAAGACTTCTTTGGCTGTGCTTTTTTATCCATGGACTTGAAAACACTTTATCTGTTTTTATGGATGGGGAAACTGAGAACAGAAGGACTTGGGTGACTTGACAGAGTCATTCAGAAACTCATACCAAGGATACCACCCTAGTCCCCTGGGACCCAGTCTATCTTCTCTCCACTGGACCATGGCTGCTTCCCGTAGCTGCTGCCATTTGTACTTTATATGTGACTGAATAGTTTTACAGTGACTATCAAGGACCGCATGATTAGCTATCATAAGTCATCCTAGCTCCATGGAAGTCCTGGGAGCTGGGCTGGTTTACAGCCACGGATAATTTATTCCCCAAGTTGCAGTACAGGTTTTCCAAATTGACTTTGGTAACAGTGTATGGGACCAGGTCTTTTAGAAATAGGCAATATCAGAAAAATCTTACATGCGAATGAACATAGTCTAATAACCCCCCTGAATAACCAGATGCATAAGCTGAATATGTCAGCAGTGTGCCCTTGTTGTCAAGAAGGATAACAGCATACTGGGCTGAACTAGTAGAACTATTGCCACCAGATAAGGGAAGTAATTATTGCTATCTATTCTGCATTGGTGAGGCCACATCTGGAGTACTGTGTTCAGTTTTAGGCCTCCCCACTAAAGAAAGGATGTGGACAAATTGGAGAGAGTCCAGTGAAGAGCAACAAAAATGGTTTGTGGGCTGAAGTACATGACTTAGGAGAAGATCTGTATAATCTGTATGCCTGGATCCTATAAGCCATTTAATTAAGAAACTTGGAGACCAGTGGGGAGAGATTTCACCACACAAGACTCAACAATTCAGGGAGAAGCACCAAATACAGAACCTCACAATAGAGCAGTCAGAGACTGTAGTGAGTGGAGTGGGAGAAAGAAGAGAAGAAAGACTAGAGCAGAACATCTAAGAAGAAGAGAAGAGCAGAAGAGAAGAGAAGAGCAGAACATCTAAGAAGAAGAGAAGAAAGACTAGAGCAGAACATCTAAGAAGAAGAGAAGAGCAGAAGAGAAGAGAAGAGCAGAACATCTAAGAAGAAGAGAAGAAAGACTAGAGCAGAACATCTAAAACTGAAGAGAGAGACCTATCTCAAGGAGAAGGACACCCACCAGTTGTGGGGCAAGTAACCAAACCAAGACAGGGAGGAATCAAGATGCAGTGACTCCTGTGCAACATCAACAGAACATTACAACTCATCGCCTGAGAGGAAAGGGGCAGAGTGTAGGGGTGGGGGAGACTTGCAGAAGGCCAGCCTCTTGTCAGGTGGACCAACTCTCATGGTACCATCCATCCCCCCAGAGATTATCAAACATCAAGACATAGCAGGTGAGAGGCAGGGAAGATGAGGCAGTGGTCCCGGTGATCATAACCTGACAAAAGGAGGTGAGGAGATGCATGCGCCCACACATTCCAGCCCTATTTTTCTATGATTTGGTCAGGGTCACTCAGCTTGTGCAGTCCCTCATGCAAAATAAGAGAATTGATTCACAAGAAGAGTTTAGTAATCTCTATTTGGAGGATACAATAGGGCAACTGGGTGTAAGATGTAGCTTTCTATGTGGGGCCATAAATATGTGGGATTCAGCAGTTCTGTGATGGTTTAGTATGGGTGCTTATCACTATAGAGCCATGGTGTGTCTTTCAAAGTGTGTTTTTAATGGATGCAAGGTGGATACTGGGAAAGTAGATGCCCCAAAAGCACAGAACCAAGTATGGTTATATTTGCCACATGGCTTTGGCTGACATTGTCATGTATAAGGAATGTTTGTAACCTTCTGTATAGATGAAGTCTGATTCAGTGCCTTGTACACTGCTTGCCACTTATCCCTGCCATCACTGCTTATGCAAGGTTAAAGACTATTGGGCAAAATTGTGAATAGCTCCCAAAAGAAAATCTCTCATTTAAAAAAAGAAATAAGGGATTTCTTAAGTGTTTTAATATTGCAAAGTTATAACAACTTTCACACAAACCAAGTGTACTGTAAGATGAAAGAAATGAAGAGTTAAAGAAGTTACAAATCCTACACTGCCCACATAATAAACACAGATATGAGTACTCTTATCAAGGAGAAAGAAGTTCATATTTCATCACAGCGTGCATTAAACAAAGGAGAAGGAGAAAGGACAGGTCACCAGATTATTAAATTAAAGAAGTGAACAGCTCTAGCCAAAGTAACTTATTATTTAGTTAGTTATTTAGATATTCAACAGTGCTGTGTAGCCAGTGCTCCAGGCACTTTTGCCCCTTATTAAAAAGAGTGAAATAACACAGCTGTCTTCTCCTCACCACAAAACCTCCTCACCCTCAGATCCCATTTCAGACATGTTTCTGTGCAAGATAAGCACATGTTTATATGTTTTGCTGGATATTGGCTAAAGTAGGTACAGGTGTTTTTGTTGTCTCTGTACAGGGACGAACTTCACCTGCAGTAAAGACATTTTTTTTTAAATGATTTCACTTTAAGGGCTTCCAACTGCTTTTGGAGTTGTGTTTTGTCTCACCTAACTCTGATTTTTTTTTTTTTTTTTAATTCCTTCCCACCAAGGAATAATGTCCAGTATTCAGGTAGATGTATAATAGGTCCTGGCTTGTGAGTACTTGGTATCCTGAAAAATCTGATTCTTATGTGTAATCAAGAAATGAATAGCTAAATTTGACAAAGTGAAAGCTAAATGGAGGCAAAGACAAGCGGAACTTTTGTCCAACTGGCAACCCAGAAAGGTCTTTAAAGCTCCATTCAATGACTGGACAGGGAGGGAAAGTAAAAAAAGAAATTGTTTGATGCACATTGGAAATTATTCATCAAATTAAAAAAAAACATTATTACCATAAATAAATAAACCAACCTGATAAGTAAAGGGGAAATATAAGATTTGTACACAGAAGATAGAATCTTAGCCAAATGCCATTAAGTGGAAACAGAGCAGAAACATTTCAACAGCATCTTGTACATATAAACTCCCAACTAACCTGATTCAAGCAACAATGTAACTGTCTTCTACTGGCTGTGGGGCTGCCGCCAGACATACAGCACTGTGTATTTTTCTTTGTGGTATTGGGAGTGAAAGGTTAGACAGCAGCACAGCTTATAAAAAGCAGACTTTGCTTCAAATATTTCTTTTAACCTTCATATAATAATCCTAGGCCTAGATCAGAATTCCAGGAATGGGACAAAGAGAAAATATGAGGATTATTTGCCTTTCAGTTTTGTAATGTCAGGTTATTATTTCTGCTTTAATTAGGAGTCTTTCTTGCCATACAACAAAAACATTTTAGTTTAGATATGGTGATGTAGCAATAGCGCCTGTCTTATCAAGGCAGGTGATCTATGTGTTATAACAAAATAGCCTAGATTATTCAGACATGACGTAATGCTGTACCTATAGTATCCATACTGCTATCTATAACCAAGGAGAAATCTTGTGACTTTTGTTACTATGCCGTCAACACCAGCAGTTCCCAACCTGGGAACCCCTGGAGGGGTATGCAAGACTTTTCCCATGTACATCTCCCCCAGAGATATTATGTAATGACAGATTTAATTTTCAATGTAATAATAACCAGCATTGAGGGGTTAAAATATAAATGTATGCTGGTAGGGGTACACAAGCAGCTAGTAAATCTGGAAGGGGGTCTGCAATAGGAAAATGTTTGGGAACCTCTGGTCTACATAATTTAGCCATAGAGAGGTGCAGTATTTAGATTTCACATGTACTGGAGCAAACAACGTCATGGTTAGATTAGGATCATAATTACATTTTTAAGTCATTTGCACACTGCAGGTTTTAAAATGGAACTTTTGGTTTGTTATACATTTTACTCCCAGAAGGAGACATTTTCTTCTCTCCTTCTCTTTCTCCTTTCTCATGCTTCATCACTAAAAAAGAAAGAGGAGAGAAGGAAAACCAAAAGCCCCCTGAAATTTTTGTTTTCTAGTTTCATGCCAAAAATCAAAAATTGAGGGGGAGAATGAAATTGGTTAACTCTTCTAACTTTTCTTAAAATACCATTTTAGTTATTTATTAATTCAAATATTCTTGACCATCTGTAGTAAAAAGCACAGCTGACTAGAGATGTTCCCAGTTGCTTTGTCTGTGATAACAGGTGATAACTTTAGTCATTGTTAAATATCTGAATATTCCTCCAGGATATGCAGAATTCTTGATCCCTCTGACCATTTACTTCAACAGGACTCCCCAGTCACTTCCCTTCTGGCTTTTGACCCAGTTCCTAGTACTGGGATTACCTTTCCCCAGATAGTTAATGTGCTTTCTCCAGGCATCTGAAAATAGATCCCTCCCTGCCCTTTTCATCCTGCCATTCCTCAACTTTCAGTAGGTTTGAATACTACATTAGGTTCTGATTAAACATCTGAAGAGATTTAACTTAAAATTTTGGTGTTCTGCATGGTCTGTAGGGTGGGGAAAATGAATCTTACCTTGAAACACAGGGACTAGAGTAACATGAGCTGCTTCAGTGCAAGCTCCCTGAATGTGAACTGTGGCAGTGATGTGGGCTCCCTGGAAGCTGAGATGGGTAATTAGCCATGTTAGCCTGAAGTCAGGCAGAAAGCAGGGTAGCTTTTCATCTTGTAGGACAGAAGTGGGCAATTATTTTGGCTGGCTGGGTCACTTAATGAGTCGTGGTGGTTGGTACTGGATTCTTAACCCAGACCCGATATCTTGGTCTGGGAGAGCACAACCTTCAGACTGGCCACAACTCATCCAGTTGATAATAGGCAAATTGTATTGAACCACAGTGATAGGAAATAAAAGCAATGCAGGCAAACCAAGCAAGATGATTACAACGTACATTACCCAAATTCCCCGGTGTCCAGAATATACACAAGGCTTGCGGCCCAGCCGGCCAGTACATAAATGCCACCCTGAGTATGCAAACACCACCTTTGCTTGAATGTCTGACATCAGCAACCTTGGAGGTCAGGGGGCTGATGCCAACTGCCCATTTGCTGTTTTGAAAACTCCTCCCTTTGTATTCTTTCTTCTCCAATGACTCTTGGGGCATCATTAATTGGTCTTCCTGTGGTCATCATGCTGTCCACATTCTGTCAGCCAAAATCCCATTTTCATAAATGTATCACATGTACACATCCTAATTTGGGCTTTAACAGTGTTTTCCTAATTTTGTCTGTTCCCCCAAAACTGGAAAGCCCAAGGGCTTTTGCAAGTGGGCACTGGAGCCAGACTTTCTCTATTATGAAAAGAAAGTTTGGATACTTTCAAATTCCCAGAACATGTATATCCATTGTCCACAAACACCCTGTCTTGCATGAAGGCTATGAAACTGTGTGATAAAACAGGGTTTTAGAAATCAATTAACCTTTGCTGTTGCCCTGGACTGTTGTTCTAATACAATATCTACTTTATCTACAAGCCAGTTCCTAAATACAAACCTCTACATATCATTTTCTAGCTATCAGTGGCGAGCTGTCGAGGGCTGCACACACAAAACTTTTCAAAATATATCGTTATTAAAATAAAATTTTAGATTAAAACCAAATTGTATATTAAAAATCAACCATCTACTATAACATATTTTAAATAAAATTAAAAAAAAACTTTTGTCCTGATTATATGTTTTATTGAGTAGTGTACATAGAGGTGATTATATAGCAGCTCAAAATAAAGTCCTATTCCTGTATATTGTGGGGGAGGGTGGGTATGCACATGTGTGTGGGGGGCTCCCTGTGTGCTAGGTCTCAGGAGCTGGCTGGGAGCAGGGGGGAGGAAAGGAAAGGGAGTTGGGGGGTGGGGGGCACATGTAGCAGAGCTCACCCAGGTAGTGCCTGTGCGGTTCATCATCCCGTTCCCAACACTGGCCCCATCCAGCCCATGGCTGCTCCCATGGCACTCTGCACTGAGCTGAGCCCTGCCCACTCCCACTGGGGGCAGCCTGCATTGTGCTCCCATCCATGCCTACCATACCAGCCCCAGTGCACATAGCTTCCCAGTGGGGTTGCCTTCCACACACTCTGCCACCTGCAGGTGACTGCTCATTGCACCAGGTGGGCAGAGTGGGTGGAAGGCATCTGGGAGCTGGAGCTGGAACCCCATGCACTGGGGCAGGAACCACCCAGCTGCAGCTTCCCTCCTGCCTGGCTGGGCATGTGGTGCCTGAAAAGTGTCCCCACAGCTGCTGTCACTTCCCTGAACTACCTTCTGCCTGGAGTGACATAGTAGGGGCATGAGGAGGAGGAGCAACCACTAAAGGTTGGGGGAGCTGAGTAATATCCAGGTATTGGGGAAGCTATGCATGCTGGCCGTGGCCAGGGCTGGAGCCAAGGCTTGGATTGTGCCATCAGCTGGTGCAGGGTGAATGTGGGTAGCAGCACAATGAGGGCCGCTTCAGGCAGAGCTGGGCAGTGTTCACTCCAGGTGGCACACTACATGGGCAGCTGTGGACTGGATACAATCAATTAGCAAGCTGGATCTGGCCTGTGGGCCATATTTTGCCTATCTCTGTGAGACTAACTAAAGCTTTCATAAGCAGCAAATTGTTTCATCAGATGCTACCTGCCATTCTGGCACTCCCACTGAAGTGGTACTTGGGGCTGTTGCCTTGCTTGCCCCTCCCAAGTCACACTATTGAACATCTGGATCGTTACCATAAATTCCCAATCTAAGTCTTTGACTTTTTGTGGTTCCACAATCATTAACTGAAGGTTCTTGTAAGCCAGGGAATGAGCTGCTTTGAAGCCCAGCTCTGAGCCCCCCACCCTCACCCCCCACCGCTATGTGGGCAACCCCCCACCCAAAAAACAGTTTCTGTGTTCATGAGAGACAGGTTAGCAAAGAACTTTCGGGTGAGAAGAGGGAAATCCCTAAAGACCAGGAGACAAATAGACAGGGTCCAAGGGCAAAATCAGAGGTATTTGGAATATCCTAATAACCTATCTAAGCTTTAGATGAGAAAAATGTGTGTAGACTGTTGTGCCAAACTCCTGCCTCACATTACACTGTGTTCCCCCTGCTAAGACTACATATTTTTCTTTGGGCTGTCTTGGGTCGATCCAAGTTCCTGACAGGGGGCATGTGTAGATGAAATGGGGGCCCTACATTGAAGCAGTGGGTTTTAAAAAATACCGCTTAAATTTAAGGCTGATTAAGCCCCCATGTCATGCACACACCCTGCTGACTTACTTGCCTTTCTGATGGGGAGGGGAGGGGAGGGGAGGGTGACCTGCTGGTGGGCAGAGTGGTTCCTGGGCTGCTGTAGGGGGGCAGGTGCTTCCCTCTGTGGCAGTGGTGGCTCCCCCCCTCACCTCCCAGGTGGCACCTGCCTGCAGTCACCTGGCTCAGGTGGTCCCAGGGGGCATCGCAGCCATGGAAAGAAGCACTAGGCCCCCGTGCAGCTCAAGCAGGCAGGCAGGCTCCAGGGGCAAAAAAAGAAAAAAAATCAGGCTTGCCGCTCTTCTTGGGCAGAGCCTGCTTTCCCGGGCTGCTGTCAGGCTGCCTGTAGAGCTTCCTGCAGAGCCCCTGAGTTGCACGGAGCCTGGTGCTTCGCTCCTCAAAGGAGTTTTAGTTTGCTGCGCTCCAAGTCATTTAAGGCGCATTACGCTACCTAATTTCCTACAGCGGCTGGAATTAATATGCAATACACTGCCAAGGCATGCAAACACCGACAACATTAAAGTGGTGCAAAAGCCTTTAGACCACTTTAAAGTGTCGTGCACACATGCCTGTCATTTTGTCTACACATGGCCAGGAAGACTTGAAGGGCTTGGACCCAGTTAAGCCCATGGAAGAAACTTTCTTTTTTATTCGTAGTGTTCCACCATCGCTCCCTCTCACATTCTTCTTTGTGGCAAATGGAATTTATGCCCTGTTTATTCTGCCTGGTTGATTTATAAGTAGATTGTACACAGAAGTGCAAAGCTTTTAGTCTGAGTGGAAAAACAAAAGAGCTCAAACACACTGGAAATACCATATATGGTAATTGCAGAGGACTCTTAAGGCATCTTGAATGTCTCTTTCCTTTTCAGTGTTATATCAAGGAATACAGACTGCTGTTCATTATTAATGTGACATTTTGAAGCAGGAGGCACTTGAAGCTATGTGATGTTATCCCAGGGTCTGTCCCCCACTGAGCCACACTCTCCCTATCGCTGCACCACTATTAACAATACATACTGCAGCGCAGACCAAACAGAGCAGTACAGAAAAAGTTGATGAAAGTGACAGAAACAGGGTCTGAATTATTTAACTAATGAAAACATTTTCCATTTGGAGAAAAAAACGTTTTGGAGCTGTGGATGTAACACTTTTTAAGAGATGATATCTCAGAATTTCTCCCCCTAACTCTTCATATCAGTAATCACATTGCGGGGGGGGGGGGGGGGGTAATTAAAAGGAAAATAGCTTTCAATTTGCCCCCAGGAGGAGATTTCATTATAAAGTAATGAAATAATGTTACTCCTGAGTGATTTCTAGGCCAGTATTATTCTTTGTGAAAATGTAGTCTATCTTGTGCCTAAGCTTAATATAGTTTGAGACTAGTAGATTTGTCCTAAAGTGGGTTGCTCTCTCTGCATCATCAACATTGCAAACTTCTTAATCAGGGGTTGACAATTATTTGGGCCTGAAGGCCACATAAGTTCTTTTGGTGAGCTGTCATGGGCTGGGTCAGCACCTCCCTTCCCCCTTCCACAACAACTCACCAAAACTCACCCAGCTCAGGATGTGCAGCCTGCAGGCAGGGGAAGGAGAGGAGGTAGACTAGTAGTGACTCCACGTCCCGCCACATACTTGGAAGCAGCAGCCAGGACTGGGCCAGGGGAGGCGGGTGGCACTGGGGCACTCCTGTCACATGCCAGCCCACAGCTCACCCTGGGATGCCTGCATGGCAATGACAGTCCCCAGCCCTGCTGGCTCAGCGTGGAGTGTAGGAGCGTGGAGTGTCACAAGTGAAGTGATAGTGGTGGGAGCCCTGATAAACGCGCTGTGTCCACAGCCAGCCCTAGATGGAGCTCCCCATCTAGCTGCATGGCCTGCCTACATGGCTCCTGGACAGTCTCCATGGAGAATGGCCCCTGGCCCTGGCCCTGGACTTGGCTCCCTCACCAGGGTTGCTACTGCTGCTGCTGCCCCCATGCTACCCCACTCTGCTCTGCACCGCTATACCCCATGCTGAGCCAGCAGGGCTGGGGGTTCAGAACAGGGGTGCCCCAGTACCACCAGAAAGGCTGAGGGACCCACCTCAGGCTAGGCAAAGTCACTCCAGGGGCCAGGCCCAGCTCATGGGCCGTATTTTTCCCACCTCTGTTTTAAATAATAACATATTGCCTGTTTTTCTTAACTTTACTCATGCTTAACAGTCTGTTTCCCAAGTGCGTTTTCCAAACAGTGGCAGCCAAAGGACAACATGGGTGAAGGTGTTAGGAAAAATGAAAGAGATGCTGGCTGAGATTTTTCAGAGCAGTCCAGAGGACCTACATATCTATTTTGCCATTAATTTAAATGGTAGACATATTTGGATCAGTTTTGCTAACCCCAAACATTCACAAGTTAGCCCTTCCCCCTCCCATGAGTCAATCCCCTCCAAGAAATCATGACAGTTACTCTTCTCTTTCCCTTTTCTTTCCACTTGCCATTCTACTCCTGGCTTATTTGTCCCTCCTTATGATGCTTCCATTTCTATAATGAATTGTATTATTTGTATTAGAGCAGCCCTCCTCAAGATTAGGCACTGATTGTGATATGAGCTGTAAAATAACGGATGGTCCTTGCTTCAAAGGGATTACAACTCAGGGAGCCAAAACAGGCAGCGGGTGCGAGAAAGGAAGTACTGTTATACCTATTTTATAGATGAGGAGCTGCTGGAGAGGGAAGTTAAGCAACTTACCCAGTCTTGTAAAAAATGACCTTGGCAGTGTCAAGAAAGTAATCCAGATGTCCTGAATCTCTGTCTAGTTCCTTACCAGAAAACCATGTTTCCGCCTTTCCCTTAATGATTTACCCACCTGATGTCTTTGAATTGAATGGGACCCTTATTAGAAACACCTCAAGAACAAGATGTTTTTGTGGTGTCTCACTGAAAATGCCAAAAGAATGGTAAATATCCCCCACCCCACAATAGACGAGACTAGCAGCACCAATTTATGTTGTTCCTATTAAGCCCACTTGAAACAAACAACTCAGAATCCAGAGAAAACAAGGCTTTCGTGTCCTCTGCTAGACACACTTATGTGATTCTTATGCTTAGTAGTTTGTTTCTTTCTAAATAAATTTTTCATGTTCCAAGCCAAATCCAGTCTAAATCTATGAGAACTGTAAGTGGCCCTACAACCAGCCAACATCTTCCTCCCCCACCAGGGGCTTCAGCTACTTCCAAAGTCTTTTGGCAGGCATCCTACATGCAGGCCCAAGCCCGGAGGCTTGGGGTTCGGATGCCCCCAAATTTTGCCTGTCCTCAGCCATATGGCTGCAGGAGTAGTGAAAATTTCAACTTGTCATTTATTTACAGAGCATCATTCAAGGTGTGAAAGGCTAACCATCCTTCCCTTCTCCCCCGTCCTTTTATTTAAGGGACAACAGATTTGAAAACATGTTTCTCTTTGTAGCAAGCTATGTAAGTGTCCATAAGCCGAAGAATGAGATTTGATTATGCAGCTATTTCTCCTGTGAACCTCAGTTTTGTCCCAAGCTGTCATGCAGAGGTTTTGAAAATGCAGCCTATGTTTAGCTCATGAACAAGTGAAAGCCTACATTGCTAAGTCTCTTAAGAAAATTATAACAGAGTAAATAACCAGAATTTAAGCTGGGCAGGATTTATGTCCCCTTGACATCAGAAAACAACTCAGGTGTTCAAAAGCAGTCTCCTTTCTTGTCCTCTCAGCTGACATTTACAGTAGTTAGTTCTGTAAAAGAGCCTGCATTCACTGAGTTTATTATCCCCATGTACCTTTAGGTCTTTGAAACGTTGCTTTTGTTTAAAGGTCCCTCCCTGATTTGGAGGCATCCTGGCCAATATGAAAATAAAATAACTACAGCTTCCCAACCTGCTATGCTAATTCAACCTGATGTTCAGGGGAATTGGTCAAATTTAGTGCTAAACCAGTTAGACTGAGTTATGTTCTGGCAGGATGGTGAATGTGTGTGTGTTTTTAATTAATCCCTAGACTAAGTTGAGGGAAAGGATAAAGCATTTTTCAGCAGAATTACTTGTAGTCCCCTCTGCCACAGTGCTGGCTGCATAGATTTAGCAATTCTTATTCATGTAATCGAGAAATACCATTGGAAGAGGTCCATCCCTTGTGTAGTCCTTGGCTAACTTTGCTCAGGCTTATCTGTTCCTGGTGTGTGGCTGAAGCACTTGAACTGACAGCCCTTAGATTTAAATCTTTTTTTGGGATGCTAGCAGAACATACTGACTTTGTGGGGGCCCTTTTGATCCGGGATTTCATTTTCCTTATATAAACCTCACTGCAACAAAGCATTTGACTTTAATGACATTGATGGGTAGAGATGCAACTACTAAAGTGCAGGAGTGCATGCTTAGTTTTCATTCAATTTCTCAATGGGATCTATGCACATATGAAGTGTTTCAGTGAATCCAAGTTCTACATCTACAGTTTCTGTGCTATTTGGGATTCCCAGAATGCAAACAGCATGTGCTTGGTTCTCCAGGTTTTTCCACAATTTCATTTCAAGAAAACTTTGGTTGCTTTTTGGTTTTCTGAATTCTTGATCTGTTTTGTAGGCAAATGACTCATGCTGAAAAGGAGCTTTTCAGCTCTTTTGAATTAGCTGACCACAGAGGTCAGTTTTTCATTTATAATTTAATTTTTTCCAGGTGCTGCCACAAACGAGGATTGCAAAGAGATGTGTTTTGACATATTCTTTAATATGGCATGTGTTTCTTTAATTAAAGATGCTTTTCCCAGAGTTTTTGATCCTGGAAGTCAAAGCAGGTCAGATGGGCAATCCTATAAGGGTGGTGAGAGGAACTAAATGCTTACACATTGAAAGATCTTTGATGTACACATCCCCAGGGTGCTTCTTTATAGTACGAGTTAACATCACTTGTAATCACACCCAGAGTGTTTCCGGGTTTATTGGATAAATTAATGCACTCTTCATTTTTGTGGCCATTGGATTTTTCTAGGTTCCTTTTTGCTGTAGAGCAGATGTACAGAATGAGGGCCAATGGCCAGGCCATCTTTCCAGACTATGCATTCAGAAAAAAGGCTTTGATTATTGGTTTCCCAGACGTTAAATGAAATCACATAAAAGAGAGAAGTGCAAGCCAACTGTTTCTTAAGTCAGTACAAACTTATACCATAGCAGTGATTTTTGTGATACTTGTGTAAGGAATACTACCACCTCTGCTCAGGAAACAGAATTCATGTAAATGTTGGAAATATACATACAGGCTAGGAGCAGACATTGCGTTTGTCCATGGAGAAGTTGTACCTGTGTTTGTCCCAGAACAGAAATATCCAAGAGTTGACATGTATACAGAAAACCCTTCTAATCAGGGTTTAGTGAACAGCTGAATGCACTGCCACTTTTCTGATTCAATGGTGCAATCCCAGGATAATTGTTCAGAGGTGCTTTGGAATGTCCCAGGATAAACTATTAGTTCTTATCCCATGAACCTTTTTAGGATTTATCCTGGGACAACAGACATGGACATCTGAACTATTGCAGTTTCTCCCAGGAGAAAATGGTTTGTCCCAAGATAAATGCAACATCTGTTGTAGCCTAAGAACATGTCTGGTAGTGCCACTAATTTCTGCTCCAAACAAGAAACTGACATCAAGTTTTCAAAATCTGCTTCCGTACAGCATGGGGGCCCTGACTCCTCTACTCCCTAGCGTTTTCTATCTGTACAAACAATCAGAAAAAAAAAATCCTCAATCTTCATTCTGTTCAGGTCCAGGTTGTCAAGCCCTTACTCATATCACTAAATGTTTGCCATAGTAACTAAGGTGCAAATTAGCAACAAATAGACCACATGTACCTCTCACTAATCTTTAGGTGGAAAATTCATTCTTCTAGCTAACATAGATTTCATAGACATTAGGGCTGGAAGGGACCTCAGGAAATCATCAAGTCCAGCCCCCTTCCCCAAAGGCAGGAAGTCAGCTACATCTGCAGTTATACCTCTGAACTCTTTGTTTCATGCACCTGTTTTAGAGTGGCCATGCACCCTCCCTACTTCATGAGGGAATCTGCATTTTCTGCAAAGGTAGACTGTGAGTGTATGTGATCCATGTTGGCACTGGTGTTCATTTGTGCAGTTCTAGTATACCATGGAGACTAGCAGCTGAGGTTCTGGCATGGCTAGTTATAAGATGCTGTGTGATTTCCAGGTGGTTCTCCCCTCCATATTCAGTTATGCAGGGGTGGCGATAATGATCATGATGTTCCATAGTCACTTGAGCATATATTAATAAGCTTTTACAGAAGCAGGACATTGGCTGCCATGTTCCTCCTGTTTTATTTGTGGCAGGTTAGGGTGTTATGTCTTGTGTCATGTCAGGGTTGACAGTAGTTTTTGCCAATAGGTTAGACACTGGATTTGTATAGGATGACTTGCATAAGGGTGATCCTGTCTCAGGCAGGAAGTTGGACTAGATGACCTCTGTAGGTCCCTCCAGCCCTACATCTGTACAGTTTTATGAAATCTGTACAGCTCTTTCATCAGTTCTATGAATTACAGGATAGAACTGATGAAAGAGCTGGTGAGAGAAATCACAGGCATGATCTGCGTTCAAGGACCTAGACTGTTTTATTACTTGGTAGGATTTACAGTACAAGAGAAAGCTGGAGTCTGTCTGCCCTTTAGCCCAGGGGTGGGCAAACTATGGCCCTCATGCTGCATCTGGCCCACCAGCTGATTGGATCTGGCCTGCAGGCACCCACCAATTCATTGTATCTGACCCTGTTGGCAGCTTCCCCTGCTGTGTTCTGCATGGGGCCAAGTCCCACCCGCTCCCGCCTAGAGCAGTGACTGCTGTGCTCCAAGCCTACCTTGCTGGCACAGTTTCTGGGCAGGGCTGCTGCAGCTGCCCAGGAAACTGCTGAGCTCCTCCATTCTCCAGCAACTCCTCCTCCTGTCCCTACTGCAGTGCTCAGGGCATCAGGTAGGGAGGGGAAGCTGCAGCATTGAGGGGAACAGGGTGGGCTCTGCCTGCGGCTCACTTTGGTCCTGCTCATGCATGGCTGGGCATGGGAACATATGGATGGAAGCGGGCATGAATGAACTTGGCTGCTCACAAAGCCCTGCTGGGCAGGCATGGGACAGGCAGGTGGGGTGGGAGCATCAGCAGGAGCCAGTGCAGCCCCATCAGGCAGGAACAGGGCAGGCAGGTGGGACAGGACCAGCAGCAGGAACCAGCGTACACTTGGTGCATCCCTGCCAGATAGGCACGCAGGATGGGAGCAGCAGCAGGAGCCAGTGCAGGCTCTGCTGCAGGTGTGGGACAGAGACCAAGAGGGCTGGTGGTGCCAGGCTCAGCTCCCTGCCCCCACTCCCCTCCCCTCTCCTAGGAGCTTCTCTTGCTGCCTGCTGGTGGCAGCTGCTTTCCCACCTGTGCAGTGCACCGTGAGCCAGGCAGGCAGCACTGAACTCCCTCCCGCTTCCCTCTGCCTGCAGTGGGGGTGGGCTCAGCCATATCACAAGTAGCAGGTGGGGGGGAAGCTCCCCATACATGCACACCCAACCAACCCATACCTCCTACCCCCCACCATACCCACACACACACCCAGCACTGTCTGATACGTCCCACCATACTGCCACATGCCACCCACACCCCCTACACATCCCACAAATCCTCACATATGCTCACACCCCCCACCATCACCATACCCGCACATACCTACACCTCCCCACACATGCATCTACACTCCCTCATACACCCTACCCCTCCATACTGACAAACACATCCAAGTCCCATACATCCCACACCCCCCACACACATCCACATATACACCCTACACATGCCCCCACACCACGCACACTCAAATCTTGCACACCCCACACATCAACCACATCCACACCCTTCACACACATCCCACATTCACACCCCACACACCCCCAACCACACACAACCCCTCCAGACACAATATACAAGCAACCCTCCCCCCCAGGAGTACTTCCTGGGGAAGGGGAGAGACTTCTAGTGGCAAAGGTTAGGGTGCAGGACTTCCAGTCACAAGATGGTGACCAGGGGGCAGGTCACCTGTCAAGTAGTGGGCAGTCCTCGACACCTCACCAAAATTTGTTAAGCGGCCCTTCAGTTAGAATAATTGCCTGCCTCTGTTTTAGCCCCCACTGTATTATCTTCTGCTATATCTGGTTCCCCTGCCCCACTAACTTTTTCCTCCTTCCTGTCCCATTTCAACACACACAACAACTGCATCCACACATTCTCCCTTGCAGCTAATCCCTCTACCACTCAGTACAGCTCATGCAGCTAGTACACATAACTCCCCAGGCCTCCTGTCAGCATTGTGGAAGCAGAAGTGAGGTTGTGTTTGTGTGTACCTTTACTCTGTAGATTCTGGTTTTCAGAGGTTTTCAGTTTGCTGAACTAGACATTCTGGAAGGGCTGAAGATATCGCCAGGAAACCTTAGCTGTGTAATCATGAAAATTTTTGTCACTGAAGAAGATAACAACCGAGCATGTAATAGGAGACCAGTTACTTCCAAGTGATAAGCTTGTACCTTGTGCCACTATTAGTTGTCCCCAGGGAACACCTATGTCATGTGCCCTCTGGCATGTAACAATTTACCCCGGAGGCAGGAGTGGCTGGGGCCAGCACTGGGTTGGCCCCAACAGCATTACCTGGGGTTGTAGGGGCCTTCTGGGGCTGCTGCAGTGGCAATTCTGCCATGCAGAGCCTGGCTGGCAGCCGCAGTGCAGCTTCAGGTGGCCCAGTTCCACTTCTGAGTGGCACACGCTGCCCATGTGTGCGCTGCTCCACTTTTTTTTTTCTCTGGAGTTTGTTTACCCCCTGGATATCCAGGAATCAAAAAGCCATCCATACTGCTCCCTTGCAGTGCAGAGAACAAGTAAACGTGTGGTACGTGGTGCTGCAGACCTGTCTGCAGCACCACGTACCACATGGCTGCGCTTATCTGGACGTGGCCGAGGTAGCTCCTTTTTTGTCTCATGCCCTTGGCTGCTGCCAATATCTTACTTCACAGAAGGGGAAAGGAAAGGAGCTCATGGCCCCAAAGAAGGTCAAGGCCCACAGGTTATAGCTTCCACATGAGGGGGAACCAGATGAAGGACTTGTATCCCAGGTAATTATAGGCCATCCAGAAGGAAAAATAAAATCAGCCATAATAAAGTTTGTGGATGGAATTGCTGAGGCTGGGAATTAACACTGAAATTGCTATTAATAAAGAATTAAAGGAGGATAATATGATTAAAGCTCATTGACATGGGTTATTAAAACTGATCCTGTAGAAGTAAATTGTCTTTTTCTGATGAGATTACAACCATTACCAGTGAATTAACAACTCACTAAATGTGATAAGACCCAAAATATAATTGCAGATGGCAAAATCATCACTGAGTGGTTCTGTTTCTAGTTGGTATCGCATAGAGACTGGTATCATGGCCATATATCATTTAACATTTTTGTCAGTGATCTGTGGGAGGGAAAACTTAAAATGATCAACAGTAAAGTTTGAACATAACACAAAAATTGGAGGCAAGGTAAATAATGAAGAGGAAATGTCATTGGTAGGATCTGTGTTGCTTTGCAGTCTGGATGCAACCAAACAGTGTGCTTTAACATGGCCAAATATCAAGTCATCCATTTCAGAACAAAGAAGGTAGACTGTGCTCACAGGAAAGGGAAGTGCCAACTCTATAAGAAACTTAAGTCCAGGTGATTAATCAGCTGAATATAAGTTCCCATTGTACTTTAAGAAACAGTGGGGCTAATGAGATCCCTGGATGTATAAACAGTGGAATATTTAGTAGGAATAGGCAGATTAAGTTACTTCTGTATCTGGCAACAGTGTGACTGCTGCTGGAACACTGTGTTGCATTCTGGTGTCCATAATTTAAGAAGGGTCAGCATTAATTGGAGAAGGTTCAGAGCAGAGCCCTGAGACTCATTCAGGATTGGAAAATATGCCTTAAAGTAAAATAATCTAGGCACTCAAGCTATTTAGCTCATCAGAGAGAAAGTTAAGGTGTGGCTTGGCCATAGTCTAAATGCCTACATTGAAAACAAAACTTTAGTAATGGACAGTAGGAATTATAACTAGACCCAATGTCTGGAGGTAGGCATTCAGAAGGAAAGTGCAATGTTTAGGGAAATTAAACAACCAACATTTTTGGAGGGGAGGGGGTCTCCATCACTGGCAAATGTTCAGTCAAGTGTTGTTTCTTTTGCAAAGAATATGTCTAGTTTAAACCAGTATTAGTTCAGGGAAGTCTTATGACCAGTTTTACATGGGATGTCACTAGATTGTTTTCCTTTTGCTAAGGCAAAGTTTATATTTAGGTGAGCTATACTGAACTGGAGTTCCCTATGCTCAAATGCCGAGCCTGCTTCCCAGAAACAACTACACAGGGCACTGACAGATGTGCAGCTTCCCGCTGTAATTCATGGCACATTACAGTAAGTGGAAGTACCAACTATATTGTTGCCCTGTGGGGTCAGGCCAACTCTTAGGATCTCAGTATTGCGCTGTTAGACAGGAAGGTGTGACACAATTGTACATAAACAAACACACAAATCAATTAGGTACATACACACACACACACTACCAACTCAGGCACATACACATCCAAACCAGCCTAGGCACATGCATACCTATCACCAATTCAAACACATGCACTATACACCCCAAAAGTTGGACAAAAATCAATTGTCCATACCCACATACACAGATCACTAATTTGTATATCATGCACACAATGACATATATATGCACACACTCACCAGTTCACACACATACAACCCACCTACACATACACACAAATAAGTTTCTAATTTAGATGGTACAGAGTGTATGTGTGTGCTTGGTGTACCTGGGATACTTGGGGGAAGGTTCAGGTGAGAGAGAGAGAGTTAAAGTGTAGGCAGTGAAAGTTGCCAGAACTGGGATTAGAACTGGTGGACTACAGAGAAGCTGGCTGAGGAATTGAGGCTTGGGTTACTTAAGGTAGACTGGGGCTGGAAACTGAGGCAGACAGCTTAGAGATTGGTGGGGGCAGATTAGTGGTGGCAACGAGGAGATAGCCAAGAAAGAAACTGAGGCAGAAACCTGGTTGCTCAGGGGAAAAGGAAAAGGCAGTGGGGATAAGACGGTGGCAAAGAAACAGGGGGTTTGGAGGCAGAGAGGAGCTCAGGACAGGTGTTGGAGGTGTCAGTGAGCCAGAAGCAGGAGAGGGAGAAATGAGACAGATGTTAGAGGGGTGAGGAGCAGAGATTGAAGCAGGGCTGAACCATACTAAAGCAAAACCCAATTCAGGGGTCCAAATAACAAGTTTATTAAACAGACAACACGCTGCACAGCCCCATTCAGTTATTGATGTACACACACGCACGCACGCACGCACGCAGCAGGAGAAAGAGACTCAGTGGAAGGGTTGGAGTCCAGGTAGGCAAGAGAAACAGAGTCCTTGGTTGAAGAGAAGGTGGGGGGTGATAGCTACCTAGCCAGGCTGGAAAGGGGTCTTTGTCCAGTAGGTGTTGTCTGGAGGGGGCAGGGTTTCTGGATGGATAGGTGGTATGGCATGGTGCTGGTCCAGATGGAGAAGGCGTCCCAAAGAGTCAGTCTTCACTACCCCTTTTTATGGGGCAGACTACCTCTGATCTCCTATGGGGAGGGCCTGTCCAGGCAAGGTCAGTCCTGTCCCAGAGGGCTCCCAGTGTTCTTACTGAGCATGTGCAGCCTTGGCACAATGGTGGGTTGCCTCATCTTTTGTTTCCTGAATGCTGAGGGTGGTTCCAAGGGCTGGGTGGTTGGTCCAGGTATGGGTGTTGATGGTTCGGTCATTCAGAAGGAGCTATTTTTAGACCCACTGCCATTGTCTCTCAAGCACCTTCATTCATCCCCATTCATTCAGGAACCAAGTTACGTAGGAGGGGTAGGTGTGAGTCATAGGTTACACAACCTGGCATGGGGATAAGATGGAGGCTTGACATTATAAGATGAAAACTTGACATGACTTATGCTAACTTACATATATAGGCCTAAAACAGTAATCACACACTATAAAAGCAGTAAAAAAAATTAATACAAACATAATAATTATCACTTATAAAACAGTGGATAACTATATCAAAATAGCAGGGCACTTATTTGCAGGGGGGAGAGAAATAAAACTTACTACCTAAAATAAAATGTTAAAGCTTATCCTACATCTTGGCTTACTTATACTTATCTACAGGGATTAGAGAGGGAGAGACAAAGTCAGAAATGGTTGGGGAAGGGGAGGGAATGCATTTTAAAAGGAAAAAAAAAACTGGGTGTTTTGCTACAATATAAGAAACTTTTAGGTCCAGGTGATTAATCAGCTGCATATAAATTCCCAGTGTAATTTAGGAGTCAGCAGGGCTAATGAGATCCCTGAATGTATAAGCAGGGATATATAGTGCCATGAATTACAACAACCCTTCCCCCTGGCCCCCAGTCCTACAGATGGTAACTGTTTCACCGGGGAGGAGGGGCGGGGGGGGAGGGAATCAAGCTCTACTTTGGAGCCGCTCAAAGAGAGCCAACTCTGGTGCTATCTGCAGGATGGGAGGGGGATAAGGCAGAGGGGGGAGCTCAGTTTTTGGGTTTGCCCAGCTTGTTTTGGATTGGTGGATTGGAGCCCCCACCTCAGGACAGAGGTGTTAATGTACCCTGAGAGATCCAGAGCACCTCATTTCAACACCGAGTTGTGTGTGTTGTCGGCTGCTATGCACAGAGGGGTCTTCTGGTCATGGGGTTTGTCAGCTGTGAAATGGGAGATGACTGTGCTCTGCAAATACCTTAATGATAGTAAGTGAATGTTCACTGTTCAGTGCAAACCCTGTGAGTCAGACTGAAAGGATTTTGAAAGGAGCAAAGAGCTTGAAAACTTCAGTAAGTGTGGATGCTGACAGAAATGATATTTGTTGCATGATCGGCTCCTTGAAAGCATTCTACAGCCATGTCCTGATAGAAGTGCACAGCTTCAGAGCTTTTTAAAAATGCCTGATCAGTGATCATGTGACAAATTAATCCACATTTAATGAGGGTTCAGATGAAGGCGCTCCAAAGTGGAGTTCCTTCATTAACTATTGTTTGTCGTTCCCCCCCCCCCCTTCCCCCCCGTGCTGTCTGCAGGACTGGAAGGGGAGAAGGCAGGGGAGGCAGTTCCATTCTGGGTTTTGCTCAATCTGCACTGGAGGGGGCCAAATGGATGTCCTCCTGCCCCCGGGTTAATTTGCTATGCAAATGGGTACTTTTAAAAGACTCTTTAGCAGTGCACTTCTGTCAGGGCATGGCTGTAGAGTGCTTTCAAGGGGCTGATTGCGCAATATCCCTTCTGTAGTGACCACACTTACTGAAGTTTTCAAGCTCTTTGCTCCTTTTAAAATCCTTTCAGTCTTGCTCACTGTGTTTGCATCTAACAGTGAACGTTCACTTACTGAGCATCATTAAGGTATTTGACTACAGAGCATAGTCATCTCCCATTTCACGGCTAGAAAACCCCAGGGCCAGAAGACCCCCCCATGCATAGCAGCTGACAACACACAGAACTCGATGTTGAAATGCGGTGTTCTGGATCTCTCAGAATCTATGATCCTACATAGGGAGGGGTGCTCAGACTTACCCAGGGTGGCAGAGGCTGCATGCCCAAATTGCCTCATATCAGAGCAACAACTCTGCAAACTTGTTTCAGCTAATCCCTCTACCACTCAGTACAGCTCATGCAGCTAGTGCGCATAACTCCCTGGACCGTCTGTCAACTCTGTGGAAACAGAAGTAAGGTTGTGTTGGTGTGTACCCCTACTCTGTAGATTTTGGTTTTCAGGGGTTTTGAGTTTTCTGAACTAGACATTTTAGAAGGGCTGAAGACATCACCAGGCAACCTTAACTGTGTAATAATGCATATTTTTGTCATTGAAGGAGATAAAAACCAGGCATGTAATAGGAGACCACTTATTTCCAAGTGATAAGCTTGCACCTAAAACATCCAACCATATTTTAAACATCCTATATAAAGACTGATTGCAGTGTTAAATACTCAGAGGCAGGTGCTTGGTGTTGTAAATTGTACATCTTCATGAAAGTTACTTGGAAGAAAAAGAACTGACACAGACTAAAGATCCTACAAATTAATATTAAATGGGACTAACATTTTTGCAATAATTGAGACTATAGATTATATGTACATTTTTAAAAACACTGTTTGACAACACATAGCAAACTTTGAATTGAACAAATTGAAGGAAAGTCACCATATGTACCAGAGTACAATAAGGTAGATGTGCATTTAAAAAAAACTACCTTTAAGCTAATATTGGCATGCAGTTTGCTCCCTTAAAGTCTTCTAGCCACGCCATAATAAAATTGCATGTTGTCTAATATGCCCTGCAAAATAGTATAATTAATCTAATATTTTAATATATTTTTGTCTCTTCAAGAACAAGAAAGGTAACTTATTTAAGACTTTATATTGAATCAGGAATGTTAGTGAAGAAAACTAAAAGGACAGGACAGTGTTTCTCTAGTATGTGGGGTGGGGTACATCTCTGAAGCTGAATGTTCTAGGCAATGGGATACCTTAATCGAGCAGAATTTAACTCAGTTTGCAAAATGCTGTAGCTACTCAGATGGAAGGATCAAAGAATGTGTTTTTGTTCTTTGTTGTTAATAATAGTAATAACAATGTTGATGATGATGATTTTAGTTTATTGCTGTACCCCTTAATTCACAGATGGGGAACTAACTAATAGACTGAGCCATTAGCTAAAAACAGGCATCACATTTCTATAGGGAGAAAGCCTTTTATCTTAGGATCCTACAGAGGGCCAAACCCTATTGTTCCACGTTAGGTGCTTGGGAAGTATCCAAATTAACACGTTGCCCCAGGATAATCGTGACTAATTCAAATTCATTCCAGCCTGTTTTAATGCAAATCAAATCAGCCCTAGATTAAAACCAAAATCTGTTTTTAGCCTAAGTGACTTGCACCAGGTCATAGGAAACTTGTGGCAGAACAAGGAGTCCAGCTCCTGCATTCTAGCTTAACCCCCTAGCTACTGAATCATTTCTCCTCTTATTATTTATGGTGTCATTTTGGTCCTTTATTGATATATAATAGTGTTCACTTATTCAATTCCACTCATGATTTCCAAATCCTTCTTTTGTGGTGTAACTAAGTTACAGTGTACACATTTGCCCTAAACTTTGAAATTTGATCAGTGCCCTTCATGACAGCTGGTGAACAATGCTGTGAGGATACTTGTCTACTTCACTCTGCAAAACCATTTGTAATTTCAGTCCCTCTATAACTGAAGCTGCTTGCTTTCTCCTGAGATGCATACAGCCTTCTTTCTCACCTTCCCAAGTGCCTCTGCTTGAGCCCCAGTAATGACATGCTTGTTCCTTCAGCAGCAATGCTGGCTGATACAGGAGGAGGAAGCACTAAACTGCTTGCCCCAGTGCTGTGTGTGGGAGTGACAGATTACTAGTCCACATTTCTCCCTCATTCACATTCTTCAGATTACCAGCTCAGAGGAGAATTGGGGTAGTGGCATGGCAGGGAAAGGACCAATGGGTGTCAGGACACAGGACTAAGAGGGAAACATACAGAAGAGTGGAAATGGGACAGAAATGATGAGGTGAAAAAAACCAGGAAGAAAATTGGAGGAATGGAGAGGATGGAGGGGCATTGTGCTGTATCATGTGCTGGACAGAAGGAGCTCAGGAATGCTGAACTGATCCCTGCATGTTTCAGGAATGCTCCTGATTTGTTATCTGGTGTCTTGTGTACCATATCAAGGGAGCACAAGACTTGCTTTGTCTCATACTTTATCAATCATCCTGGAAAGTTTCATAACTCATTGTGATAGCTTTGTAAATGGCTGACATTTGTAGGCATTATGCACAGAAGGGCTGGTTAGCGTCAGGTATTTATTTTTTAATCCTGGTGACATGACAAGGGGCCAGAGAAGGAAGGTAACATTCTCATTATGATCCCATCCCAGTGGTTACTGTTACAGTTCCCCTTTAAAAAATAAAAGTCCCATTCTTTTGGCTGATTAACAGAATGCACTGGAGGCACATGTTATATTGATTCCTTGATGAGCTTATGGGTAAAAGACAACACACAACATGCATTCTATCCTTACGCTAACCAAGTGCAGGGGTCCACTAGCAGGACGAGAGCCTAGAACGTGGCCATTTTTGGTTCCTTAAAAAACAAGGTGTGACAGACCTGAAATATAAATGTTGGCCATATAAATACTGGATAAGATTTAATGGGGGGTTTTTCTGAAGATTGACAGGCAAGGTTCCCACCTAAAGTTCTGTATGGGAGGGCATTGTCATGGACCATGAACTTTCAATGGCTAAGTTTTTCTGTGCACCCACCAACAGGCCAGCAGCCTCTTTTTCATCAGTCACAGGCAGAGAAGGATGGGGATGGGGACTGAGAATTTTGATTCCTTTAACTTAAACAGATGAACGAGGAGCTTGATTCAAAGTCGTAGCATCATAGGATTGGAAGGGGCCTTGAGTGCCATATGGTCCAAACCCCTAAGTCTAGTGATGTCAATAGGGGACTTTCCATTTACTCTAATTGGCTTTTGATGCAAGCTTCCAATGATTCCAGCTCTGGTCATTGTGGTGGTGCTTCCTATGGCAGCAGCTAGTCCCCTGGAGAGAGCAGGCACAAAGCAGTTCTGCCTGCAGAAACCCTGACACTGCAGCCAGAGCCAAAACAAAAAACCTGGCTCAGCAGGCTTTGGCTGTAGTGGTGCAACTTCTGACCTCTGTGCTGCTGGTGCTGCCTACACAGCCAGAAAAAGCCAAGGAAGCCCCACCACCATGAGTCCTCTGCAGCAGACTGCCCACGGAGCTGTTGTGTCTCACTCTCACAGGGTGCACTGGCTGTTGCTATGGGAAGCCCTGCTACTGTGGCCAGAGTCCTGGCTTTAGCCCACATTGCTGGTGGAGCTGCCAGCACCCTAGCAAAAGCCATTTCTTCCCACTGTACTGCTTGAGTTGAAATCCTTCTGTAGCCACCTCCTCCCCCCTGCTCCCTGTGCCTTCTGATGCCATCGGGTGCTGTCTGATGCAGGGTGATCCTGGTCTGGGGAAAGCAAGGAGAACAGTGCCCAGAGTGGGGGGATCAGTGGAGAAAGACTCCCTGCACCTGCCTAGAGTGTAAGAGGTGGCTTCCTCTGTTCTGCTCAGTCTCGGAGACCGCTGCAGCATCTCCTTCCCCAAGCCCAGCAATGGCCAGCATAGGGAAGGGGCCAGAGGCTGTACCTTGCCATTCTCTTCCTCTTCCACACCCATTCAGGAGAGGAAAGGAGCAGCAGGTCAAGGCCCCCCACAGGGAGCAGCTGTTCCTCCCCTCTGCTGTTGGTTTCAGGGAGCGGAGCAGAGGGAGCAAATGGGAACTCCAGGGTGAGTTCCAGCACTCATAGCACTACTCCCTTCACTAGGCTCAGGGTGCCAGAGAGCCAAGGGGATGGACTAGTGAGGCAAAGACCCTGCCCATTCTGCACACCTGGAACTCCTGTGTGAGCAGCTGTGGGGGGCTTTGCCTTGCTACTCCAGAAAGAGCCTCCCCGAGCCCTGTACCCCATGTGCCACAAAGCTTCTTAGACCAGGAATACTGGTGTGAGAAGCAGATGGGGAGCAGCTGGAGCTGTTCTCCCCCTCCCCATCCAATCTGAAACAGGTCCCCTCCGCCTTCTCTAGGCTGGTAACCCCAGTCTGGGGAAGGCACAGGAGCCTTTACCCCACTCCACTCCTCCTGATCCCCAGGAGGATTTAAACCGGCCTGTACACACACACATACACACACTCACACATGTGCATGTACACATACACTCACACTTGTACACATATATACACACACACACACATTTGATTTGGATTTGAGTGTTTTACTTTGCAGCAACCCCAGACCACTTAGCTTCAGAATAATTGAGGCTAATTTGACTTAATTGCCATTTAGACCTTGTGTGTAAATGACTGTTTTGCACCTGTTTTAATGCAAGTCAAATCTTGGAATAATCAGCTCTGGATTCAATGGTTTTTCTTTTTCTTTAGCCACATTGCCACTTACCAGGTCTTGCTCACATGCACAGAGTGTGCCTGCAGCCTGGCTGCCCTCACAAGAATCCCCAGAACGGGTGGCAGAGTTTCTGCCTGTGGTGCTGCTGGAGATGGCAGCACAAAAGCCAGGGTGCTGTCCATTGGCCAAGGAAAAGAGAAAATGTGGCCTTCCTACCAATTTAAGTTTGACACGCTTGGATTAGCATGTGGCTGCAAAGTGGTCCTGTGCTTGTAAGTATGATTCATTGTGTACTGGCATTGTTTTGGCCCTGTTTTTCCTTCTCTTTGTTTTCCATACTCATTCCCTCGTTTCCATAGCAGTGAGGCACATAGGTGTCAGTCTGTGCTCTCAGCTGAGAAACCTGCTTCAGTGAGTACTAATTTAGCATTATTTACACTGGATAGGTGCCATAGAAATTACATAACACCTGCATAGAAAATATGAGTGTAAGTCGCTCACAGACTGTATAGTTTAGTCTGTGTAACTTTGTCCTAGAAACAGACAAAATACTACACAAGTCATAAAGCCTATAAAGGATAATGGTACAATCAGCAAAAGGAAAGCAGCAGGTGCTCTCCGCACTTAATGGAACATCTTTGTGTGGAGTTACAATACTATATATACAGTATGGTTTGGCTGATCTTTCTCAGTTTGTTAGGTATACATCATTAAAGTTTGACTTGTCAGTCCCCAGCCAGGTTTCCTGCCTCCCTCTGTAAATTGTCTGAATATGATGCATTGCTCACAGAGTAAGGGACTATAAGAAACTATGGGTTATGACCCATCTTTGTTTGCTCATACATATTTTTATTAATTTGTATTACAAAGGCTTAATTTGGGGCCCTATTACAGTGGGCACTATTCAGACAGGAAGGCCTATCCCTATGTTATTCATAATATGGATTTGCACTCGGGTAGTCCCTATGAATCACGGTCATGGACCAGGTCTTACTTGCTTTAGGTCAATGGTTCTCTACCAGAGCACAACAGTACTAAGTGCCTTGAGTTCCTTTCAAGGGCGTTCTGGGATGCTATGCAATGTTAATACTCTTAGGTTTGCAAACATGATTGACAAGATAAACCCAGAGATTTTAAATAGGACTCTATTGTGTTAAAAACATTCAGACTAGTGGTTTTTCTTAGTTCCTTGCAACAGAAAAATTGTTCTATTATTTTGCCATTATCAATAAACAAGTGAAAAATAAGAGCTGGCATTTTCCAACAGGTGCCTTGAATGTAACAAGGGGTCTCGCACACCTAAAAAGGCTGAGAATCACTGTTCTAGGTACAAGGAACTGCACTTCTATCTGCACATGACTGTCTTTTGTTCTTTGTACAAGCTCACATAACTGAGCTTAGCTTTCTCCCTGAGTAATTTGACAGGTAGCATTTGAATGGATTCTCTGTCCTTCAAATATCTCTTCTCCTGTTGGTTCCTTGGCCATCCCTGGAACATGTAGCAATGAAATGCAGTAGGAGGATGCCTTCTTGCATTTATATAACAACTTTAATCCCAACTACTTTGCAGTTTATCTCTTCATCCAGCAGTGGACTGGAATGTCACAGCTGACAATGCACAACATCCCATGGGAGTTTAGGTATGTGAAGGTAAATATCATGGGCAAAGCCAAGAAGGGATCTTAAAATTTCGAATGTAATTTTCCAGGATGGAATTTGACTTGGGATCTTGTGAAACGTGTCATGAGATCTTCAAGGAAGTGGCTAGGAAACCTTAAATTTGTTTCATGCACAAGGTGGCAGCCAGTGGTAGCTTATTTTTCCTTACCACAATGGTAAGGTATGTGTTCACTTCTCTTACTAAAAATGGAACAAAATTTTGGTAGCTAAGATTTTTAGGCTAAGATCTGGAATTCTCTACAGTTAATCAGTGTTTAGACCAGAGTCTTGGTTGATATAAAGAGGATAGTGCCTGTATCAGATTTAAAATCCATCCACTGAGACATCAATTTACTAACTTTGAAGGAAGAGAATTGCCATATGAATTACCAATAATCTTCAGCACTCTAAGTTGCTCTATACATTTCCCATTCAGGTTGTGACCAGATAATTGTGAGATCTGGCAAGATCACAGCTCAAGATCATGTTTGATGTATAAGAATAAAAATTTTTATAAGAATTAAATAGCTTGGGAAATATTAGGTTGTTGATTGCCTTTACAAGTTTTTTTCCTGATAGAAGTAGGCTGAACTGGAATTGGTAGACGTAATCCAAATGCTAACACTAATTAGAAGCAGTAATTATAGAAGGAATTATATGTAAAATTCTCTCTGACTAAAGGATAGTACAACTCATCTTCAGAAATGAAATTATGAAAGAAAATGGCTCCCAAATGTCTTTCTCAGTAAGTGCCCCTTTTTGTGTGATCACTTGTACTTGCAAGCCCTTAGCTTTCTTAATCAGTCTCAGATGAATGGGAAATATTGCAAAAATAACTCTTTACACACACAACTGCAAAGCTGCTTTTTCCTGAAGACAAAGGCATATATTAGCAAGCCTTGTGATATTTGCCATTTTTTCTAGGGCCTTAAGGCTAAGTACAGACATTCAAAAAGCCTGTGCCTGAATTGATTAAATCTCTGTAGGTTAGTCTAACCTGCAAAGATTGAACTGAGAAGCAAGTGAACAGACATTCACTTTCAATTCTTGAAATGCAGCCACATGCCTGCATTGGTCAGGCTAGAAGCTGGGGTGGGGGATGCTAAAGTGAGCCCTCTCTTCCCTTTGGCAGTGGCTGGAGGGCAGCAGAGCTGAGTGGGGTAGCATGGCCAGGCCTTTGCAGGCTGCTCAGTATAATTGGGGAGGGGTAAACCCCCACCCGGGCCTGAAGGGACCCCAGCCAGGTTGTGCCTGGAGGGGGAAGGGGGAAGCAGTGCTTGCCAGGTTTGTCCCCGAGCAGCAGAGGGCCATGGTCAGCACCTCAGGTGAAGACGGGGGGAGAGGTAAAGGGTTTAACTCCCTCTCCCACCAGCACAGGACCCCAACAGGGGTCTGACTGGCTTTTCCCCCAGGTTCAAGCCATGGGGGGCATGACCAGACCACAGCCTGAGGCAATTCACCTCAGGCCAGGGTCTGGCCCTGCCCCCCACTGCTCGAGCTGGAGGGGAAAACCAGACAAGATCCTAGCTGGAGAGGGGAGGCAGGAGGATTCAATCTCCCTCCCTTGCCTCCCCTGTCCCCTGAGGTGCTGTTTGGGCCACTGGCTGGCCAGGTCCCCTGCCACTGGAACAGCGAGTGGGGTGGAAAGATGAGCAGATCCTGGCTGAGTTCCTGCACTGGTAGAAGAGAGGAGGCAGGTGCGGCTTAAAACCCCCTACCCCCTGCCTGACTCTGCTGTCCCATTCCCCAGCCCCTTTGCTCTAGTCTGGCAGGGGCTGCTCTGCCTCCACCAGGCTGCATGCCCAACCAAGTTTCCCATCCCCACCCCTTTTTCAGCCAGGCCTCACTGCTCTGGCTAGAGAACAGAGGGGTGGGGCCAATCCTTCTCTGCTTGAGCAGACAGCACAGCACAGCCCAGGACTGCAAAGCATCCTGGGATGCTGGGGGACTGTGATTAACTTGAACCAGGAAGGGATCTTGGTCATAAGTTCCATAAACTGGTTTGACCTCAATAAGCTAAGTCTGATACTACATTCAGCCGGGTTTATTTTAAACTAGTTTCAGTCATTTTGAAGCTGCTTTATGTGCACTGAACTTCTGTTCTGTTAAAGGTTTAAACCAGTTTCTGATCACCTAAACCATTTTATGTGTAACTTCTGTCCCTAGCCTAATGGGCTAGATGTCTGAAAAGAGTGCTTTTAACTTACACTGTAAGATGTTATATCATCATGGGCTATTTTATTTAAATTGAGCGGGCTAAGTTCATCCTTGTGAACTTAATTTGAATGAGCTTTCAGAAAGAGACATAATTGGTACATCCATCTAGTCATAGAATCACTTTTGCACAGAGCTTTGAGAATACTGTAGTCTGAAGTCCTCAGCAGCCATCAAGTATCTCTACACTGTCTATCCTGGATTAAAACCGCTCACTATCTATTCGTGCATTAAAACAGTAAAGGACTTAAGTACATACTTAACTTTAAATGTGTACAAAATGCCATTGAAGTTAATGGGACTCTTTAAATGCTTGAAATTAAGCTTGTACTTTATTTTGTTGCTGAATTTGGGGCCCAAATCTATTGGCGAACTAAAATTGAAATGCACTGTGATTGCTCTAGGAATGAAAATTTGAAGATCCAGTGACACCTTTTGATGTCAGTAGGATCAGGATTTCAACCCAGATGTTCTAACCATCACTCCTTCCATCATCCAAATAGCTTGTGCCAAGACTACTTGTGAGGTGTAAAGGTAACATAATCAAACATAGCATGGACATTGTTTGCCAGTAAACTATTGGACAACAAGCATTTAATTAATTATTAGGAATTGTGTGAGAGTATTTCACATTCAGTGCATAGGGTGTTAATTTAGGCTAACACAATTTTTAGGAAGTATTAAGCAGGGTATATGCAGTAGAAATGAAGAGGTACTAATATCATGTATAAGGTTCTAGTAAGAACCTATTTAGAATACTGTGTTTAGCTCTGCCAATGTTCACAAAATGAATTTAAAATGGAATGAGTTCAAAGTACAGCCATTTACATGGTTAAGTGAATAGAGACCTTTTCTTATGAAAAGAGATTAAAAGAATTTAGCTTAGAATAAGAGAGATTGAAAGGAGATATGATCATACTCTACATGTGTGTGTTGTGAGGTGAGAGGGTGGAGGGCTTTTTAGGCTAAAAGTCAATACTGGCACAAGGTCAGATGGCAACAAATGGCTATCTATGGTTATAAAGAAGATAGTGATAGACTATTCTCTATTACTGCAAGGAAAAGAACAAGAAACAGTGATCTTAAACTGCAAGAAGAGAAATGTAGGAAATATTAGGAAGAACTTTCTAACTATGAGGGTTATTAAGCATTGGATCAAATTACCTACAGATGCTGGGGAATTTTCATTCTTGTTAGTTTTTAAGAGCAGGTTAGACCTATACTTGGGATGGTTTATCCTGCCTTGAGCAGGAAGTTGGACTAGATGACCTTATTAGATCTTTTTCAGCTGTATTTTTATATGATTCTAAATTTAGACCGACTATTAGAAGGAAGTTCTAACTCTCAGAAGAGTGAAGTTTTAGAATAGTCGAGCAAAGTGGTGGGGACAAGGAAGATGTATTGCATAAGGGTTCAGATTAAGACATTTCAAAACAGAATCTTCTGTAACTTCTATCTGCACTACCTGCCAGCCTTCTATTGTTTTCAGAATGAGATGGGGGAAAGGGAGTAGAGGGAGTTTGGTTTGCAGGTTTTCAGCCCCACTGGAGGGTGGGGAAGGTGTATTGGAGTCCCCCAAGGTGGTGGAGGGCTGTAATTCACCCATGCCACCCTCCACCACTGGCTTGGGGAACCCCTAGAATGAGCTCCCTCTGCTCCTTTCCCCCCATCCCATTCTGAAAAAAGGACAGGCTGGGAGGCAGAAGGGGCTCTTGCTACAGGAAACTGGCTGCAGGCTCCCAGCCAGCAGCTAGATTCCCCTCCCCCTGGAACCAACATTGAACTTCTATTTGGTCTGGAGAATCATTACAAAGTGTTCCCAGCTACAGCAGGGTAACATCTGTCTGCATCTTAGTCTATCTGCATTGTCATTTGAAAGCGGCTGCACTTCTTCTGACTGTAGACAGAGCACGCACAGAACACCACAGTGTTTGATAGAATGTGAAAGATACATAAAATTTGCAAAATGTTCTGCATGTTACAGGTTGGAAATACTTGAACTCAGTAAAAATATTTAAAAAAGGCCTTCAGTAATTCATATTTTCCTACTCTATTTAACTTCTCCTCAAGTCTTTCCCAGTACTTGCTGAATAAGGTCATCTAAGTCTTTACGTGCTGTACCAAAAATATCTACAGGATATCACAGTGAGATGCCACATGAATCAGCTCTGAAAGTCATCATGAAGCATAGTTCTCACAATGTGCACAGAGGGAGGAACTGTTATTCACTATTGACCATCATCTACTTTTAGCTTGTAAATTTTCATGGATACTTAAGGGATTCAAATAAGCTTATGGTTTCAGTAGGTTTTACCTACTATCAGTTTACATGGTTCTACAAAGACTTCTTTAACATCACATTAGTTAAGACAAATCTGTATAATCCATGTAGCTATCTAGTGAAAACGAGCTTCTTTTCTAGTGAAAATGAGGTGCTCTGGGGCTGGGATCTTGTGGCAGTGACAGCATAGTCTGGAGCTGGGGCAGAGCTGTGACCTGTGGCTCACATGCCGTTGGCTTCATTCATAAAGCTGTGTTTGATAACTGAGAAAGGTTTATATGTAAAGACCCCAACTCATGCAGATTCTAGACTGAGGCATTTGGAATAGTTCCAGATTTATTATTTTTTTATGATTTTTCAAAGAACTAAAGTCTGTATTGGAGAGATCCAGCATGAAGGGTTAAACCAGAAGAGAGTAAAAGATGCAATGTAGCTATTATACTGAAAGAGCCAAGACATGCAATTAAAACACGGTTTGACTGGCAAGTGTCTTAGTACAGATGGATTCTTGTTTGTTTTACAACCTGCTTCCTGATATAATATTCAAACTGCTTTTGGGCATCTTCAGTGATGCCAAACAGACTAAGACTTTTATTATAACAGATTAAGGTTTTTATACAAAACCTCAGTCTTATTTCTATTATCTTCAAGAATTTTTATACAATCTTGATTGTAAATTGTTGGTCAACATTATTGAATATCTACTTAATACATATATAATCTTGAAAAAAAATGGATGCTTACCACGTAATATAAGAAAATTACTAAATTACCTTTTTCCAGCATAACAGTCCTTACTGTTGCCTTCTTACTTAATGCTAAAAACATGGTTTTACCATTGTCCTGCCTTTGGTAGGGAGGAGCTTGATTCTAAGCATAAATTCTTTAAACAAAAACTACTGTCATCTGTTGTGATCTGCTGTGATCCTGAGAAAGGATACTTGTCAGCCTTGCTTGCTGTCCCCATTTTTCTTTGATTTTTATTTGTAACACCTCAGTCTTTGGCTGAAGTCTTTTAAAACAGTCTGATCTCTGCAGGGTTCTCCACGCTGAGAATTAAGCCCCTTGAATGCATCTCAAACTAAGCACCAAAAATGGGAAGAAAAGGAAATTATTCCTTCAGCTTTATTGTTTATACATATCAATGTACCTTTTTATTAATCCATTCTGGGTTATGCTTATGTGTTTATTTAGATTTGACTTTTTTTAAGCCCATTCAGAAAACCCTTCACAAAAGCTCTAAAGCAATTAATTTATAACTATGTAGACTTATTAATGCTAATGTAGTCATTAACTCTACCAGTCAGGAACTTTAGATAATCAAAAAGGGGTATTGATTTACCTCCACCATCAACACAGGAAAATTCCAGCAACCCCCCCCTCCCCCCCCCCCCGAATCATTGCCCTACCCAATCCCGTTTATATCCAAAATCAAATTGTCATCTTTCTATCAAACTCCATAACCCTGTGCCTTTAATGCTGGTGTGGTAAATACTTAATAAACTAACTAAATAAGATATATAGAGAACATAAGCTTTTGTGAGCACAAGCTCTATGTTCTATGAGCTTTGATCTCTATACATATATTTAATTAGTCTATAACTGTGTACCCTGCCTTCTGGCTGACTCCAGACTAACATGGCTAACTACCTTTCTATATATTTAAAAAATCATATTCTGCGTATACCAAAGTCATTGTGAACACTCTATCAAAATACATTCTAAAGACTGACATTTGGGCAGGTCTGCTCTAGGAAATTTTGCCAGCATTGCTATGGTAGTTAGGGATGTGTTTTCTTACGACATAACAGTGCCAGCAAAAGCCCTAGTGTATACCAGCAAACTAATTCTCTCACTATACTGAATTTGAAGCAATAACAGCAAGGAGACTCTTCCTCCGGTAAAACTACTTCAACATTTGATGGTTTTTTGCTAAAGAACCAAGCTGATATAGCAACTTGTTTGTGTATGCAAGGCTTTAATAGCTGTGACAACTCACTAGGCCATACAGGACTCTATTTCTTACTAATTACAAAGTAGCTGAAGCAATGTTCTGAAGTCCAATTTGTGGTTACTGATTGTGTGTTATGAGTCCTACCTATCAGGAATTTCTAAGATTTATCTCTTGTTCCCGTTCCTACTTTTTGCCATTACTTCTGCTTACTTTGGGTCTGCTCTGTAATTGAGAGCAATGATTGGTGGAAACATGGTGGTGCACAGGCTTTAGTGGACTGGACAAGCTTACCGAGGACCCCTGTACAGACAGGTAGCTCACATTCAAGTTTGTATAGCAGCATCTTCACTGCTCCATGTTACCCATGCTAGATAGATTAAAGCTAACTTGGGTACACAGTCATAACTTCTGCCTGCACTATAGACATGGCCATAGTGTGTAAGCTATCTAGGGGCAGAGGCCAGCTTTTCTTCCATGTACAGCAGATAGGGCAGTGATCTGGGACTGAGATTTCTGACATAGCCCTGCAGCCCGCCCAGGGGTGCAGGCCCTCAGATCTTGCGCCAGATGACAGGAGGCTGCCACTGCTGCCTGGGGCTAGAGGTAGCAGCAACCTTCCCAGCACTGGTCCCAGGCAGCAGCAGCAGCCTCCTTTCATCCAGTGTGCAGATCCAGGGGCCCACATCCCCAGGAGGGCTATGGGGCAGTCCCGGACTCCTCCCAGGGTTGTGGGCCTCTGGATCTGCGTGCTGGATGACAGGAGGCTGCTGCTGTCAGCTGGGACCAGCTCTGGGCACAGCCCATGCCAAGCACCAGGAAGATTGCTGCTGCCATTGGCCCCAGCCAGCAGCACCAGCATGCTGTCATCCTGTGTGCAGATCCAAGGGCCCGCATCCCTGGGAGGGCTGCAAGGCTGTGCCAGACTCCTCCCGGTGGGCATGGGCCCCTGGATCTGCATGCAGAATGACAGCAGGCTACCGCTGCCAGCTGGGACCGACGCTGAAACCAAGTAAGCCTGGCTTCAAAATTCAAAATGTTTCAAAACTTTCAAAACATTTTGAGTGCCCTCGTTTCATTTTGAAGCAGTTTCGAAGCCTTTTGTTTCATTTCAATTTTGCTGTTTCGAGCTCTAAACACATCGAAACAACTTCAAAACGAAACACCCAGCGAAATTTTGTACAGCCCTACTGCCTTTCCTTTGCGTACCTTAAAACAGTAATGAATATTAGCTCACGTGGAAGGAGATCACGATCAGTGAAATGAGTTCTTTTTATACCAGGTTGCATTTTCAATCCCTGGATTTTCTAGGATATTGCATCAGATTTAATGGGTTATAGGGCTCAGCCTTCAGTTGAGTCACTAGAGGGACAAATCTGTTGCACAAACAAAACAACCTCTGTGTTCAGTGAATAGGAACCTCCATTACAATTGGTGTCTGGGTGCCTGCTTTCCTTTTTGCAGGAGCACACTTCCGAGGCACTGTAATTGGGTTAGCCTGAGGGATGTGACACTTGTGAGGGAGAAAAATGTTGTCTTTTATCTGAGAATTGAGAGGCCGCTGTCTATCAGTTGAGAAGCACTTAAAAATAACTTTTCCTTTTATCTGGCAAGACTGAGAGCACATGGAAAGAACAGCTCATGAAAGCATGAAAGGAAATAGCAAGCTACTAATCTGTACATGTCTGGAGCTGGCTGTAATGTTCCCTGACAGGTGGGCAAGTCAGGAATAGGGTGTTGCATAGCCGAGTATGGAAGGGGACAAAGGTATGAGACTTTAAAATCACTGTAGAATTATTGTGTCTGACCCTGGCACCTTCAGACACTCTGTGCTGCTCTGCAGAAGCAGTGTAGCTATATCTGCATGTGGGCAGGATAGTTGGCACTGTCTCTCAGTAGTGCTAATTAGGTTGCTTGCAGCATCATGCAAACATGGCTACAGTGCTTCTGAGTCAGGAAGCAGCATGCATGGAGCTGCCTGATGTTTGAGGGCTCTGCTACTAGACATGTAAGTTTGCAAAGCAGATAAACCTTTAACATCTAATGAAGTTCAAAGTTGCCAACACATAACTTCACCATATGAGGTGCTTACAACTTCTGGGTCTTATATATATATCTGGTATAAATCAACATTGCTCTGCTAATTTCAGTGATAATAAAAGAAGGCTATACTGATTTTCAAGGAAATTTGGTGAATCTGGGCTCAAGAGGAATTAAATTAGAAACACCTCATTACTCTTCTTCCCCACACCTCCATATCTACGCATCACGTCTTTTAAAGCTTACTGCTTTGAGGCAATTTGGCAAGGAATGAATGAAGTCATTTTAAGACGGTAGCACTGTAACCCACTCTAATTTACATACATTTTAGGGCCCCTTAACTCTGGTAGAGTTGCAAACATCTGAATCAGGTCACTTATACAGTTAGATATGAATGATTGAAATTGCAATGCTTTTAGCAATGGGCATATTTCATACTTGAGTCTTACTTTCTGCACCATTTGAAACTAGACTGAATAGTTTTGGGCAAGAAGATAATAGTAGTTTCAAGTTAAGAAGGAATGTCTGCTTGGACACTGTAGAGTTACAGTTAATGCAAATCATGAAAAGAGAGAGGTAGTCAGTCGTGTTAGTCTAAAGTAAGACATGAAGTGAATTCTTGCTCGCAAAAGCTTGTGCATCTTTTTAGTTAGTCCAGGGGTGCTCAACCCCCAGTCCATGGACCAGTCCTGGTCTCTGGCAGTGTGTCATCCAGCCAGCAGGTCTCCTTAAGTGTCCATAGGGAACCCTGTCAGCTGTGGCCCAGCATGCTTTCAGGCATGTAGGACCTGATCCCAACACACAGGGCTAGGCAGGGGCAGCTGAGCGCCCCAGAGCCTGAACCAGGCACACGGGGTCAAGTAGAGATGGCATACAGGCTAATTGGGGGCTCAGGGCCTGAACCTGGGGCACAGGGGCCAGCCAGGCCACATAGGCTTAACCTGGGCATACAGGCTTGATTCTGGAGTATGGGATCCGACCAGCCCACAGCACTCATCTGGCTCATGGGACCAAATTTCGTACACCACTAAGTTAGTCCAAAAGGTTCAACTTTACCTTGCCTTATGTCAGTTAAGGCTAAGGAATGTTGTATGGGCAGGAAACTTTATGCTTCAGGCTTTAAGTCAACTCCCATTGTGGATTAGGACAAAAGCCTCATGCAGGGCAGCTAGTTTCACAACTGCTTACTGGGGGGTCCGTTTGGTACTGGACCCAGGCAAGGCACTGGTCTGGAAGGAACTTGGATTTGGTTTAGTTTGGCAGCTCCTAAGGAAAAAAGAAGTGTGTGCACCTATGAGTGTGACAGGGGAAGTTCCAAAGTTTCTAAGTGTTTCTAATGGTCCTGAGCCATATAAAAAACACACAGAACCACAGCAGTTTAGGCAATAAATGCATCAGCATTTCCCAGACTTCCACAAATACTCCGTATTCAAACCATTTCAACTGGTGGACCATAAAGCAAATAGCAACCCACTCTTGTATGCATCTTATCCCTGTAATCTGAATGTGGCTAAACTTCTCCATAAACTAGCTTCCCCATGAAAGAATTTACCAACAGCAACATCCCAGGCTCCCTGTCAGAGAAGGCGCTGGGTCTACTGCTGGTTTACTCTATGAATGTTTCCTAGCTCCTAAGGAAACTAGTTCCATATAGAAAAGAGGAGCCTTTCTTTGTGAGAAACTGGCCCTCAAATAAGAACTGAAAATTATTATGATAAGGTACAGTTCCTCTTTTAGACAAGGCCAAGACGTGTATCCTATTTTGAGCAGGTACAGCAGAACCACTTAGGTGCTCCAACTTCTTGCTGTGGCTTTCATTTCAAAGGGTACCATTTCTCTGATCAGCTGCATGAAACTGCTGATGAGCTCCAGGGACACTTGTACATGTGATGAAGGGCACTTGTACATGTGACAAAAATTGTCATTTTCTGTGGCTTAATGGCATCACACTTTAAACAGCCTGCTACCATGCCATGGCATACACTGGGCTAAAAGACCTCCAGAACAAGTATGCCCAAGAGATACAAAGTTACCAGTGGTGCAGAGTCTCCTTCCCTGCCTTGACCTTGCCTGGTGCCAGCATGCCTGATGTCCAAACTTTGCCCAGCAACAACAGGGTGAGAGGGGGGTGAACTTCCCTTGGCCCTGTCACCACAGCTCCCTGAGGTACTCCTTGTTGATCCCAGATGTCTGATGTTCAGGGAAGAACAGAGCAGATTGGGATACACAGGTCAAAGTCCAACTGGACCTTTGCTGAAACAAAGAACTTGGTATGGCTGCTGGGGGTGGGGAAGCCAGTCATTCACCAACAGGAAGGGATTTGTCTTGGTGATCCTCCAGCTCACAGTTGATCACTGAGGATGGTTCACTAATATTTATACAGGCTGGACAGGCAACGTGCATGATGTGCATGTCTTTTGAAACTCACCAATGCCTGGCATAATGGAGAAAGGACAATATGTGCCTGGGATCCCCGATGCAGTGATCCAGGATGTAGCTGTACCCCTGCTTATCATAGCAGAAAAAGCTTACCCCTTCCTGCCCTGATTCATGAAGCCATATGGAGGACAAGTTACTGAGCAGCAAAAGCTGGTATTCAACTACTACTTCAGCAAATGCCTAATGCCTGTTGAATGTGCCTTTGGCCATCTGAAAGCACAATGGAGGTCACTGAACTACAGGATCTAGGTGGAGCCAGAAAACGTTATGGTGTTCATCATGGCAGCCTACATGCTCTACGATATTTGTGAGAGGAGGGAGGAGGTATTCAGCAAGTCCTAGTCTGAGGAAGTGAGGGAGGCAGCAGCCAGACACATGTGGGCAGGCAGGGCACAATGCCCTCTATGATCAGCAACTGGTTGGGGAGCCATTGTGCAGAATTGCCTGGCTGCACGCATTCTGGCTGCTGCAGATAGAGAGGGTGCTCTGTAGGCCACCTATCGATAAGCATTGAACGCTAAACCATTCAGCAGTTACTGTTGAGTGTTTCTATAAATAAAATGAAAAATGTCATTGCAACACTTCTGTCTGTCTCATAAGTAGGTGGAGACAGGCAGGCTGTAGTGACAGTGGGGAAGGAGTGAGAGCCGGGGAGGTTTCAAGTCTATAGGTTTTCCTTTGTTTTGTCTGTATGGGGGTGTGAAATGCAACAAGGACATTAAAATGCATTACCTACTGCTGGTCACATTAACTCAATGCCCAATATGTGCGCGAAGAAATAAGAAATTCATGGGATGCTGATTTGTACATATATTATACGTGCTCAGAAAATTTCAGCGCCATATTCAGAGAGGGAGAAGGTGGTAAAGAAGCAGCTCTCTACTTCTGTCTCTTGGGTTTAGCTTGGGGGTGGAGCTTGGATGGTTGGTAAATGTATCTGAATTTGGTGGGCAGATCATAGGGGACAGCCCAAGGAAACGAGGACTTGGGGTGGCTGGGGAAACAGAGACCTGAACAGAAATGTACCTGGGGATGGAAGGGAAACATTGAACGTAACAGTGATCCCCAACAGTACAGGAATGTGAATGCAGGAATGTGGGTGCAAACGGGAGTGTTCCAGGCATCTTCTGGGATCGCCCCCCCCCCCGTGAAATAATGCAGGGAGTGCATTATCGGAGTTTCAATTAGCGCACCACAACACTTCAATTTGTGCGTGAGGATATAGGTAAGAAATAGGTGCAGATTTGTGTGCATATTATATAAGTACTTGGAGAATTTCAGTGCCCTGTTCATAGGGATGGTAGTTTGAATGAAATAAAAAAAAAAACAAGTGGATTTACACACAAAATAAAGTTTACTTGATGACATAGAAATAGAAAAATAAAAAATAAAATAAGAATAAAATAAAAACAGGAATGAAAAGAATAAGAATAAAATAAGAATAAAAATTGTCATAAAAAGAATTTTAAAAATTAAAAATATGTGTAAAAAATTAATGAAATGAATTAAATTATTGAAATGACAATTAAATTAATTAAATGAATGGAATCACACCACTTTCAGTCATATGTACATATCAGCGAGCTGTGAGCTATAGATATGACCGGTGTGTAGCAGGGATTAGTGGCGTGCAGCATCTCCTGCTGTAATTTAGTATGAAGAGATCAATGGCGTGTATTGTTATGCAATGCCCCCTGTAGTAATTTACTGTAAATAATACACTGAGCATTTCATGAGATTTAAGACCAATGACATGTAAGCAGTGACGGGAAAAAAACCCCCACCATTTCAATTTAGGGGGCATAAAATTTAACACTGAAGGACTAAACCCCATCACGTGTACAAGGGCCCCAGCTGATTGAGAAGTAGCTGCCCTTAGTCATAGAAAACAACTAAGTGGTATGTCTTTAATTTAGCACCCAGCTATGAACGAAGTGGGTGCAAATGATCTAGGTTCTACTGTATAGGCTTAGTTGTGTTCCTGTTCTTTTCAGGGACAGTACTGTTTTACAGCAGAGTAATTTATTATTCTGAAACTCACATGTAAATGCTGACCACAGGCATAAATTGCACAGCTAGCCAGGGGTGTGCTCCACCTTGGCTCAAATTGATGCTGTCCCGGGCGCATGTGTAGACACTGTACCTGGGAGCAGTTTACTCTAGCTCAAACAGCTCCAGAGTTTATTGCTTCACATTAATTGCATGTGTAGTTTTACTAAATTCTCTGAATATCACCTTCCTTTGCTGCACCAGGTATGTGCATACAGGCATTATCTTGTGGGGATACATTCAGTGCTGAAAACAATTTGGTTAATATCACAAGCTAATAATTAGCCATATAGGCAGTATTTGTGAATTATTTAGTGTCAGAACTGAGCTTCTAGATCCATTGTGTATACTAAAGATCTTAGTTTTCTCCCTATTCCTTGATGGCATGATCAAAGAGCATCTGTGGGTCAAATATATGTAAACACAACTGTATTGTTTAGACTGTTATTAAAGTTTATTTGTAACTACGAAAGGATTAATATGATAAAATCAAGCCAGAACCCTAGCATTTGTGTATTATTTCTAAATAAGTTATTTTGGCATTCACCCATCTCCATATAAGTTCTGGAAATTATTAGTGTTCCTCCTCTTTTTCTCATTCCTATTGTAAATAATGCTGTTGAAGACTAAAATAATAATTTGCATATATAGATGGGTTTCGAGGTTAAAACATGGAGCAGAATATGGAGAAGTCGCCAGTCTCAGCAACTTATTTCAAGCTGTTACTTAGTTAGCTGTACAAAAGTGGAGGCTCGAGAAACTTTGTGTGTACTGACCTAGACACAAGCAGACAGGTATGTCATGGACCAGCTGAATCATATTTCAAGTAACTGGCCTGAACGAAACTTAACAGCTGCATGCAAATTTTTGTGTGTTGTATCTCAGCCCTCTGGTACTTCTGTCTGAGCTCATGGAGAACTTAGGTTCGTACTGTTCTTTGATCCTTCTTACCTTTGCTTTGACTCTGTGTTGACATCAGCCTCTGTTCCATTTAACTGCCTGTCCTTTGTGCAAACATTTGTCCCAGTAACTTCATCTGTATACATTATGTTGCATGTTTGTCTGTGCTGTCAGAATTTTAAGACACTATACTATAAACTGCCTTGTTCAGTCTTGATATACCCTTTTTTCTATTGCTGAGTAGGCATTTCCCAGAGAATATAAATTTTCAAGGTGAATATTTGAGTTAATTAATTTTAAATTTCATTTTCATTAATCTTCTGTAATCTTCATTTAAAATGCAGTTTTCATGAATATGGAATCATTAAAACGTAAGAATGGAAGGGATCTCAACAGATCATCTAGCCCCATCCCCTGTGCTAGAAACACCCATGCATCCCTGATAGATGAGTGTTTAATCTGCTCTTAAAAGCCACCAGTGATGGGAATCCTGCAATTAGTAGCCTAGTCCAGTAGCCTCACCTAACTCCTTTTTCCTGAATGTGAAGTTGGCTTCTTCTTGTCCTTTCTCCAGTGGCCATGGAAAGCAACTGATGACCATCATATTTATTCCAGTTGGAAAATTATGTCCCCTCTTTCTCTCCACCTAGTTTTTTCTTATATATGCTTAAACAAGCTCAGTGTCTTCAACTTTTTCTCATAGGTCATACTCTCTACAGCTCTTATTCCTGCCCATAAACTCATGTGTTAGAACATTCTCAAAGCTTTGCTCAAAAGAACCATAGATGGTCCAAATTAATTTCCTGTGAAGTCTGAGAAATATTTGCAGGAAATGTTTAGCTGCTATCAGGTTGCAAGGCAAGCTATGGCATAAACCCCTTTTAGGCCTTCTCAAGTGAATTGCTTAGGTAACTGGTTTGGAGTCCAGCCCCCTTGCTTTGGATGGAACCATGGGTGTTTTTACATGTGCTTGTGGTGGGGGGGAGGGAGGGGAGAGAGAGGGGAGGAAGGGAGAGTGCTTTAATTACAGCAGCTTTGAGAGCTGATCTAGTTAAAGCACCCATATATCAGCATCCCTGTACTTCAAAATGGTGGTGGGGGCACTTTAACTAAAGTTTGTCTAATGAGCTTTAGTTAAAGCACCCCCCTCTGCCATTTTGAACCATGGCGACGCTGATGCACAAATTGTGGAGGCTGCTGGAGGTGTGCTAATTAGCATGCTCCAACAGACTCGATTAATTAATCAAGTCTGCTCTGATGCACTGTAATTACAGCACATCAGAGCAGCCTCCCTGCACTTCTACAGGCACCCCATGTGGTCTAATTGTTCTTGACTGACACTTCTGGTTTCAGGGTCCATTTCCCAGTCAAATTAACATGAGTGTTGCAGCATGCCCTCGCATTCTGAAAACCTAAGATGACTAAAGCAGCTCAAAGAGGGCTGCTTTAAAACACATCCTTGCTCATTCCTTTCCCTACAGGTATACAGCATGAAAGACAAAAAAAAAATAAATAAATAGGGACCTACCAAAATTGCGAATTTGGTAGGTCCCTAATAATAAAGGTTTGCAACCATGTTTCCCTTTACATACCACTTAAATCTTTCCTTGTCAGCTTTTCTACATTTCAAGCAGCCTAGTTCCCTCCAGTTACTATTTCTCTGTCCCTCTCACTCCTTGTCTCCTTGCTAGTCTATCAGTTCTCAGTGACACTCTCTCGGCAGCATCTTAACATACTTTTCTAGGCCTGAACTCTCAGTGCTCATTTCATCCTAGGCTTGTTCTGGGAAAGTTAACCCCTTCATAGCCTAGCAGGAGGCAGACAGGAGTCATTCACCTCTAAGCAGCTTCTCCATAACTTCCTCAAAGATGCCGATTTGGGTTATTTATTTGTCTTTCCTCATTGGTACCTTTAGGAACCCATTTGGTTGAACCCATAGCAAATAATTTATCAAACATACACACTGGCATGCACCATATTCATGAGACGCACAGATATTTCCAAGCTCATCACAGCAGTATTATAGCAACTGAACTCTAATGTAGACTTAGTTTTGTTCTCTCTTTTCTTATGGAAAGGGAATTTTAAGCCTAGATTTGGAGTCAAAAGACCTAGACTTTAGGTCTTAGAATAAAGTTCTGGCTCCACTTAATTTACTGTCAGAGCTCCTATTGACTTCAATGGAGCTAGTATTTCACTCAGAGTTTGTTATTACCTGCTCTACATTTCTATCTGACTTTGAAGCTACCCAGCTTCTCACTCAGTTTCTCCACTTGCAAAACAGAGATAGTAACATTCACTGTCCCCGGGCCACCCACTGACATTGTGAGATTTAACTTACTAATATTTGCAAAACTCTGACACAGTCAGATGGGCAGTGATTTATAAAGGAGTAATGGAGCTGAACAGAGAAAAGTACTGCCAGCATTTTAAAGCATTAGATACATTAGACCACAGCTGTCCAACTAGCAGTCTGTGAGCAGTTAACATGCACTCATGGGCCCCAGCAGCTGGCTCTTCCACTGCCACATGCACAGGGGAAACAGTATGCTATCAGGAGGCTGTTTGCAGCCAGCATAGCCCATGCAGTGGGGCCACCCTGCAGTGTGCAGCCTAGGAGCCACATGCAACCCCAGGCCACCTCAAAGTTGGATGCACAGCCCTGCATTAGTCCATCTACTCCACCCAGCAAATAGTAGAACCTGCTGTAACTTAAAGATCAAACTCCATTCACTTGATTCAGAGTCTAGAATAATGATCATTACAGCATAGGGACCAGCTGTATTGCTTCTGTTCTCTGTGGGTGTAATCAATCAAGGTGTGAGATAGCCTTTGACTACAAGGTACAAATCCAGATCTAAACTTCAGTCAACTTCCAGGATGGTCACACCTATGTCTCCTAGCAGGACAGATCTTATTGCCATAATCTTCCATGCAGTATTTCGGACATTAGCATTCAGGCCAATCTATTTGCTGTCAAGGAGAGCTTGGTGAATGACCATAAAAATTTCTTCATAGCATGTACTATAGATGTGCTAGCTTCCCTGTTAGGGGCCCCTGACCAAGATTTTGGCAAATCTTGAAAAAGTCGATATGATATAGTACATTGCTCAATACAAGGATACAATTATTCCTTCTTCCTAGTTCATGATATAGAATCATAGAAAATGAGGGTTGGAAGGGACCTTAGGAGGTCATCTAGTCCAATCCCCTGCTCAAAGCAGGACCAGCCACAACTAGATCATCCCAGCCAAAGCTTTATCTAGCCAAGTTTTGAAAACCCCTAAGGATGGGGCTTCTACCACCTCTCTGGGTAACCTTCCAATGTTTTACTACCCTCCTAGTGAGAAAGTTGTTCTTAATATCTAACCTACACTTCCCTTGCTGCAACTTGAGACCATTGCTGCAGCTTCTGTCATCTGCCACCACTGGGAACAGACCAGCTCCATCCTCTTTGGAGCCCCCCTCCAGGGAGTTGAAGGCTGCTATTAAATCCAACCTCAGCCTTCTCTTCTCTACACTAAGTAAGCCCAGTTCCCTCAGTCTTTCCTCATAAGTCATGTTCCCCAGCCCCTGAACTATTTTTGTTGCCCTCCGCTGGACTCTCTCCAATTTGTCCACATCCTTTCTGTAGTGGAGGGACCAAAACTGAACACAGTACTCCAGATGTGGCCTCACCAGAGCTGAATAAAGGGGATTAATCACTTCCTTTGACCAACTGGCAACCTACCAATGCAGCCCAGGATCCAGTTAGCCTTCTTGGCAACAAGAGCACAATGCTGGCTCGTATTCAATGTATTGTCCATTGTAACGCCCAGGTCATTCTCTGGAGAGCTGCTGCCCAGCCAGTGAGCCCCCAGTTTGTAATGGTATATGTAATTTTTCTGTCCTAAGTGCAGGACTTTGCACTTGTCCTTGCTGAACCTCATGAGATTTCTTTTGGCGCAAGCCTCCAATCTGTCTTAGTCACTGAATCCTAGCCCTACTCTCCAGAATATCTACTATTCCCCACAGCTTGGTGTCATCTGCAAACTTGCTGAGGGTACACTCTATGCCATCTTCCAGGTCATTGATGAAGACATTGAACAAAACCAGCCCCAGGACTGACCCCTGGGGCACTCTACTTGATATCACCTGCCAACTAGATATTGAGCCATTGATTATTACTCTCTGAGCCTGATGTTCCAATCAGGTTTCTCTCTACCTTACAATCCGTTCATCCATCCCATACTTCCTTAGCTTGCCTGCGAGAATGCGGTGGGACACTGTATCAAAAGCCTTGCTAAAATCAAGGTACACCACATCCACTTGTCTCCCTGCATCCACAGAGCCAGTCATTTCATCATAGAAGGCAATCAGGTTGGTCAGGCATGACTTGCACCTGGTGAATCCATGCTGACTGTTCCTAATCACCTTTTTCTCCACCAAGTGCTTAGAAATGGATTCTTTGAGGATCTGCTTCATGATTTTATCAGGGATTGAGGTGAGGCTGACTGGTCTGTAGTTCCCCGGATCCTCCTTCTTCCCTGTCTTAAATATGGGCACTATGTTTACCCTTTTCAGTCATCTGAGGCCTCTCCTCATCACCATGCATTTTCAAAGATGATGGCCAATGGCTCTGCAGTCACATCAGCCAGCTCCCTCAGCACCCTTGAGTCCATCCCATCCAGCCCCATGGACTTGTGTATGTCCAGCTTTTCTAAATAGTCTCTAACCTGTTCTTTCACCCCTGAGGGCTGCTCACCTCCTCCCCAGACCATGCTGCCCAGTGCAGTAGTGTGGGAGCTGCCCTTGCTTGTCAAAACTGAGGCAAAAAAAGCATTGAGCACTTCCGCATTTTCTACACTCTCTGTCACACAGTTACCTCCCCCATTCAGTAAGAGATCCACGCTTTCCCTGATCCTTTTCTTGCTACCAACATACTTGTAGAAACCCTTCTTCTCACCCTTTACATCCCTTGCTAGCTGCAACTCCAATTGCGCTTTGGCCTTCCTGATGTCATCCCTGCATGCCTTACCAATACTCTTATACTCCTTCCTAGTTGTTTGTCCAAGTTTCCACTTATAAGCTTTCTTTTTGTGACTTAGTTTACTGAAAAGTTGCCTATAATGCCTTAACTAGAATTTTTTCACATTATGTTACTATTATCTGCAACCTATAGGAGAAAATTTCCATTGGGAGTGATACTTGCTCTCCATTGAAATCAAAGTACTTGTCCTGAAAATGAAAAATCTGTAGCCCTCTAGTGAGGGTTATCAAAAAAATTCTTTCATGATAAAGGAACCTACTGAAACTCCCTTCTGAGCTTGGAATAAAACTGTCTTTTCAGAGTAGTAAAGGAGACTTTTGGAGTCATTATTGACTCCAAGATGAACATGGGCCAACAATGCGAGGTCACGGTCAGTAGGGCTAACCGTACCTTGTCGTGCATCCACAGATGCATCTCAAGCAGGGCCAAAGAAGTGATCCTCCCCCTCTATGTGACACTGGTCAGGCCACAGCTGGAGTACTGTGTTCAGTTCTGGGCCCCACACTTCAGGAGGGATGTGGACAGCATTGAGAGAGTCCAGAGAAGGGCCACCCGCATGATCTGGGGACAGCAGGGCAGACCCTACGAAGAGAGGCTACAGGACCTTAACCTGTTCAGCCTTCGCAAGAGAAGGCTGAGGGGGGACCTGGTGGCCATCTATAAACTCACTACGGGGGGCCAACAGGGACCCTGTTCCCCCTAGCACTCCCTAGGGTAACAAGGAATAACGGCCACAAATTGTTATAGAGTAGGCTTAGACTAGACATCCAAAGGCACTACTTCACAGTCAGGGCGGCTAGGATCTGGAACCAACTTCCAAGGGAAGTGGTGCTGGCCCCTACCCTGGGGGGTTTTAAGAGGAGGCTTGACATCTACCTGGCTGGGGTCATTTGAGCCCGGTTTTCTCTCCTGCCCAGGGCAGGGGGTCGGACTTGATGATCTACAAGGTCCCTTCCAACCCTACTTCTATGAATCTATGACTTCAACATGGCTGTTCTCCTCCCGCTGTATTCAAAAATATCTAATCAACGTATATAGGAGAGAACACATTGAGAACTGAATATTGGAATCAAGATTTTGCATATGATTATGATCAGAGAGATTTGTCCTAAGCAATTCTCTAATCATATATTTTGAAAGAATCCTTTGCTGCAGGGAGCTGGAGGGGAAGGGGCAATAACTTATTAATGCTAACACCATTTTTTTAAAGTTGCAATAGGAAATAGAAACTGAAGTCAAGTTCCCCCATTTGGAGCACTGGCAACAAATGCTTTTTTTTTTTTTTTTTTTAAGAAGAAACAAAGGAATACTGTGTTAAATTTGGAAAAATAGCCAAACTTACTTTCCTCCCATTTAGACTGCACTTAGCTTTTTACTGCTGCTTCTTCACACTACAATAGAGCAGCCCAAAGATGAAATGTGGAAAACAAGCGGGCAAGATTTCTCTAAAAACAACTAACAAGCATGGGTTAAGGAACAGAATAGTAAATGGGCTTAGAAAAAGAAAGCAAATAGAAATGACTGGGAAGTGCTTCAAAGTCCCTGTCAGTGCATGGGTATCTAAAGGCAGTCATTTTTTGGCTCTCAGTTACAATTAAGAGATGGCAGATTCGCATTGGTTTGGCACAACTTACTTCTTTAGAAGCAAGCATCCACAATGTACTGTAACGCCATAGCAGATACAGCCAGCAGGAGCCCTGGAAGACTTGAAACTGCTGAAAGGATGAGTCAAAAGTAATATAGATGAGAGGCAGCAAACCCATGTCACTGACTGCGTAGTATTAGCTATGCATTTTTTTCTAGGGCTGATTTATGAAAGATGAGGGTCTATCACAACCCTAAAGCTGCAGTGCTTGAGTGTATACAATGAACTATATGATTCCATTCTTTGAGGTCTGAAGTATGTTCCTCAGTGTGTCAGCCAAACTGGTCACTCGTGGTATTATCCCACTCCTCTGAACAAGGAGATGGGACAGTGTAAAGTTAGGATTCCATGGATTTGGGGAAGTGGCCAAATTAAGGGAAGGCAGAGCCAGGGCTTAACCACTTTGTACCTTATGGCTTCCAATCTACCTAACAAGTTCCTCATTGGTAAACTTGTCACCAGGGAGAAAAACCCAAAGCAGCATTGATCCCAGTCCATGGCCCTTTCTATAAGTCCTGTAGGGCAAGAGGAGACTGTAGCAGTCAGCCCACAAATGGAAGCATGGCTTCAGAGTGAGCTCTGCTGCTGATAAGGCAAGGGAATAGCTTGAGGAGGGTATCCCATTTGGCTGCTCCAAGACCTAAGTTTGCTATATAGATCTTGAGTCATCTTTAAGGACTGAAGGACTACAGCTCCTTTCCCCCCTATGCAGCCATATGCCCTCTTACAAGAGGCTGGAAACTCCACATAGTTTTCCAAGTAACTTTGCTTCTCTGGAGAGCTTTCCAGTGGGAGCAGTCTCATAGCTACGTAAAACGCTAAGCACAATGATTAGTGAATAAGCCCTGGTCCTTTTACCTCGGTAAAATGAACCAGTTAATGGGAACCATCTCAATTTTTAGTTTTTAAATGAGTTTTTTGTAAAGTTTGAAAAATCAAAGCTACAATATTTGCTTTGTTATTCTAGCTTGCCATAAAATATGCTGTAATCTTTGCCAGGGGTATGTTGTGCATTCCCAAGAGGTTTTTCAGCACCGAGAAACACTTCAGGCTGCTTAACAGTTTGTTCAGGCTTTGCCTTATAAGGCTTTTTAACTCTAGCACGGGGGAATGACAACTACTCCAAGTGTCAGCCTTCCAGGAACAGATGACAGCAACAATTTACTCTGTTCTGTGGGCCGGGTTTGCTCTATCTGCCTTGAACTGTCATCCTTTTAGCCCCAGTTACGATAACTAGTGTAAGAATGCAACCTAGGTGGCAGGGAAGGCAAGTGTCAAAAGTACACGAGCCACAGCTAGAATTTTGCATTTCCTTCTCACAAAGGTTGCATTATTTTCTTTGAATGCACAGATCCACTTTTGTGTGTTACAGTAACTCCCATTATGGCTAGATTCATCCAGAAGGACAGAGATCTGCTGTAGAAATGCATTCCTTAATGGTACTGCGTGTGATCTGGTTCATTTATTTGTTAGTGAATTCTAAAGTGAAATGGTTAATTCTAGAAAAACAAAGGAAGCCTGGGGGTAAGTCACTTCCGTGCCTTAATTCACTTTGCTGTATGAAGGAATGCAGGGGTCTTAGAATGTATAGCTGGAATGGGGGCAATGGCTGTAGAATAAAGTTTCTCAGCACTTTTCACTTTTATTTTTTATGTCTGCTTAATTTCACCATCTCTTGTGCCCCAGGAGATTGGAGTACAGATGTAGAATGTGCTGAGAAGCAAAGCAAAACTCAGAAATATGTCATTTGCTGTCCCCAAGAAGTGAGATGCGAATGTTTGATCCATAGAAAATGGTCATTTGTTAGCACATGGCAGAATTTTCAGTTCTCTTTAAGGTTTCTGGCAATGTTCCAGTGCTGCCGTGCTTACAAGCACACTGTTTGTGTGGTGTCTTAGTGTCCATGTGGGAACAGAGCTTTGTGTGGGACACAGGAAAACCTCTTCATCCACATAGCCAGGAATGGAACCCAGGTCTCCTGGGTCTCAGCCAAGTACCCAAAAGCCAGTTTTTCTTTTCCTTCAGACACCTCCCTCCTTTTCTACACACCTTCTGAACTTCTGCAGTAAATAAAGCCTGACACCAACAGTCTCCTTCACTAGGCAACCCCAAATCATGCCCTAAGCATTTTGTGTACAAAATAAAATAGGGAGGATCCTACGGGGAAAAAAGACGATTGCACAATTAATTAAAGGATATATCTAATGTATGTGCACAAGGTAGGCGGAAAATTTAGGATTGCACAGGTGGCCTTAATTCTGGCATTTCCTCTCTTGTCAGTGCTAGACATTGCAACCTCAGTGGCATTTTTGAAGTGGGATGCTATATGATCTGAGTGGCATCTCTCATGTGAGTAAATGTATGCACGTGTTCAAAGACCGGGAGGAGTGAGGCATCGCGTGCAACCCCCTTTGAGACGGAAGGTATTGTGCAACATTACATTAACTGGCGTCATCATAATTGACATTTATCATAATACACTGAGTTATCCGTAACTGAAAGCCCACAAATTAAAGATGCCTACAAATATCGGGGCTGCATCTGAAGTTTTCCTATGGTCCAGGTTCCTCAGACCTGCAGTTTCATTTTGTCTCACCTTTACCAAAACTTGATGATTTTCTTTTATATTCCCTCCCATGGATTTTTTTCCTTCTCACTTCCAGACTTTCTCAAGACCTTCAGTGTTCCTTAAGAGATTTAATAAAGGGATTAGGGTTTGTATGTGGTAGCTGGATCTTCAAGGGTTTTTACCTACCAAGGTGATACACTCACGGTTACCCAGTGTTCTGTCATATGCTTGCAAATGTTAAGATCAGTTCTCACCTACTGCAGGCAAAAGCGACCCACCCTGATTAGCCCTACTGCAAAATCTCTTAATTCTTTTAAGGAACATATCAAAGCATGTATTATGTTTTCCCAGCAACATTTTTTTTTTTTTTTAACGTCACCATTGAAGCCAGACATCAAATCTAAACAGAACTCCCTTTTTCTGTCAGTTTTATATTACTCACTCATTTTTCTCAGTGCGTGCTTTGTTTCTCTTACAAATAACAAGAATGTTCTGTTTGTCTTTTCTCTCTGCCATCAGGGCAGGACAGTCACTCCAAGGGAGCTCAAACCACATCTTATTTCTGTGATACCGATTCTACATAGTATTTGTAAAGTTTACGGACATACTGATTACAAGGATAATTATTGATTACAAACCTTAACATCTGACACGCCTTTCTCATAGCATGAAGTAGGCAGCTGAGAGGATTAACCTAAACTATTCATAGATCTACTTGAGACCTTTGAGAATTCAGTTTTACAATACAGTACCCACAACCCTTCAAGGAGGTCACTTCCTGTGAATGAGTCCCACTGCCATAGTCCTGCATGGGAACAGATTAATACATGCAGCTTGTGGGACCAATATACAAGTCGTAATGTGGGAACTTGTAAATAGGAGCACACTCTTGTTAAAATAAGCATCTCCCATCCTGGCAATCCCATTTCCATCATGTGTCCTGTAGGGTGGTGTAATCATCAGTTTGTGTAATAGGTTTATGCACCTAAGGGTTAAGCAGGTTATTAGTGCCCTGAAAAAGTTATATTGTATGATAACCCAGGTGCTAGCATCATTAAATCCTTTCTCTGCTATCAAATCTTGACAGTGAGAATTTTATCATTGCATAAGAAACATTTTATTTTTTAACGTTACAGAAACACAGTCTAACATATGGAGCAAATTAATTCACCCAAATAGATCTGATGCAGACACCTATAATTGTGTTCTTCATTCTTTTGGTAGTTAACCAAACAATAAGAAAAGCAAGTAGGAAATAACAGAAACTGAGTGGAAATTGAAAAAAGTAAACCCTTTGGTGTGAGGGAAAGGTAATTCTGGGTGAAGAAAGTAGTGACAGAGCAGGGTTGGCTGCTAGGGCTTATGTGTCCCTTTAAGTAATGACATTAAGAAGAGAAGGCTTGTGAAATTTGTAGTCAGCTCTATTAATAGGGCTTAGCTCCAGGTCCCACAGACTTTTTTTTTTTTTTAACCTAATACCTGAAAACATTATAGCATAAGGAGCTGACATTGGCAAAGCCTTGCCTCAGCCAACAGATTTTCCTAACCTTTATTGGGTTAGTTCAGACCTCCCAGGATAAATCTGTTAGGTTTCCCTTCAGCCCAAAAATGGAAACTTATTATTTGTCAGTCAGTAAATGACACTGCATCCCCTTTCTCTGCCGAGATGGATTAACCCTGCCTGAATAATTATTAGTAAAACTAGTTAATTTTCCATCAAGAATGATGGATTTCAGGGAGTGTTTACTTGGCCCCCCCTCACCCCCACTCATCCTTCGGGGCCAGCCATATAAACAGTCCCTCCACAGCTTCCTCCTCCAGCCTCCAGTGTGGGGGTTCACTCCCCATGCCCACCTCCGCCTCGCAGAGGGGCTCTCCCTCTCTCCCTCCTCCCCTGCTGCCTCTCCCTCCCTGCCAGCTGTTGTTGGGGGGGGACACCACCACCACAACCCCCCTTCCCCTCTCCACCCTGCTTCTCCTACCCCTAAACTGCAGCCCAGCCCTGACAACAGCTGCCATCATGACCCCCACTCTTTGCCTCCCCCTGCCCCATGCCCACCTGTGCCTGCACAGCCCCACTCCCTCCCTATCACCTCCCCGTCCCTGCTGGCTGTTGTCAGGGCCCCCTCCCCACTGCCCGGCCCCGACAAAAACCACCACCATGACCCTCCCCTTCACTTCCCCCCACCCCGCTCTTCTCCCTCCCTGCCCGCCACCTCCCCCTCCCTGCCAGCTGTTCTGGGGAGCACCATGGACAGGCGGCAATGGGGCACTGCCACCATGACCCCCCCCCCCACTTCATGCTCAGGCAAGGAGGCATGGGGAAGCCCCACTGCTTAGGTGGCCGGGGTGTGTTCACCACCACAAACTTCCCCAGCAGTGGCTCAAACTTGGGCCCGCGCAGCCAATCACCATCTGTCCTCTCGGCGCATACACAGTTGGCCAAAAGCGTTATGGACAGACAGACAGACAACAGATTAAGCCCTTTATTATATTAGATTTAACATTTACGTAGCATTAATACTTAAAGGGCCCTACCAGAACTGGCCCCATTGTGCTAGTTTCTGTACACATACCTTATAAATCCCCAACCCTGAGCCACAAAAGTTACCGTGTAGTTTAGGAGTTAAGTACAGACGGCCTCTTTTCTTTTTATTTCTGGCTGATAAAGGGGGGATTATCCCAACCATAGACAGAAATAGTATCTCTCTCCTTAATTTTCTCAAAGTCAATTCATCCTCTGAGGTCCAATTTTGCCGCATAAAGTTGGGAAAATCTAATGGCTTGGCCAAAATCCTGACGCTACCAGTTCTTTAGAGGAACCCTTCTGCGTACTGGAAGACAGGTAAAAATATTGAAGAAGCATTGAAACATGCTGTAATTGAAGAAAAATATTATTGACAAAGCCATATGTTCTCTCCATGATGACCCCAAGCATGCCCTCACCAGATATCAAAATTAGAGACTCAAGTGACTAAACAGCAATGAAACAGGTATGTATTATACTGTCCAGCAGGCATCCGCATTATTTCATAGTTTGAACATATGTAGCTGTTTAAGGGTGTAAGACATCTTGACTGAGACATCTGAAGCAGACCAATCAATTTATACTCCTTTCTCAGTGAAATTAACAGTAGCCTGTGGAAATAATTTAGATTGCTTTGAAAATCTCAGGGATTACGTGTGCTAGCAGTCATCCATATTCAAGTGGGACTGTGCTGATTTACACCAACTGAAAATGTCCCCAAAAGAATAAAATTGGGGAACAGAAACAAAGCATGAAGTAGATGTGGATAAGTGGATAAGATGTGGATAGTGGATAAGAAATGGTTTTCCTCTTGTACAAATTTTTTTGTGATTTTAATCTGTTTTCTGTTCCATACTAGGATAAAAACAAGCTGTTGCTGGGGGGGGAGGAGTTATGTTTGGTTTTTTTCCTGAGAAAGAGACAGCCAGCCAGACAAATTGCCCCCAAATAACTGATATCCCAGTAGTCAGAGCACTTAAGTGATATGTAAGAACTATAGGTTCAAGTCCCAGGTCTGACTCAGACAATGCATGTGCTTTAACAGTAATCTCCTACTTCATAGGTTAGTGTTTGAGCCACTGGTTAGTAATTTATAAAGGGGTGGGTGAAAATCCCAGAAAGTCCTTCTTGGCCCCAAAGGGTGCGTCCCCATGAGCAGGAACATGCGTTTCCCCCAGAACAAATAGCAGGGGCATATATTTATGCTGCTGCTGCTTGAACCCAGGCATGTCCCTACATGCATGCTCTGGCACATGGCAGATTGCCCCGGGCGGGGAGGGAAGCCTTAGCTGGGATCCTAGGGGCCTCCCAGAGTTGCAGTGGCAGTGATCTGGGCATGAGGATCCTGGCCAGCAGCTGGGGCCTAGCTGGCTGGTTAGGCTTCAGTTTTGGGAAGCAGCCATTGCTGCCACATGTGCCACCCCACTTTTTTTGCTGCATTTTTGATACCGTGAGTTCCCAGTGTTTAGTTTTGCCTCTGCGCCACAAATATGATGCATAGAGAACCCATTCACATGTGCCACATTCATTTTGCAGTGCCTCAAAAGCCTTTCAGGCACCACAAACTGCATGTGTGCACTCATCTAGACATGCCCAAGAAGCCTTTCCTTTACAAACAGATGTCATTTTGTCAGAGGACCATCTGTGCCAGGATCTGTCTCAGCACAGCTGATCAGATGGATTGGAAGGTACAGACATCACTCGAGGCCGTTTAATCTGAAGATCAGGGCCATGCTGTTCCCAGGGGTGTCAGGGACCTGATCCTGAGGGACAAAGGCCCTAGGTGTCTGACCCCAATCCAGGAAATCTCATAGGTTTCCCTATAATCTCATAGGTTTCAGTTGCCCAGGGCAGCTGGAAAGCCCCAGGATGTGGGGATTGTGGCATAAACCAACAGCTGTACTTTACAAAAAGGCAGAGCAAACTTATCGGGAATCATTACACACACATTTTAGGATGCTTAAAGGATAACAAGGGGCAACGATATCTGTTTCTTCACAGCAAGGGTGATGTCTGCACCCTTAAAAACTGGCATGTACTTTCCTGTAACAATGATTGGCTTCCAAGAACTGCTGTTTTCCAATGAAAAACGGCATTGTTGGAAAACTTCTTCCCACCGCTAACTGTAAGACCTGGAGTTGAGATTTTGAGAACAGTCTTGAGGATTGTAGTTATACATCACCTCTCATTTTAAGTGGAAGATATGTGTCTAAGCCCTCTAGCATGCTTCCTATCCAATCATGGCATGAATTTCAAATGTCCAGTTTCCATAATTAACTACTTATAAATGTGGCACAACCAAGGATTGTTTTCAGACATTGTTTGGTGAATGAATATGAATTGCAAGAAAATATGGAAAATGATCATCTGTTGCTTACCAATTCTCACACACAGAAAAGGACTGAAGTTATTTGATGCAAAGTCTTCACCCAACTTTAGTGATGGCTGTTATGTGCTGAATGTATTGTGTTAATCATTCACAACATGAGGCTTCAGCTTAGTGAATCCTAAAAAATCAGCACTACCTTTATGGGGAAATTCTTACTGGAAGAGACAACTGTGTGAATATTCACGTGCATGACATATACTCATATGCATTCATGGGCATGATAAGAGAGTCATAACTGGTGGGAGTTAACAGGTTAATCATAATCTTATTTTGACAGAGGGCTTGTATCTGGTATATTATGACTGCAAAACAGCTCTGCAATTTACAACTACTGTTATTATAGCATGAATTAATGGTATTAACATTGAAATAATGGTATTAACATTAAACTTGATGGGAAGTTGATTGAATTCTTATCTTGTCCAGTAACTTTGATGGTGATTTTGCTCACCAGCTATCATTCTAACCCTAATGCTGCTCTTGAAAAGAATTAGAGGAAATGCTACATTCTTATCACTTGGTTGTTCTGATTAACAGAGCTTTGGGGATGCCTTTTCCATAATAGGGCCATCAGAATGTACTTGTGAGCTTTTGAGCTGAGCTGAAAGCAATGACATGAAGCAGTAACAGTGCTCTTAATGCCCCATGAAAACAATCATCCGTTCATATGCAGTGTGAAGTCCCTGCATAATATATGTGCTTGTGCATTACATTGGTTCAGCCTAGGCAGACTCCTGGTGACATGTGACTGCCTCAGGCTCAGAAAGTAAAGATGTGGGGAAAAATGAATCCCCAGCTAACTGATAGGGTTGGATAAATTATGTGGATATAATGAGAACTGTTCAAACTAAACCTGGAATCGCAGAAAATAACTTATTTTTCTGATTATTTCTTGAGGGGCTCTTAATTTTGTTGCTTCCCACCAGGACTAGGATAGAAGTCCAGAATACCATGAGATAGCCTAGTGATGAATTTCTAGGCTGTGTAAGGCAACAGACTAAAGTAATCTGGAAAGTAGGGCATGAATAGCTGAAGTATGAGATCTAGCTAAAAGAAACAGCTAGTTGAGAGCAGTTACTATCCACTTCCAAGAGGGCATAAATTGGAAAGTTAAAATTGGTCCCTGTTGATTATAAAACTTCATGTAAAGTACAGTCTTTGAGTTCCATTTGGAGTTGCAGAAGGCATACCTCAGTGCTGGGCTCTGCAGAAAAGAAGGCATTGCTTTGACATTAAAACAATTAATCTTGGCAAAAAATATATAATCTTAGCAAAAAGCTGTTGAAGTAAACCAGTTCCTTTCACTTCTGCTGATTTTTACTTCTGATTATGACCCTGAATCCTATTTATCCTATTAAAAGCCAACCTTTTAAGTTCCTGTTATCTTCATCAATTGATCTGAGGAAAGACCATAAGAGTTGGACCCCCACAAGCCACGACTAGGTCTAAGAGTGCCTTATAAAGGAAGTAAGCACTGTGATCTTTATTTCATACATGGATAAACGGAAGCAAAATGACTTGTCCAGGATTACACAGTAGGCCAGTAGCAAGGGCTGCCTGTAGTTTCCAAATCTCCAGTGTACCAGGCCACAACTCTTTCCACTCAACCCCACTGGCTCCTTTAACGTTTCTTCATTGCCTTCTGCCTGTTTGGCCACAGGCAGTTTCTTCAGCTACTATTTCAGCTGCTGAATAAAGTCTAATGGACAAACAAGAAACTTAATAGTAAAGACTTTCATGGATTTTAAGAGATAATCACATCAGCTGGTCCTGTTGAAAAACACTGTCATTTAGATTCTTGTTGTAAATCAGAGCATGCCAATAGATTTGAGAGAGACAGTACAGCTTTTTATATACTGAGGAAGCAAGGACAGAACACTAATTCTGCTATAAAGGGCTTTTCTATTAGGCATTCAGGTAAGATCAATGTTGACTCTAGGGGCGAGACAGATGTAAATCCCTGCTACCTAGTGGGATAACATTTGTACAGCACCTAGCATAGTGGGATCCTGGTCAAAGAGTCTGGCTTGTAGGTGTCACAGTAATGTATATAACAATTAATGTTTTTTATTCTACTGTGCCTACAAAGTTGTAAGCCTCCTCCCAGGACATATACATGTGGACCCTTCTGCAGAGAGCTTCCAAACAGACTTTAGAAGCTGAGATGGAGGGGAAGGCAAAATAATGGGCTGTTTGGTGGTGCCCAGGTGATAGCAATAAGATGATGTGGCAGCAACTGGCAGCTCAACCTCTTTGGGTAAGGGCTGAGAAAAGTGCTCTCCCCAGCACTGACTTGCTGTATAATCTTGAGCAAGTCACATCACCTCTGTGTGCCTCAGTATACACCAAGTTGCAGGCAGGCTTTGCAGATGGGCAGCTTGCACAAGTGCTCAGTGTTACTACGATTCTATTTTGCTGCAAATGAAACTGCCTAGGAAAGAAAGTCCTGACTCTGCACATCTCTCTCCAATCCAAACTGCCCAGATCTTCCTCAGGCGCCTCAGAAGCCAGGGCATGCTCCTGCACCAATACATCACACACAGTGTGGATGAATCAAACTGTGAGCAGTGTGCGGTGGAAGAAGTTGGGGTTTAAGTAATGGGGAGGACAGTGGCTGCTATCATTGTTGTCCGTGGATCATTGGAAAAAGAGGGAATGCCATACCCTCAGTTGGTGGTGAGATGTCTGCTGGCCACTGGCAGCTCTCCCTTTTGATCCCAATCCCCCAGCCAGAAGGGGAGCAGGAATGTCCCTGTATTGTAGAGGATCTTGGAAGCAGTCTTTTACTGTACAGAGATCCACGCAAAAATATATAATTCTGGCAGGGTGGCCTCAGCTCTCAAGAAAGGGTCTGTTGTTGCTTCAGAGATGTTTGAATGGGATTGCAGCCATTGGTTAAGCTCAAAATAAAGCACTCCTGATAAGACACTGAGTTAAAGGCAGCTTATTCAAGCCTGGTGTGTGATAGGATGCTTGGCATTTGAGTACTAAAAGGGGGAAAGGCAGGTGACAGCTCAGGATAGCTATTGCCTGCCTTCTCCCTTCTGCCAACAGATAAACTTGTAAAAGCCACTTTTGTTAGAAGCCAAATAAAGTTGTAGCTATTTGTCCAAAAGATCCCTGCTTTGTTCATCGTGCTTCTGGCCCCCTGCCACTTGCAGTGCAAGTATATAAATAGTCCAGTAAACTATGTCGTCCTTTCTTTTGTTTGTATGGGTACTCCTATTGTCCAATGTATTTCCTGGCATGAACTGTTCATTACTGAAGAACAGCACCATGAGAACTCCGAAGAAACTATTATGTTGCACTTTTTAATAAATAATGACTTAACTAATCACGTGCCTGGGGTCTTGGAAAGGTTTAAAAACAAAGCCCCATGACTTGGCTTTTATTTGTTAAAAGTGTCATTAGTTATTGAGAGTAAATGGCTAAGGTAAAAATAAAAGGTGGCAGTGAGTTCTTCCATTATCAGATTTTTATTACATCTCTTGGCTGTTGGCTTTTTACTAACTTCTTTTAGATCTTGTTTTTATTTACATGTGGAGTTTTACAAAAGCTTTTGTTCCATCTTCTACTTAACTCAGCTGCATCTGCTTCTCTCCCCGAGACCTGAGAAATGGTACTGTGATACCTGAAAGCTTGTCTATACCTATCCCAATCATGCAGTTGGTCCAAGAAAAGATATCGCCCACAAGAATTCTTGCCTCTTGCTATTTCCTAGACCAGTTTCTCAAGCTTTTTCTTATTACATACCCCCTTCCAGATTTACCAGCTGCCCACATACCCCTACCAGCTTAAATGCCAATTATTATTATAATGAAAATTAAATTTGCCATTACACAATTTCTCCTGTGTACCCCCAAGAGATGTCTTATTATACCCCCAGAGGTATGCATACCACAGTTTGGGAACCTAGACTCACAATAACAACAGCACTTCAGCATTACCCAAATATGGAAAATAATTTTTAAAACCTAAATGCCCCTGTTCTGATAGGCTGATCTTATGGTTAAAACACTAATCTGTGGCTTAGAAGATTTGGTTTTTGGCTCGACCGCTGACTTATTATATGACCATTCAGGAAACTACCTAATTCTTATGTGCCTAATCTGTAAAATGAGGATATTATTTATTTTCTCCCAACATTTCTCTCTCTTGGCTATTTGGAATGGGATTTTTTAAAAACACCCTTTATTAGCAAAACTCTGTTCCCTGAAAAGCCTACAACTTGAAACATTTTAACTTGAATTGAGAGCAATTCTGAATTCTTTGAAAATCCAAACTTTAGGCTGTAAGTTTTCAGGGCACAGCACTTCTCTTATAGGTTTGAATAGCCACTAGAAAACAGTGGGCCCACAATCCCTATTGGGAACTCTAGCTGCTACTATATTTCAAGTAATAGTAATAATAACTGTTGTAGTCTTGACTAACCAATTCATTTATCTTTTAATGTTACATAAATGGGGAATGGTAGTTAGATATACAAAGTTCCATATCACCCTCTCCACTTGACATGTAAAAGAATGACCAAAGAAAATGGCAGCACTCTTTTCCCATAGCTCTTGGTAGAAATCAGAGCTGGAGCAATAGCAACATACCCTCTTTCCTCTAAGCTATAGAAACCCTTTGTGTTGGAACATCCAGTGGTCAGTCAATAGGGGATCAAAGGAGTTTAAGGCCGAGTACAAGAGTTACCTGCTGTTTAATGCATCACTGCCTATCACACTCACAGCGGGAGAAAACATGTTTCATAGTAGCTAGGGTTACAAGGAACCTGAACAGATCATTTAGCCTGACTCCCAAAGCTGGGACTTGAACTCAGATCTCCCACCGGGTGGGCGGAAACTCTGCCCTACAGCCACTAGTGCTGGTAAAGTTAAATGTTAGCAGGAAGTAATTGGGGTCTACCTATTAAATTGTTGGGAAATGCAAGGCCATTATGGAGTAAAGAGGAAGAGGCGTGATCACACTCTCAAGCGACCTTGTGTTGTCTACTGGTTAGATTCAGCAGGGCTACTGGCATTCAAAGCCCCTACCTAATCCTATAGTCCCTCAGGTGTCTGCTACTGGCCAACTGTATAGGTTTTGATGGCATAGAGGAGTTGGCAGATAGGCCCAGATCTTCAAAGATAATTAAATACTAAAGTCCTATTTATGTATCTACCTCCTATGGGTTTCAATGGGCTTAAATGTGTAAGTACCTTTGAGGTTTGGGCCCCTAGATCAAGCTTAAATCCCAATAGGATTCACAGAATAAGCATTTTCCACCTGCCTTGTATGTGGGGTCCAATCCAGTAGATATGCTCTGAGCATTTTAACCCCTTAAATGTCAATTGTTATTAAAACCAGAATTAAAACTGACATTAAACAATTTCTCCCATGTACCCCCCAGAGATGTCTTGCATACCCTCAGGGGTACATGGGCCACAGTTTGGGAACCCCTGCAGAATGAAGGAGTGGGTAGTGCTACTCTTTTCTCCAGTACCAACGTTTATGGCACTCACTTCGGATGGCCTGACTTGACACCCCTCTCCTTAGGAGAGCTCGAGTGCATATTGTATAGCTGAGCACTATAACCACCAGCTAGAGATTGTTCTGGAGTATAGCACCTAAAAATTAGGCCTTGCAACTCTCAGTGTTGCAACACCTAAATCTTCATTGTGGATCTTGGCCAAGTCGTAAAATGACTGTGATAGTGAGTAGGAGGAAGGAATGGCATCCAAAAGAAAAATGTATTGCTGGCCTGTGTCAGGTATAGTGCCCATGTCTAAACTGAAAATATACCAGCCAATGGTGGGTTGTCCCATTGCCAACAATCTTGAGAGATCCAGGTTATGGATGAGGTTATTTTTGAGTAAGCTGAAAAAGCATGTGTGCAAGACAGGCTCAAGATTCCAAGTGCTTAGAGAAAAATTTTCATTTCTAAATTGTTATTTTAATCCAGCAACAGAAGCCAGAAGCTGGCAAGCGAGGCAAATAGAAGATTAATCACACATCAAAATTTCCTCTTGAAGAAAATAATACAATACCTAACAGACTTAGGGATGCTAGTGTTTATATCGACATTTTCTTTATCAGTATTTTGGTTCTACACCTGCTCTGCCCAGCCCAGAACCCTATAAAGTCTCTAGAAGCTTTTAGCAAAAGCTTCAGTTTTGTCAAGCGAGGTTGTGGGCAGATTTGGGGCCACTTGGGGACAAACTGAGTCAGGAAGTCAGAAGGTCAAGCAGGGAGTAGAGGCAAAGAGGAAGCTAGAGGGAACAGCAGACCAGTCTTAGGGTGACTATACATCCTGGTTTGGCTGAGATAATCCCAGATTTTGGAGGCTGGTGCCAGTCAGCCAGTGAAAATTAAAATGTGTCCCCCAGGTGCAGGATCCTGGGCAGGGAAACAGAGTGGCAAAAGCTGTGAAGTAGGAAGCTCTAGTAGATAGCAGAATTGTCCCAAAATAGCTTATCTTAATTAGCGGAATGACTATTAAAAAGGGAGATGATTGTTAATGCCTGTGAAGTAAAGAATAATGGGATATTAATGGGTCATTAATTGACTCCTTTAGCTGCGGGAATAGTAATGCCAGAGCTGCACCACACCACACCTCACCCACCTCTACCTGTAGCAGCACCACTAACTTGCAGGCAGTGTCCCGGATTTCACATTGTCCCATATAGTCTTAGATCAGGTTAAACCCTATTGTCCAGACACTTCCTGTTCTTGTGCAGGGATTTGTATGGGGAAGTGAAGGGTCAGCTAATCCTGACCAGCTGCTCCAGTGACAGGGAGTGGGTGAAGGATTAGGTCTTGTTGGAGGCTTCAGGTCAGCCTTGCCTTGTTTGGGTGCTCATCTGTAGCATGACAGGCCTTGATGAGTAGCTTTGTTGGTCAGGTTGAGGTCCTAGGCTCAGGGCCATGGTCTGAGAATTTTTCAAATAAACATTATCTTTCATTAAAGAAAATTGAGGTAAAAATTTTCAACCAGTGTAATCAAATATTGCATGATAGCAGTCTTGTTGCAAGAACATAGATGTATAGCAATCATTTATCAGTGGTCTACTTGGATTTGTCCCCTTGGGTCTGTCACTGACCAGCTATGCAACTATGGGCAGATTGCTTCACTTCTCTGGGATGTGTAAAATGAATGAAGGATACGTGCCTTTGTGTTAAGTGTTTTGAGTTCTAGAATGAAAAGAGCTCTCTAGGAGATCAGTAGGCATTTCTTTGCTTGTGCATTAGCATTACTGCTGCTGAGACTACTCTTGAACTCTTTCATTCTTCATTTGTTTAGCACAACAGTTTGGAAAGGGTGGACATTTCTGGCAACAGCATTAGACCAGAACTCAAATGTGACTGCACATTCATGATCAAATGCTGTCACTTTTAAAAGTTATTGTGTATCATTAAGGATGTTCCCCCCCACTAAATCCAGGTCTTGGAAGTAAAGGGAAGGTCAATATTTTTGACTTGGGGACCAGAGTGAAAAAAAAATTAAATCAGTTAGGGCTAATTGAATCCCCCAATTTGTTCTGAAAGCATTGATTGGCATCAATGTCACCTTCGATTAACAATTTCCTTCTACTCCACCCCTCCATCTTATCATCACTACTCTTGTATTCTCAGGCAATTTTACCTTTCTCTTTATTGAAATACATTCCTGTCATCAAATGTAATTAGTGCCCAGTTCTTTCCCCAGATTTGATCACACCAAAATCATCTGACTTGGACTAGGGGCATCCAACAATTGATGGAAAGCTCCTTAGGGCACCTCGTCTTTTCTTCCTCAACTTGTGATACATGCATGCTGTTTCGCCAATGCTCTTGCTATTCAGAAAGAGCCTGCTGTTTGAGCATACAACACCACAGCACATTCTTCTTGGGCCAGGATAGCTTTAGGCATTCCTAACCTCCTCAGACAGGCACACATGGCATGCCATTTTGCAAAACAGGGTTGGGGACTGAGCTAAATATGGGATAATAAAGTATTTAACCAGTCTGTGCTTTGCTAATTGCATTGAGATCTGAAATCAGCAGTGAGAAGAAACTGCAATTTACTGTAGTATCACTGTAACAATAGTTGTGAAAACAAAAAAAAGAAGAATGTGAGGTTTTCTGGTTAGTAAGTCTTTTCACAGCTTACTTTTCAGTACTCACAACCTGCCAGAAGTAGAGCAGTAATGCTGGTGCAAATCAAAATGATATACTTGAAGTGGCTGTTGTAGAAGATGGTGCAAAATAAATAAGATCTCATTATCAGCAAGTTAATTGCTACTAGTCACATGAGAACTTCTAATATTTTATTGTATTATTGGTATCAAACCTTCTTTGAACCTGTGCAAAACCCTGTATTAGAAGCAGATCCAGGATTTTACAAAGCAGGGTATAGGAGCAGCGTGGCTACATTACCCCTGCACCCAGACTCCTCCGCCATCATCAGGGTAGGCAGACATTTTTAAGTTCCCAAAGTAGGCAAGAATTCTTCACTCTTCCCCTCCCTGTTTGGAGGCATATCCCCTCCCACCCTCTTTCCCCTTTCCTCAGCTGCTGTTGCTTCAGTGTCCCTGCTGCCCCAAAGACAGCAGGGACACTGAGGCAACAGTGGGAGCTCCTGTCCCACTTCAGCCAAACTGCACAGGGGCTGGGCTCAACTTGGAACAACATCAGTGGCAGCAGAGCACAGTCAGGTTCCCCCTTCCCATGCCTGCTCCTGGGCTGGCAGGCAACACCTGGGGGGACCAGGTGTGGAAAGAGAATCTATCCACCCACCGCTGCGGCTGTCCTGGACTGAGCCCAGTCCCTGTGCAGCCTGGCAGGGGAGGAAAGAAATGGTAGTGGGATGCACCTCTGAGCACAAAGGGGAAGGGAGAGAATTCTTACCTTCTTTAGGGATCTAAAAATGTCCCTGGTTGCTGTTCTTGCTGTGTGGTCAGAAAGGGGATTGCAGCCATATCACTGCACCCTCTCTGGATTGGCCTCTGCCCTGTATGAATATTAACCTGGCCGTAAAATTAAGTTTCCATATATACTGTATTTTCTTGCATACAATAGGCTCCAGAATAAGACATGCACTTTATTTGTAAAAGAAAATGAAGGAAAAAAAGATCTTTCCTTGTAGTAACTGACTAGCAGCAGGTACGGAGCTGAGCCTGCTTGTTTTTCCGCTTCCTGTAGACTGCATGCAGTTACTATTACTTTCACTTTCACACAGAAGAAGCTGAAGGGGCAGAAACTGCTGTTACCATATTTCCTCACTTATAATGCATGCTCTAATTTCCAGCAGCTGATTTTTTTTAAAGTATGCAACATAATGAGATATGTATGTGTGTGTGCATACCCACAAGCATGCATACACATATGTGAACTTTGTTTCTTTATAGGAAACATTTATTTTTTTGTAGGGTACGCAGTCCAGGGCAGAAGGATGGTTTAAGCTCCTCTTACTCAGTGGCCACACGTACACAAGATGCTGAATGCGCAGTAACTGGAGTTACTGCACAGTAGCGTCACCAAACAGCTTTTAGGTGATGCTGACTGTGCAATAGCTCATTACTGACTGTGCAGTAGTGTCACATCACATTTCATGCCACACAATGCTACTGCACAGTCAGCATCTCATGTAGATACAGCCAGTTAAACATAACTGAATATGGGCCTTGAGGTACCAATTCATCAAGGTATTTTGTAAGTGCTTTTAATCCTTTTTAAAATTATTTTAATTGTAATACACTTAGGTATGCACTCAAGTGCTTTGCTGTATTGATGCCATCAGGGGACAGATGGTCTAATGCAGGGGTTCCCAAAATTTTTATGCTGTGGCCCGGCAAACCGAGGCCTGGAAGTGGCTGCGGCCTGGCAAACCATGGCCCAGCAGTCACAGCCAACTGCAGCTGGAATTTATGACCAGAAGACAGGTAAGGATACCCTCACCCCCCAGGCAGGGGTGTAAGCCAAACCCTGTGCTGCCACAGGCCCTGCAGAAGGAGCTGCGGCCTCTCCGCCCAGCTCTGGGAGGCCGCAGTTTGCCAGTCCCTTGAGAACCCCTGGTCTAATGTATATTTTTCCATATCTAGTCAACTTCTCTGGAACTCTCTTAAATTCATGAGGTATATGGGGAGCCAACTCTTTCCTGAGAGCTGCATTTACTTTCAAAATGCAAGGACAGCGGTAGGTGGTACACAGCTCCCAGAAGTATTAACCAAAGTTATCCATGTAATTCCTTGTGCGTTCATAGGAGGATAAACTTCTGTCTGTAGTATAACAGGCTATTTCAAAACAAACTATAGCATTGTTACGAAGACATGGAGGCCCACATTTTAAATGGAGGATAAAATTCTGGAGAAAAGCAAGATGCTAAAAGTAACTAAAGAATAAGAAAATGACTGAATATTTTAGGAAACGGGGTGTACTTTGTACCAAGGATGGGTCAAACAGGGATGTGTTCTACATTAATTCCCCATCAAGTGTCCCAACTCTTTAAGATAATTCCCACAGACATAAAACACTATCTGCAATAGTGTTTGCTGTTAAGGGATACAGTTCTTGCCTGTTGGATATAAGGGTTACTGTAGTTTCATAGTCCACTATGTATTTTCCACTCTCAAGATAAATATTGCATAGACTTAAGAGAAAAAGTCATTCTTTTCCTCACTGTATTATTCTAGGTCCTTCAAGTAGGGAGGATTTGTTCTTGAAGCATAGGGTATGTGTGTCACAACATCCAGCATATTTTCTAAAAGCAAGGGTGTCTTTGATCACATTAAAAAAACAAGGCCAAGCATTGAGGATCCTTACATTTTGGGTGCCCAATTTGAGTACATCTTGAATACATCTTGCCTGAGATTTTTAGAGGTATTGAGCATGGTCTACAATTGCTGCACTTGACTCACTCAGCACATCTCATAAGGTGTGTCTAGCTCAAGGTGTATTTAGTTCAGTGATTTTAAACAAAGGTGATGGGGCTTTTAAGGGCGCCATGGTATAATGGGGAGCCAGGGGCCCCTGTTACTTGCAGAGAGAAGCTTCAATAGGGATGTGCCCAGGTAAGGGGAAAATAGCCAATTCTGGGCTGGCTGCAGGAGAATAGGCAACCAGGGCCCATAGGCTGCAAGTAGCTATTGTGGGGCTGGCTGCCTAGCAGTAGGATAGCAGGGTAGCACCCTGGTTAGGCAGCAAGGGTGCTGCTGTGGTAGCCAGAAGAATAGCAGTAAGCTGCCCTGAAGGCTGAGGGACGCACCTGTGGCTGGTCTGGGGATCACCTGACCAGAAGGGGAGGAACCAGGGGATATAAACCCGGGCCCGTGGGGCAGAAGGTAGCGCAGTCCTGAATACACCAGGGAGAAGAGCTTATGCTAGATCAGGTTTGTGGGTTTTTTTATTCTAGTTTTATACTGGAGGAGCCTTGTGGCTGAAAAAGTTGGAAAGGAGATCACAGGTGTGCCTGAGGGGCAGGGGGACATAATGCAGGTGGCATGAGGCTGAGAGGGCCAGGGCTGGAGCCCAGAGCAGGCAATGCAGGAGCCTTAGGAGATAGAGAGAGGGGGACTTGTCTGAGTCCCAGATGGGCCAAGCTCAATATAAGAGAAGAATTGAGTACAGAGAGAGAGAGCACCTTGGGTGCTCAAGCTTCTGAGGGCAGCCTTCCCTCATTACCTTTAACAACAAGGTACAGCAGGAAAAAAAAGCAGGGTGAGACCCTGAGAGGCTGGAGCAGGAGCTAGATAGGATGAAGGCGGTCACAAAGCAGCATCGTGGCTGCCCTCAGGTGCCATACTGTTACACGTTAGTGTTACTCAATATTCTCAGTGTTGGGTGTGAAAACACCTACACATGATTTGCAAGATAAACCCAGAAAATTTCAAACGGGAATCCAGTGTCAAAAACTATCTGATCTCCCGTGGACTTTCTGAGTTCTTTGCAACAGAAGAATTGCTCTGTCATTTCTCTGTATTGAAAAAACGAATGAAAACTAAGAGCTGGCACTTTCTGAGGGGTGCCTTGAATCTAACAAGGGGTGCCTTGACTGTAAACGGGTTAGAAGCACTGCCCTAGTAGGACGCGTGTATGTAGATTTTTTGCAAAATAAGTGGCCACTGTTGATTCCATGGCCTGATTCTTTTTTTTTATTTTTTTTTTTAAGGAATTTCATCTTCCCCCCCCCCTCCCCCCCCCCCCAAGTAGTGATATATAACAGGGGCAACTAACCTGCAGCACAGGTGCCGTAAGTGACATGGCTAACAGAGATTGGGTAGGGGACAGGAAGCACAATGGTAGATAGGGCAAGGAGCAGAAAGCAGAGCATAAGACCAGGCGGGGAGCAGAAAGCAAGAAGCAGAAAACATAGCAGCAGATTAGGTAAGGGAAAGTAATTGGAGTGGCACTCAAGGGAAAGGAGGAGGGTGCTAATTTGTGGTACACTTGCCAAAAAGGTTGGTCCCCACTGATACAGAATATAAGTGGTCATAGGTAGTAATTGGAAGTCAACTCTGGGGAAAAACCAAAGGAATAAATGAGGTTAGACATGTGCAGTAGGCACATGTACCAACAGACACAAAACTACACTGTAGGTATTGCTGATAGTGCTACCTATACTTCAGGTTACCCAAAACTTTCCTTTGTAAAACATTTTTTGGGGTTTTTTTGAGTGCCTACAGTTTTGCAAGATTTTATGAGCTGAAATTTTCCAGGCTTGGTGTCACCCTCAGGCTGAAATTTTTTTGAACAGTTTCAGCAAAAATAGTTTGGACACTTCCAGGAATGAGCGAGAGAAGAAAAACTGATGTTTTTTGTTTCTGTTTTTAAAACAGTCATACAGCTGCTTCATTTAGAAGCTCTTGCACTTCCACAGTGTGGGGAAGGGACTTGAAATACAATGGAGGGGTCAGCAACCTGTGAGCCATAGACTGGATCTGGCCCACAGAGCCAAGGGGGGACTTCAATGGCATTCCAGCAGCTGGATGATTTACCCTGGCACTGCAGCCAGGCAACATGGAGCTTCATTTGACATCTTGCCAGGCACTGGAGAAGTGGGGGTGATGGCAGTGGCCAGGTCCTAGCACTGTCTCAGCTTGGACCCAAGCAGTCATTCCAGCCTGCCTTTACAAACAGTTGCCAACCACTGCAGTAGAGTATTGACCTGGTATAAAGGAATATGTATGTGCCTTTGGCGGTTTCCCTGACAATTTATTCAAAATCATCAGATAATAAATCTTTGAGGATTCTCAGTTCAGACATGCTCAGCAGAGATTTACTAAGAGTTTGGTGCTAAATTAACCAAAGATTCCATCCATGCTGGTCATGCTTTAGCACATAGCTGCAGGACTTTCCATGCAACTGCTCCTCTTCATTGTTATGGGACTGATCACCACAACTCGGAGCAGGGAGACAATCTGTCCTTTGCTATCAGTGCCCCCGGCACTGGTCCTAGCACTTTGGAGAAACGTGAATTGCTGGAATTCAGAGGGAATGGAAGCCAAACCTTCACATGTGAAAAGGCAGAGGGAGGAACTGGAGGAACAGTGGGAATAGAATAGAATAGTAGTGCTCAACCTCTGGTCCTGGAAGCCACAGTAATTCATCATCATCATTGTTTCCCCAGTCCAAATTTTACATGTGGTCTGCGCTCTCTCTTCTGCACAGGCCACTGCTGCTGATTTTGGTATTCCCAAATGTTGTGGGGTGCCTTGTGGTGCTATAGGGCATCTCAGAAGATGATCCATGGCTTGCTTCTGACAAATGCGTTGGTCGGTTGTATAGATGTTGTACGCACAGGGCGTACAATGTGAATTAAAAACAAGCGGGAATCTTATCGGGGGATAAGGCACAATGCCACATTTATTGAAAACATAAGACAAATAAAAGAAATGAAAAAAAACAACATAAAGATACTGTTTCCTCTTCATACACTGACACATACATATCCATTTATTCACATACATACAAAAGGAGATGGACAGGCAGTCCTGCAAATATCAAGATATTACCAGTTCTTAAGATGCTTGGGTTAGCTTGGCCAGCTAAGTTAACCATGAGAATAAAGCCAGGTCTTGTTGGACGCGTTCTGATGCTGATGCTGCTTCTGTGCAGGACAGACCCAAAGCCTCTTTGTTCTTGTCCATCTTTATAGTGATTGTTCCCCATACAAGTCTATGGGTCCTACTGCATCATCTCCTCACTCTCGAAATGATCCTCCTCTTTGATTACAATATTATGATTGACAGACTCTTCTGTCTCTGTAGTCTACAATTTTTTTTTATCTGTTGTCAGCAATTTTTTCAGCCATTGGAACAAAACCATTAGCTTGTATTTTGTAATTCTTAACTGTTGATCTTGGACATTGTTGTAACCTTTGGTTGTTAAATCGCAGAAGGCTATTTCTATCCTTCTAGCTACAGGTGCAAGACAGACTGTCTTAACATATGCATTTCCACATGTACTGTTTATTCTTTCATTACTTCTTTTCAAATATCCCAGACATACCACAGGCCTTGCATACACACCACTTCTCTGATACTATATTTAACCTACACAACCACAAAACAAAATGACTGTTACACTTACACTAAGCAATGTAAAAATCAAAATGGAGTCTCAACTAAGACTAAGTTACAGTTATTTGAGCAAACTAAAATGGATATTGGTTATAAAATAATAATAAAGAATATTATAAAGGCAATATCAAGAGTACATAAAGACAAATTAACTTTAGCTCAACATAGAGGCCCCGTGATCTCATAAGAGATTTGCATTGGCCAAGACCCACTGTCAGTCTGTTTAGGCTCCACCATGTGTGCCATTTGTAATTGGAGCCAGATGCTAACTCCTCGCTGGGGATAATTCCTTGCCAGCTCCATTCAACAGTTTATTGCCTCATTTCTCCCATTCATTTTGCCAGAGGGTAGTTCACAGCAATTAATACTACCCCCACCACCACATTTCCGGATCTGTGGGGAGACTTATGGGCTGGATGATGCAGTCCTGCACACTGGATCATGCTGGTACATGAAGTCGTACCTGCTGTCTGACTCTACATGCCAACTCCGTGCTAGATCTAGTTCATTGTTGGATTCCACCTGCAGGATCTGACCCATGGGTTAGCTCTGCACCCCTTATCCAGACCACAGAGGGATTGAGCAACACTGGATTAGAACAAGGAGCCACTGGCAACATTAGAGGAGATTAGACTGAAAAGCCAACAGTGGGAGCCCATGGGCTTTGTAATAGAGCTTTGGGAGGCAGGGTAGTGGGGAGAAATAGCTCAGTCGGAACAAGGTATAAGAGAATTGCCCTCAACGGTGTAAGGAGAATGATTCAAGGATCAATGAAGCTCACTAGCATTGTGACCTAAGCATGGGGGTAAAGATTAGGACTTGGACAAGACCTGACTGGGAGACTTGGACTTGAAGGGCGGGTTAGAGGCAGGACTGGGAGCAGGGCAGGCTGGTTTGGCTCTATAGAAACTCAAGGGAACTGAAGATTCCTGAATATAGGCATGCCTTTGCCAGTGGCATGTATGTCTGAAACTTGGTGGTTTCCAGCCACTCTTTTGTCCTGGTACACCAAGTGGGTGACAGCCTACTACTGCTGCCAGTTCTCTGTCAGCTAATGTGAAAGTCGTCTATACCAGCATTTCTCAAGCCATGGGTTGTGACCCAAAAATGGGTCGCAAGAATATATGAAAGGGTCGTTAACAAACTTTAAAAATAGATTGTCCTTTAAAGGAGAAAAACGTGGGAAACGGTGGCTTTTCTCTTGCAGACTGTCAGTGTTCCAGCCCTCATGGAGCTGCTTGGGGCCTCCATGCCCAACACACTGCGGGGGCTGGGGCCTGGAGGAAGGGGCAGAGGGTTGGGAGTGGGGAGCACTGAGTCAGGATTGGCCATTGATGTTTACAAACGGGTCCTGGCAAAAAACAAAAGGTTTAGAACCATTGGTCTATATGAGTATTTGAAGTCTCCCTGCTGATGAGCTAGTTGTGTGATGATGAATACACATTCTTTCTCTCTCGCTCTCTTTCTGCATTAAAATGTTGCAAGTCAAGCCCTCAAAAATGAGGAAATGCCAGAATTAAGACTGCATCTGTGATCCCCATTGTGGGTATACATTGTGGTGTGGTCTTTAATTACATAATGATATACTTCCATTTCTGATTGCTTGGCTTTGCAACCTTGACACTCCTTTAATGTAGCACTTCAGTATGTAAGAAGTATGAGCAATCTGTGGGCTCCGTTTTCCTTCCCCTCTGAAGTATCCTCCTGGAGAGCCACCACTTTAGTGACTCTTTGTATGTGCTGTATTATTATAGTTGCAAACTATTGTGCTGTAGTCTGAATGCACAACTGTGTATTGTTCCCCTCTAGTCCCCTGAGCTATGTCCTTTTCTCTGGCCAAATCAGTTTAGTTTTTCAGCTTCCAGTGTGAAACTCTTTGACCTCTGCTGAAATCCCTGTGCTCCCCCTACCCCTGTTTTTCTAGAGTTCCTCATTAAGGACATGCTGCAGTACAGCCCTCTCCCTCCTCTACTGCATTCATGCAGGTTCTGATTACTATGCATGCTACTGATGTCAACTCCTGTTGTGACCCAGCACTCCATAGGAGGAGCAAATGAGCTGAGATGTCAAGCCAAAAAATTATAGCCATGAGAGCTATCCCTGCACTCAGCTGCTTTCAGAGCACATACATGGCTTGTGTGACAGCAACAGCACACAGAAGCAGCAATGAAATGCAGTTAGCTGTACAGCTGGAAGACAAGCAGGCAGGCACTGGTCCAGTGCCTAAAATGATCCTACCGTGAGCCAGTCTGCAGTGCCTCCAGAAGTGCTTGACTACTACACAGGAACACAGCTTTCTTTGCAGATACTCTGTGGCGTGTAACTCAGTTTCCCTTGGTGACTGCAGTGTGTATTTTCTCTCTTTCCCTGTGTCCTTTTCTCCAGGATGGCGGAGGCAGAATTGCACAAGGAAAGGCTGCAAGCCATAGCAGTAAGTCAGCTTCATTTTACTTGCTCTTTTGTCTGTGAATGGGAAGCTGTGAGTTACTGAAGGGTCCAGGAATTCCAGCACAGTAGCTGGGCAGTATTTAGGCAGCATGGCTTTAGAGAAGTTTTGCATAGAGGTTTTTTGTTGGTTTTTTTCCCCCTCTTCAGGAAACTAATGGTTAAAGATGTTCTATGTGATTTTTGCCAGTAATGAGAGTTCTGATGGGAGTGTGTTTAGCTGACGTGTGAAAAATGTGAGTGCAGGATGGCACATGATTAAAAAGGAGAAATACCTGGGGAGGGGGAGATGGGAGCTCATCAGCATTCTGCTAAAAAGGTATTAAGGTACCATGCGAGCTTTAGCTAAACAGATTAAGAAGTTAAACAAGAAGGATCAACCTTAGGGTGGCTTTTTGTATAAAGAAAATCTTTCTTATTTTGCTTTAAAAAAAAAAAAAATCAAAACAGTGGGTTATCACTAATCACCAGACTAGCTGATTTGCCAGTTTGAGACAGCAACCTCCATTGCTTATCTTAATACCACCCAATGCTTTGAGCCAAATCTTCAGATGATATACATCCATTGAAGGAATCGGGGTGGGGCAGGGGGTAAAAAAGTGTTGCATTTTGATCGGCATTCATCAAAACTTTATTTTTTTCCCCCCTGTGTTTAAAACCTGACATATACAAAGCTAGAATCTCAGCTGATGCAAATGGCAGGGCTCCTTTTGACTTCAATGGAGCTATGGCCAATGAGACCAGTGAAAGGATCTGATACAAGTCTTTCAAAAATGTAGCTGTGCTGCCAATAGAAAATAGAACTGCTCTTTAATTAGGAGTGCAAGTGACATCAGAATCCCCACATTGCTACAAGCATTGTTTATTCACTGAACCCACATAGGTTTGTCCTTGTTCCTTATGACATTCAGTTTTTGGGGTTGTTTTTTTTCACCTGGTTGACAAGCTAACACCGCAAAGCCTTGTAGTCAGACAGCACAATATGTGCAAGTGACTGTGTGTCTCAGGTCTGAAGTGAAAAGTCAGAAAAAATGCCAAAGCCTGCTTGGATTTTGGGAGTCCCTTCCAGAGTGTTGTCAATGATCAACAGATGTTGTGTTTTACTACAGCTGCCACAGATGGATTATATATTTCCTTTGTAGGCGGGGCAAGAGAATGGCTGCTGCTTCTGCTATACTAAGTTGTTTTTCTTAGGTCTATTAATCTACTAATATGTCCATACATACTTAAAATAACTGGACATAAACTTTTGTCTTTTAAAAGTTTTCCTGGAAAAGATCATGTGTGGGGAAAAGGTTATTATGGTTTAAAGGTAAACAGCTGAAATGTTTTTAAAACACTGGTCCAAAGTTTCCAACAGGTATAAACATTAAGAATTCCCCCGCCCAAAGTGCAAGCAGTAGTGCCTGAAGCCATTAAAGAACTAATCCTTCCTAGCAAATTTGGCTTTGAGGCTTTGGATCCTGAATGTGAAGGGTGAATGTTGCATACCCACAAAAGATATAGCGGTCATGTGTGAGGATTTTGAAAATGACTTTATCTTCATATAAAAAACTGTAGAATATAATTCTGATGCCTCATTCAGACCCTGAATAACTAATGGTAAACCAAATTTCTGTGCTCTGAATATATTCTGTATTGCAAGAGCGAGCTGAAGAATGGCACTATCTCAACAAACTTTTCCATTGTCTGGCACTTGTCATAGTTATTCATAATCAGGAAACCAGAGGGGATGCAAAAATCATTACCCTATATTTTTTTTTCATTACCCACTGGCATAAATAACTCTCACATGTGAAGAATAGTAGGCAACTTGGATCCTTATATTCTGTACAGGCTACATCACAGATTGTGCTGAGTGCTGCTGTTAAGGATTAACATAACCTGTGAATTACAAAGGTTTGAAATAATTCAACTTGAACCTCAAAAAAATACTCAATTTCTGTCTTGTTTGAGTTCATATTGTATCACACACTAAAAGTTGCTCAAAGGATCTTCATATCAGTACAATTATCCATACAAACTTTTGGGGAACATTTGTTCCTCTATTTAAATATTTTAAACGTAATCATGGTTGGCTATTCTCAAATGTTAGATTGATTCACCAGGATAGGTTAATGGTGTGAAATGCAAGGTATTCCTCCTGTGTCTCCTGTCTGAAAGTATCCTATATAATTAGCAGGCTCAGCAAAACTTAAATCGTTTCTCAGAAAAAGAGAGGAGGCATTGCAGTTAAGGTCCATCTGGAAAAGTCAGGGAAAAATATTAGTCATTTCCAGTGTCTGACTCAAGCAAGCAAAGATCTATTAATCCACCTTATAATTTAGGCTGGTTGAATGGAGCAAGAAAGTAAACAATCCAGCTTTGCACAGTTATTTAGTTTTCTAACTAAGTTCACTTGGTCGCTTGTATTTTCTTATGCAGACATTTCCAGTAAAGGTCAGGTGTATCATATTAAAAGAAAGCAATGGTCATATTTGCAGTTGTGGAGAATTCCTGCCAGAAGTGTGAGAGGGCTTCTGTCAGTCAAACTGTTGTGGTTTTAAAATTACAATCAACTTCTTAAAAATGGGTGTCTGTGGTGCCAGTCCTGTGCAGACTCCAGTCCTGCACAGGGCCAGGAATGCCACTAGGAGAGGAAAGCTGGTCCAATTGTTAGGGTACTAGCCTAGGATATAGACAATCTTTGTTTCGGTTCCTTTTTTTGCCACAGCCATTCTGTGAGATCCTGGGCAGGTCATGCAGACCCAGATCCTCAAAGGGATTTAGGTACTTAAATCCCATTGATTTCTTATTTTAATAGAAATTAGTTGTTTAAATCTTCTGCTTCGGGTCAGACCAGTTGCCATATTTGAGGTCAGGAAGAAATGTGGTCAGATTAGTATGGACTGTGAGGTTTTTGCTTTCCTCCATAGCAGAGATCATGGTCCTCTACCTGTGATCTCTTAAGTGTATATTAACAACCTTTTACAGAAGCAGGATGTTGACTGCCATGGTTCTCCTGCTTTACCTGTGGTAGGTTAGGGTGTAATGACTTGTGGTGGTCAGGGTTGATGGTAGTTTTATGAATAGTTAGATTATGGATTTGTATAGGATGGCTTTGATAGGGATGATCCTGCTGCGGGCAGAGGGCTGGACTAGATGACATCTGGAGGTCTCTTCCAGCCTGGTTTCTCTATGATTCTATGAACTGGGCCTTAGGCGTTTTGTAAAATGCGGGTAACAGCACTTCCTTACTTCACAGGACTGTGAGAACAAATGATTTAGAGATTCTGAGCTGCTCAGGTACCATGATAATAGGGGTCATATAAGTACCAAAGACAAATATACCATTACAAACAGGGCATGTGTAACGCTGTTGGGCACAGAATTAAAATATTCTGATTGATGGAAAAGCTACTGCTTTTTAAAAATTGTTTTGGAAGTCTTATAATACATTTGTTTTCTTGTGAGGTCCATCCTATTAACCTGAGCTACTAAAAGCACTCTGGTTGTATAGTCAGGGGAATAAATAAAATAGTGAGAAAATATTTCTAAGAGAGCTTCTCTGCAAAATATTGTTTGTGGCATGGGCAGAACACATGATGGTATGAAGCAAAGGCTACTGTTCTTAACACTTCTCTGTCCAGCTTGTGTCCTATTTTGCAACTTCTGAGTCATGTGCTTACCCCAAACTGTTGCTAAGAGCTTCCACCATGCTAAGCCACCATGTCATCCTATAGAAACCTGTATTTTGAACCCTTTCTTAAGTGGCAACTCAAGAGAATGACAGAAATCAGTGACTTAATTTAAGCTGTCTTCTAACTCAACTGGGGCAAAAGTGCATGCAGCTGTGGGGTATGGAGAGACTTTGCAGAAGCTGCATGAACCAAGAGGCTGGCAGGGTGACTATCTACTTGTACAAATCTTTTCTAAGTTGATATTCTTCGGCAACTTTAAGGCTTTCTCTCTGGTGTTGATCCAGAACTAACCATTGCCAATTTTTGACAATGAGTCAGTTCCATTTCTGTGCCATGAAGAGGAGGGGTAAAATTTAGATAAAAGAAGGAAATATTTTTGTGGCATGTTTTAAAAAAAAAAATCATCTACTGTAAGCAGCTCAGGAGTTTGGAATGTTAATAGTCCCAGAGGAGGTGGGTTTACTAGGCAGAGAACAGGTGAGGCTAGTACTTTATCACATGGCAGAGAAATGAATCACCCAGTGCTGCAGTTTATTATGGAGTTCCACTATCTCTGTCCTATCACCATCATTTACACTTATACGTATATACTTATATATATGTTTTTACATACTGTGCATGAAAGTAGATGTAGGTATTCCTAGAAAAAAGATTAAAATGAAAATGTTTTCTTTTTCCCTTTCACCCCATTGCAGTGGGTTAGCAGCCTAACTTCTTGAAGGCTGTATATATAACCTGTACTCTGTGTGAAATGTATATAACCAGAACCCTCACCTGCAGCAGGTATCTGGGGTGGAAAGGTATACGTTAAAAAGCAGCTCCTTGTACCCTGGGGATTTGAACTCTGTGTTGAGACTCAGGATAAGTGGGAAAAGGAAGAGGAAATGCATTGGGTACATAAGGTTATGGGTCTTGGTGACCCATCTGAGGAAGTTGCAAAATGGAAAATCAAAAATTGCAAAAATTGCAAAATGGTCAGATGGAAAATCTTTGGCAAATCTCTTGCTGTCTGAAGTACAAGCAACTCCGCATGCTCCCTTCATCCTGCTTTAAAGAAAAAAGAAGGAGCAAAGTTCCTTCTTGGGTGCCTCAGATGAGTTTGTGGCTGGCAAATTGTATAGAGGACAGGAAAAGAGGATTCTCTATTTTGTATCCAGGGTCAGGGTCTTGGACTTCGATAGAAAGAGTACAGAGGAGGTTACAAACCAGAAACGATTGCACCTGCAGATCATTACATGGAAAGAGACTGAATTGGGAGGTAGGAGTTGAACATCAAGGGTAAGATGCAGAATACAGGGCCACAGGGTCACATAGTTGCTGTGGAGGAAAAAGCAGCAGCACAAATTTGTGCAGCTACTTTTTGCCACAGTTCATACTCTGCATGTGGGGTTAGCGCAGGGAAAAATGCTCTGGGTGGGAGAAGGGAGGCTGGGGGCAGAACCTGGACTGGCACCAGCAGCCTTACTTGGGGACCTCCCAGGGCTCCAGCAACAGTGATCCAGGTGTACAGAGCCTGACTAGCAGCTGGAGTGTGTCTCTGGCCAGCCAGGCTCCAGTTTCAGGCAGTACATGCTGCCACCATGTGAGCTGCCCATGGCACTAGTTTTGTATAAAAAACTCACCATGCTGCAAATTCAGCATGGCAAATGCCTGCAAGTGCAGTTCATGCAGTTTGAAGTGCCGCAGACAGGTCTGCAGTGCACAAACTGCAAATGCATGTTCGTGGGGATATATCCTTGCAGTCTCTATAGCTGTGCAAGGCAGTGAGTGAGGAGAGGATTTGATTCTAGGTTCATTGCAGTGGCCATTTTCCTGTAACTATTTACAGGGTCAGAAAGAGGTAGTTTAGTTGTATTAGTGTCAAGTCAGGCAGAAGGTAGGGTAGAGGTGCTCCTTATAGACTAACTAAATCAAAGATGCAAAGGCTTTCATGAGCTAGGGCTCACTTCATCAGATGCTAACATCTCTGATTTAGTTAATCTATCAGCTGCACCTCTTCAGCATCTTGCAGGTACAATGCAGAGAAGGTGATTTGTGAGGTGTCTCATTGAAACTGGATAAATGTGGTCAAGGTAAGAAGGGGTCTGACCTATAGATGGATGGTAAAATGGCAATAAAATTAAATTGTACTGGAATTACCTGCATTTCTAGCATTTGAAAATGTTTTTGCTTTCTTAAAAATAGCAATAACATCTCTATCAATAATTCTTATGCAAAATAAAATAATAATGTTTAGATTTGGGGGTGAATGCAAGGTAATAAGTGGTTTACAAAAAGAGAGAGCACGCGTGCATGTGGATGTGTGGTTGCACTTTTGTAAATACTTCTGTGCCTAGGTAACATTAGGCATGATTAGTCTAATTGAATTAAATGGATTTATGTTTTGAGGGTGGAGTTGTAAGCAGGAACAGTTTTTCTGATGCCTTTTTTAATTGTTCTGTGGAACTTAATTGAAAATAGTATTCCTGTTATAGAATGTTGCTGAATACTTAAAAAAAAAAAAAAAAACCCTAGGGAACGGTTAACGTTTTCTGCTAAATTCTGTTTATTTTTTAGTAATATCTTTAGAACTCTCTTACATCTCTAGAAACTATATAACTATTGGACTTTTTTGTAAACGTCTGCATTATTTGAAAAGGGAGGTATTTTCTTGACCCTTTTGTAACCCTTTTGTATGTGTGGCCATATATTACTGTCACAGGGCACCTTAGTGCCTGCTCCTAGAGAGGAGAAACTGCCAGGAAGAGAACCCTGGCAGAGCCCATTGAGCGCAGCTGCGGGTTGCCGGAGCAACTAAGGGGAGCCAGCTGGCCAGAAGGGGGCAGGGCCTGGCCTTTGTAAAGCCCAGGGCTGAAGCCAGGCTAGCAGTTCTCTGCCAGCAGCCTGGGAGGCAGGAGCTCTGGGAGTGAGGATGTGGAAAGGAGCCTAGCAGCAAGTACCATGGTCATATGGAGCAATGTTGTTATGGCCATAGGGCTTCGGGTTTGAGTTATAGCCAGACGGCTTGAGCTTGCATTTGTGTTACAGCCTAGGGGCTTGTGGGTTTGCTTTGACGTTGTGATATTACACCCGGAGGCTTGGGTGAGGCTGTAGGGGTTGGAGGAGGCCTCAATCATAGGGACCCCAGAGAGTGTGGGGTGCCCTAGCGCCAAGAGGGTGCATTAATTTCACAGCGCCAGTGAAGGCGCAGCTTGCACGCCAGTGCGGGAACAACTGGCGGCAAGGAGCGCAGCCAGTGGGTCACGGGCGCAACCAGTAGGTTGCAGACGGGGGATGTAGACCCCGGATCGCATGCGGGGTACATAGACCCCAGCCCCAGAGCGAGGGGCAATTTCATTGAGAAGCCCAGGGTGGGCATGGCGAGCCCCAAAGAGAGGGAGTGCCACGTTGTATTATTGAGAAGCCCCGTGGGGGCACGGCGAGCCCCAAAGAGGGGGAGCGCCATTACTGAGGAGCCCTGGAGTGGGGCCATTACTGAGGAGCCCGAGGTGGGCATGCCCTAGAGCGGGGCCATATTGAGGAGCCTGAGATGGGCATAGCGAGCCCGGCCGCAGGCTAGTGCGGCAACACCCCTCAGACCGAGGCAGGGCGCTGTGGTTGCCCCAAGAAGACAGGGAGTAGCAGCGCGGTGAGCTGGGGTCAGAGAGGGTACCCGTGCGGTTGGCCGGAAGGGCCGGGGCCCGCTAGGGAGTCCCTGAGCGGGACCGCACCATCAGGAGAGTCCCAGTGAGAGGCTGGGTGCGAGAGAGAGAGCCCAGAGTGGGCTACACTTTCGAGGAGGCCCGGGAAGCGGGCGTACAGACCTAACAATGTCCATTACATCTGCGAGGCTTGGGGCGTGGTATTAGGGGCTGGTAGGAGCCACGCATAGCCCATAAGGCTAAGGTGTCCGGGGAACACCCACTGCATCGGGAGACCCCCAGGGGGTCCGGAAGAACCGCGGGGACAGAGGTCCCAAGTAGCCGTGCCCAGGGAGTCATAGGCAGCCTCCCTATTACATTTTCCAACAAGACGTGGCGGGCGAGAATTGGAGGGTGCCTTGGGCCGGCGTGACACGGAGCGAGGGACCTCGAGGAGATCACGGCCCTCCAAGAGGACCCCGCCGTGACAATTACATTATAGAATGGTATATTGTGAGATTTGGAAACCCTATAGAATAGACTTGATGGTGACACACACCTTTAGGAGGCATCAAATGTGGTTCCTGAGATCATATCTGAGAAACCACTAAGTTTCAGTCTAGCATTGGGAATCCCTGGCACAAATCCTGAGCTTGGGTGGAATCCCCACTGGTGTGAGCCATACTGGCAAAGCACCTGCTCTGACCACTAGATAACAACTTCAGGAAAGCAAAGATGGGAATATTATGTCAGTCCATATGGGTTTATGGAAAATAGCTATTGCCAAACAAAACTGATTTTGTTTTTTCAATGAGATGACAAGTTTGGTTGGTTAAACTGCCTAGACAAGTGCCTAGGTGCCATGGCACAACGTGGGTGTTGTGAGATTCATTTAAGGGTGCCTCTGAATATTAGATGTGCAAACACCTACATATGATTTACATAATAAACTCCATGGGGTGGGTCCCCATGTGCAGGGCATGCCATTTGTGGCACCACAAACCGCATGTGGGGAACCTGAAAAGGTGCGCAAATTTGCAGTGTGGTGACATTATTGGCTACACTGACGACAACAACAACAAAAAAAGCCAATAGCCGATGATGTTAATTTTCTTTTTATTGGTGCTGATCTGATATGCAACCAGTGTATCGGTGTACCTCCTGCTATTTTTCCATAGTCAAGAAACAAGTGAAAGGCAAGACCTCCATTTTCTGAGAAGTGCCTTAAGTCTAAAGAGGGGCTCCTTGACTCAAAAAACATAGAGAACCATTGGCTTAGATATAACGTACGTACATTTTCTGAGGTGTTTGACTTATGATCACACAATTTTCTAATCTGAAAAATTAGCACTATGTAATATCAGTAAAAAACACATTAAATTAGTTAAGATTTATCTGGCTGTCAGATTTCAAACGAAAGCAATGAAGTGGAGGTGTTTCTGGGAGCTTGGCACTAGATCCACTGCTATTCAACATTTTTATCTGTGACCTAAAAGTAAATATAAAAACACTGCTGATATCTGCAAATTTCACAAAGGTTGGTGGATTGGTAAATAATGAAGATGAAATGTCAACCATATGGAGCACCATGGATCACTTTGCAAACTGGGTCCATTTAAATGACGCGTATGTTAGTATTCCCAAATGTAGTCGTATACCTAAAAATAAGGAATACAGGCAGTACTTGCAGGATGGAGAACTATCCCACGGAAAGCAGAGAATCTTAAAAGGATTTAGGGGTCATAGTAGGCAAATAACTCTTGCATGAGCTTGTTGTTAGGGACCATGACATAAAGGCTAAGTACAGGCAGTCAAAAAGCCATAGGCTGAATTGATTCAGTCTTTGCAGGTTAGTCTAAATTGCGTAGATTGAACTGAGAAGCAAGTGAACAGACATTTACTTCTGTTTCCAGGGGAAATGCAGCCACATGCACACAGTGGCTCAGGCCAGAAGTTGGGGGGCACTAGAGCATGTTTCTCAGCCACTACCAAAGGGAAGGGAGGAGAGAAGCCCTCCAAGGCTTCCCCCCCACCTCCCTGCTCAAGCGGAGAAGGTCTGGCCCAGGCCCCAACCTGGGACAGCATGCTGTCAGGAGAAGGGGGCTTTAAACCGCCTACCCTGGCCTACATGGGACCCCAGCCCTGGTCTTCCTGGAGAGGCAGCTTCTGCTAGGCTTCTGTCCCCCACTCCCTGCTTTGGCGGGGCGGTGGGGGGGAAGGGGGCAGTCCCTGCTAGGGTTTTGTGTGCCTTTGAGCACTGGGGATGTGGCCAGACCCTGGTCAGGGACTCACCTGCTGATGCGGGGAGGCCCTCCATGGCTGCATGGGACCACAGCCCAGGTCTGCCTCGGGGGACGGGGCAGCACCTGCCAGACGCTGCCCCCTACTCGAGCAGAAAGCAGGGGGCACAGCTACACCCAAGCAGATCTCAGGCTCAGGTGGGGAGGGAGGAGTTTTAAACCCCCTCCCTGGTCCCAGACTACAACTGGGGTTTGCCTAGGAGGAGGGGCAACCCCTGCCTAGCTTTTCGCCTGCTTGCCTCTTGAGCAGAGGGGCAGGGCGCGTGGTTTAAATCCCTTCCCCCAACCTCAGCTTGCAGGGCTGGCCAGGGGCTGGCCATGCCCGCTGCCCCTCTGCTGAAGCAGGGGAAAAGCCAAGCAGGGGCTGCTTTGCCCCTATCAGGCAGATTCCAGCTGGGGTCCCTTGTGGACAGGGAAGGGAGGGTTTAAAACCCCCTCCTTCCTCCACCTCAGCCTGCTAGCCTGGCTTCAGCAGATGAAGGAAAAAAACTGAAGGGCTGCTCTGCTCCCACCAGGCAGACTCCAGCTAGGGCACAGAGCCAGGTTTCCCACCCCACCCCCTGCTCAGCCAGCCAAAGCAGTGACAGTGCTCCAGCTATGGAGTAGAGGGGTGGGGCTTACCCTGCTCCACTGGAGCAGGCAGCACAGCCCAGGGCTGCAAAGCAACCTGGGATGCTGGGAGACTGTGAGTTAACTTGAGCCAGGAAGGGGTTTGGGACAGAAGTTCCATAAACTGGTTTAACCTAAATCAATTAAGTCGGATACTACATCCATTCAGGTTTATCTTAAACCAGTTTGGCCATTTTGTAGGTGGTTTAAGTTCACTGAACTTCTGTTCTGATCCCTTAAACTGGTTTGTGTGTAACTTCTATCCAAAAGTGTTAACATCCTCCTTCACTGTATAAATAGGGGAAATATTAGCGAGTTAAAAGTAAAAATCTCTTTTTACTCTTTTATATAGGGCTTTGGTGAGATGGATACTGGACTACTGTGTGTCCTGTTCTTGTGTCTACTTTTTTTAAAAGGATGTTTGAAAAAATAAGAAAGTATGCAGAAAACAAAAAAAATTGTTCAAGGGCTGAAGAAAAGTGGAAGTCTTTTAAGTGAAGGACTTTGAGTGCAGTCTGTTTTTAGTTTATCAATGAGAGTGTTAAAGTTAAGGTTGCATTGTTCTTTAAAACAGTAGTTATATGTTAAAAAATATAGGGCAGGTTTATTCTGAATATGGATGTAAAATATAGATAAGTATAGTGTCCAAAAAAAGTATTTTGAAAGAGTCTGTTGCTTTGTGAGATTTGTCTCTGTAGTTAAATGGAGAATTTTAGTAGAACCTATAATATCTCTAAACATAATCTCTAATTGGAATTAATTTGTAAATGTGTTTTTTTATTATTATTATTATTGATATTTCTTTTTCTAAAGATTTAAAATTCAAATATTCTGTAGAAAAAGTGCCAACCATTTCCCCCATGATCGTGCCCTATTTTCCTGGTAAAACCTACTGGGTGTTTGAGCTGTGGCTTTTTTTTTTTTTCATTTTTTCTAATAATTTTGCTAGGCATTTTTACAGTATGTTGTGATAAATAATTTAAAACTTTGGTAGGAGGGGGAGGAGGTGGCTGACCCAAACTGGCAAATCTATTTAATCATCCATGCATTATACGGCCACTAATATGATGATGTCTTGGCCTTAGTACAAGAAAGCAGTCCTAAGCTACACTAAAGCCCATTACTAAAGGTGCTTACGTGCTTTCCTGTATCAGAGCATCAAAGTATATGTCCCCCTTTTACAGATGCAAGGCAGTTCATTTTTGCCTCTTACAGCTACATTAACCAATTTTTCCCTAGCTCTCCTTTTCTCTCATCATATTGCAGTTAGACTCATTATACCATTTAATCATAGTTATCCGTCTGTTAAAAAAATTTTGTCTTTTTTTGAGACAATCTTAGCAGTTTTAGAATCAGAAAATAGACCAGGCTTGGCTGATTCCATAAACACCTTCCCAAATTAAATTAGCTGTTTGCTTTTTGCATTTCTATCTAATTTGTATCTGTAGCAGCTCTCCAAGGAAATGTATAGGTATTCCTTTTGAATTCTGAAGAGGTAGAGAGAGAATACCACTGGGACTATAACCGTCTTATGAAGAACTCTGACATGAGGAATGTATGGTGGGGAGGCATGGGGCATATGTTATATGTGTTCCAAGAAATTGTTCTGCGTATGTAAACTATAGTTGCTGCAAGCTGTATCTCAATGAGGAATGTTTCCATTTAGCTCAAACCCATGAAACTCAAAGGAAATTGCATGTAGAAGAGGAAGTGTTATGTCTATATTCATGGAATGGATGACAGTACTTGCTTCAGAAAAGAAAGGAATATCCTTTCTCATACAACTGTACTGCATGCTTCATAGCATACATTGGTTTCACTAGAGGCTGTCTATAGGACCAAGGTAGTATACCATCTTGGTTTTTGCATATTTATAGAGTATCCAGGAAATTGGGTAGAGTAAGAAGCCCTGACACGCTTTACATGACGTTTAGACAGCCTAAAACTTTTTTGTGAATTTTGAAAAGGTCACATTAAGACTTTAAGATTTAAAAAAAAAAAAAAAATTATTTCCATTGTGCTTTAAAAATACTTGCCTAGCAGAACCAGAAGTGAAAATTCCATGAGACCCTATTGTTGTCAGAGTATTAATGCAAGCTAGGAAGCAACAGCTGTCTCCCACAGATCGGCTTTTAGGAAATGACAACTCCAAGCTCCAGAATTTCTCTATAGTCTTTTAAAATTTGGACCCACTTCTTGCAGAGTTTAGTCAAATTTCTACCCTCAATACATTGCTTGTGTATTGTATGTCATGAACTATGCAACTAAGGAACTTGCTCTCTATTTACTATAGTCACCTTTAAAAAAAAAAAAAAATATTGGGTAGTGCTGGTGACAGTTCTTAGTGACGTTTCTCTTACTTGGTGAAAAAAAAATTGTGAATTTTTTTTTTTTAATTAACTGATTTTACTTCATGAAATTCTGCCTTCACTGCCATGTGACACTTGCCTCAGCTTACCTGGACATGAACATGTGAGAGGGAGCAATGGGGCCTACATTGTGTAAATATGATGCTGAGTCCAGCCTCCTAGCCTGGAAAGTGCAGGGAGGCTCAGAGACCCCCACACCAAACACTGCATTTTTCATGTTTAAGAGCACTGTAATTTTATAGTGCTGTAAAAATGCTCTAAAATACAGCACTGGAAAAAATACATGGAGCACTGCTGTACACACCTTTAGTTCTTTTTGTTTAAATCACACTAACTATGATGGGAATTTAAGTAGCTGGTTAAAAGGAAGTGCACACTTAAGTGATATTCAAAATACTTATACTTTCCTGAATCAAGACCCATAAATATTAGGGCCCTTGCTTCATCACTGGAGTGGCTCCTGTTCTTTTTAGTATAGAAACATCTTTCTTCTGGATAGAGCCTGGTTTTCAGTATAATTGGACTTCAAAGTGTTAAGCTTAGGTTGAATAGCTTAGCGGCAGTGAAATGTGCCTGACCTTTCTCAATGCACACCAGCCATCTACAGGTCCTAGTGCACCAATATTTCTTGTTATTCAGCTGACTTTGCTGTACAGCTAGATGCCGCTGGAGAGCAAGGGTTTTTCCTACCCGTCCAATAACAACAAACTCCACAGTGCACAAAAAAAAAAAAAAAAAAAAAAAAAAAAAAGGCAAACAATTGATTACATTTGGGAAACTGGTTTTGGAAGCAACCTTGTCTAGTCTGTTAGTTTGCTGCCTTGTAGGGCTACGTGAAGCTGAGAGTGTTGCATGTAAGGCTGTGTTTGGTGGTGTCACAGATGACTTTCATTTGAGCCCCCATGATCTTCAGAGAATAGTTACATGGGTGGGACTAAGCCTGTCAAGAATGTCTAATAATAGAAGGAGTGCCAATTGGCAGTGGGTTTAAACAAGGGATGGTGGGCTGGAAGCCAGGAGTGCAGAGATGAAAAGATCAGTAGGTAAGTTTTGCTTGTGTAGTATTTGTATGGAGATACTTGCAGACAGGTCAGGGACACTGTAGTACTTTCTATCATCTCCTGTGCTTCAGATAAGTCCATTTCAGATAGAGCAGCATCTTCGGTACCTATATAAATATGTAAAATGAAGCACTGAGATTTGTGGAGGTAATGGTGAAAGATTAAAAACGCAAGAGCTTAAACTCTGGGAAATAAATTTGAAAGCAAGTGTGCCATATAATTTATTGGTGAAGTAGGAGCAGTTTACCCGCTTCTATGCAATCTGCAGAAAGCCACACAGCTGCATTCTCTTTGTGACAGCAGCAAGAGCAACTGCAAAGCAGACATTACTTGGGAGTGGACAGACTAGCTTCCCATTAACCAACTGCATGCCAGAGACTGCAAGAGGCAAGTAGTCAGTAACCAACAGTCTGGATTGAATTGTCTGTTACAAAACAGTGCCCAAAGGGGAAATATTCATAGTTATGCAAATGAGAAGGTCAGGCCGAATGAGCAAATGTTCCCGTTTGGCCTTAAACTCTATGAATACATGTTTTTGTTAAGACTTTTTTGTTATGGTAGCACCCAGGAACCCCTATCAGAATTAGGACTGCACTGTCCTGCCCTACATGTTCAATATGGGCTTGATTTAAAGCCTACTGAACTCACTGAAAAGTCTCCCATTCATTTTTTGTGGATCCAGCCCTCTCTCAGCAGAACTGTTTGTACTCTAAACTTGGTGGAAGCAATTGACCTCTACGGTGTCACTAATTCTGTGGTAACAGGCAAACGTGAATTAATTCTTCATTTGTAATGTTTGGGCTTTGGCCTGATACCACTGTGTTGGGCATGTAGGCAAACAGATTTTTTTTTTAATATCCCCTTTTTTGTGTGTAAAGATAGGGAGTAATCACCAATCAAAATGTTTGCAGATCTCTGAGTGAAAGGAGCCTTTAAGTCCACATTATTATGTTATAGTTTATGTTAATACGTATATTAGGAAATGACTTGTCAAACAAAACTGAAACAGAAGACAGATTCATTTTTTCAGGACTTTACTCTGTATCTCTCGTTAGAGCCAAATTCACTTTTTGGAAAAAGAGTTGGTGTTACACATATGCTATCACCGTCACGAATTTAGCAAATTTCCTCTCTCCTTCAAATGGAACAAAATTATTGATGTTAGAACATGCATGTGGTTCAAACTGGCTGGATGAACATTTGAAACTTTCAAAAAAGTTATCCAAACATAAACTCCCTAAGAAATGTGTGTCATGATATTGGCAAGAGAAACAAAAATATTGGCACCGTGGCATTGCATTGGGATTTTCCAGTTGCTGAATACTAACCCACAATGCATCAGAAGCACATTCTGAAAGTTACGTGTCTTGCTGAACCCATGTCTCAGGAAGTCCTGACCACTAACAGCAGGGGATTAAAGAGAATCTGTTTTTGGCAATGAGTGCCTTCTACCTTGTTGGTGCCATGTACTGTTTGATTTTTGCATGCTGTGTTGGCCAACATGTTTAAATGAACAAATACGGCTCTTGGAAATGAACACTGTTGACCTGATGTTCTTGTTTGGAATTATGAGTTTTTATTTAATTCTGTCTGAAGTAAAGGCACTTGGACAGCCACTAGCTAAAAGGTTTTATGATTGAGACATAGAGGTTAATATTAATATAAATAATTACTTTGCTGGCCATTTAAAACCATGCAATAATCCATGGTAAAGATGTGGAGATAGATAAGAGGAGAGACTACTTCAGGATAGAGAGAGCCTGGAGTAGAGAGGAGGGGGGAGCTGTTGGAAGTTCCCTGAAAATTCTACCATCAAACTGAAGGGGTAGCAGAGATGATTTCCTGCCTCTGGTGAAGTCACCCCCTCCCTGGATCATGCTGAATCACCCCTAGAGTTCATAAAAGCCATAAAACCCTTTATGAATGGCAGTCATTACCTTTTAGTGCAATTTGGCAGGCATTTTCCCAAGGAATGATATTCCCTGCTCAACCACATTGAAACACTGAGCTATAGCTGCATTAGGGTCTTTCCAGGTATCAGGAGAAAAGTGTAAACATCTCCACCATTGACTTGATGCGAGTTTGTTTGCCAGCTGGTGCCATTGTTTATTTGACGTAAGAAAATTAAGAAGTTCGACAGTCACTCTCACATCCTCCCTAAAACTACATGTCCCCAGGGCACAGTAAAATTCAAATTTTAAATTTGGATTCAAATTTGGGCTGGTGTTGATCACCCTTCTGTAGTCCTTAGAGACAAGCAAAAGTAGTAGATAGCATGTTGCAAACCAGTTATGTGCATACAGTCAGCGGAGGATTTACCCATTCTGATTATCCAGCTGACACAATTTCTATCTACGTTGACCAAAAGGTCATGGTCCACATCATACTTCTTAACTCAGGGGTGGGCGGTTATTTCATCTGGAGGGTCACTTAATGAGTTTTGGTGAGCTGTCAAGGGCAGCAAGGGTAGCCTTGCCCCTTGACAAGTGCCCTGCCCCATGGTCGCTATCTTGTAGGCGTGGGGGTATGGGGTTTGTGGGGGTCTGTGTGTGTGTGTGTGTGTGTGTGTGTGTGTGTGTGTGTGTGTGTGTGTGTGTGTGTGTGTATGGGGCTATGTGTGGATGTGGGTGGCTTTGGCAGGTTTTTGGGGGGGTGGGGGGAAGGCATGTGTGGGTGAGTATGGGGCTGTGGCTCCTGTGCACTGCCACTGCTGCCCTGCGGGGCAGACTGGAGGCAGCGGTGACGGCAGCAGATCCACAGGGCAGCCCAGCACAGGCTCTGGTTGGCTGTAGCAGGGAGCACTGGACAGCAGTGCTTTTCCCCTGTGCTGAGCAACCGTTTCTGCCCAGCCGGCGCTGCTGCTGCCGCTGTTTAGTGTGAGCAGGCAAGTCCGGAGCAGGCATGGGGCATGCAGGGTTGGGGCTGTACAGTGTAGCTCCATACTGGTACTGTGGAGTTGGCACCAACGGCGGCAGCAGATGGAAGAAACTGCCGCTGCCTGGTCTGCCTAGAAAGGCAGTCCAGCCACAGAGCCACCCCAGCCCCACTCCACGCCCAGAGGCAGCAAGACGCACCATGGTCGGACAATGCCTGGACCAAGTGGGACTGAGGGATTAGCCGCGAGCTGGACAAAGCCCATCTGTGGGCCAGATCCAGCCCATGGGTCATATTTTGCCCACCCCTGACTTAACTCATGTAGACAATGTTCTGCCTCCATATGAGGTCTTTGGTTTTGGTGTTTGCTTTACCAAATTGATCAGAGAGCCTGATTTTATTGGCTATAAAGGTGTGTGTCACAACCCAGTGGTTTTGGTGCCTCGGCACGGTGGAATTTTCCCGCCACGTGAGAGACTCTTGCAAAAGTAAAAGGCTTTCTGTTGCTACAGAAAACCCCCGGTGCAAGAGAGTTCCCGCCATTCGGATGTAAATTTGTGTCCCGCTATTGGCCAGCTCTAAATTATTCCCACGTGGCGGCTGGTAATTGGCTTGCTAGCCGTTTAAAAATTAGCGCGACTTCTGCCCAAGTCGGAGAACTTTGAGCACGCTGCAGAGTGCTTCTGCAGAGATCTGACTCATGGCTGAGCTGATCGATAGACTGATCACCTATCGATTCTTCTCCCCGTCGCCGAGCGCAATCCCAGATGTATCCCTTTCCCTGCCGGCCCGATTTGTAGACGGACGTGCTGGCCTGAGCCCTGCCAGCTGGAACAACTAACGTAGTTGTTCAGACGACCAGACCGTTTTCGTCGCAACCACAGGTGACGTAAGTAACGTTTTTACAACCGTAAAGCTTTCTCGGCCTCTCTATTCACCAGCCTGCCCCGACGAACGAGTAATTATTGAATCGCCTCGAGTCGGCTTTGGCCGTCCGAGATAGTATGTTGTATGGCTAATAAGACTAATATATAATCTTGGCTGAGGTTGGTGTCTTGAGTAGGATTAATTTTACTTAAGAGCTGGACACATTTCTTTTTTTTGGTTCATGAGTTCACTTGTCAACAGTTTGGGTTTGATTTAGTTAATGCGCTATGATTTCAGGATACCACTGTAATAAATTAAAAGTTAAATACAAATACATTTTTCCATTACTTGTACTCACAGACTTCATATTATGATCCCAATCACCAAATGGCTTGGCGGCAACAAAGGATGCTTTCATAAGCCAGTTGTTTTTTTAATAGTCGCTGCTGCTATTATCCTTCCACTGTCATAGGTTCTAATCTGGTTTCCATTCAAATTAATGGGACTTTTATCATCAAATTGGAAGGGAAAAGGAGCAAACCTCTAGTATGGCTCAGATGTGTTCATGGCAAACCGGATTGTGCACAGACCAGTGTCAATTGGTCTTTCAAAAGGGAATAAATGTCATGGTCCAGATCCAGGGCTAGACTTTCAAAGAAACTCCCACATAAATCTCTAAATAAAATGACCAGATTTAAATAGTGATCAGTGCGTAACAGCTCCACTTGTTTTCATTTGTCAGGGTGGGTAAGTGGGAGCAGTAGGCAAGTAAGGCATGAGTCCTGGGTGCTGTGTACAAGAGAGAGGTGCCAGAATGGGTCACGGGTAGAGGTCCCTTGCCCTCCTCACCCAGCATCCTGTACCTTCCCTGGAATGCCTCTGGCTCCAGTTTTGGCAGTGAGGGGAGCAGAGGAGCACAGGAACAGAAGCTGGAGGTTCTTTGCTGCAGAAGACAGATGTCACTTTCTCTTTTTTTTTTTGCCAGCAAGAAATGTTATTTAAATGGCCTTTTGATATATGTATCAGTGACAAAAAAGAAGGTGACAACTATCCCACCTGCAGGAAACCTTTGGCTGCTGTCCCCTCAGTTACCACCAAAGGCATAGTACTGACCAGTTGTGCTTCTGCGTGGGAGCTGAACCCCTTTGAAAATCCGGCTCCTCCTCATGCATTGCTATTTTCTATGTATTTTTCTTATGTTGTGCTTTTATGGGCGCAAGGAGAAAGAAGTGACCAGAATTGAAATGTTTTAGAAGGTACGTAGGAAAAAACTTTCCACCCCTCTTCATTACTTTGTTCACAAATGTTGCCCTTCCTGTGGCTTCTTTTTGAAAGAAGGATTTCAATGGCTAACTGCAAAAAATAACAACCACCTTGGTTTGTCCGGAGTATAAAAGGAGTATTAAATTCCAGGGAAATCACAGATGTGGTTTCTCTATTGATACTGGGAGGTGTAAAACTGCAAAGGCTTAATATGTTTAAACTTCCCTAATGGCTTAGCTTGAAAATCAAGTGGGAAAGAGATCCTCCAATGAGCATAAGATCCTGTTTTGTAAAATGGTTTTGTCCAGTCTAGCTCATTTTTGAGTAATTTATCAAGGGTCTGGTCCAAACATCAATGGGAATCTTTCCATGGCAGCAAGCTTTGGAGCATGTTCTTGCAGTACATTATTAGATGGAAAAGGAAGGGAGCTTATTTTGTAGGTTTGGCAGCAGGTTCTGATCCAACATTAACCAGCGTTGGTTGCTTGGGAAACTTTGATTCATATAAAATGCTTCCTTTGTGACTGCCTCATGGTCTGTAAATGTAGGAGACCCTTCAGCGTGTGTTAGTGAAGTGACTGTTGCTCAGAACACAGTAAAGCCTTGGACAAATGCTTCTCTGTTTCCATGCCTTAATATCAAGAGCTTCATATTTGGGAAAGCAAATTGCAGTGGCTTTCACTATTGACCTTCTGTCTCAGCTTTGCATTCGCATGTTGCAAGCCAATCTCATGTGGTTTACTTTTTATTTACAGAAAAGTTTATATTAATTAAAGGGAACCTGAAATTCTTTAAAAACAGTTTAAAACCTGTTTAATATCTCTATACCATGAATAACCTGGTTATTTGCAGTTATATTGTTCAATACCTCGTTACATCTCAGTGCCACAATAGGGGTCCCAGAACTTCTACCAGCCTTGCCTGGGTGCTGCCAACCTGGTACTGTTTCACAGCTTGTCCCAAGGAGCAGACTGAGGTTTACCCTGGGGTAACTCCTTATCCATGCAAGCCTTGACTCCACTGTCCTTATAGCCAACCTTACAAATGCAGATGACCTCCCCTTTGGGTAATTTTAAGTTCCTCCTTTCCAGAAAATGGGTAAGCCTGGAATATCACTGTCCCAGAGGTCACTTTCTACCATAGGCATAGGTAAGGAGACAGAGCAACAAAAGGATTTATTATCTAGGAGAAAAAATATATACAAGAAAAACTGACCATAAATTTGGAGACACAACAAAAAGACAAGTACAGTTTCTTAGCATCTTGGCTGACTCGCCGTAAATCCCTAAGAGACCTGCCAAAACAGTCTTCTTGTTGATTCTACCAGCCTTGCCTACTGGGGCCTGGCAGAGATCCAAAGACCATGAGTCTATTGTAGATCAGTCCTAAAACGCCCCTGAGCCTATCAGTGTTGTCCTGATTGCTCACTGGTCTCAGAATTCGCTAGAAATTTTTTTCCCTAGGACACCTGGCATTTTTCTGGTTGATGGACCATTTTTCTCAGATGCCTTCCCTATTGTACAGTTGTTTCTCCCATTAAAAGCTGACAGTAACTCAGGTGCCCATTCCATCAGTGGCCCCTTCTGTCTGCAGTTGAGAATGGCAAGAGGTATTTAGTAGTTGCACCTAGTCTCAGTTGCACTGACTGAACCAATGGTTCTTAACCCTTTTTGTACCAGGACCCATTCATTTACATCGATGGTCAGTCCCAACCCAGTACCCCTCACTCCTGCCCCACCCCCCCCCAGTGTCTAGGGTGGGGGGAGGAATGGGGGGCCCCCAAGTGCCCTTTGCAGGCTGGAACTCTGACAGCCTGCAAGGGAAAAGCCACCATTTTCCATTAAAGGAGAATCAGTTTTTAAAGCTTGTTGATCCATTTTTAAAGTTTTGATATCCTTTCATATATTTTTGCAACCCACTTTTGGGTCACAAACCAGGGGTTGAGAAACGCTAGATTAAACCATATAAAAATCATAAAGACATAGACAGACAGTATAAGATAACCCATAGTTTCTCAGCCTGTGATACGCATACCCTTGGTACGTGAGACACAGGCAGGGGTTACACGGGTACCCCAATACTCTCTCACCCTCTTTTCCTCCCTCTCTCACCCCTTCCTCCTCTCAAAACTATGGCATTGTGCAGTGCTTTAAATTCCCCAGTAATAATTTGACATTCAGCCCTCCTTGCTTTGGCCATCATCAGCTCTAGCCCAGGTACATACTTGAGTTGTGCACCCCTGGGGTAAAAGGTGGCAACCCTACCCACACCAGATCAGACATCTGTCATATCACGGGCTTATATACACAGCCCTTCTTCCAACATATGGCACACATTAGTCTGTAAATATAAAATCCCCTGGAAAATTAAGTGTTGGGGTACTTATTTAGAATTTTCAGAAGTTAGGGGGTACTTGCTACTTAAAAGGTTGAGAAACACTGAGATAACCCATACAGTGATAAAAATGACATAACTGGATACAGCATAACATTGACTTTCCAATATGAACACACACGATATCAGCAAAATAAACACCAGAAAATCTGCATGACACTTCCAAACCCCCAGCCCATAGTAGGCTTTGTGACAGGCACAGAAAGTGCTTATTATAGCTCCAAAGGAACAGGGGGCTGCCTTAGCTAATGTCTGCCAATGTTTTACCTATTTGAATTGCCACTATTCCAAAAATAAAAAAAAACACTATTCTGTTAACTTACATTTATTCATAACTTTAAGGCTGTGCAAGGCACATATCTGATCCCTGATGTTGTCTTAATTGAATTTTTGTTTGTTAGTTTGTTTTATTTTAAAAGACCTTCAGTTCCCCTTAAAACAAAATTATTTTGGGTACTTCCAAAATAATATCAGGTTTCAAAATGGTAAAGTGCCTTTATCCTCTGAAAAGAGACTATAAACTGGCACCATGGGGTTACATGTTTATTGTCTGTCAAAGGCTTCTAGAGTAAATCTGCTCAATTTACAAGTTTATTTTTTTTCCTTAGATTCTAAGGCTAGAAAAGAGCATTATGATTAGTTAAGATATGTCTACACTGCACCCTGCAGTGTAATGTAGAAATACTGAATTGCCTCAAGCACTGGAAGCAGTCTACTCACAGTGGCACAGAGCTCTGCAAAGGCTAATTAGAGCAGGCTTTGATGACGTTACACTAAAGTGCAATCTACTGAGTAGGCTGACCTCTAGTCTGACTTCCTGAATAATGCAGTCAGTCCAAAGACTCCTGCCCTTAGAGCTCTGCATCATGGTTTTTAGCCTTTGCTTTAAGGTACAGATATCTTTAAGAAAGTATAGCTATGTTGCTATGGGATTTTTTTTTTAATCCTCATGTAAGGTTAGGCACAGATCTTTTTTTAATGCTAACCATCCAAATGCAGGAACAGCATGTCATAGGCACTAAGGTTTCATAGTGCTTAGGGTTAGAAGGGGCCTAAACAGATCATAAGTTCCGGCCCCCCAAATGTTAAGTACAGATGTTCAAAAAGGATGAGGGAGAAGTGCTCTAAGTATTTCACTTTACTCAAAGTGCCCTAGATTAATGCAGGAGCGAACAGAACTGATGTTTACTGGGGAGCTGGGGGCAGGGGGGGAGTGAGCACAGAAGTGGCCTGCACTGGCCATCCCAGCCCCCCTTAAGACCCAAGCCAGCAAGCTGGGTAGGCTCATGTGGCAGGGGGGGCTCCATCTCCCCATACCCTGGCCCCAGTTCCTGGTACAGCGAAAAGCAAGCTGCATCTCTCAAGAGGCTGGGGCAGTGGAGCCCCCTTGCTGCATGGGTCCAACCCAGCTCCTCCCAAGACCTGAACCAGCAAGCTGTGGGGCAGGGGGAGCACATGGTAGTTGTCACCCCTCATCCCCCCTCCCTCCTTCCACACACACACAACACACACCTGGAGCCTTTTCTCTCTCCTCTCTCTAATAGCCTGGGGGCAGGGCTGTGCCAGAGTTCACCCAGAGCAGACAAGCACCAACCAAGGCTAGCATGCTGCTCTGTGAGGGGCCTCTGGGATGCCAGGGGACTGCAACCTAACGTAAGTCATGATGGGATCTGGTAGAGATATTCGATAAAGTGCTCTAACCTAAAGTGCTTTAGTCTGATACCTTTGTCAGGCTAAGAAAGTTTCTGCAGTTGGTGTGTGCTCTTCCTGGATGGAATGAAAAGTAAAGAAGCCAGAGGCTGATCTGGTACGCATACAAGACAGGCAGTCAGTGAAGATGTAGATTGAGTGGGTGAGAGACAGGCTGGGGGGGGTGGAGTAGGGAGAGAAGGGGGATGAACAGTGGAGAGATACCTGGGGAGTCAGATGTCAGGCAGGTTATAATGTGTCATAAATCCAATGTCTATATTTAGTCCATAATTTTTAGTGTCCAGGAGGCTGATGAAGTGGAGTTCATAGGCTCATCTCTGGGAAGTGTTTACTTTGAGGATCAGGACTGAAAGACTGGGGAGAGAGTGGTTTTCTTGTGAGAAATGTGCCCCCAGAGTTAATTGGGTATTTCTGTCTTTGATAGATTTCCGGTGTGCGTTCATTCTGGTGCACAGTTGTTGTTTGGTCTCTCCTACGTATTTTCCATCGGGGCATTTAGTGCATCGGATGAGGTGTATTACATTTCTGGAGGTGCAGCTGTAAGATCCTGGGATGCTGATGGCTCTGTTGTGCGGTGTAGTAATCCACTATTCATCGCCCTTCTCTCCCCCCCCCCCCCCCCCCCCCCCCCGGTGCCTGTGTCTCACCCTCTCAATCTACGTTTTCACTGACTGCCTGTCTTGTATGCGTACCAGCCCAGCCACTGGCTTCTTTACTTTTCATTCCATCCAGGAAGAGCACATACCAACTGCTGAAACTTCCCCAGTCTGAAGGGTTTTTGAACCCGAAAGCTTGCTAAATAATTGTTTTCTAACTATTTAAGTTGGTCTAATAAAAGATATCAGATTCACCCAAAGAACAGTGTCTGCCTATGTCCTTAGACCAACACGGCTACAACCTACACCCCTTGGTCTAATACCACATCCATCCAGGGTTATCTTAGATTGGGATCCACCATTTTTAAAGCACTCTATGTGCAGTGAATGTCTGTTTGGTTATGGCTGTGGAGCACTTTCTGTGAGCTTACTGTATAATAAGTATAATGGTTGTACTTAGCCTAAGTCTAAACACTTTATTGAACACAACATTACTATTTTCTTCCTACTTGTTTCTGTAATACTGTCACCCTAGTACCAGAGTTCTTCACAAGCGTTCATGTATTTTTCTTCTCTAGATCTGTGTTAAGAGAGGTGGGGGAATGTTACTATACCCTGCCCTCATTTTACTGCTGGGGAAAAGAGACCATGGAGATGCTAAGACCAACATTGTTAAAAGTATTTTCTCATTTTGAATGCTGAATGCGAGCTACTTAAGAGCAAAGGCTGTCAGAGAATTGAGCATAGCTCTCATTGACTTCCATTGCAACTGTAAGCGCTCAGCATTTCCATAAACTTGGCCCCAGTTATCTCATGTTACGCATCTAGAAAATGAGGATCACACAACTGAACCATTTGGTTTAACTGATTTGCCTATCATCGTGTAGGAAATTTTCTGACAAGGCAGGAATGGATTCCAATGATATCCAGGCCCTTTTACCAGGAGGGTCTCCTGATTTTTTTTTTTTTTTTTTTTTTTTTTTCTGCGAATCCCCCTCTTCTCTTTCATTCCCTGCACCCTTTCCCATTTCTGCAACAAATGAATCAGAGGCCTCACAAACAGCCTCCTGAACTATATACAGTAGAAGTTCTGTTATGTGGCATCTTACAAGCTGGCATGCTCCACTAACTGGTATGCCAGCTTGTAAAATAAAGTAAAACTGCAAGTGCCCACGGTGGGCACTTCTGGTTTCTCTGAGCCCCCATGGCTTGGAGCAAAGCAGCCTGCGCTGCCGAGCCCCCACGGCCCAGGGGCATACCAGGCTGTGCGGGGCTGTGCAGAACCTGCCTCCCTGTCGATGCCGCAGGAGGGGCGGAGAGACGCCCCACACGCAGCATGAGAAGCAGTGGCCGGGGCCGCTCAATTAACTGGTGTATTTTGTTATCCGGGATTCCCCCATTCCTGGGGAATGCTGGATAACAGAGCTTTTACTGTAGTTCTAATTTATTCGTAGAGCCAAGACAATCTTCAGCAAGGAATAAGGCAGAAGTCCAATGGAGTAAGTATGCAATCATGTAATTAAAAATCATATCAAAATGCACACATGCAAGAAGTAGGTCAAATTAAGATTGCCTGAAGAACATTAACTCTGGTGTTTCCCAGGTTTGGAGTCCTGGACTTGGCAGTCCTGGCTGCCTTTATATTAGCTTTTGGATATACCATATATAATTTCCTAGCATTCTTAAAGAGTAAAATAAAAAGTTCTGTGGTACCCCTTGAGTGCGCACGTGTGGTTTGTGGCATTGCAAAGCAGTTTGAGGGACTGCAAACCGCATGCGACGCATGTGTACCCATGTGCCATGCTGCTAATTTTCAGCGCAGTGGGGTTTTTTGACACAGGGAGATCCCAGTGCCAAAAAAAAACTGCCACTGAAAAAATATGGTGTGGTGCATGTGGCAGCAGCATGTGCTGCCAGAAACTAGAGCAGAGGTGGGCAAAATGCGGCCCACGGGCTGGATGCAGCCCGCCAGGCCATTCTGTCTGGCGCGTGGGGCCCCTAAAAAATGTAGGAAATTAATATTTATCTGCCCCTCGCTGCCAGCCATGCAGCCCTCGATGGCTTGCTAAAACTCAGTCAGCGGCCCTCCACCTGAAATAATTACCCGCCCCTGAACTAGACCCACGTTCTAGCTGCTGGCCATGCTCCAAGTGCTCAGCTCAGCACGATTGCTGCCCCAGGAGTACCCCAGGATCCCAGATAAGGCTGCTAGGGCCAGCACAAATGCTGGCCCCGGCTTCCCCTACCCCATTCAGGTCCTTTTGCCATTAGGTTTCACGTTTATTTGCTGACGACAGAGGAATGTACAAACTCGGGTATTCTGGGTTCTCTTTCAGGTTCTAGATGGGAATTTGTTGTCTAACTCCTGTCTCTTCATATTCCTGCAATCATCTCCTCTCCTTCTGCTGCTTTTCTCATCTCTAACCCTCAGTTCTTGCCATGTCTTCTCTACTCCTGTTCTTTCCCAGAGTTCAGCTCCTGTCCTCTTTCCCCTTCCCCACATTCATCCACACTTTGTAATAGTTTCTTCCCTTTCTTCAAGCTATCTTGGCACCAGCAGAGACATGAAAAAGCACAAGAAAGACAGTCTCTCTGCTCTTTGTTCTGCTGTCCGTTGCTCTGCCCCCAAGTTCTGTCAAGAAGCATGTCTAGTCTCTTCATGGGGATGGTGAGCCTGACCAGTGCACCAGGAACTGTGAAAAACTGGAGAACATACAGTGAGGATGAAATCTGACAGATACTTAGCGACCAAGCTCTAACAAAGTGTCTATTGAATATATTCAAGTTGACCTATTTTCAAAGCCATAATGGTTAAAGTTTGGCAAAGTTGTTAGTAACTGAAAACAGGATGTTATAATTGGCATTTAAGGGGGCTGCCTTCATTCATCTGCTAAGGATCCAGCTCAGATCAGTTGTGCCAGGTCATATAATGTTGAGAGAAGCTCTACCTCTCATGATTTCCAGCTCTGCCCATGGGAAAGCACCTCTGACTGGTTGCCTTCCCCCTTTCCTGCTTCCAGAGGAAGAGAAGTCAATTACAACTGCTATAGGAGCCAGTAAGAGCTTTGGAGGATGAGGGAGCTGTGGGCAGCTCTAGGATTGTGGAAACTGGGGTATAGATGGTGTCATGCATCATCACATATAACAGAGCATCTATTTTTCTCCACTTAAAGACAAACTAAAAGCCTTACTAATATGCTTGGGGGGCTACCAAACATTATTCAGTTTAAGATCAAAGCAAAACCAAATATAACTTCATTAGCATATGCACTAATTGCTAGATTATATATAAAGTTTAAAAAAGGCAACAAACTATGCAAAATGTTCAAAAGAAATTACTGTAATAGTCCTTCTGTCATTTCTAATTACAGTTAAACATGCATCTCTTACTCAGATTTGTAAAACAAAATCTACCCTTCTTGAGCCTCTCGATGGTGCGTCCGGTGCTTCATTGTCCCTCATTTCCACATTTGAGTTAATATTACCACATCTGAGTTAAGGTTTTTAGCAAGAGCTAAAAACAGCCGCAGGGCTGTGAAATAGAGATATTGCCAGGAATGGTTAACAGATACTGGAATTGCAGCGGACAAGACAATAGATTAGTGCAACAAGACCGCTAAAAAGGAAAGGGTCACTAACATCTGTGGATTGAAGAGAGATTAAAAGGAATCAGGTAGATTAAATAAGCCATGAAGTAAGTCAGTTGACTTCCTCAGAACTGCCTGAGTAGAAATGCCACTGTGTTTACACGCAATTGTTTTTAAAGTTTGGGTGAAGCAGAAATTGGAAGGGAGGGGGGAGGGGTGACTGTACCAGGTGACACTACCCCCCCCCACCCCCTTTGGATCTACCCATCCCTGGATGAAGTAGGTGATCCCATCTTCGCAGGAAGAAAGGGGTGATGAAGGAGCAGAAAGAACCTAGCAGAGCTATGAAGGCAAAGAAGGGGACCATATGGCAGCCACCACCTCAAACACTGAAGTGGGGAAATAAATGTAAGAGAAGCACAGATGCATGGAGAAGCAAGGGGCAGCTGTAGGAGATGCTGAGACAGAACTAATGTGGAAGTTGTTGGATACAGAATCAATTAGACTGAATTGGGTTGTGAAAAAGTTGGAAGCTGTGCTGTCTGTCAGTATGTAGCTACACTCAAAATCATATTATTACGTAAAATTGAGGAGAATTATCAACACTGCAATTGCCTCACACATGGGGAATAGACAATAGGGTATTTGAGAATAAAAATACCCACCTCAAAAAGAATACTATGAACTTAAAAATGTATATATTTTCATTTCATGAATCCAACTCATGAGACTTCTACCTTTGGAAAAGGCAGTATTGCATTATTTGTATGTCTGTCTCCATATATATGCATGGACACTGCTGCCTTCTTTTTTTACCATCCCTAAAAAGAACACACACTTCTGTTTAGCCAGCAATACATATTTGTAAAGAAATAGCTTCACCCTTGCTGCATAGTGTGGCTTAAAGTAGAAAAAGAAAAGGTTTGCAAAGTCTAACAAGCTTTGTAAAGTTACATTAACCTCTTAATTTGCCATGGTTATGGCGTCCTTGCTCTGAAAAATCCTCCTATGATCCCAGTCTTACCTTTAAAAACCCTGGAATGGACTCCTGCAGCATTGCTGATTCCTGTTTGCTTTGTAATGTACTAGAGAAAATAAATTGCTGTCATTGCAGCCAAAGCATTTATTGGAATAGTTTAACTGGACGAGCATTAGATCGTTTCATAGACAAGAAATTAAGCATTTTCCTGAAGCCAAGGGTTCTAGTGTTGCAAGCAAGGTTCTGAATAAGAAGCCACATTTGGGAATGAGGTGATGATTGCACCAGTTTGTCCTTTAAGATGCTGAGCTTACCTGTATGCTGCTTTTGCTTTCCTCCTGTGTAAGGAGCACAAAGGAGAGCAGAAAAAAACTAACCTGTTATATATGCAAAATACAAAACTTGCCTTTGGAGATCATCCCATTGGTCATTTGAAACATTTGGAAAGGCAGCGTGGCATGGCGGAAAGAGCAAAGGAGCAGCAAGGAGGGTTGCTCACGGTTCAGACTGGACTGATGCTGTGACAGAACCATAGCCTATGTCAAGACCCTAAATTGTGAGGCCTTCTCCCCTGTGAAACAGGAATTGTAACAGAAGCATTGTGATTTGTGAAGATTTCCTAGTTAATGTTTGCACTGTGATTTGACTATGCCACATGCAATATGAAAGCTTTCGTATTGTGTCTCTAACAGTGTGATACTTGAACCACAGTAGAAGGCAAAGAAAGCTCGGTTCTGCATCGTGGGACTAGGTTTGGGGTGTTTTTCTCTCTGCTTTGGCAGTAGAGGAGATACTGTATCCTGATGGCTCATTATTTACATTTAAGCAGTGCCAGCTGAGCTCTAAGCCCCTTTGTGTGAGGCTCAGTATTGAGTGCACACAGTAAGTAGCAGTCCCTCTCTGAACAGAGAACATAGTGAGATGAGAGCCGTGCAGCATGTTGCCCATGGATATGCTGCAGACCTGTAGCTGAGCCAAGATCACAATTTAGCTCTCTTGATTCACAGTTGAATGTCCTCTCAGGAAACCAGGCTGTTTGCTTCCCTAGCTCTGCTCTAACTGTGTGGCAGCTGCTCACTACACTATGGGCAAGTACTCCAAAAGCAACCCCCCTGTACCAAGGCAGAGCAATTCTAGATGAATGCCAGGGGGATTACTAATCTGAGTCTTGAATTCTTGTTTCTATAGAAAGTCTACCCCTTTCCCAATTCAAGTTCTTTAATAAAAGCAGACGCCTAAGTAGGGGTTGGCTTTGTGTAGCACTTTCAAATGTTTAGTTTGAACTTGAAGAAAGAGAGAGCCTGCATCTCAAAATAGAAGGGATAATGAATAAATTGCTGGCTTGCCCCATTTCAGTGCAGTTGCAAATACTGTGCTTGAGGCAGTACAGTGTGTGTAATCCATTCATTGTGATTCTGTTTACTCCTTCATTACACGCATGCTTTGATCAATACCAGTGGCCCCATTGATAATGCCCTTGCTGAAAGAAGTCCCTGTGAGAGGAGCTTAAAGCTTGGCTTCATGCAAAACGCGTGCTTGCTGACTCAAGTCCACGTATGTGCTACACTGGACTGGAGCGGGATCCAGTTCTGAACACTGTGGCTGTATCTTTGCTCAGATTTCCATCAGAATGTTGTTGTTGATACCCCATGCTAATATGCAGGATGCATATGAATCCTGTTTTTCTCTTCCCAAAGAAAAAGCAGTGAAGGGTATGCGGAAGTTGGAAAATGACACGCAAACTAATGGAATATTTAGCTAAGTGTTGCTTGCCTTAATACATCAGGATTCTTTTTATTCAGTCCCGAGATGTGAAGTGACACTCTTGTCTTGTTTCCAATCTGGCAAGGAAAGAAATTGGCTTGAAAATTCTTCTTCGTGGTTCTCAGAGTTGTGCGTGTATCCAATTTCTTCCCCTTCCCTCTATCTGTTTTTTTTTTTTTGTGGGGGGGTCTGGCACAGCCATAGGTACTTATGAGTAACAAGGAAATACCCTTTGTGCTATGAACTGGGGTGGTGGGGGGGCGTAGGAAGGGGATTCACGGACAGAAGTGTTGCAGGTATGAACACAAGACTGCTAGCCATTATGAGCCCTGTAACTCCTTTCATTTTGCAGGTATTTTAAAAAATTGTACCACTGAGATGGGTCATTTTTTCCCTTGGATTTCGAGCCAGATTTTGGACCCTAAGTGGGAAATTTTGAGACTTCTTTGGGCATCATATTTTTTTCAGAAAGGCAAAGCAAACTAGGGTAAGGGATTCTTGCCAATTTCCTAGTATGTCTCTTGGAAGGAAGAGTGTGTGTTCCACTGTTGCGAAGCGTCAGGAATGTCAGCTATCCAGTTACTCGACAGTGATGCTCTCTGATTCCAAGCAATGTGAGGCATTATGGGCAAAGATTCTTGTGGGGGGTTTCAATGGTATCTGAGTCTTTTCAGAATACTACAGCCCAAGGTTGCATGGAATGCAGGGTAAGGTTTGTCTGAACAACATTAATTTTAATAGCAATGTAAATTGTATCAGAGAAAGGAAATACCCATAAAATAGGTTTCTCTACCTCTTTCCGTTCTTAGGAGAATGAGCTAAATTCCTGTGAGGGTGACTACTAATCTTTTCAAATAGTGCAATTAGTACAATGATTGTGTGCTGGCCTTCTAACCATTTTTACTCTCGCTGGTTATAAAAAGACATCGTTGGAGTGGGATCAGATGTGCTGGGATATGGGTATACCCACAGGACATATGAGTGTACCTACAGCTGATCTGCTTCACTGGGTGACGCACATGTTGCTTGTTATCCCACAGGGTTGGGTCCCTGAAGCCCTACGAGTGGTAGGGGCCTAATCCAGGGAGAACCCCAAGTTTCTCTGTTTGTAGACCTGTGTTTCTTGTTGGAGGAAGATGGCATGATACACATGCCCCGTGAATCCCCTGCTGGGGGATTCTTAGAGTACACCTATGCAAATGGGGGACCCCAGGCATACACCCCTGAGGGTTCAGGGACCCATTCCTACATTCCGCAGGAATTTTTCTTCGGGGAAAACTGGAGAACATGGGCAGCTCCAGGCTGCCCATGCTCTTCTCTCATAAAGCAACCAGACATCTGCCACAGAAAAGTGGCACTTTTTTTTTTGCCACCTATTTTCACATACATAATTTTGGGCATTTGTGGTGTGACAAGGGGCATGGACATCTGTTTGCATGGATCTTGTGCTGCCATAAAAACGTTTATGGTGGCACAAAAAAGTGACATTGGTTTACAGCCTCTGTTTCCTTGGGCATCTTCTCCCATTTTCATTTGGTTTTTTGAGCAGATTTCCCTAACTTCATTCCTGTTTTACTGAGATTGCACAAGATCTAAATCAAACTGAAGTTTGGGCATATAGGTGCACACGTCAAATGCTGTCATTAGACAATGATGGCTTCAGTGGTTAAATCACTTGAGTTGTAAATGCTTTCTCTTTAGCTCCATTATCAAACCTACCTTGTTTGTTTTTAATTTTCAAACTCTTTCCTTTCCTGGCAATGTTGGCAAGTCTTTGAATTAAGCTTTTTAGTAATTGTATGTGTTGCATGTCATTCTCCAAAAGATGTCATCTAATTACTACTGGAGTCAAGGAAAGGTCCCCCATGTTGAATGTTACTCGGGCCATATCCAGATGAGCATGTGCACGCACTTGCTGCAGCACAAATTGCTTCAGGGCATGTCCCTGCACATGCGCTTTGTTGCGGGACAAACTGTCCTGCAGTAGGCAAATTGCCCTGGCCCAGCTCCTCCTGGCTCTTCAGCCAGAGAAACTTGGTAGCTGGGGCCAGCCCCTGTGCTGGCCCCAACAGTCTTGCCTGGTGGCATGGCAAAGTAGCAGGAGCAGCATGGAGGCCTAGCCAGCAGCCAGAGCATTGCTCTGGATGGCCCAGCCAGCCTCTCTTTGTGCCTGTGCATGCTTGTTTTGTGTGCTTCATGTCACTTTTCTCTGGAGATTTTTTTCCCCCGCCTACTGGGAAATCCTGATAGTAAATTTTGCTGCCGCGCTGCAAATTTGCAGCGCGGTGCACATTTTAGCATTAACTGTGTGAGGTTTGTGGTGCCACAAAGAGGCTTGTAGAATCAAAAACTACATGCCCTTGCTTATCTGGATGGGGCCAGTGAGTTCTGGGGATCATGGAGGGGCATCACTGTCTGAATGATTAAGTGCAAGTGTCAAGTAGATTGACAACCAGCCTACTGCAATATGGAATATTCTGGTATACCCATATCAATTAGGCAACCATTGCTCAGTATATAACTCCACAGTTCCCAAGTTTGTTCTCTCCAAGGGTTCTTTTCTCCTTCCCTTATTCTACCCGTCTTTGAGGTGGACATTAATTGTGGTTACCACATGTTCCTACAGTCTGGTCTTTTGTGCACTGGTTCTTCACTTAAAATGCATTTTTATATAAACTGTAATCTCATTTTGCTCAGAATATATTTCTAAGAACCAAAATAATCCACTATAATTGTATCACGTACCGTTATTACCACTTTTAGTGCACAGCCTTTCTGTCCTACCCTAGCCTCTGATGCTGAATTTCGAATGAACTGCACACTATTGGCCAGATTTTTTAAAGAATTTAGCTCCTATTTAGACATTTAAACACAAGCCAAATTTCTTAACATGCGCAACTCCTGGGATCTCTTTCATGGTCAGATTTTCAAAAGAGTTTTTAGCACCCAAGATTCTGAAAATAGTAGATAATCTCTTGTAGCTACTCAAATGAGAGCTACACCTGTGGGCTGAATCTGGCCCTCCAGGCACTTCCGTTTAGCCCACAATGCCTGCCAATTAATTGTACTCCGCCCAGCCCTTGTGCCTATGAGGGTGGGAGTGAGGCATCCACATATACATCCCCCGCCACATACCCTTTTGCCCCTCACTCCTACCCTCTTGAGTGGAAGGGCCCAGCCCAGCCAGCAGCAGCTTTGGGATGGAGCTGCTGCTACCACTGTTGCAACCACTGGGGGACCTGCTTGGCTTTCGCAGTGTCCAGCTCGCTCCAACCACTGGGTATGGAAGCAGCAGGAGCTGGGGCAGGAGCAGAGCATGGGGCTGGGGCTGGTAGCAGTACAAAGTCCACACCTAGGAGAGTGGTGGCAGTGTGGAGCCCATACCCAGGGGGGTGGTAGCAACACAGAGCTTGGGTTGGCAGGGTGTGGGTGTCAGGGATGAGGGGAACATGGGCCCCCCTTACTCCCCTCATGGCATGTAGCCCACGCCAATGAAAACAACATCAGCAGCAGCAAGCGGGGACATTCAGAGCACTCTTCTCTGGCACAGGCGCTGGCACCTGGTGGCGCACAGCTCCGGCCAGCACTGCACATGGGTGCAAGGAGCAGCCCAGCTGACCCACCTCTGTCACTCAGGTTCTGCACTGCACATGTGAGTTCCCGCACTTACGCACCAGTGGAGGGAAGCCCCACGGGCTGAAACTGGCTGCCTCCCCTGCCCCACAGGTCCCGGGACTCCACAGGGCAATCAGGGCCAGGGCTTCCCTTCACTTCCAGCAAAGTTCTGGGACCTGCACGATGGGGGGCAGCCATCTCCAGTGCACAGGGCATCCCTCCAGTGGCACACGGGTACAGGAACTGTATGTGCATGGCATGGAGCCCCAGCAATACCACGGAGCTCCAACCCTGCCAGGCTGTGCTTCTTGCTGCAATGTGCAGCACACTCCCTCACACCCCACAAATGCCACACACCCACATCCTGCCTCCACAACCCCTCCCCTCACATATTCACTTTCCCAACATACCCTATTGCCCCCCCAACACACAGCCACATCCCCTCACAATCCCCCCAACACGCCATCGTACACACCCCTCCTGCGGCCACCCCCCCCCACACAATATAGAAGACTAAGACTTTATTTTTGAGTTATTATGCATTCACCTCTATATATGCAAACGCGAATCATGACAAAAATGTTCTTTTAAATAAAATTAAAATGTTATAGTAGGTGTTTGACTTTTAGTGTCTGATTTGGTTTTTTTTCTGGTTTTCAGATGGCAACCCCTCCCTTGCAAAAGGAGTATTTCTGGGGGGTAAGGGGAGGGACTTCCGGTGACAAATGTCAGGGCTTAGGGGTGGGACTTCTGGCCTCAAGATGGTGACCAGGGGGCAGGGCAACTGTCAAGGGCTGGGACTACCCATGCGGCTTTCAACAGCTCACCAAAACTCAAATGGCCCTCCAACCACAATAATTGCCCGCCCCTGCTCTAGAAAATACAGCCCTGCTTGTGGTTATTGAGGGGAGCGTGTATGTGTATCTACACATACAGATATGTATTTTTAAAGGATACATTTGATTTTAATCTGCGTAATAAAACCTTTTCTGACTATTCTGTCAGTCTGCAGCAGTTTTTCCTCACGAAACAGATCCATAGAGAAGTAGAGCTGGAATGGACCTCCATAGTTCATCTACTCCAACCCCCTGCCTGATGCAGGATCATCCCTATACTAACCATCCTATACCAATCCTTTGTCTAAACTCTTAGCAAAACTACACAGTCAACCCTCACATAACACCCTAACCTGCCACAGGTAAAGCAGGAGCACCATAGCAGCCAACATCTTAAGTCCCTTCAGCCATACAAGCTCCTTAGACATGTGAAGGTGCTGTAGAGAGAAAGTGATGACACCATAATCGGAACGTCTTTTACTGTATTCTTTAGTGCCTGCATATATAAATTCACAAATGACAAGATTTGTATCATCCAACCTCTTGCCCAGCTTCTGACTCTGTGCAAATAATTACCCTTAAGATTTATGCTGAGGACCCTTAGGATTGTACAAAGTTGGCCCTCTCCCTTGGTTTTACTTTATTTACCAAGAAAGGGTAAAAAGGTGTATTTTCAATGTGTTCAAAGACCAGTAACCTTTCTTCCATTAGACTTCAGCCTCATTGAACCATTTCATTTTGGATGATCAGTTCCAAGGAGTGCTTTAAATGAAAACTGTCTATCACAATTATCATACAATCCTTGTTTAAGGATACATTATTCCAAAGGGGATTTCTTGGCAAACACACTTTCATAATCATAGATACTTCTTAAAGCAACTCACAGTGGCAGGGAATGAGAAGGCAGAGGAAACCTTGGGAAGAGTTGTTGATCTTCTCTAACTTTAAAAAATAAGCTGTTAGAAGTAATAACAAAGGGAAAAAAATGTGTAAGTAGGGAGGGTAGTATATATTTGAGCAGACTGGAACTGTCATTTACATGTAGCCAGTTCTCTGGCAACCCCTTGTACTAAAAATTCTATTAGTTATGAAATCATTTAATAGGAATGCTATATTTTCTAATGATCATGCGTTACTGAGATCAGCTCAAGGTGGCAGCTCAGACTTTATTCATTTAAACTGTAGATCGAAATACAGTTGGAGTAATCTAACATTGATTACTTGATACATTTTGGAGCCCTTCCCTGGAACTGCGGGATCATAATATAAATACTATTTAGGGGAGTTCAAATCCTGGTAAATTAGAAACAGGAACAAGAAGAACGTTCCTTTTTCAATGCTGATCAGTGAGAGTACAGTTGTATGTTGGCCTCTGGAAGAGTTCAGGATTGTCAAGCCCACACATTTGAAAATCATGAGTCACGCCCACCAAAATCAGGAGATTTTTTTTTTTTAAAGACTATCTTGACTTATTAGTTCCCTTGTTTCTGAGCCTTTATAGTGTGCTGAGATCACATTTCAAGCTTTTTTGCGTCCTGCAACTGTGAAGGCTAATCACTTTTCATTCTTAATAGGAAGCCCGAGATTCTCACGTAATCCCATAATGACAGTAGTCAAGATTTTAAGAAAAAACATAAAATATAATGAGATCTGCAGTGAATTCCCAACATTTGGCAGCAATAATCAAAACACTGTGTAATGTTCTGCCTGTGACTACATTTGTGTAAATGACCTTACCTTCCATTGGCTGATCTACAGAGAGAATAAAGGGTCTCCTCTTGCTAGAAGCAAGGGGATTTCTTTTTTAGCTCAGGGGAAAAAAGATCTGTGTTTTGGGAGCTCAACTATGAACATATACAAAGTTCAGACAGATTGGCTATGACTCCACCTGTTAGGATTGGCTTCTTTCTTGAGACATTCCTTAAATATTACCTTACAGAAACAAAATGTAGTAAGCTCTAGGGAGCAGAGGTTGTTGCTTACTACATGTCTGTACATGGAAGCCTGATAATTGATATAATCCTATAATGTTTCTGGTCTTGTTCTTAGTTGGGACCTCTTAACTTTATTGTCATAAAAATAATAATACTATCACCTAGCAGTAGCCTCCGATATTGGTTTATAATACTGAAATATCTGTTAACAAAATCATTCTCTTCTCTTTCAAATGAGACATGGTAATGAAGGAGTGCATTTTACTGTCTGCTCTATTCTACCATTTTAATAAGGTTGAATGCATTACATTCTTCCCTTCCATATTTTCTAGAACACTAGAATTTTGTTGTGTTAAATCAGAAAATGGAAGTTGTTAATTTACTTCAGGGATTTTCAACAATTTTTAATAAGTGTACCCCTGGCAGCTGGACACAGAGCCGCGGGTGGGGCGCAGTCAGACATGGAGTGGTGGGGGGAGAGTGGCACGCAGCAGTGCGGAGTGGTGGGTGGTGGCAATGATAGCCGCCGCATGCAACCTCACCTCCCCCCCCCTCCCCCCACCATGTCCGGCCAGTCGGGCAGCGCCTGTGTGGCCCGCAGACAGGCACCACTGCCCTCGCCCATCCCTGCCCCCCAGCCCTGCTCCTGGGAAGTGGTGGTGTGGGGTGGTGGGTGGCAGTGCTCCATCCCCACCCGCCCGGGCCTTCCTAAGTACCCCCAGCAGTATGTGTATTGCTGGTTGACAACCCCTGATTAACTTCATTTACTTTCACAACCAACAGAATTATAGCTGATTTATCCGTTATTAGATTATATCATTGCAATTATTACTGCTCTTTGCTTGCCTGAACAGAAACATAAAGAGAGCAAAATAAAGTTAAGTTGTTTGTTTGTTTGTTTGTTTGTTTTTTCAACTAATGTTTTGCTTTTTCATGTATAGCGCACTAACCCAAAATACTGAACCTGGTGAGTCAAGGAGGATTTCCTCAGTACAGCGAAGATTATCCTTCTCCAGTAGAAGGCTACTCAGTCATAAAAAATTGGAGCACTAATTTTTGGGTTTCATTTATTTATTTATGTATGAATGGAAGTCTCCTTTCATTCTGTGATGGTTTGGCAATATGCTGTAAGTTCATGCTATAGCTTGCCTCCATAACTTTTTCTTACATAGCCATGCCTTTAGTAATTTAGAAGCAAGTGGCATCCTTATGTTGTGATGGTGATGATTCCCATACATCAAAGAAAAATTGAGCGCTTGACTGCCTACATGTCACACTTTCCTTAGGAAGTCCCTAGTACACTTTGCCCATGCTTTCACTTTGTTCATTGGCATATACCCACAATCAAATGATGACAGTAAAAATACCATGTTCTGACAAATTTGTTGAGGGAGCTTTCCTGTATAAAATGTCTTTTGTCTGAAAGCTAAAGTCATCTAAAACCTTTTGGGACCATGTCATCGCAAATAATATTTATAATCATTACTGATCATTTGATGCTTGCAAACACAAAATACTTTTCCAAATTACAAGTGATGAACATCAAAGGGTTCTCGTATAGAACGTCAAGAACTGTGGTGACTGTCGTTACTGTATGCGGAGGGCGTGGAACAACACAGGATACAAAAATTAAAAGACTTTTCAACTGTCAGTAATTTCAGCTGTAATTGGTATTGAACATTGACCCAGTAATGATGTGGACTTGGATGTAATTTATACACAAGTCACCTTCTTGCTGACTTGACTATTTCGTTGATCCTTTTTGGAGCGACCCAACAATAGATACTGCAGTGAAATCAAAAGGCTGTTTGGAATCTGGAATCTATAAGAAGCAAATTACTGGATGGGATACTCTTTAATAGGCAACTCATAGTAGCCAGATGATAATCTGTGGGAGGTAAAAATATCTGTGTATGGCAGAGTGGCTGGCTTTCTGTTGGATGGTAAAAAAAAAAAAAAAGGGAATGTTTCTTGTACTTGGTGATTTTAATGAAAAAGCTGAACAACTTGTGTCTGTTGCTAATACTGAAGGGAGCGTGAGGATTTTTTGGTGAGGAGACCTGAGTGCAGAGCAGAAGTTCCATCTTAAAAGGGACTCTGAGATATTTTTGAAACTGTTTTTTTTTTTTTCCAAATGGAATGAAGACCCCAAAATTCCAATTCAAAGTTGTCCACAAATATTCTGAAAAAATATTTTGTTTTGGATCAATTAAAATCCATTTGGTATTTCAATATGATTTCATATTTTATAACATATAATGAAATATGCCATTTAAAAATCCCAGCACAAAAAGTTGTTTCAAAAGGAAAAATAAATGTTTCATTCTGAAAATATTTCAATGGGAGATTACTACAGAGTTTTTCTTGTATTTCCTTTAAAAAAAAATAAATCTGAAATTGGCAAAAATTTATGAAGCCTTTTAATACTGATAAAACTGCATTTTCTGATGGAAAATTATACCACTAAAGAACTACCAACCCACTCTGACTGATAGAAAATTACCATAAACCCCTGGTTGGAAACAAGTCATACCAATCCCAACACCTAAGAATTTGTTTGATAAGCTGGCAAGAGAGAACGTGTGTCCCAAATCTGACCCATTTCAAACACATCACTTACTGGTTTTTTTGAACAAGGAGGTAATTTATCACTAGAGGCCCTAGAAGCCCTTAGTTACCTTCACTATCTTCATCCATTCCTATCTGTTGTGTGTTTTTCATCCTTCAACCATCCATATTTAACTTCTGTAGGTCTGCCGCTAAATCATCTAGCTATCTTTGTCCTTAAGATTCAAAGAAAGGTTTGGATGTTCATAGGGGTGTAGGTTGTAGCCGTGTTGGTCTAAGGACATAGGCAGACAAGGTTACTTAGAAAATATATGTCGCTGTTGTCTGCCTCTTGGATGTTCATATTCATTCATTTATTCCTTCAAAGTTTATGGGTACCAAGTATACTCAGAATTACTATAATTAATAGCGAACTTTGGAAGAGATAATAGATTATATCTATTATAGGCCTTTGTCCACATCTGCATATTTGCACCTTATACTGAAGTATGTGGTGCTGGCCATTTCTGGGGGTGTGATAGTGGATTAGATGTACCTTGGGTCTTGTCCAGTCTGCCAGTTCTTACAGGGCTATTAGGTAGAACAGGCTACTATTCAAGGAAGCTAGTACCCTTCTGTACTTTAAAGACTAATGAATCCAGGTCTCCAAGAATTGCAAGGTGAAATAAAGAACACTGGAAAAATCTTGAACAGCTTTTAAAATAGAGGTTCACAATTTTAAAGAACTGAATTGCCAATGGCCTGAAAATAGAGACAATCTGTCTCTCAAAAGAAACGACAAACATCATTGTTACTTTACACAACAGTGTTTCAGAAGTGAGATAATTTTTAGCTATTTAAAGTGTTATGCATGATTTAATAAAAACATTCTCAATAATATAAGTCCATTTTTGGTACTGAAAAATGTATCAAAGTATCCTAGATTTGGGCCTGTAAGTAAAGGAAATGACAAGGCCTCATACAAGAACAAGAACATTATGGAACCTTGAGAATGACTAAATAAACACCACTCAAAACTGAGAGGAAGGTATTAGACGTTATTTTTGGCCTAATTAAATCTCATGAACTTACTGGGAAAGAAATACATCTTGGCCATTGATTATAAATCCTGTCATAAAAATGTAGACCAAAGAAAAGCAGCTTGCTTCTGGCGGTAGCCAGCATGACAGGGTGGTCTTTATTCTTAGCTGTAGGAAAATCAGTCCATGTGTTCACGAGGCACTTATTGACTCTGAAATTACAGGCACATGCAGTAGTGGAGCCAGTATACTGATTTTTTTTTTTTTTCTTAGAGGATATTGTTTCCCACTGCAAATCAGAGCTATAGAGACTACGAAGGATTTTCTCTTGCTAGAAGTAGTACAACATATTCTTTTAGTTTGGTCAAATTGTATAGACCTTTTACTGCAGGGAAAAATGGAGATGCTAGCAAAGAATGATTGTTTACAGACACAGCAATACTAAAAATCTTACATGCTGAATAAAGTACAGGCTTTATTTTTAAAAGTTCCAATGTTATTTACAAGCAGAAATCCCATTTTGATGGAATTTAGGTACTATCAAAAGGGTGCCTTGGAAAATCCTACATTTTAGAATATCAAGGCATAGTGAAGATAATGTTTGACTAGACGTAATTTTGGTGGCCATACTGAGACCAAAGAGAAGCAACATTCATTTAAACATTCCCCTGTGGCCATACAAACATATGCATGTCAACATGCCATGCCATCCACCTGACCAAAATAAGCAAATGTACTTGGTGTTAGTTGTTGTTATTCCACCTGGCACTTAGTATATGAGAAGGACTTTTGCTGCTAAGGCTATTGATGAGCTGCAGTATGTATGTTTTCGCATGCAGAGCATTTCATACTATGGTCATCAGTTTGCTTTTGGAGAATTTCCGTCTCCCTTGAGAAAAAATTCAGTGAAATGTATTAGAAAATATTTTTCTCTTTCCCAGCATCAGAAGTGTGAGCAGATGACTTTGTGCAAGAACTTAAAATAGTATAAGAGAAATGTAAGGGTAGAATCCTAGAATTTCTTAGCCCATGGGTTGCAACCCAAAAATGGGTCCGAACAATACACAAAAGGGTCACAAACAAACTTTAAAAATGGATTCTTCTTTAAAGGAGAAAAAATGTTGGAAACTGTGGGCTCTTCTCTTGTAGGCTGTCACAATTCCAGCCTACAAGGAGCTTCGTGTGGGGGGAGGAAGGGAGGGGGCATGCTACACCCCCGCACCCCACGCACTGTGGGGCTGGGGCCTGGGGGCAGGGGGCAGTGGGTTGAGATTAGCTATTGATGTTTAAAAATGGGTTCTGGTACAAAAAAGGTTGAGAACCACTGTCCTGGAGAGTATTCCCTTGTTGTGTAAGCCAGCACCACAAACCACTATAAAGAAGACTGTGGAAGAGTTTTCTTAAATATAAGGTGCAAATCATGCTCACTGTGTTTGGACTAAATGAAACAAAGAATTCTGGGGGCAGAAAAATTATAGAAGAAGAAACCCACAATACAAGTTTCCCAGATTTTCACAGCTAGACCAAAGGGCAATGGTTCAAAATTGCACAACTGCAGGGAAAGGTTTAGTTGACTCAAATGGAGAAATTGTGAAGAAACCTATTCACTGGGGCAATGTTCTCAAGAGCACTTGAATGACATATGACCCTAAGTCCCATTTTCAGTAAGACTAAGGAGTCTATGTTCCATTGTCTTTCAGTGAGACAAGAGTGGTGGTTCCCAACCTAAAGGGCACAGCCTGAGTTGAATTTATTTACAAAAAAAGTCCCTAAAACCATGGATATTCCATTGGAAGAGTCTGGTCCACACTGAATTCAAGTTGTAAAGACTGAGAAGTGCTGATATAGAAAGAGGAAAAAATGGCTAATATTGCTGCCAACCATGGAGTTTTTTCTGAACCAAAAAAAAAATGTCTGGCTTCAGGATGATAACAATACTAGAATTGTAAAACCTGGAGCAGAAAATGTAAAGGTGGATGTGGAGGTCCATGCAATGACTGCTCTTCCTGACAGGCATCTCCAAGCAAAACAAAATCATGCACTTCCCAAAGACTACAACTAACATTTAGAATTGAAGAGGGGGATTCTGGTAGATTAATTAAGAACTAGGTTGACTACAGATGCGGTTTACATCACCTTTTAATATCTGGACCATTGAAGAACACAGCATTCCAAAGACTTGTCTGTCAGAATCAGGAGTCATGGTGGGAGACTGAACCAAAGGACAAAATGGATGTAGTTTGATAAAAGACGCACTTGCTATGCTAGCTTGACTGTCCTTTTTAAGAGCTGTAGTCAGTCAGCCCTTGGCAGTACACAGCAGGTAAAACAACTTTGTTGGACCTGCTAATTTCCGAACAATGATGCATATCATTATATGCGAGTAGCTAATGCTTTATATAGTAATTAACTGCATGTATATGGCTATCTCTGCTAGGTAACACTCCTCTAGTGGTTATTTTGGGGCATGTGTAGATGAAACAGGGGCCCTAAATTGAAGTGGTGGGTTTTTAAAAACACCACTTCAATTTAGGGCTAATTAAACCCCCGTGTTGTGCACACACCCGACTTGCCTGCCTCTGGCGATATGGAGGGGAGGGCGAGCTGCCAGCGGGCTGAGCAGTCCCTGGGCTGCAGGGAAGGCTGGTGCTTCCCCCCTGCCACGTGACACTCACCTGCAGTCATCTGGCTAGGGTGGTCTCGGGGGGCACCACAGCCGCGGAGGGAAGCACCGGGCCTCCGCGCAGATCAGGCAGGCAGCCAGGCTCTGGCAGGGGGGGAAAAAAAATCAGGCTTGCTGTTCTTTTTTTTGGTTTTTTCCCCCCTCTTTTGGGCAGAGCCTGCCTTCCCAGGCTGCTACCAGGCTGTCACCTGCAGGGCTTTCTGCAGAGTCCCCGAGCTGCACAGAGCCTGGTGCTTCACTCCACAGCTGGTAGGGCAGCAAACTAAAACTCCTCAAAGTAGTTTTAGTTTGCTATGCCCCAATTCATTTAAGGCGCATTACGAAGTTGAATTTGCTACAGCGGCTGTAATTAATGCACAATATGCCACCGAGGTATGCAAACACCAACACCATTAAATTAGTGCAAAAGCATTTAGCCTGCTTTAAAGTGTCACGCACACATGCCCCTCATTTTGTCTACACACGGCCGTTTTTCCCAGCCTGTTTAAAATCACTGTTTGTCAGCCTCTACTTTTCCTAATCTACAGCAATTCAGTTGCTAATGATTCTACTGTTACCCATGCTAAGAATTCAAGATTTGCTAATTCATAGCCATTAAGGCCCTGAGTTACTGTGTTCCTCTGCTACAATGAAACTCAATGTGATCTTGTGATATATTTTCATTTGTGAAGCATTTTTTAATTTTCTTAACTGAATGTTTCTGATGATTTTATGGCTAGTTTAATTTTGCCCCAAGTTCTTATTTTGCTCCAAGATTCAATGCAGCATTTTGGTAGAAGGGTTGGCTGCTTAATTTAATTCTGTGTTGTGCTGTACTAACAATGGTCAATCAGAAAATTGTGAAGAAAGGCATGGTATAAGGCTGTGTGTTCATAAAACAAATCCATAAATTGAATATGTGAAAATAGTCCTCTCCTATCAGAGAGGAAAAAAATATTTTCTTAGAGGGCACAGAGAATACCAGAAGGAGGCCAGTTTCAGTTGAGACTCCTTAAGCCAAATCTGACCTTTCCCAGAGTTAAAAATATTTAGCCTCTAGGGCTTTGATTTCATGGAGACAGAAAAGTTTCCGGGGAGTAATCACCACAGCTGAGAAGATATTTGTCTAAGGTGAATTAGAGTAACTCCACAGTCTTAATACAGGGCTATGATCACACCTCAAAACCCAGGTAGTTTGCACAGAGTCCTCTAAGGGGAGAATTTTGAAAAATCAGGCTTGACTTTGGAAGGCGGACACTGCTTCTCTGACTTCTACTCGGCTTTAAGTCTTCTGGGAAAAATAAAACAAAGGAGCTGTTGACATCTCCACTCAGAGTAGTTAATGACACATCCCTAGTGGGGAAACAACAGTTGCATTTAGGTTTCAGTAGCTGCTCTTGTTGAATTTTCCTAGCTGATGGAACACGTCCTATCTGAGCTTATCAAGATTGACCACAGTTTCATGTCAGAAATAATGCCAGAGAGTCCCTTCAGGACTTTAGCTCTAAGCAAATGCTTTGATAACAAAGTGTGAAATTCTGTACTGCTTGTGTTCCAGAATTGATGGCACCCACATATCCCCATTTTTTTCAGGTAGCATAGTTTTTATGTTATGTTTGAAATTATTTTTTAGGAGTTTCTCTCAAAGCTAACAGGAAAATATCAGCATTGGGCCATAGAGCTTGCTTTTACCTGAGATGTCACAACAGCATGGAACAGGGCCCTGTTTAGAAAAACACTCAAGTCTACAGCGCATTGAGGTCAGTGGACACGTCTACGCTATCAAAGCACTGCAGTAGGGAGTGGCATAGTGAAGCACAGCATATCGACTCCCCATGTTCTGTACTTCAAAACGGATGTAAACGGATGTAGCTAAGTGCAGCACTGGGGATGTTCCAATAAACTTACTCTCTTGGGTGTGTGCTTGTTGGCACCTGCTCAATGCATCCATTTCAAAGTATAGCACCTGTGGAGTGCATGTGCTGGGCTTTACTCCCCAGAGTGGTCCTTTGACAGGGCAGGCATGCTTAGTGGGTGTGTAGCTTGTGCTTAAAGTGGTTTCCTGGCCAGGGATATATAAACAGCACAGAGATTTCTGTTAAAATGACATTAACCAATAGATACCACATTTTTGACCCAATGATTTTTTTTAATACTGTGGATGCATCTACACATGTACTGTACTCTGGAACTGACTAATTAGCTCTGCTATAAAGCATCACCATCTACATGTGTGTTAGTATTAGGGTGCACTGAATTAATTAGCTCCTCTGTAGGCTATTACTGTCTGGCACAAGTACTAGCCTACAGCAGAGTAGTTAACGTGCACCAAAATGCATGTGTAGATGATGATTGGGGCTGGCTGAGGCACAAGGGTGCTACAGTGCGGGGGTTACCTGCTGGCTAGCCCCGTATTATACCACCCACACGCCCCAGACAGCCCCTCCACAGCATGTTGAACCAGGGTGGAGCAGTCCCAGGCTGGCAGGCTGACTTCCCAGAAGCAATAAACTCTGGTGCAAACTGTGCTGGAGTCTACTGCTACTTGCTAGTTGAATGTGTAGATGTAATCAATGTGTGTGGAAGGTAAACTGATATCTCATATACCAAAGTTTAGTAAATACTGGGAGGAATTAACTCTCTAGCAGCCATCACATTATATTATGTGTGTGTGAATACACACTTACATTGTAGTGAGTGTCATGTATAAACTTGTATTTGTCACCTTTGACTGGTTTCCTTCTAGGACTTATTCTTACCTTGAGAACCATCAAATGGTGTGGAGGAGTACAGGGTAGACCAGCTGAAAAGAGCAGCAAGCAGGAAGTTCTGGCAATAAAGGCAGGAGCTGAATTGACAAGGCTTGGAATGGATTTGTGGTAGGCTAGAATGGAGGAAGTGGCAGAATTTAGTACCAGGCTAAGGAAAAAAGAGAGAATTGAAGGAGAAGACTGATGTTTACATGCCTGGAAGGAGCATAGAATTATTTACTATGGTAGATGAAGGAGAAAGGAGATGGGGAAGAGGAGGAGTTTGGATTTTGCCGACTCAATTTAAATAGGATGAAGGAGATTATGGACCTATTCTGAAGACCATTGAAGTCACTGGAAATCTTTCCTTTGACTTCCATAGGTTTTGGATCAGAGCTTAACTCAGAGTTTATTATCATAATCTCTTCAGTCTTGTTTCCAAATCAAGAGATTTAAATAAGTCTGGACAGGCTTTGGAATAAGTATTCCCACTCTAGATGCTCCTGTGAACCTCCAGCCCTTTAAAACGTCCACCCGGAAGAGCTTTAACTGTACCGTCCCTTTGATCTAAAAGAGAAGTGGAAGCCTCAATGCCTTTCTTTGCCAAGTCACATGATGGTATGTGTCTGGACTTGGAATTCCTGAGGTGTTAAGCCCAAATAGTTTTTAGCTTGGACATCAGAGAATGGGGCCATTTGGAATTCTGCAGCCTCACAACAGTGGTGCTGAAAACATTATTGAGTTTCATTCTGTCTAGTGCTTTGACTTATAGGGGAAAATAGCACAGCTGTAAGCCAGCTGTGTTTCATTTATGCTCCGGAACAGGGCCCCTTTGTCTGTCTCAAATGTTATTTACCCCTCATGCCTTTTTTCCCCCTGCTAGTTTTTGGCTTCTTATAGGAAAAGTAGCTGTTGAAAGCTAGGTTCATACTTTGAAGCCTGCCATTCACATAGACTTAACATCTATCTAGAGGATATTAAATTCAAGGCAGCTTTCCCTGTTTTGGATAGAAACTGAATTAGAAAATTAGTCATGCTGGTACATACAGAAGAGTTACAGGGTTACAAACCAGTTTGCAAGTTCATTTGAAAAATAGAGTTATCCCAGGGATTAAGTGACTAGTAGAAGCCAGAGTCTCCTGGCAGCTTGTGAAGAATTTACGTGCTAGGCTTGAAGAGCTGTGGTCGGACACCATTCAAAGGGCAATGTTTCCATCAGGTAACTGGAAAGTTTATGTGCATTGTTCAAGAAACAGGTCCCATTTCTTGGTTCCTCAAGTAGTACCTTATTTTGGAAAGTGTTTAATAAAAACTTGTGACATTTCTTTACGTGACTGATTGACTGACATGTGTGATATGGACAAAACTCAGCCAGACAGTAAAGCAATTTTTTGAAAGATGGGATACTGCAATATAAATATAGTGACTGATTCATAGTGACACTTCATGACATAGTAGCTGTGAGCTGCTCCTCTGCATTCAACAAAGCTATTTACCATAGTAAACATGGCTGCTCTGCCTCCTGCCTACATGGATTACAATCTAGAGATGTAGTTAGCCATGTTAGTCTGACCTCAAGTAGAGGGCAGGATAGATTTGCACCTTTTACATTAACCAAAATACAAACGTTTGTGAGCCGAAGCTCATTTAATCAGATTACAGTCTAATCAAGTCCTTCCTTAAACAGAACCCCCATGCATTGCCTCCAGAATAATTGATGCATATAGTATCAGACTCATTGCAACCTTCACTAGTGTATTTCCATATATAAGATACTGGGCAACCTTTTGTTTTCATCTCACAGTTCCAATGGTCCATTGCTAGAGTTGTGCCCATGTAACTGAAAGCAGAACTGGCCTGCTGTATATTTATTATTTTAAGTGGATTCTAAACACGCAGGTTTTTAATATGACAGTAGCCCACAAGAGAGATTCTGTGCTGCTGAGCTTAGTGCTGCATTTTAATCATTGTTATGCATGGTAGACCATAGCTAAGAAAAGGTTAAGAGTAAGGTAGTAGATTGTGCAGGGTTTACACGTATTAACTTTTGCCCTATATGATTGATTCTGGTGTGAACAGCGATATAGAGTTACATGATACTGTTGTTTTGAATAGTCCATTATAAGACACAGAGTTGTTGTGTTTTTTGAGGGGGGGCAAGGGTTCTCTATAAGAAATGCTGGTGTCACTGTCATAGCTTGCATGACAGTGACGCCTAGTGGGCAATAAAGAATGTTATGGGTTTCCGGCCTAGCGCAAGGGTTCAGACTGCAAAGATTTCCATCTGTTGAATGTCACTAATTTCAGAAGTGCTCCATTGATTTTTGAGTCAGTTCATAACAAAGATAATGGCCCATCTGCAAAGTTTGGATCTTGATCCAAAGTTTTGGTACTGTGCAAATTCAGGCAGGTTTGGTTCAGTCCCATCTCTAGTTCAAGGGATATATTCTGAAGTCAGTTTAGCTCAGCACACCCTTAATCAGCATTTCTAAAGCATAAAACCAGGATGTAATTTTGGCTCTGTAAAGAGATACAAGGTTAGCTGAGAGAATTCATGCCTCCAGGAGAAAAGATTCAAGTCGGGATATGGATTCAATCACACCAAAGACCAACACTGCAATATGATAGATATTTCAGCTCTTTCAAGTATCTCTCAATATGATACATACTTCAGCTGAGAATAAACCAAGGACTTTTCTAGCCTTCTGTGGCCTAGCAAATGTAAACAAGAACCTGGATTTTCATAACAAAGAATAGGCCACTGTAATCTATGGTTGCTTGGCCAACCTTCTGTACAACCTTCTGTAAAGGAGAGTAGCATTGGGCAAGGCACTAGGTGACTGATTGCATAATATATACTGGCTCTTGAGTTTGCATAGAGTCATGGTACTGTCATTATCTAGCTTGTTGTTTTGTAAATCACTTAGAGATACCAGGAGCAAGAAAGCACTGTGACAAACTCCAGCTCTATTCTGGCCAGCAGCATGGTAGCAGGATTTCTATCTGTAAGCAATTTGGAACCAATTTGTGAAGCCACTGCTAAAAACTCCAAGTCATGAAGTGGCTTCTGGAGGCAGATGAACTAAGTCTCAAGAGTCTGCTGGTGTCTGTTCAGCCCTCTGTGTTGCAAATGCAAATGAAAAAAGTCCTCCAATGGGGCCCAGCTCTGAAGCAAAAACCATGGTAATAGTACCAAAGAGCAGACATGTGCCCACTCACACCCACGCAGTTTGTCCAACTCCTTTGGTTCAAATGAATTATTAGGAAGAAATAGCATACCTTGCAAAAGACCTTTGACCTCCTGCTGGCTTACAACAGGCTGATTCTCAAAATATGAATCTGAATGGGCTGAGTCAGCATTTCTGACATTTCAGAGAAGATAGCGTATTTATTAAACATATTTCCAGTTTCCAGAAGAATGGTTAAAAAAAAAAAAAAGCAGAAGTGCTAAACAGATGTCATGAAGCAAATGTCATGGGGTGTCTATGCACGTGCTCTGGGGTGGAGCGGAGAACGCTTTAATTAGCGTGGCTCTGAGAACTCTCAGAGCCACGCTAATTAAAGCGCCCACAGTGTTACATATTCAGCATGCTATGCTTCAAAATGGTGGCGGGGATGCTTTAACTGAAACATAGTCAATAAGCTATAGTTAAAGCACCCCTGCTGCCATTTTGAAACATGGGGACACTGAATACACATGACGCAGAGACTTCAGAGCTGACTTGATTCAGAGCTGACTCAATTAACTGAGTCTGCTCTGATGCATGCTAATAGCACGTGTTGGAGCAGAGCTCTGACATGGGTATAGGTGCGCATGTATTACGGCATGGAGAAGCCTTCTAAATTTCATTGTGTTTTTTTCCTAAAGGATAGTGATGCAGAGAAAAATTAAGGAGAAATCATATTTCACTGCTTTATGTATTCACCAAAGGTAGAGCTGTCTCTTCCCCAAGGGCCAAACCAAGAGCAGCGCATTCTTGTGCTGTTCCATGAAGAGATTGGGAAGCAGATCATCACTCCAAGAATATCAGTCTACTTTCCATTTTCCCACTTGGGAGCTCCAGTGCTCTTCAGAGCTCCTACCCCTGCCCACATGCAGAGAATAGGTAGCACAGCGGGTTTCCTGGAGGTACTGTTTTCACCCCAGGTAATTGCATAGGAGACAGGTAATCCATGCAAGCATGTTGTTCCCTCTTACCTTCCTGAATGACCCCTTTAGACAGGGCAGGATCTAGCCCAAACGTTGGACCTGATCCTGCTCTCATTGACGAGAAATGGAGTTCTGCTGTTGTTGGCAATGGTAACAAAATAAGCTGCTTTAGATGTTGCTGTGGTGCTTATCAGCAGAATCCTGCATTCATTATTTTGCGTTTCTTTTTGACCTTCCATTGTGAGCGAATAGAGATTAGATCTGCCCTTTCATCAAAAGCTCCCAAAGCCAAGTGCAAGCCCCATGGCAGAAGCTCAAAAAGATGAAGTTTTCTAATGTTCCCTGCTGGTGTGAATGAGAAAGGAGAGTGAGACTGTTTCATTAGCATTTTAACTCCTCGAAACCCACTTTGTAAAATTTGTGGTGGGGGTAAAAATTTGATTAATATTTTAGTGTAGGAGCATAGGCAAAGGGCACAGGAACTGTACTAAAAATGTTCTGAGGAGATGCACTCACCGAGTTTTACATGGCAGGGTAATGGAGCTGGAAAAGGCAAACCTAGGGGAAAGATCCTCTCTTATTTGAACTGTCCTTCTTGACTGCAAGAGGTCTTTAGCAATGTTAATCTGAAAGCAGGCAGAAGGCAAGGAAGATTTTCACCTTTATAGACTAATTAAATTGGAGATGTATAGCATAAACTTTTGTAAGCCGAGGGCTTGCTTTATCAGATGCTGCGAAGGGACTGCAGTTAAGTAGAGCTGCCCACTAGAAGGCAGTGATTAGAATACAAAGGGTAGGGATGGGAGAGGAAAAAGGCTGATCCATAGAAAAAGCAGGAGGTTGAAGAAAAAATGTGTCTGGCTAGCCAAGTATTTGTACTGGTGTGGAGCAGAGCATAAGCTGAGCTGGTTTGAGGCATGATCTGACCGGCAAAGCAGATGGGATCCTTCAGCAGCAGTAACAATGGAATGGACTCGAGTCGGGTGGATCGGTGGTGGTGGAAACGACTTGGAGCAAGGGCTAGCTAGATGCCCAGCAGCTACAGTGACAGGATGGTCACCAGGTGGGGGGTAAAGTGTGCTGCACAGTGAGCCACGTTACCCCTATGCCCTTGAAGTTGGTGCAAGCAAAATCATCGAGCTGAGCTAGCCAGCTGTGCGTTAGGTGTGGGGCATGGCTGGGTATTTGTGACAGGAGCAGCCAGCAAGTGCAGAAAGGAGTTGCTCCTGGTTAGCCTAAACTACCCTGAGCCTGACTCATACCAGGACTGGGCTACCAGGCAGCAAGGGGGAATAGAATGAATTCCCCACAAGTTACTGTGGGTTTTCTTAATCTGTATTTGAACATATATTGAATAATCCATATTCTGCTGTCTGTATGTCCTTTTTCAGTAAATAATGCCTCTTTCAGTTAGTAGTGCTTGTGAGTGAAGAACTCCCCAGTAAAAGTGAAGGTGGTTTATATGAATTCAGTTCTTCAAGAGCAGCTATACAAGCTAGGCTCTAGGTAGGGGCTTGGGTCATATTATCACTGTTTGACAGAATGGGACCCCTGGTGGCTGTGCACCTGGCCCTTATTGCTGCAACCAGCACTTGGCAAAAAGCTTTCCTGAAGTGAACACAAAGCTGTTATTACTCTGTAGGTTTGACCTTTGAGATAATGAAAATAAATAGCCTGAGTTACTGAATGGATGCAGTTTTGCACAATACAAGTCAATGAAATGTGAGCCCCTGGGTTTGTTTTTCATTAGCAAAAGCTGGATGAAATGAGGGAAGGATGTTTTTAAAGTGTTGTGTGCTAAGCTAGTACTCTTAGCACAACACAGGGAAGTGAAGATGCCTGTTTGGGAAATGCTTTCACTTCCAGACCCCACTTGAGAGTGACAGCAGGACACAATCAATTTTTAGTATTACTCTTTTGAAATGTGCATGCACTCAGTTCCTCACTCCCAGTCCCTTTTAATGGAGTGTGTCTGGAAGGGAAACTGGTAGAAGCTTTGGGTTGTATTGTGCACATGACAGATTAATGAGGTGTGGAGGGAATTCACCAGGGGCTGTGTTTTTGTTTGATCTCGTAAAGAAATCGGGGCCAGTCCTGGTCCCAACTTGAATGGTAGATGTCCACCAGGCTACGAGAATTTGTGTTTGTGGTTCAGCAGTGGGTAACTCTTTGTTCTGGGAGGTGCTATCCTTCAGTGGAAATAAAACAATAATACAGCAGCCATTTTTATTATTAAAGATACAATTGTGCTTTTTACAAGAGCAATGAAACATGTCGTTGTAATAAAATGTCAGTCTTTTTACATCCATTCTGCCCCACTTAAACTGGCTCTGCCATTTCTGAAGGGTACTGTCATTTCTTTTGCATCCTGTTATATATTGGTCATTGCTATTCCTTGTCATTCTGAATTATAGGTGCTGTAGCTATAATTGACAGATCATCAAAATGTATTCCTTGGTACTTGTAAGCATGATTTAGAACCAGATCTGATTCTTGTTACACATGGAGTCTAGCTGATTTCAGTGGGACACTTGGCACTCACAGGATCAGTGGTATAGCTTGTAAAGAGCTGTACCATTCTTCAAGAAAGACACTATTAGACATAAGTGATTTCAAAAGCATTTGCTGCTGGCCTCTCTCTTATAGTAAAACTGATGGAAGCTGTCCCAATGATCTCAGTGGGGATGGTGCCAGGCCAGTGGTGTGTGCTTTTAAAAATCCCATCAATAAGCTACTTAAACCACTGTTTCTCAATACATTTATTTTATTACCTGAATTTAAAAGGGTGGCAAAATAGTGTCCCTCCAGAGATAACAAGCAACACAAAAAATGAAATGGGCAATAAATACTGAACAGAGATCTGCAGAAATCCAATTCTTCTTGACTCTGTGAAAGTCTGTCTTCAGCCATCTTTATCCTTGCCAGGTATATAGCCTGTCTTGGCTGCATTCATATCAATGGGTATTGATGCTGAATGTGTTTACAGTATAACCACAAGTTCAGCATGCTTTTTCCTTTGGTCTTCTTCAGGGATGTATTAAGACAACATTCAACTTCAGAACATAGCGTTTTGGAGAGACTTTTTGAGAATTCAAGTTATTGTAGTATAAGTTGAAGCATGCGTGTGTGTAAATAGCACAGTATCTCTGCAACATAACTGTTCCAAGAGTCCTGTGCATGGTAGAATGGAATGGTAGATTCCACTCTACCATGAGAGGACATTAGGAACCTACCAAAATCACAGTTTCACAATTATCACGGAAACCACGAAATCAACAGGGCCCCCATGAAAAAGCATGAAAATGTCCAGTGAGCAGGGTGGGGGGGAGCTGCAATCAGAAAAGGGTGGGAATCTCTGGTGTCCTGAAGCACAGTGTGAGGGAGAGGGCAGAGTGTGGCGGGCTCTTCCATGCTTCTGGCCAAGGGCCTCTGGAAGACCTGCCCCTCCTTGGAGACTGATAGATAGCCATCTGCCCTTGAGTTGGCACAGGTCGCCGGGAGCCTGTCCACAATCTCTGGGGAGGGGCAGGACTTCTAGGGGCCCTCGGTCAATTGGAGGCATGCTGGGAGCACCTCGCTGTGCCGTGAAAACGGTGACCAGAGCCATATTCGGGGGGCATCCACCCTAAATTCAATAGGTCCTTAGACATGATGGTCAGAACCATAACCTTGTTTTCATCCCAAAGTACATTCTCCAGATTTAACAAATTCTCAAGTTCCAGGAAATATTAATTAACTTTGTGTTTAGGACCTATAAAGGAGTATAGCTCTGGTTGAATTCTATAGTACTAATAGTAGTATGATAGAACCCACTCATGGATCAGGAACCCATCATGCTAATTTTGTACAGACCAAGAAACTAAAGACTAGTCCTATCCAAAAACATTGCCATGTAAGTCATCTAAGTAATATTCTGTCTGTAAATAGATAAGCTGTCCTGTTTACAACCAAGCTGAGCATTTTGATAGCCAATGCATCTGGAAAACAAATCAAGTGACTGCATATGACACTGTATCTGGTGGTGAAATATATGGAACAGACCAGGAAAGTAACAGTGAATAAGTGTGTGGTTTCAAATCATTCTGAGTCCTGTAACCCCTTTCATCAGAGAAGGCTGACTTTACTAAATCATACTTTATATAACTATCATTTCTGTCCTCAGTGGTTTCACTTACTAAACCTTTTGAGATTCTCATGGGCTGGAGCTCCCAGACTTTACCCCTATAGGGAGCTCAATATAGAAGAGGCACTGGGCACCTCTACGTGAGATGCTATGGTGCTGTAGTGATGAGTTACGGCAACGTTGTGTCAGCAGGCACAAATTGTGATGCTGAAGCTGTGTCGCCATAGCAATGAGCCAACTTACTATAATGTATTACTCTGGTGACATAGCTGCTAAAAATAACTGTGCACCACTGGGACGGTGCAGTAATAGCTGTTACTGCGCTGTCATTTAGTACTTCTTAAAGCAAGTACTAAATGACGGCACAGTAACACCTGCACTGTGGGGGGCATGTATACATGCACCCACTGTCACAAGCCTGTTGTTTTGTTGGACAGAAGCTCATCAATTGTGTTAATCAATTAGACTTTAGGTGCTGAAGGAAGTAATTATCTGTCAAGCTGAATGATACACCCTTTTTCAAGGAAAAGGGAGCTCTGGTCCTTTCTCCAGGCTGCAGTCCTTACATCTATGTCTGGAAGTAATCCTCCTTCCAAGAATCACCATATATCCCACTGAAAACATTATCTTTGGAGGGCTTCCTTGGTTTTGGGGGTCTGGCTTTAGTTCACTCCTAACTACCAACATGAGTAAATCGCATGGATACAATAAGCTTCTAAACAATCAAGTTTGCCAACTATGCTTAAACATAGTAGGCCTACGTTGTTCTCTTTATACACATGCATGCACACCCACTTTTTAAGGGACTGGTAGCTTCTGCAATATGCAAGTGGGGCTAAATCCCTAAGTATTTAAAGGGTTACTGCCCAGTTGCTAGAGTTAAGTGACTTAAATTCTACCTCCAATATACATTTTCTTTACACAGATTTTTGGAAAGAAACTTTGCACTAGTTCAGGCCATACCATCACTCTTTTGGGAGCACAGCCTTCTGATGTTTATAACCTGCTGAGGTAGATTAGTACAGGATGAAGAGCAACTGTGTTTAAGCATGTGTGAGCATAAATAGCTTTCCCAGTAAAAGTGTACACAGATTTGATTGTCTAATGTCAGCATGTGAAACCCCATTGTACAGCTAGGTACTGCACAAATGAAATGCATAGCGAGAGACAGTCCTTGCCCTTGAGACCTTTCAGCCTAAATATCAATATATGAGGCAAATAAAAGGGTAGGAGAGAGAAAAGAGGCACAGAGAGGCCAAATGTCTTAGCCAACACAACAATCAAGTCGATAGCAGAACCAGGAACCCTAGGCTTATTAGGTTAATTCCCATGCTATACCAGACCAAAATGTTTTTCCTCCCATAGCTGGCCTTGTAAATATTGACTGTTGCTTGTGCAATGCTCCTACAATACTGCAAAAGGTTCACAGAAGCCCGGCTAATTTCCCAGCATGCTTTTATACAAATGTGTTAGTTAAGCCACTTTCAGAGAATGCAATATTGTCGTACTGTCACAGAGCCTGTAATTGTTTATCGTTCGGGCTGCATGACAGCCTGGCGTTTCAGGTTATGATGCGGCCATCAAATTTTAATTAGATGTATATGGAAGGCTTAAATAATTGAGTATGGGGCTGACAATTTTCCTGAAAATGTGGAAAGATAAAAAATATTTGGTAGGTGTAAGCAAAGCCAGTGATATTAAAAGAAAAAGCTGTCTGTTGTGATGCTTATTTTGCTCTCACCAGACCATGACTGGGCAGATGGAGAGCCAAAACTCTCCCTCTTGCCTCACTTTACTTTTCCTATACTCTGATCCTTTACACCCTTGTGATTCCCCATCAAATTAAAAAATAACTGTAACTCTTGAGAAAATTTCTCAGAAGCAGAGATTAAAATCAGGGCTGTCTCTCTCAAACCACAAACATCTGATGTCAGAGCTGAAAGACCCAACTCTTAACTCAAAGCTATTAGTGGGCCTATGAACCTGCATGCAGTTTGGCCACTAGAAAGGGACAAAGAGCTCTGTTAAAACACATTGCAGGGTGAACAAACAGTGTTAAACACCTTCGCATTCACTGATATTCTGAATCCTTGTCCCCACCCCTCTGTCTCTTCTCAAGGCTTCTTAAGGCTTGTTGGCACCTCAAAGCACATTGAAATGGAGTTCAATACAATTGTTTTAGATGGCACAGTGGTGACTTGGGGATTAGTGCACATCCACGAGAAATGGCTCTCAGGGTTGAATTGTGATTAATGGATGTGATGTTGAGTGATTTATCCTGGTTTACAATGATCTCCAAGTCAGCATCAGTGTCACAACAGATCATTCAGTTCTTCCCGACTGTGTCCAGCTGTGATACAGTTTTGTAGTACATAATAGCCCTTAGATTCTAAAGCCTGCAGTGTGAAGTCTGCCTCTTCCTCTGACTTTATACAGTTTTAATTGGGATCTGTGGGCAGGTCCATTATATAAATGACTAGTAGCATATTTATAGGCTGGGGCAAGCAAATCAGTATGTTGCACTGTCAAAGTGCATTCAGTGGTGATAATTTAATTGGTTAAATGTAATATGCAAAATAATGATGTGTAATTTTGTTGAATGGCTCTAAAGTAGAATCCTGGGACAGAGAAATGCATAAATAATTTATTCACCTTATGCCATGACCTGCTTCATATCTATACTAATTGGAATATATTTTGAGAAGCTCTCCCTTCCAGTCATCCATCTGTCCTTGTTTAAGAGATCTAATCAAATCATACCCAAGACAAACACGGTCTGTAAGTAACCAATGTGATATAGATTCATTTGTTCAGTCATCGCAACGTACTCTGCCTGCATCCATATAGCATGCTTATAGACTGAGGCAAACTCTGTCCAGAAAAAAATCATTACAAGCACTACCATCTGAATTACCCAGCTCCTATTTCCTTCTTTCTCAGATGCTAGGTTAAAACAAAAGAGGGTTCAATCTATTAGGTTTAGATCTCAAAGGTTTTATATACTGGGATTTCGATGGGTTGTGGTGGTTGGAGACTCCCTTCTGCAGGGGGCAGAGGGATCCAGCTGCTGACCTGACCTGTTGTCTCAAAGTCTGCTGTAGGTTTACTGGGGATGGAGACCAAAGCCCTGAGGTAAGTGGGGAAGTCAGTGACCTGGAGGAAGAGCAAGCAGGAGGGGGCAAGAAGGGAGGTGTTCTCACTCTTCCTGAGAAATCAGAGCAATCAATTAGTTACCTCAGGTGCCTGTACATGAATGCATGGAGCATGGAAAACAAGCAGGGAGAACTGGAAGCCCTTGCACAGCCATGGAACTATGATTTGATTGGAATAACAGAGACTTGGTGGGATGGCTCACATGATTGCAGCACTGTCGTGTATTGGCATAAACTGTTCAGGAAGGACAGGCAAGGGAGAATAGGAGGAGGAGTTGCACTTTATGTAAAAGAACTGTACGATTGCTCAGAGCTTCGTTATGAAACTGGAGATAGGCCAGTTGAAAGTCTCTGGGTTAGGGTCAGAGTAGATAGTAAGAAGGATGATATTGTGGTGGGGTTCTGCTAGTCCAGGAGGTTGGAAACCAAGTGGTGGTAGATGAGGCTTTCTTCAGACAGGTAGCAGAAGTTTTCCAATCACAGGCCATGGTTCTCATAGGGGACTTAAATCACAGTTACCTCTGCTGGGAGGACCATACAGCAGTGCACAGACAGTCCAGGAAGTTTTTGGAGAGTGTTGGGGACAGTTTCCTGGTGCAAGTGCTGGACCGGCCAACTAGGGGCTATGCTCTTCTTGACCTGCTGCTCACAAACAAGGAAGAATTGGTGGAGAATGTACTAGTAGATGGCAAATTGGGCAGCAGTGACCACTAGATAATAGAGTTCAGGATCCTGAGGAAGGGAAGGCTGGAGAGCATCAGAATAAGGACCTTGGACTTCAGAAAAGCAGACTTGCTCAGGAAACTCATGGGCAGGATCCCCTAGGAAACCAGTCTGAGGGGGAGAGGAGTCCAAGAGAGCTGGCTTTACTTTTTAAAGAAGCCTTATGGAGAGTGCAAGAAGAAACCATCCCAATGTGCAGGAAGAATAGCAAGTATAGCAGAAGACCAGCTTGGCTTAGCAGGGAGCTCTTCAGTAAACTAAATCACAAAAAAGTTTATACGAAGTGGAAATTTGAACAAACAAGAAGTGAGGAGTATAAGAGTATTGCTTAGGCATGCAGGGATGAAGTCAGGAAAGGCAAAGCACAATTGGAGTTGCAGCTAGCAAGGGACATTAAGAGTAACAAGAAGGGTTTCTACAAGTATGTCAGTAACAACAGGAAGATCAGGAAAAGTGTGGGTTCCTTACTGCAGTGGTTGTCAATGGGGGGTATGCATACCCCTAGCAGTACTTAAAACGGTCATAGGGGGTACATAGAACTAACGTGACTGATTAAATGCTACGTGTGCGTGCACAGCCGCAGCACAGCACGCAGGCGGCTAGGAGAGCAGCCAGGTCTGGCTGGTAAGTGTTCTGGGAGGGAAGGGGGAGGGGAGGTATTATGACAGGTTGGGGCCCTAAATTATGTCCAGTTTAAGAGGCCCCATACGATAAAAATAATCCAATGTATGTATATTTTTGTCATATTAGAACAAAAATGTCCATATTTAGAGAGTCATTTTCCCATATCTCCTTTATCTCCTTTATTTACCAGCTGATTATTATGAAACTTGATATTCAGTCAGGTTTTTTTTCTTATTTAGAGGCCCCTCATATTTCCAGCAGGGGACTGGACTCCAAGGTGGATAGAAAACTGGCTGGAGCATCAGGTTCAGAGGGTAGTAGTCAATGGCTTGATATCTAGTTGGCAGCCAGTATCAAGTGGACTGCCCTAGGGGTCGGTCCTGGAGCTAGTTTTGTTCAATATCTTCGTCAGTGACCTAGAAGATGGCATAGAGTGCACTCTCAGCAATTCTACAGCTGACACCAAGCTGGGAGGAGTAGTAGATACACTGCAGGGTAGGGCTTAGATTCAGAGTGACCTAGACAAATTGGAGGATTTAACAAGGACAAGTGCAAAAGTCCTGTACTTAGGATGGAAGAATTCCATGTACCACTTCCTGGCTGGGAGCTGACTGGGTGGACAGCAGCTCTACAGAAAAGGACCTGGGGGTTATAGTGGACAATAAGTTGAATATGAGTCAACAGTGTGTCCTTGTTGCCGAAAAGGCTAATGGCATACTGGCCTGCATTGGTAAAAGCGTTGCTATCAAGTCAAGGGAAGTGATTCTTCCCCTCTATTCAGCACTGGTGAGGTCACATCTGGAGTACTGTGTTCAGTTTTGGGTCTCCCATTACAGAAAGGTTGTGGACAAATTGGAGAGTCCAGTGGAGGGCAATGAAAATGGTGAGGGGGCTGGGGCACATGACTCATGAAGAGCGGTAGAGGGAACTGGGCTTATTTTGTCTATGAAAGGGAAGACTGAGGGGGGGATTTAATAGGAACCTTCATCTACTTAAGTGGGGCTTGAAAGAGGATGGAGCTAGACTGTTCTCAGTGTTGGCAGATGGCCGAATAAGGAGCAACTGTCTCAAGTTGCAGCAAGGGAAGTTAAGATTAGATATTGGGAAGAACTTTCTCACTAGGAGGCTAGTAAAACACTGGAACAGGTTACCCAGGGAGGTTGTGGACGCTCTCCATCCTTGGAGGTTTTTAAGACCAGGCTAGACAAAACTGTGGCAGGGATGATCCAGTTTGGGATGGTCCTGCTTTGATCAGGGGGTTGGACTAGTCACTAGATGACTTCCTGAGGTCCCTTCCAGCCATGATTTTCAGTATGATTCTGTGATATAGTTTGAGCAAGAACATCTTTTGATGTACTGACCTCTTCCCTTTTCTAAATTTCTAAGCCCTTCAGCTTTTGCTCTTGGATTTTTAGTGATGTTGGGAGTGACCAGAAGTTTTGGAAGTAATCAGTGAACATTGCATGCTCAACTTGAAACAATTTCATGAGCTCTGATTTTCAGAAGTGTTGAGCCTCTGAAAATGAACCGTCTTTAAGGTGTTTTCTGTGTGGATAGACCTAAACTCGGGGCACCCCAAATTCCTAATAACTCTTGGAAGCTTAGATCCTTGCTCCTTCTTATATGTTTCTCTGTTTCTTTGTCTGTGTAGCCTGGGTGTACTCCCTTCTTCAGTTGAATAGGATTGTTAGCTGGCAGGTGTGCTGTGGATGAAACTGCAGACTACTCACAGTTTCCCTCTTTCCCAAAGGAGCCAGGCCAGGACAATCTGGAACTTAACGATATACAAATTTATTATTATTTACATAAGTGTGTAAAAGATAAACATAAATATAGTCATATGTACAGATATATATGGATATAAGTATGTTGTCCTGTAGGTCCACGCCAACTCTCAGGATCTCAAAATTGTGCTGTTAGACAGGAGGGTGTGACACAATTGCACATATACACACACACAAAAATCAATTAGGTGCGTGCACACATACTAGGCACATGCACGCATGCAAGATTACCAGTCTAAACACATGCACACCTATCAACAATTGAAGCACATACAGGCAAGTTCCTAACTTGAGTGGTGCGGTATGTGTGTGCTTGGGGTACTTGGGGTACCTAGAGTGCTTGATGACTGGGAGGGGGAATCAAAGGTCAAAGATTTCCAGGAGGGAGATGGCTAGGGGTTAAGTTGAGAGAGGGAAAAATAAGAGTGGAAGTCGCTGGGATTAGAACTGGCAGACTGGAGGGGAGCTGGGGTTCCTTAAGGTCAAGCGGCCCCAGGGTTACTCAAAGTCACTGGGGCTTGGGATTACTTAGGGTTAATGTGCCCCAGGGTTACTCAAGGTCACCTGGTGCCAGGGTGGAAGCAAGGGAAAAAGCCCAGCGGCAAGGGGGAGACAGCCAGAGAGGCAGAAAGCTGGGAAAGGCGGGGCTGGAAACTGAGAGGCAGAAAGCTGGGTGATAGCTGGGAAATCAAGGAGGAGGGTCGGGAGGTCAATAAGACAAAAACCCAACTTGGGGTTTCAAAATAACAGGTTCTTTAAACAGACGCACTACACAGCCCCATGAAGTTATTGGTTCGCACGCACGCACGTAGCTGGATAGAAAAAGGCTTGGTGGAGGGATTGAAGTTAAAGTGTATAGGGAGTCCAGGTCCTTTGCTTGGGGAAGGAAAGTGGGTGATAGCTGCCTATCTTGGGCTGTGAGTTGATCCTCAATGGCCAGTAGGGGTCTTCTCCAGCAAGGTGTTGTCCAGAGGGGGTCACCAGCAGGGCCTCTGGGTGGATAGGTGGTGTGGCGTAGTGCTGGTCCAGATGGAGAGGGCGTCCTACTGGGTCTGTCTTCACTGTCCCCTTTTATAGGGGCAGACCTTCTATGACCCTAGTGGCAGGGGCATGCCCAGGCAAGGGTCAGCCCCTGGTATACTGGGTATGTGCACTCCAGGTAAGGATGTGCAGTTCCAGGTGTCTGTAATGGTGGGTTGGCTGGTTTCTGCAGCAGTCTTTGGCTTCCAAATCTTGAGCCAGGGAGGGTCAATGCAGGGTGATGGTTGGGTCATCGAGTTGATGGTTCAGTCATTTAGAGGAAGCTATTTTTAGACCTGCTGCCATTGTCTCTCAAGCACCCTCATTCATCCCCGTTCAATCAGGAACCAATTTGCGTAGGAGGAGTAGGTATGAGTCGCACAGTTACAACATATTGTATAGGGCAGGGGACATAAGATGGAGGCTTGACATACAAAATGGAAACTTGACATTACTTTACAGACACGGGACTAAACCATACAATATTAATATGAAACAATAAAAAATCAATGCAAAAAATGATAGGAATACAATATAATACAATATAAAACAGTAAAAATCAATACAAACATAACAGAACACTATTTACAATATAAAAAGGGGCTTATTACAATAATAGCATACAAGAACTTAGCTTACCTAGTACTATTTGTAATCACTTATAAGGGATAGAGAGGACAGAGAGAAAGTCAGAAATGGTTAGGGGAAGGCGAGGGGAGTGTATTTTTAAATTTAAAAAAAATGTTGGGGCTTTTGCTACAAGTGTATATTCAGATATATAACTATAAACCTTATTCTCTATAGTGTGTTACCATCACTGGGATTTTAGATGAGTGACAGGTAAACACAGGTAAGTAATAGCAAGGGGTCCCAGCGGATCCCTCCCAGGCAGTGTTATAGACTCTCTTAAACTACAAATGTACAATTATAAAAAATACACAAAATATAAGACGCAGTGTTACAAAATATGAGGTGCTCCCTCATACAATATAAGGCGCATAAACATCAAAATAAACTTGACTCTTCAAAAGTCCCCAAAGCCCAGGCTGGTCCTCAAGCTTTGGCTACACCCCAGTGACTAGTGGGAGGTGAAAACCTGAATGGCCTTGGCCCTTTCACAAACCTCCAATGAAGCCTATAAACTCAGAGAGGGACCTCCCCTCCAGGAGCCCCTTACTAGCCAGAAGGAATTTCCCTTCCCCTGTGGGAATCCTTTTCCCCAGCAACTCACAACTCCAGTGTCCAGAGTGAGTGGTCGTTGGCCCCTCAGGAGTGTTGATCCTCATTTGCAGGTGCCTCCTGGGCCTCTGACTCCTTCTGGGCTGCTTGCTCGCTTGGAATCCCAAGCACCATCATGTGCTACCAGGGGCTTTGCCTTTTGCTAAGGGTTAGAGGCCCAGGTCGCCTCATGCAACACTGGGGCTTGATCCGCTCCCAGACCCGCCGTGCAGCATTGTCTGCATGGGGTTATTGGCTCTGTGCCAGGGGACCCAGACCTGAGCTACTGTGAGCAGCTCCCAAGGTCCTGATACCTCCCAAACCACTCAATTCCATGCTGTTGGCATCGACTCCCTTGCCCTGCGTGAGGGGTTGCAGACCTGAACCGCCTCAAGCAGCTCCCAGGGTGCTGCTTCGTGCACCGACCTGTGCACTGCATTCCCGGCCACACACCAAAGGTTACAGACCCAAGCTGCCTCATGCACCATTTGCCGCGCTCTTCCACAGGAGGGCTAGGGACATGGCTGCTTGCCGCTCCCATTTGGCGAGGGAGGCTTCAGGGCAACGGCTCCAGCCTGCCGGCCAGCTCACACCAGCTTCTTTTGTCCGTCCTTTTCTCCATCCCTCGACGCAATCTCCCACGTGCTGGGCATGCTGCTCCTTTTATTCTCTCTGAAGGCTTTGCCCCTGCAGCTATCGGACCTGCTGTTGGCCCTGCAAAGTGCAGACTAGAACCTACAACCAGGGCTGGGGCTCTTCCTCCCCCCCTACCCCAGCAGTTACCTGATTGGTGGATGTGCTCCACCAATCACAACAAAGATTCTGTAAGCTCCGGCATACCGGGCTGTATCGGTAAGTCTGCCACATCTGAAAGAGAATGTGTGGGGAACTGCCATGTTAGAAATGTGATCCCATTATGCTAACAATTGCAGAGTTTACGAGGCAAGAACAAAGGACCATGGTACCACAGACTAAGTGGGGAATTTCTGTTGCCCGTTCTGATGATAGATTAGAATGGTTAATGTACATCTTCTTTGTAGAAACCTAAAAATTTCATATGTCTTTAAGATTTACTGCTCAGCCAATCCTGCTCCTATTCAAGCACTGAACTAAACTGAATTATTAAAGCTATAGAAGTGTGAAGGGAAGGGTGGGGTGGAAGAAGAGGTAAATTTTACTCATGGGTGGATTGAAACAGCTTCCAGATCCAGTAATCAGTAGGGCTGAGGCATAGCAGCGAGTCAGACAGAACAACAGGTGGTGGTTATGCATACAGCTTATTGCTGCTGTCTGAATGCCTGGAGCTGAATGAGCTGCCTCTATCCAGGGCTCAGGGAAGGAAGGAAGATGAATCCACTTGAGGAGAGTGCGTGGCTGTGAGGAAGCATCTGCCCAGAAATTGTGATTAACTGACGTGACACTGAATGTGATTTATCCTGGTTTATAATCCTGGTTTCGCTATGCTGAAAAGTGTCTGTGGAGGAGTGGTTGTCTGGGATGAAGTGTTCACTTGGGAGGAAGGAGAAGGAGTAAATGGCTCTAGTTATCTGCAATCCACTTTACAACTTATTGGGGGAAAATACAGTAGGAAACCAGGTGGCCGTAAAGATTGTGAGAAAAGCAAAACTGGCAGATAAGCCTTGCTGGGGGGATAGGAAGGGCTGAAATGCTGAAGGCATCTTTTTTAAATTTTAGAATTAAGAGTAGTACAGACTGGAGGGGAGTACTTCAGATTGACCATAAAAGTAAGGCACATGGGGGAATCCAAGAAGTTCCATGTTTGCTCTTCAACCTAGGAGGTGTTGGAAGAGAAAGAGAGCACATATTATTACAGCAATCAGATCACAAAGGATAGAAATTAAATTCAGTCCTTAATCTGTTATAGAGCAGAGTACTTTTCTTATGGCCATACTTCCTTTGTTCTTGCTTGCTGATAAACTGCTACTTGATTGGATATGTTTGCTTAGGGTGAAATTTACTCACTGGACTTGAGGGCTGTCCACACCATCCCTGGCCCACATCACTGCCTGAAATGAGGTTTGAGTGCTAGAATACGTTTTACTGTTGCAGTGTGGGGCAAAAAGAAATCAAGTTAGTTTCCACAGTCTAAAAGGAAATCCACCACCTGTGGATGGTGCAGATTTGCCCATCTGTAATACACCCAGTCACACAACAGTCTGTGCTCAGCCATTACAGAGAGTGACACATTCATGGTGCATCCTCCTTTGCTATAGGGGTCGGTTCTGACACAGGGTCCTAATGAAAAAGCTTATTAAAGTCAGTTGGTGTTTTCATGCTGCAATCATTTTGTTTGGAATCAGGCCCCTTCCGAATAAAATCCTGCATGCAATTAAGTGTTTTATGAGCAATAAACCATGCAGACAAAATGACATTTACATAATGAAATGCTGCCTGGATGGTCTACTAGCTGGGATAAATTGTAAATCCAAACCTGAACAACAACTTTGATCAAAGCTGAATTAAGTTAGGGTAACTCTGGGGCTGCCATGGCACTATAAAAGCAGGATACCATGTACTGCTGGCTAATATTTTGGGGTATGTCTGCAGTGCGCTGGTAGGATGCTCCATCTCACTGCAGAGGAAATAAGCCACAGCCACCCACTTCCACTCCACATGCATCAACCCCAGAAGTGAGATAGTGAGGCTATCCTAGTAGCACCCTAGCTGCTGCTCATGAGAACACTGGAAAACCAGGTCTTGAGTGCTGTGTTGGAGCAGCCCTGGGCCATCCCCCCTTCACATTTCTGGGGCTTAAGCACACAGAGCAGGAGGAACTGGGTTGCACTTATTTCCTTGGCATAATGACCTGAGAAGAAGGCATCCTGCTGTCATAGTGTATATAAAACCTCTGTGTTCTGAACTTGTTCTAAAGTTCTGGGTTTAGCTGATCAAGACTGTGCTGTCCTCACAGTGTTCTATGAGAAGTTTACAACCAGGAACCTTGCTCTCGAAAATATGAGGGCGCTCTGGGACATAGAGAAATAGTACTACATGCAGAAGGAAATCAAAGTTCAGTTGCTAAGCTTGTGTCCTCATTCTTGACTTGGTTAGTCACCTTTCGGGCAGGAAGATGACTAGATAATAAATACATTCCCTACCATTAACTCTGTGAGTCACTAGCTTAAACTATGATGGTCAGCCTTAACATACCAACTTGCACATGGTATATAACCACTACCCTACTGTGATTGCTTATCATCTCAAGAGCATAGCCCTGCCTGTTCTAGTAACTATTATCCTTATAATTCTATTGTCAGGCAAGAACCTCAAACCATTGAGCTTCAGGACTTGCCTTACAAAGCAAGGGAAACATAAAGCCCCCAACAGGGAGGGAGAATATTGCCTCCAGGAAATAAAGCCAGGATCTTCTGAATTTGAGTCCTGACTCTCATACTGATTCCCACCATGTATGAAAAACAAGTTTCCCAGCACATAAAACAAGGACAGTGTTGGTCTTACAAGTTGGAGAGTTTGTTCATTTCTATAAGGGCTTTTCAAATACAACCACCCAGAATAACCACAAATCTGTACTGTTTTTCAGATTGGGAAAACCAATGTGTTGTGTCTATCAGCACTAAAAGGTCTGTCATGTAGTAGGTGAGCGGCCTTTTTCAAAGCTAAGGAAAAGCTTTCTGTGAACACTTTCTGTGTAGCTCAGATACTTCAAAATAATCAGCTGAGACACTTTGGAATAACCAGGCTGTTAAACACAAAACCCAACTCAGCATGTTACTTTCTTCACTTAATGTTTCTGTACCGTTATTTTACATACAATAAACATTAAGCGGGGCCTTAGTAAGGTATCGGGATGAGTGCCGCAGGCTTCATTTACCACTGAGCAGGCTCTGGCCCTTGCTGAGTGCTGACCAGACAGAACAGCATGCACCTATTAAACAGCAGAAGGTAATTTCTAATTTCCTTTTTTCAATTATCTTCCACCCCTTGGGGGAAGGATTAACCCGTCTTGTGGAAGATGTTTATCACAGGTACAATCAAAACAGCTACAGAAGGAAAATAAACTAAGCTACTAAAGTCACTGGCTATGATGACTCTTATCCAAGTTTTTCATTAAACAGGAGTTGGTACTTAAGCATAGTTAATAAGGAGCAGATATGGGGAAGTAAGAAAACTGCCCAGACCCACAGTTTTACTTTGGGAGGCCTGAGTCCAAACCAGATATAAGGACTGGGTATGTTTACATGTGTGCTTTAATGTGCATTAGCCTATTTTAACGTGCATTAAAGCATTGTTTAAAAAAAACGTGGGCATCTATACACATGTTCCAGGGTGGAGGGGGAGGTGTTTTAATTAGAGTGGCTCTAAGGGCTTTAGTTAAAGCGCCCCCATCACCATTTTGAAATGTGGGAACACTGAATACACATGATGCGGAGGCTTCTGGAGTGCACTAATTAGTATGCTCCAGCAGACTTGCAGAAGACTTGATTAATCCAGTGTGCTCCAATGCATGCTAATTAGCATGTGTTGGAGCAGAGGTCCATCACATGTATAGTTACCCAACCTTTTTAGCTAATTAATGCACATTAAAATAAGCTAATGTGCATTACGTGTCACTTAAAAACTGTGCTTCATAGTTAGTGTGCATTGAGAGGCTAATGCACATTATCCTAGTACCTCACAATGTAGATATTAGATTTAATGCTCATTAACTAAAGTATATTGATGCATGTGTATTTGCACCCAGTGGTTCTTCAGTTTATACCCAGTAAAATCAGTATGTAAATGTATATGTAAAATTTTTAATGGTTGGCAGAATATAGACTGAAATCAATGTCTCATTTATGATCAGCTTTTTCATATGTTATGTCTAATCCTCTGACACTTTCTACAGTGTCAGATGTTCCATTCGGCTTTCCATGGTCCTGTTTTGCAGAGAGAAAAAATATTTACAGAGTTAAGAGAATTTGAAAGGGGACAAAAAAAAGTGAAATATAATTAAGTTAAGCTTACACCAAACAAATCCTCTATTTCTTCTCCTCAACAGCAAGCATGGAATAATGCATACAAAATGGCACAGATTTAAATTCAGGGGCCAATTAGTGGAAATTTATCTATATGGAGAGCTAAAATAATTGGATTTCAAATATAGTTTGTGAACCCAAATGAGCAGTGGCCCATTCCTTTCCATTGACTATTATTTTAAGATTATAGATAAAAGTTACATCTAGACCTGGTCAACATTTTTCATCCCAAATGCTTTTTAAAAAAAAAATCCTTTTAAAAACTTTTTAAAAAGAACTTGCTGAAAATCTTCATTGCTTTCAAAATATTTTTTCTTTAGGGGAAAACTGAAAATGTTACAGTTTGTTCTGTACCGGCACTTCCCCACCCCACCCCCCAATTTCCACTAAAAACATTGAAAAAACCTTAGCATTTTCTATCCTATTCTAGTTATAACAAATCAAGGTCAGAGTTAACTAGTAATGCAAATAATCCTGGATGTTACCTGTCATAAGCACTGCAAAGAGGCTGTTCACCTGACCATCATGTTTATGACAGTATTATGGTATGGCTCATCCCTTAAAGAACAACTTCCTGTCTTAGGGTTTTATCTTGCCACTCCTCACCAGGAATCCTGGTTTTCTCTGATAAAAAAAAAAAAAAAATACCAATTTTCAGATTTAAAAAAAGTAACCCAAAATCCAAGTTTTTTAAGATTGAAATGAAATGCCAGTAATATATAGATACATATATAGTGGTGTTTCATTTTAATCACAGAAAAATATGGATTTTGAGTTACTTTTTTAAATCTGAAAATTGGAGATTTTTTTTACCAGAGAGAACCAAGATCCTGGCTGATCACTGTAGTATATGAGTACTCTCCATGTGAGTGAGAGTATCAGCAAAGTCCATAGAAAACTTTATGAAGGCTTTAACCGCTTTTCCATTTTCAAGGTAAAAGCTCTGCTTAAGGATAGAGTTTTTATTGTTCATTTTTTAGTGGCAGGGAGTTGTTGAGCAGAGATACTGCCAGTGTTGTGACTGTTGTTCTCAAAGTGGAAAGATTTTTTCAAAGAGGAAGGGTTTGCCATGGACAGACTGTTGGTTTGCAAGATCTCCTCTAGATCAGATTTATTTATTCCAGAGCTGGCTGTGCTTGACCAAAATATCAATGTATTCAAAAGTTTGTCTCTACAAAATGGCATCCAAATATGTGCATCTTTCTGTCAAGTTTGGGCTAAAACAACTGAAACTCTTTATTCCTCCAATATGGGCAGGAAGTTTCAGCGGGTTCTATCCCATGATGTTTTAACGTGTCCCTCTTCTGACACCTCTGGAACCAAAAGAAAAAAATGTATGTAAAAATCATCTGAATGTTTCCAGATATAAAGGATTTGGTTCTGCTTGTGTCTTGGGCAGTCTCAGGTTGGTTTTTGCCTTATCTGAATGGTTTTACTCAACCTGAGTTATAAGAAGTGCCGCAGTGGGTCAGATCAGACCATCTGGCCCAGTGTCCTGTCTCCGATAGAGGCAAGTAGTAGAAGATTTAAAGGGATGGGACATGTTTAATATCTTCTGTCCCTTGTCACACCCTCCATGGCATCACCCAGGGTTGGCTGGGTCCCAGGGACCACCCCTTCCTGCCCCTTGCATGCTAGTATTGCTTCCAGGGGGCCCAGTACCACCTCCTGCCTTCCCCCACACCAGGAGTAGGTTCTGGGGCCACCCTGGCCCAGCCTGGTGTATTTGTATTGGGAATCTCAATCAGCATGCAGGACCCTGGGCTCTCCATGGGGCCAGAAATTTGGCAGCAGGGGAGCAGTGGAACCACTCCCCCCACCACCAAATTTCTGGATCCATGGGGGAGACCTGCTGGCCAGATGACACAACATTGCAAGTTAGATTTGGCCCATAAGCCAGGGGTTGAGCACCCTTTATCTACTCTATAATATTGCACCAAATTGGGACACTAATGGGATGCATATGTGGTACAACACAGTGTTATGCACAGATACCCCCAGGTAGTTCTGTACACTTGAGTTCCAGAGCTGAAGGCAGCACAATTCTCTGCCTAGGGCAGGGGTAGGCAACGTTTTTTGGCCGGAGTGCCGAAAAAACCACGTCTACCTTGGAAGGTGCCAGAATGCCGATATGCCGGAGCCCGCAGCAGCTGTTTGTAGCCTCCCAGCTGCAGCTGGCCCACAGAGCCTGATCTGCTTGCAGCAGGGCTTGTAGCCTCCCAGTTGCCTGTTGGGAGCAGCCTGGGCTCTGTGGCTGGCAGCAGCTGCTTAAAGCCCAGGCTGGAAGTGGTATGCCGAGCAAAATGGCTGTGTGCGCCATGCTCGGCATGCGTGCCGGGGGTTGCTGACCCCTGGCCTAGGGTAAGATGCCCAGTTTCTCAGTAGATCTAATTACCCTGCATGTTGCACTATGCTAATACTTCTATGGTGTTTCCAGTTCAGGAACTGGCATGTGCAGAGCGTACTTGTACGTCTGTACAGTTCTGCTTTGATGTATGGGCATATACTGAGGGTGAAATCCTGGTCCTGTTTTCAGAAGGAAATGCCTTCCCATTTTTATCGCTTCTCAGTAAGAGCTGTTACTGAGGGATCAATGCCATCCTCTTATTTATTGTTAAGTTGGTGAGTGATTGTAATTAAGTAGCCATTCTTTGTGTGTGCTAAGCTAATGAAATTCTACGTGTCTAATTATGTAAGCTAAGGGCAATCATATGTTATGTTTCACTCTGTAAGTTAATTGTTCCAGTGGTCGAAGGGGAGTTTTCCCCTCAGAGGCAGCCTTGCACTGTTGACTCTTAGTTATGACTCTAGCAGGGGCAGTGTGGGATAGTGTGCTCACCTCTACAAACTTTGGATGTATGCATACTTTGCAGCAGCAAAGGGCTCAGCCACTTCACTGAGGAAATGAGCCTCCCCATTCCTGCTCTTACACTGTGTGGCAGTAGTGGAAATTAGATGTTGAGGGTACTTTAGGGGCACCCTAAACTGCTGCTCTTGAAGTGTCCTCGGTGTCTGTCTGCACCACCTCAAGTATGGCATTGACACACAGACAGCGGGACTTTTTCCCTCGTGTTGTGACTGAGCATTCGGTGGTTGCACTGTGCCTGAGCACTAAGGTACCAGGACCTACAGGGCTTTATCAGTGGCATATGTAATTTTCCTTTGTTGATATCCATTCTTTATAGTAGCGTTGCAGTGTTGGCATAACCATGGTGATCCAAGGAACGTGCAAGAAGGGAGATGTGCTGGGTAATATATCTTTTATTGGAACAATGTATAGCTACAAGAGATGTTAGACAAGCTTTTGGGCATTTCCTAGCAGGGTTCACTCATTGTTGGTGATAGGCGAGTTCAGGCCATTGGAGGGCATGCTGAAATGGTCAATGCTGTTGCAATTCTTCACATAAAATGGAATCCTCTGTAATGTTCCTTAAAAACTACAGGCATGCACAGAGGAAGTAAGTAGTATTGATTACCTGCTTATTTAAGAAAGTTATAATAAATCATGCCAATGCATAGACAGTGCCTTAGGATAACTAATTGGTGCCAATCTAAGAATAAATTGTAGAAGCTGAACTTTCACCCCATATTGGACTGAGAAGGATTTCTGTCTTCCATGAGCAATGTTTGTCTCTCCCAGCACTGCTCCCCTCTGCACCCCCACTTTCTCTCCCCAATCCCTTGTCTTTTATATTCAAATTTCTCCCTCCTTCTTATACAGTGCTTTGTGCATGTCCTTTCACTGCATCTAATAGAGTGAGCTTCAGCCCACAAAAGCTTGTGCTGTATCTGTCTGTCTGTCTACTTTGACTAGTCTATAAGATGAAAATGGTAACCCTAGTTTCTACTTGACTACAAACTAACATGGCTAACTATGTCTCTGAGTGATGTAACAATATATGTATCAGAGCAGTTCTAATGGGTACATTCTGTTCCAAGAAATCTTTAAACGGTATGGGTCTTGTGAGTGCACAGCTGTCCTGGTAAAGAGACTTGTGCTGTCCTCCAGAAGGACTGGATTCAGGAGTACAGTGCAGGAAAGTGGATTTCTATCTCAGAGTATTGCTCTGATTTTCCTGGGTGCATTATCATTGCCTCAAATATACACAGAAAAGACTTCTATCAGCAAGAATATTCTTCCCTGCTTTTCCCACTGTCTAGAGTTTCTAGCCCCCCTTGTAGTGCTCTGTTGAAATTTGTCCCTGTAGATTGGATCTGTTCTGTGTCCAGTGAGTGGCAACATATTTATTCATATGTAGCCCGGGTATACATGGGTTTGTACTTCCCTCTCCAATTGAGGGAATTATTGGCAGCGCAGTGTGCTGTGGAGGGACACAACAGCCCAGTGGTCGCCTCTGTCCCCTATAGAGTCAGGTCCAGTCAATCAATTACTTAACTAGTAATTAAGTATCTAGTAACAAGTAACTAAATCCTTAGATGATGGTGTCGCTGTGGACGTAGTCTTTCTAGAATTTAAGAAGGCCTTTGACACTGTCTCTCACTCCATCCTCATCAACAAATTAAGCGACTGTGGCATTGATGCCTGCACAGTTGGATGGGTAAAATTGGCTGATGGGGTGCACCCAGAGAGTAGTGGTGGATGGGTTGTACTCAACCTGGCAAGATGTGAGCAGTGGGGTACCCCAGGGCTCAGTCCTCGGGCCCACACTGTTTAACATCTTCATCAGTGACTTGGACGAGGGGGTGGAAAGCACGCTGTCCAAATTTGCTGATGACACTAAGATGTGGGGCGAGGTAGACACACTTGAAGGGAGAGAGTGGCTGCAACTAGATTTAGACAGACTACGAAAGTGGGCAGACAAGAATAGGATGGGGTTCAATGCAGATAAATGCAGGGTGCTGCACCTTGGGAGAAGGAATCCACAGCACACACACAGGCTGGGGAGTTCCCTTCTTGAAAGCACAGAGGTGGAAAGGCATCTTGGAGTCATTATTGACTCCAAGATGAACATAAGCTGCCAATGCCAGACAGCAGTCAGCAAGACCAGCCATACCTTGTCATGCATCCAAAGGTGCATCTCAAGCCGGTCTAGAGAAGTGATACTCCCCTCTATGCGACTTTGGTCAGGCCGCAGTTGGAGTACTGCATCCAGTACTGGGCACTGCACTTCAAAAGGGATGTGGCCAGCCTGGAGAGGGTTCAGAGGAGGGCCACCCGGTTGGTGAGAAGGCAGCAGGACAGGCCCTACGAGGAGAGACTGAAAGACCTGAACCTGTTCAGCCTCAGCAAGAGGAGGCTGAGGGGGGACCTGGTGGCTGCCTACATGCCATCATCAGGGGAGATCAACAGCAAATAGGTAGAGCCCTTTTCTCCCCAGCACCACCTGGGGTGGCAAGGAACAATGGTAATAAGCTGATGGAGAATGGGTTTAGGTTAGAGATCAGAAGGCAATATTTTACAGTTAGGGTGGCCAAAATCTGGAACCAACTTCCCAGGGAAGTGGTCCTTGCCCCTGCCTTGGGCAAATTCAAGAGGAGGTTGGATGATCACCTGTCTGGGGTCTTGTGAACCCAGCATTCATTCCTGCCTGTGGCAGGGGGTCAGGCTAGATGATCTGTTCGGGTCCTAGCTACTATGAAACTATATACAGATTTATTATCACAACAAAACCATTAAAGGGTAAGGGGATATATATAAAATCTATGTACAAATTTACAAAACAATAAATCCTATAATATATATACACACACACACAGATATACCACCCAGTTTGGGGGGGAGCCTCCCCTGTGGGGACCCTCTCTCCAGGGTAACTTACTACTACTCCGCAGTCCCAGAGGTTTGCCTCTTGTTCTCCAGGTCAAGCTCTGTCCCCACTGGGTTTTCCTGCCACCTGACTCTGCTGCCGCCATCCTGGCTTAGGGCCACAGGCACCACTGTGTGTAGTGGGTGCTTCGCCTTGTGCTAGGGGTTCAAGGCCTGGACAGCCTTGTGCAGCACCAGGGCTTGGTCTGCTCCCGGACCCTCTGGGCTGCGCCATCTGCACTGAGCTGCTACCCCGTGTCAGAAGCTGTAGACCCGAGCCACCTCAAGCGGCTCCCGGGGTCTCTCACCCTCCGTGCAGCACCTCCTGCACCAAGCTCCCAGTCTCATTCTGGGGGTTTGGGACCTGAGCCGCCCCAGGGGCTCCGAAGATCCTGCTCCATGCACCAGCCTGTGCACCATGTCTCTGGCCACACACCAGAGGTTGCAGACCCGAGCCGCCTCACGCAGCTCCCAGGGTCAGAACGCTGTGCACCGTGCTGCACACCGAGAACCTAACCACTGGAGCCATCCCCCGCTCCCTGCTGATAGAAGTCTTCAGGGGCTCTTCCTGGGCTACTGCTTCGCCCTGCTGAGCAGCTCTCCTCAGCTCTTCTAAACCCCGCTCTTCTCTCTTCTCCGTCCTTGACGCATCTGCCCCTTGTGCTGGTCATGCAGCTCCTTCTATATGCTCCAGGGATCCACCCCTGAAATCTTCTAGACCTGACAGTTTGCAGTCTTCATTCGGGTCAGGGGGAGCTCTTCTCCCCCACCCCTCAGGAAAGGGGCTTGATGTAATTTCTCTAGCTGCCTTCTGATTGGTGGATGGGCTCTACCAATTAAAACAGCAGGATCTCAAGCCTGGGATTCAACCCAAGGTCTGCAAGGTAAGCCTGCTATACAGATGGATTGAAAGGCTGGAAGGGACCTCAGAAGATCATTGGGTCCAGCCCCTGCACCAAGCAGGAAGGATAACTGCAGGTCAGGTGACCCCAGCAAGGTGACTGTCTAGTCTCCTCTTGAAGATTTCCACGGTAGGTGATTACACCACCTCTGAAGGGAGCTTATGCCACAGTCTGGCATACCTTTTCCTCTGCACCTAGATATTTGATTGCCAAGCACTGACTACAAGGAAGCTCAACCCCCCCTCCCCTAGCCAAGTTCCCAGTTCAACAAAGGAAGGTGGGGAGGTCACTTCTGCAATAGCTGAATTGTCTCCCATCTCTCCTTTACTTCCTACCACCCAAGAACATAGGACTATGGAAAAGGATGGTTATACTTGCTCACCTAAGACAATTGTAACACCTGAATGGCAGATGTAGCAGGAAAATGCCCTAGGTCAGGAACTCTCACTGAGCGTTTGTACAGTACCTTGCACAATATGACTCTAATCTCAGGTAAGCTCTCTAGGCAGTAATACAATATCAGTAAATAACATTAATAATACAGTTAATCTCAGACAGAATGTGCATATTCATCACTGCTGCAGTTTCTTGCAGGCGGTACTGGACTAGAGGTTCCCTGAACTCTTCTTTCTTTGCGCTGCAGATACAGTACTCCCTCATGTTGGTCAGGTGTAGAAAGGGGCTCAAACCAAAACCTCAGGTCTCAATGTCCCTGAACTTCCAGGTATTTGCAGTTGAATTCCAAATCTGGATTTGCACTTTGCACTTGCTTCAAATGCGTTACAAAGAGCGGCAGTTTCTAGGAACTTGCCTAAGAATTCAGGACTTAAGGAAGTGATCCATCTGATGCTCCATTGCTACAAAACAATGTGAAAAAACTCAGGGTGATCAGTGCTGCTGGTTCATATTGACAGGCAACCCTGTTAACACCAACAGAGTCTGATGTAAGAGAATATGGGATCTCTCTCCAGGCTGAAGGATCTAGGGCAACTGTCAGGAGACCAAAGCTAGCTGGAAGTGCTTAGGCTGGTGTTTTTGTTATTGTTCACTGAATTATAAGTGAAACCAACTCCTAGAAAAGAGGTAAGTACAGACCCTGGCTTATATGTTTTATATGTTTGGAGCAAGGTGGGGAATTTGTTTTCAAGTGTTTTTGCCTTACTCTAAGATGACATGTATTACACACTGATGAAAGCAGGCAACCAGAACAAATGACCAACTTGCGATTATAGGGGCTATGTGACTGTCCATAACAATGAAAATTGTACTAAACAGTCATGTCAGTGTATATCATGTGACCTGGTTTGATATGCTTGGCAGTATGGTGAGAGGCACGTCCGTGCATTTTCAGTGAGTAAAATACATTTTTTAGAAAGTGGAGCATTGATTATCTGAAAGCAGTAGCAGGCATCTTGCTACCAACCACTGAATAATTCTAGTCTACTAATAGCACACTTTCAGTTTTTCATCCTTTCTGTTAGTGCTGCTGTTCCCATTGTATTCTGTTTACAAACGCAGAAGATGTTTTGAATCCCATTTTACAAGGAGCTTTCAGTACTAGGCTGCATTGTTGCAACAAGTAATGATAGTTGCTTATAATTAGTTTCCTACTCTTAAAACACAATAGAAAAATAAGAGAATCAGACTTATGGAATGAGCCAGGCAGTAGAGAACAAAAGCAAACCAATGACTTAAAAAATATTAGGTAATTTGTCTGTATTTTTTCCAGGGAAATGCTACAAGTGCACTCTAGAAGAAAAAAAATCTACAGATTTGATTTCACTGTAGAAAGCTGATGAAGTCACCACAATGAGGACTCTGTTCTTTAAAGTGCCTGGCTGGAAAAAAATCAGAGCTGTTTTAACTTGTAACAGAGCACAGGCTTCCATGAAGGGTAATGTCTATGGGATTGTTCCAAGTGTAGGTTGCAGTCATTAGCACAGCCACTGATGCTCTCTTGATCCCAAATCACAGACTGCTTCTGAATCGGAAATAAAAGAAATGAACTGTCAAAGTAAGTTTTTTGTTTGTTTGCTGCCCTAAATTCTTCCTGGTTTAGTTACATAGAGAATAATATCCACCAACTGGGTATGGAGAAGAAAATAATGCCTTGCTGAAGAAAAGTACAAGGCTGTTTGAACATATCTCCCTGCAATTACTTTCTTTGCTTGTCAGCATAATCCTAGGCACTCTAATTTTCCTTTGCTCATGCCATTTTTGTGCATTTATTTCCTATTAGCACAACAGAAAATCAGACCCTCCTCTTTCCACCTGCTCTTCCTTACCTCTTTAGACTGTTACGTGCTGTGGTGGGCTGAACCAATGGGAAATCTGCATACTGGGACTTCCAATGATTCTCACAGCCTCTTGCTGCCATTTACACATAGCCAACACTGCTGAGATCCAGACTCCCAGCCAGTGGGGTTCCTCCCACCCCCCAGTTCTTTTCAACTTTCCCCATGCTGAGCCTAGTTCTGCCATTGAAATCAGGTACTTACCACATGTATTTGAGTACAAGATGAGGTTCCCCCCTCCCATTAGTATAGGGGGGAGGGGGAAGGCGCCTCACCTTACAGCTGCATACAGGGAAATCTCAATAAATATGTTGTCTACCATTAAAACTGCTGCCAAAATAGCATGTGCTCAGAGGTGGAAGCCAATTACAGATTTGATTAAATGCAGCCACCACTGAGCATGACTGTAAAACACATGGCTTACATTGGGCAAACAAACTGATGGGAAACTGTATTTATATATGCATGCATTCATTTATTTATTTAATACAAATGTTATTAAAATCATACTTCTCACCCTACACTTAAAGCTTCACATATTGAGCATCCTTGTTTTACCAAGACTTCATATCACAAAAACTACATATCCAAAAAAACATGCAACTACATATATATTAAAACCTTAAACAACATACGTCAACTTGCTGCAAAAAACCCTTACAGCACTCTTTCTTCATACAGAATCCCATGAAAAACTATTACCTGAATAGCCATCTGAAACTCTCCGCCTCTCTCATCAGTCTTCTCTTTTGGTTCAGTGAAACAAGCATGTCCAGTGCTTTCTCCATCTCTGATCTCTTCCTTGTCCAGACCAAAGTAGTATTTCAGTTCAAGCAGCCCCAGCTTCAGACACTCTCTTTCAGTGAAAGCCAACCCCTTAAACACTCAAACGTTTCTTACTTTCCATAAACTGGTTTTAAACATATGCTAATAAAATCCTAATAAGGTTTCCACCAGGCCTTTTGGTTTGAGTCCACATAGTATCATCTCCCATGCCAATAACAGGTTTATTTTGGTGACACACAGAAAGTGGCAGACTCTTTTCCACACCTACTTTGCATATGTACACTCCCAAAACACATCCCACTGTTTCTTCTTCCGCGCACCTCTCCCTTGGGTACCTAGATGAGCTTGTCAAGCCCCATCTGTGTTACACCTCTTTCACCAGCAAGATTTCTTACAATGATCCATGCTAGGTAAGCATGTTTCCCTTTTAGTTGTTTACCTGCCCACCACTCCCCAGACCTTTTTCACTTGTCCTTCTGTGAAGTTTCCCACCGATGCCATCCTGTCTCTCCTCCTTACCACTTTCATCCATTTCTTATGATCCTTCAGGACTTCCAGCCCTACCCTCCCTTTTTTACATCTCTTCATGAAACCTTCCATCCTGATGCAATGAATTGGCAGTGGGTACATTCTGCTTTCCCCTTTCCCTCCGTTACTGCCTTGTATACCGTGCTTACATATTTTGCACAGATGAACAATCCCAAGTCCAGCAGTCCCCATTCCCCCACCTCTCTTGCATTGTACAGATCAGATCCAGCCAACCTTTCTCTTTTGGGATTCCAAAACAACACACATTTCCCTCTGCACTTCTGTTCTGCTGCCACATTGGTGGGAATGCAATTCCCATATACAGAATAATTGGCAGTAGCACAGCCTTAACTGCTGACACTTTTCTGGAAAATGACTGTGCCCTTCCAGACCATAACCAAAGTATTTGCTGTGCCCTTGCCATCGCTTTTTCCCATGCTATATTACCGTTCCCCTCAGTATCCATCAGAATTCCTAGTACTCTGATTTCTCTCTCTCTTATTGAAGGCCCAGCTTCTCCAAGTCCTTCCAGTTACCCACTCTCATTATGGTGTTTTTTGATCTATTTGCTTTATCCCCCATCACTTCTCCATACTTTGATGTATGCTTTAAGCACCTTTTCCATCAAAAAGTCTCTCTCTAACTTCTATATTTAGATCATTGACATAAAATACACATTTTACCTTTCCTCTTTCTGGTATCTTTACTTTGCTATGACCTTGTCTTTTCTTAATTCTTTGTGCTAACAGTTTTATGCTTTACACAAATACTAGTGGTGGCAGGAGAGCACACTTATCTCACCCTGTATGGATTTTAAAAGGCCCACTTAGATGTCCGTTAATTTGGACTTCTCTCTACAATAACTTTATCCAACATATATTTCTCTGGGAACCCCATTTTTCCTAGCACTTTGACCATGTGATCATGATCCATTCTGTCATATGTTTTTCTAAATCTAGGTTTGCTATAACTGTTTGTTTTCCTCTCTTGGATGTGGGACAGTATCTGTGATCACTCTGGTCACTTTGAAGATCCTTCTATGTAGTACTGCGCATTCTTGGTCTTCGTGTATTATCTTCTGGAGGTTTTTCCTCATCCTCAAAGCCAGCATCTTGGCCATTAATTTATAATCCAAATTAAGGAGTGTAGTCAGTCTCCAGTTTTCAGGTACTCCTTCTCCCCTTTCTTGAAGAGTAGGACCATGGCACCTCTTGTAATATCTTCCCCTGCCTCTCCTGTTTCTGCTATTTGCTCATAAACTTCCACTATATCCCTCCCTACCCATGCCCAAAACTTCTCATAAAATTCCATAGGTAGTCCATCTGCTCCTGATGATGTCCCTCTTTTAAAGGTTTTCCATCTTCTTTGCTTCCTGCTCCTCTACTTTATCTTCAGTCTCTTCCAGAAAATCCTTCATCTTCCTATTTCGTTCTTCTGAGATAGCTCTTCATAAAATCTTCTGGTTGCCTCCAACACCACCTCCTGCTTTTCTACCCAGATATCACCTTCTTCCTGCACTGCTTTTAGCTGTCCGTTTGCTGCCTTCATTCTGGCTTAAAACTATCAGTACCACTCTTCACTTTCTCCCACCCAAGATGCTTGTGCTAAAAACACTCTCTCATCTTTCTTTAAAACAGCTTTCTATCTCTTGCCGTGTTTCTTCTAGTTTTTCTTTGACCCATCTTCCTTCTATAGCAGGGGTTAGCAACATTTTTGGGCAAAGTACCAAAAACACCTGCGACCTCAACTTGTAAGATGTTGACATGCCAGGGCAGATGGTGGGGAAACCACGAGGGGCTCGATCCTTGTTGTGGCAGTGCAGCCCTGCTGTCTGCCCCAAGGCGTGTGTGCCAAGCAAAATGCCTTTGAGTGCCATGCTCTGGTACCTGTGCCAGGGTTTGCCTGCCCCTGTTCTATAGCTTCATTAGCAGCTCCTGCATCTTTCTTTGCAGCTCTCTCAGTTCTTTTGCTCTTTTCCCTGCAGTTCTTTGACCTTCCTTCCCTGAAGAATTCTCCTGTCCTCTTCTTCACCATCATCCACCATTCTCTAGTACTCTTAAAATATTTCTTCCATGTTCTCCACCCCTCATACCTATCTCATGCATGACACATCTCTTCACCTTGCAGTAGTCGCACATTTAACTTCCATATTCCCTTGCCTTTTACAGAGCTCTTACCAAGACTCAGTTCCACCTTCAGCATCTGGTGATCACTAAATGCCACATATATGGTTTCTTTCATGCTTATCTCTATGTTTTTGTATACAAACACAAAGTGAGTTCTTGATTTTTTTTTTCTTTCTACTGTGGTCAGTTCTAGTGAGAACTTTTTCCCTTGCCCAGGCATCTCTTAGTGACTCATTTCTCCTGTTCTGTTACACACATCTATTATGCAATTCAAGTCCCCTGCTATTATCTACAGTATCTTTATGATCACTTAAACTGCTAGCTTTTTAAGCAGAGCCTTCCTCCCCTCCCACTCTGGTGGTGCATATATGTTGAAAATTTTTAATTCTGCTCCCCCAACTGTTAGTATCATTTGCTACAGTCTACCACGAATGATGTGTTTCACCTGCTTTGCTTTCACCTCTACCTTGGTCTTAGTCTATTCTTGACTAGTATTGACACTCCAGCCACTTTGTTCTCATTTCTCCCCAACCACCAAGACTGTTCCCATATCCATCTCTTTCCAAAATGCTTATAACCCTGTTCCCCAAGTGTCCACATTCTTGTAGGCAGATTGTCTGCCCTTACTTGTTTTAACATTGGTTCTGTCTATTCCCATCTTTTCCTTATTAGTATGATCCTGACATGAATAGATGCTATAATCAGTGCCACCGTGCCAGTTTTAAAAAGAGCACTCCTTTCTACGAGGTCTGCCAGTGCTGCTGCTTACCGTGATGGGCTCCTCCCCCTCCCCTACTCATTCTTTTTTGCAAGCTACCTGACTGCCTTGTGTTCAGGAAGTTTTCCATTTTCCCACCTCCCCATTGCTTCCTGCCTCCTGTTCTCCACTCTGGGCTGGGACCCAGAGGAGTTAATGTTGGGAATGACTGACTCATTCCCCTCCTTTTTAGGTTTCTTTTTCTTGATTTTCTTCCCCTGTGCTTTCTGCCCTCCCAAACTCCCATGCTCTTTCACTGCTTCCACCTCCATTTCTTCTGCTTGATTTCTTCTTTCTCCCCCTCTCCCACCTCCATGTCTGAGCTCTCTCCTGCTCCCCCCTCCCCTTCTCCTGTTTCTTCTTGAGCCACCTCAGTTATAGATATATTACACTCCTCTGTTTCTCCTTTCTTCCCTCCTGTGGGGTCTCATCCCCCATTTCTACTTCACTCTCACCCTCATCTTCTCCCGCACTGTCCCTTTCTGATCCATGTTCCTCCGAGGGCCTGAGCTTGCTTACATAGGTTTTGGGACACTTGCAGAAAAGGTGCTCCCCCCACCACAGCTAGTGCATTTTAGGACCTCCTGGTACTCTGCAGCTCTATGCCTCTTCCCCTTACATGTGTAACACACCTTAAGGGACAGCGTGTGGACAAGTGCCCCTCCTTGCCACATGTGTTGCATTGCTTTGGCTTCCTAAATTATAAATTGGCCCCAGCTGGATCACGACAGGAGGTGCTGCATCCCAGTTGGGCTCCACTCATTTGCTTTCAACATAACTTGTGCCCTCCATGACCCCATCCAAATAACATAGTTGTCCTGCACCTTCTCTACACACATTACTCTTTGCACATGCAACCCATCCACCTTTCTATGTCTTCTGCCTCTAATAAATCCATATACATTCTTACTATAGTGACTCATCCCTTTGACTTTTCCCTTACTCTAGAATTTATCCCTCTTAATTCCTCCCTCCCACGTTCCTCTGCATGTTTCTCCTAATAATTCTCATACATTTCACTGTTGCAATAAGTAAACTCTAAAATCTTTCTGTTTTGGAAAGCAATCAGGCTAGTGACATGTTCTACCTGCATCTCCAGTATCTTAGGTAGGACTGTTCCTATGAACTCATATCTGTTCATCATCATTGATCCCGTTGACATCCCTCTGACTCTTTTTCAAGTCATAGTGAGCCATGGCATTGCATACAGTTCACCCAGAATCCCTCTGTCATCCCCTCTCTTAGCTTGGCACATAATGATTAGTATGACTGCACCCCTCCATAAGGTAAAGCCAGACCAGGTAGACCCTGTGCCTCATCTGCATACACATTTTTGGAGCATCCCAGGACTTGTGACAAGAATACCTGGCTCCAATCATGAGTGGAGAGCTAATTAGCACATAGGTCCTTGGGGAGTTGGGGAAGGAGGGGAGGGCTGGTATCTGGAGTGTACATGTACACTCACTGAGCAGTGTTGAGCTGTGGGATCACTATGACTTGAAATTTTGTTGGTTGTGGTGGGGCCCAGTCCAGTGAACTATGTGGTGAATCATCAGCCTTTGGCTTTGGACTAATAGCATGCATAATTTGTACTACATATAAGTAGGTGTCAAAGTGCTGCTCAAAAGTGCATTTATGGAGTACCTATGCTAAAACTTGCAGCAGTTTCCAGAAAAGGTAACATGCATCAATTCTGGAGAAACTAAGTGCATGGGTTCTATATGTGAATTGCTACAGCCATGTTTCATTTCAAGGTTGTCTTCATATTGCTGCTCAGTGCCATGTGCTCTGGGAGAGCAGGGTCCCAGAGTACGAAGGTGGGAAGGGGCTGCTAGGGGGAGAAGTTGGGGGGAAGCAGAGAGCAAAAGGGGCTACTTGACCCCCTCATTTATTTTCTCTGCTGTAGCAGTGGGAGGGGGACAAATTCAAAGCAACCCCCCAATAATTAGATATAGAATCTACTTATGGGGGTGAGGCATTCATTGCCTTCTAAGCAGGGTCATCTTCTGAGTAAATATGGTAGGTTTCCACTGAAGTCAGTGGGAGCTGCAGACATATCCAAGAGCTTGCTTAGTCCCTGTGCTACTTTGTGTGCACTGTAGTGGCATAGCCCCCTACTAGCTTAGGTACTGCTACAGCTGTAGCCATGGCAACAGAGCTCAGCACAGATTAACTACCTGAGTATTGGCCCTGCTTCTCAGAAGGGTTTTGCAGCCTGCAGTGAGCTCCGTGCTGCTGTAACCACACTTCCCCGTGTCCCCAAGTTAGCTAGTAGGGTCTGCCTCTTTCATTATTGCGACTGCTAAATGTATGCTTAGGCACATACATAAATATGGCGTGGTTTTTCCGAATTTCTGAGGAAAGCCCTGTAAACAAGTAGCACTTCCATTTTCCTAAGGAAAGGGGAATATAATGAAAATCTTATATAGATCGATGCATCTCTATATCAGGGCTGACAAAAGATTTTAAAACTTAATCTCAGTTAATTGTGAGAGAAAACATAGTCGCAATTAATCTCAATTATGATCGCACAGTTGAACGATATAGTCAGCACCACCCCCCACCCGACAGCTGGGAGCCATTGCGCCCTGCAGCTCTTCCCCCACCACCACCAACAGCACACAGCCCCAGCCCCAACTCACCATGCACCTGCTCCAGATTCACACCAGCCAGAGCAGACCAGCTGGAGCCCATGTGAACAGCCCTGACCCTGGCCCACCCCATGCCTGCTTTAGACTCACCCGCCCATGTGGAGCAGTAGTGGCAGTGGCTGGGCAGAAGCTGCTGGTTGGTGCCAGGGAAAAACAGCCCCTCCCCCTTCCTGCTTCCAGGCCCTTCTTGCTGCAGCCACGTGGAACACACCTGGGCTGCCCTGCAGCTCCTCTGCACTGCCGCTGCTGCCCACTGGGTGGCCCAGAGGCAGCAGGGATGGCGGCAGAGAGGAGCCGCATGGCAGCCTGCACATGGGCTCCAGGCAGCTGTAGCAAGAAGGGCCCGGTAGTGGCAAGTGGGGGAGGTCTGACTGATATACTGCAATGCTTGGCAGTACTGACCCTATATATACCTATGTATCTATTAGGCCTGTCAGTTAATCACAATTAACGTATGCAATTAACGCAAAACAAATTACTGCGTTAATTTTTAGAATGAGAGTTAGTCTCACGCATCCATTTTGACCAGGGGGTGGGCAAAATACAGCCCGCCCTGCACCCTCTCCAGATCTGGCCCAGCAAAATGGACCAGCTCCAGACCAACCAGAACCTGCATGCACAGCCCTGACCCTGATCCACTTGCACAGGATCTGACTGATGTATTGCATTGCTTGGCAGTACTGACTGAATAAACCAGTATGTGACTTTTTCCACTACACGTGTTTCCCTACTAGTTGGGATGAGAAATACCACTGCTGTGCAAAACCCAGTACTTTTGTTTCTTTCAGTTCCAAGTTGAGTTCGTTTTACACTGGCGGCTTGGGTTAGGACTGTGGGGTTGGTGTACAGAGGTCCCATTAGTGCCCAAGGGGCACGCGATCACCTTGAGCCCTGCCAGAGTCAGGCTCAGGGCTTGAGTGACTGCTGAGCCCGGAGTAGGCAGAATGCCAGGCCACAGAGCCAGGCAGGGGCCAGGGGCCTGGCGCCCCAGCGGGGTACAGCCTGCCTAATTAATTTCATCAGCCATCTCCATAGCAACCCAGCTGCAGTTGTGCCCTGCCTTGGGAGGAGGACCCTGCCCGGGCTCTTGCTTTAAACAGTTGTTTCTGGTCTCCAAGGATCACAGTTTGAAAGCATCTTTGTAAGGTGCTTAAAGCACCTTTGTAAAGTGGCTTTGTAAGGTGCTAAATTCTATAGTAAGGGAAAAGTCAAAGGGATGCGTCACTAGTAAGAATGTATATGGATTTATTAGAGGCAGAAGACATAGAAAGATGGATGGGTTGCATGTGCAAAGAGTAATATGTGTAGAGAAGGTGCAGGACAAATATGGTATTTGGATGGGTCATGGAAGGCACAAGTTGTGTTGAGAGCAAACGAGTGGAGCCCAGGTGGGATGCAACACCTCCTGTCTGTGATCCAGCTGGGGCCACATGGGGCTTTATAATTTACCATAGGAAACCAAAGCAATGCAACAAATGCAGCAAGGAGGGGCACTTGTCCACACACTGTCCCTTATGGTGTGTTACACATGTAAGAGAAAGGGCCATAGAGTTGCAGAGTATCAGGAGCCCCTAAAATGCACTAGCGGGGGGGGGACACACCTATTCTGCAGGTGTCCCAAAACCTATGTAAGCAAACTCAGGCCTTCTGAGGAACATATGTTGCAAATCCCATTACAGTGTATGAAATTCAAGTAACTGGGTAAAGGTGCTTCAGTGTAATTTGGCCATTTGGCACAAACAGTTCTCTCACACCATGTTTCTGTCCAGCAGTGCTGAGTGCTTTTTCAGAGCATTCCCATCCAGGAGAGATAAGATACCATTATCAGGAACAATGCTGAGGGGTTATTTATGGTAGGCAATTAGCATGAACTCTACTGGTGGGAACAATAATATAGTATTTAAAATATTATAGAAAATAAATGAGACATTAAGTAAAACTGACTGGCATAAACCTAGTTAAAGCAAGCCGATTTTTTTCTTGGTGCCAGGAACTTCAGTAATTTAATAACTTAAAAGGCCCAGTTGCAAAAAGCTATTTATATACAGTTAAACGTAGTTTGTGGACCACTCTAAAAGGCTCTAATTCAGAAAAGCATGTAATGGCCTTGTCGGACCCTATGCTGTAAATCAAACATATTAATCAGTGTAGTGTTGTTAGGCTTAGTGGAGCAGTCACACCTTCAGGCAAAACACCTGTTCTGATTACCCCCTCACCTGCACAGTGGTGACTTGCCCCTAGAAGCTTGGTGAGCAGGACTAGGAGCTAGGGAAAGGACAGACGCATTGCTCCCACTGGGCAGAGCAAGTGCTGCATCTCCAGAGCACTTTGTGGCCGTTGTGCTTCTCATTACTGCTTAGACTGGCTCTGCTCCCAGTGGGAACAGTGAGCCAGTCTGACAGGATTGGGGGGGCACTGCTTCCCTGCTGCCACTTCAACCAACTCTCCTCCCGCTGGGTGGAAAAGCTGTGGAGAGTGGCCACAATTTAATGGAACAGGAGCAAAATTAGGTGGATTGGAGATAATCGTGCCCAGGAGTGGAGAAACATTAAGCTGAATAATGAGTGCTTTAAGCCACTTAAAAGGTGTTAACATGCGGCCAGTCCAGGGGTTAAGAACTCCAAAAGCCACCTAAAGTTACTGTGTAACAAGGCCCTAAGTGTATGCTCACATTTAAACGTGTTTTAAGCTCTGTTTACTTCCTTGAAGTTCCAAGGGGTTAGCGGGGGGGGGGTTCACCAAAAGGGAATGACACCATGGCCTTGTTGAATACAAGAGGAGTTTTTATCACCGGCTTCAGTGGAGCCAGACTTTCACTCAATATTATCAGTATAGGTCTATTCCCACAAAAAACAAAAAAACTCCCTTTATTGAGCATATTGCTGACTACTATGAGGTGCCCCAGAGCCTCAGTACAGGAATGAGTCCAATACATAATAAGTTTTTTGCATGATTGGGTCCACTTGGCAGACATACTAAAAGCAGAATTATAGTCTAGGCATTGCTGGGGTATTCAAGCTTCATTTTCAAGTTCCATTTTCCTTTGCTGTTATGCATTACATCTGAAACAGATTCTACCAAAGCAATTGCAATTACTGCTATATGCCTTTAGTATACATTTTACATTGATGAAATGGATTAAATATCACTTGCAACCAAATTTACTTAATATACTTTTATTATAGTCATGATTTAATAGTGACTCTATCCTTGCTGCACATTATATGCCAAAGCAGTGTGCTGTAGTGGTTGTTTTTGTATGGTGGAAATCTCTTCACTAGGGATGGAGCTAACATCATATTAAATTTAAAGTGCTACGCTATGATAATAGCTTTTATTGACTGTGAGCAACCTGGTCTGGATTTGAATCAGTTACTTAAAGGTGAAAAGCTATAATAGCTGATTACTACCCCCCTGAGCCAGATACTTTTCAAAGGAAAATTATTTTTAACATAATACTGCTAACCCCATGGTCCTGATCCAGAAGGAGAGACAAAGTGAAGATATATACTCAGGCTGAGAGAAAGCCAGACAAGTAGAAACATAACTAATATTCAGATTTAAATCCACAGATGCCTATCATATCCCTAAGTAGTTCAAGTAGTTTAGTGCCCTCTGTATTATTGCCTGAGGGGAAAATTCTCTAAGTGCGTTCTTATATATGTGTAAAAAAAGACATTTCCTTATTTATGTTTCATGAAGCTCTCTTGTCGCACCCATTATAGGGTAGAACATAGCTAGCCAGAGAAAATACCCTGGTGATTTACACTGCATAGTTTAGTAAGTACTTCCTTTTGTAATGGTAAAGAAAAAGAGAAAAAAAAAGTAGGTCAATTAACTCTCAGAAAGTAGGTTTTTCAGATTGCCGTGTTGCACTGCTGGACAGCAGGATTCCGGCACCTACAGGCAAACAATCACCTGACAAGATCAGTGGAAGAATTATCCTTAACATTAGAATATTTTTCCATTTATTTTAAAAAAAAGTTTATAATGGTTTTAAACAAAGAAACAGGTTATTTTAGCTTCATCAGTTTTTAAGAACTACAGTAATGTAGAACATGGTGTTATGAGTCCCTTGCTCTGAAAAGTTATAATATGATATTTTACAGTTTCAAGAAATGGTTGTTTTTATTGTTTTAGCCCACTATTTCTGAAAATCCCAAATGATGGGTCTTTCACCACTTCCTTCAGATGTTTTCATGGCCTGGCAGATCTAATTGTTAGGAAACATTTCCTGGCAGATGTTCAGTCTACTAGAAATCCTCTCTCCCCAATACCTCATTATTCCTAGTTGAACAGGATGAACTGGGGAGCTGCCCTATATTCCCCCCAGGCAGAATCCTAGTTTAACAGCCTGATGCAGCCTAAACATGAAACCAAATTCTCCCTTATAGTCTCTGGGAATATAAAGATACCTTAAGTTTTATAAGTGTAAGTTCCCTTTATATTTACTTTAAGGCCCCTTTACATTACAAGACGAATGTAAGAGGGCCTTAGTGTAAATAGTAACTGAGCCCTCTCCCTTTGGTTATGTCACATGTGTTAGGTACTTTAGAACTTCTCAGGATATGAGCTTTCTCAGTCTGAAAAACTTTTCCTTTTCAGCAAAATATCAAGAAACATTTCTTTTTCATCCCAAACCCAAAATGCTATCATTTGGACAGCCCACTGGAATGCCTTATGGGAATTGTAGTTTGAATGCTTCAGACTCTAATTTGTCTGTATGCTGGGCTGATGAGTTAGGACTACATCTGTTAGGAAGCACTGGATCTCCCTTCATGGTGAACAGAGGCTATAGCACCCTGGTGCAGTTTGAGAAATGTAGTTGCTCTGGGGAGCCTAGACCACAGGTGTCGAAGATCCAGCCCGTGGTGCTACCTATGGGTCTCGGACCAACCCTGCACTCTCCATGGTGTGCTTCATATAATGTGCGGGGCTGGACCTAGTGTGCATGCTGTGTAGCCCAGGTAATTCGGGTATATACTCCCCTTCTCCAACTGAAGGGAGTTGCTAGCTGGCAGGCGTGCTATGGGGGAACTGCAAACCGCTCGGTTTTCCTCTGTCCTATAGAACCAGGCCAGGACAGTCAGGGGACTTAACAATATACAAATTTATTTACATTAACTTATCACAAGGAAAAGAAACATGGATATAAACATATGTACAATAAATAAATAAATATATGATATCTAAACAAATAACATAAACAATACCCCCTGGATAAATGCTATAAAACCTTACACCAGTGCTCCAGATACAGGTAAGTATCTGATCTGAAACAGATAAACTCCAAAATAAACACAGATAGTCAACAGATAAACTACAGATAAGTATGGGTGAGCAATAAATAAGCCACAAATAAACAGAAATAAGCAAAAGGTAAAATAGTAGCAACAGAGGGTCCCAGCAGAGCCCTAGGACTCTACTTATCTATTAATTTACAAACATGAGAGTTCACAAAATACAAGGCATGCCATCACATCACTTATGGCGCAACAACCCCAAAGATAAACTTAATCCCAAGGGGAAACCCCAATGCCCTTGGGCTTTTCCCAAGTCCTACAAGGACGCTAGTAACTTTAGGGGGGCCCCTCCCAGGGGGACATCCACTTTCAGGAGCCCTTAACTAACCAGGGGGGACTCCCCCTCCCCTGTGGGAATCCTCTTTTCCCTGCAACTCACGGCTCCCAGGCCTGGAGGATGGTCTTCATCCTCTATGCCAAGCTGCTGTCTCGCCTGCAGTGGGCTTTGGGGGGGGGGGGGGGGTCACTGTCCCCTGGAACAGGGCTCCTCTATGCAGGGCTGCTGGGGCCTTTGGCTCGGTCTGCTTGCTCAGTAGCCCAAGCACCATCTGGCTCCCTGGACTCAACCTTTTGCTATGGGTCGGAGGTCTGGGCTGCCTCATGCAGCACCAGGCTCGATCTGCTCCCGGACCCTCTGTGCAGCACCTCCTGCACTGAGCTCCCAGCCTTGTTCCAGGGGTTGAGGACCTGAGCCGCCCGAGCACTCCAAAGGTCCTACTCCATGCACCGGCTTGTGCACCGTGTCTCTGGCCACACTCCAGAGGTTGCAGACCCAAGACACCTCATGCAGCTCCCAGGGTCTGGACACTATGCTGCACACCGAGAGCCTAGCCGCTGGAGCCATCCGCCGTTTCCCACTGATAGAAGTCTTCAGGGGTGCTTCTGGGCTACTGCTTTGCCCTGCTGAGCAGCTCTCCTCAGCTTTTCTAAGCCCCGCTCTTCTCTCTTCTCTCTCCCTGATGTGTTCCCTCGTGCTGGGCATACAGCTCTTTTTATACTCTCCAGGACTCCACCCCTGAAGTCTTCTGGACCTGAGTGTTGCAGTCTTCAATCAGGTCCAAGGGTGGAGGGAACTCCTCTCCCCCTCCCCTCAGGAAAGGGGCATGACTTAACTCCTCTTGCTGCCTCCTGATTGGTGGATGGGCTCCACCAATCAAAAGAGCAAGATTTCAAGCCTGGGACTCAACCCAACCTCCAAAAGGCAAGCCTGCTACACTTGCATGCGATGCCAGTCTGGCATGCACACAGGGCTGACCTGGGAAGTACCCTACACATAGGGCTGGTTTGGGGCTTGCACTGCATGTGGAACCTGTACTGAAGCTTTAGAGCTTCGGTCACCGATTCAATTCAGAGGGGATTCGCCCCAATTCAGTGGCTGAATCTCAGAATTGGAATCAAATCAGGAGACCCATTAAAAGGTCCAAATCGAATCCAAAGCCTCGGAATTCAGAAAAGATTTGGAGATTCGGATCAGCTGGGGAGAGGCAGGCACAGCTGGGCGACTGCAGGTTCTCTTGCAGCTCCTCCGGCTCTGCCTGCCTCTCCCCAGGCAGGGGGAGCCATGAAAGAAGCCCCTATGGCTGTCCTGCTCGGCCCCATTCTCTGCCCAGCTCCAGCTTAGTCCTGGCACTTAAAAAAAAAAAAAAAAAAAAAAAGCCCCAAACTCACCAGCTCTGGCAGCGGTGATTAGGGCCTCTGGGCACTCATGGCAGAGCCCCCTGCACAGTGTGGGGCAGTGGGGGACAGCGGGGATCACCCCCCCCGCTTGTCACCTGTGCAGCAGCTGCCCCATGGCACAGGTCCAGTGCAGTGCAGTGCAGCTTGGCAGGGTACCATGCACTGTCTGGTAGCTGGGGCAGCTCCATGTGTCGGCCAGAGCCCAGCAGCGCTCAGCCCCTGCAACCCCAGCTCCCAGACCACATGCAGCACCCTGTTGAGCCACACTGCACCTGTGCCATGGGGCAGCTGCCATGTGGGTGCCAGGTGGGAGTGGGGGAGTGATCCCCACTGCCCCATGCTGCACGGGGAGTGGGAGCTGTATGGTGCGGGGCTCTGCCATGTGGTCCCAGAGCCCCCACAGCCACTGCTACTGCCAGTGAGTGCAGATCTTTTTTTTTTTTTTTTTTTTGATTCCTGGACTGCTGGGGCTGGGCAAGGGAGGTGGGGCTTTTTTTTTTTTTTTTTTTTTTTTTTAAGTTCCAGGATTAGATTGGGGCTGGGCGGGGGCTGGGCAGGACAGCCATGGGAGCTTCTCCTGTGGCTCCCCCCACCAGGGAGAGGCAGGCACAGCTGGAGGAGCCATGGGGGAACCTGCAGCCACCCAGCTGTGCCTGCCTCTCTGCAGCCAATCTGAATCGCCAATTCTGATTTGGCCGAATTGAATGGGGACAGTGATTCGAATTACCGAATCGAATCCCTGTCCTCCGAATTGGCCGAATCCTAATTGAATACTTCCCTATTTGCACAGGCCTACTGAGCAGAACAAAGGAGTGCCAGGCAGAGACAGCCAAGCTAATTCTGAATGAGTTCACTTCAGTACTGGCAGCCCTAAACCAGAATTAGCTCTGCTGCACTGTGCAGTATAGATGTACCACATGTGAGAAATTTCATTTAGTCAAAGATTCAGTTTTCCATTCCACAACAAGTTGTACAGATTTTTTTTATCAGCTCTAATATGTTTTATTGAAGATTGTGTGGGGGATCTGTATGTGAAATATATGTACTACATAGGAGGAAAAAGTGTCATAAATTACAGAACTATCAGTGTATGTGTGTACTTTTCTTGACCATTTTGTCACTACACCTGCACTCTTGCTAATTAATCTAGCACCTTTATGGTTTATTCTAACAGCTCAAACCTGTATACTGATCCAAATGGCTTTCCACTTTTTGAAATGGGCCTGTTACAAAATGGTTCATGTTTCATCTAAATGTGGAAATTCCCCTTAAAAAAGTATGCCTGTTGGAGGCCCAGCATGGGTGAGATTCAATCCAGAACATGTGACAACTTTTCCCTACAGGTTTTCAGGGTTGGAAATGGAAGCTTTGAACCACTGAAAAGTGGAGAATTCCTTGCTCAGACCTGATTTCTACTACTGTAAAGCCCAAAGATAGTCTTTAAAGCTGTACTCATTGTTTCTCAGACTTTGGGGGTTTAGGCCCTACCACAGTAAAGTTAGCCAGTCTTGTGCCTCCCCTTCTGTCCCCCACCATTGCCACAGCATTTAATTTGATGCTTTTGCACAAAACTTTTGCCCCAGGACCTTCACAGTTTGGGAAATGTTGCTGCATTAGGTCATATTTGGCTTCCTTTAAAATCTTTACAAATCAATCTCATGTTAACTAAGATGTATGGTTACAGAGGCACAGGGATAAGACAAGCAGTTCCCAAATCCCTAGGTGGGCTTGGGGCATTTCTGTGTCTTCTTACGTCCTGTCTTTAACACCTACAAGAAGGAACACTTACCCGGGGTGGGGGCGCATAGGGCAGCTCCTCTGTTCATCCAGGTGGATTCAGGATACAAGAAAGAGCTGATACCCAGCTTCTGTTGGCAGCATATGAGTAATCTGGAAGAAGCAAGTGGTTGCTCATTCACAACTTCTGGGGTTAAGGAGGCAATGTTCTTCCATAGCAAGGCAAGGAAGAATCCACTGCTAAGTGAAGCATGTGTTGCATCTGTAGTCCTACCAGAATACTATAGTGTCTTAGTGAGCAAGATGCCAACAAACAAAAAAAAATAAAAACCACCCTGCACTGGACTAACTCTGTTTCCAGAGAACATTATTAGGTCTGAGATGGTAGTTTGGGCAACTCAGTCTTTGTTTTTTTTCTGCTCAGATTGCCAGAAAAGGTGCCAACGAGTTCCAGTTATTAAAGGGTACAGTGTTCATTTGTACTGAAAACGGTTTGGTACTGAGGCTGGGTCCTGGGTTATACAGCATATCTGTATACAAAACGCAGATCAGTATGACTTTGAATAGATGCTATTCCTGTCAAACTGAAGTGAAGTTTTATCACTAACTTTAGTAGTAGAAGGTTGTGGGGTCTGTGATCTTAGCACTAGCCCTCCTTTATGTAACCATTAACTTGTATTACAATATTAGCATTCTGCCACACCAAGCAAGCAATAATTTTGGAGCTGATAAGTAGTGTGTGAAAGGATATCTTTGTTCTTTTAACTCCACTGTTAGCTATTATACCCAATTCCCCCCTCTGGGACTGTGTATTCAGTTGCTGCTCCCTATAGTTGAGTGTGAGTAAGGAGAATTTCTCCTGCTCAGTGAACAAGTAGCTAGTCCTTAGCTGACATGTTCCAAGGACGCTGCTGTTTGCATACCCACAGACAGAGAAGCAGGTGAAATGCTTGTGTGGATGGAATTGGGGACATCTGTACAAATGTGCTTGGCTGCTTAAATTTTTTTTTAAGAATCTGCAGTCCTTTAGGCACCCATCTCTTTCTCGTTTATTTTCCTAAGGAAAAAAGAAAAAGGCAAACAGAAATAGAAGACAAGAGGCAACAGCTTGAGGACCAGATACTTCAGCTGCAGCATTTCAAGGTAAGGGACTGATGCCAGAAACGATGGATTGACTAAATCTTTTATTATTAGACATGCAGATCACACATCTGAAATCTGGGAAGAACCTGCTCCGACATGAAGCAGCTTTCGCTGCCGGAGCCTATCTCATCTAGCTAATCATGTCCTGTCTCTTCCTCATTCTGTATGTTTCTCATCCCCAGGACCCCATTAATGAAATGTTTTAGATTGCACAGAAGCAGAAGGGTGTGGGCACATACAGTATGTCTATAATATTATGAAATGCTGGTATTTATTATACATAATAAAAAAACACCAATCATTGTGAATATGATTGTGCACGGCATGGCTTCAGTGGATTCTCTCTGACTACATAGCTGTTTTAGATTTTTCTAGTGCCTGTCATTAGGGGGTGTGTGTGTGTGTGTCTGTGTATCTGAGTGCATATGTATAAAGCTTTATTTGAACTGTGAAGTTATGAAGCATACATGTCATTGTAAATCTTATGCATTCATGTGTGCCAATAGAGGGGCAGGCACATGTGTATGTCGACATACAGATGTCCACTGATTTTTTTTCAGGCTACTGAACAGCTCCAGGTTCCTTTCAAGCCCATAACAGCTGCAGGTGTTTAGCATTAAAGCATGTCGTCCCAGACATTTTTATATTTTTTGCTGCAGTTAGAGAAACGTGTCTTCATGTGTGTATGTAAGTAAAGCCGAACCTTATACACACAATGCTTGTGTATTCAGTGAATAAAGAGGCATTGTGACAAGATTTGGGGACCAAATATTGCCAGACTAATTCCAGCAAGTGATCGTATGGAATTAATTGGAATTATTCACCTGAGTAAGGCACTAGGTTTTGACCTTTGATCCATTTTTGCAACAGGGATGCTGGAGTTTATTTTTGAAATAATGGGATTATACTCTGTTTTATACACAAAATACATACTTCAGTGTGTGCATGTGCATGTGTGTATTCTTTACTGATAGCGTACTCTATAAATTTTTCTTGTGTATGCACATGCACACTTGGGAATCTGGGTGCAGAGTATATTTTGTGTACACACTCTCAAACCCTAGATCTAAAGTTATGCTACACACATAAGTCTTTTCCTGTATCTCTATATCTCCATACGGTTCTTTAGCCTTGATTGCATTTTTTGTAGACATAATGCATTTACAAGTAATTGATTGCAGCCTAAGCAAATGCTCCATCACTGTCATCATAAAGCTACGGGTGACACACATCTTCTGTGTGATCAGTCAATAACATGATCGCGTTTCTGTGGGGCGGCATGAGTTGCCATTTTGTTCAGGCTGCCATTAGATACCAGAGAAAGACAATTTCTTCTGGCTACCATGATTTGATGTAGCACAGCAATAGCATGCATCTCCAGTGTTATCTGTGCATTTGTAAGCTGGCTGGCATTTGTAAGCTGGCTATCTTCTTTGTCATATTAACTGTTTCTAAGCAAGCTGACTTTAGCTTTTTATGAAATCCTTGAAACAAACGTCTTTGGGAAGCTTGTTCCTGGTGACTTCATTATTTCAGTGTATTTTCTTTGTGTATATGTAGCTAAAAAAACATTACCTCCTCCTCAGGTAAAATCTTGTAAGGTATTTTACTGAGCCAGCTCTTTGGCTGGTGTAAATCAGAGATGTTACATTGACTTTCAGTCTACTATGTTAATTTACATCACTGGACCATCTGGTCCATACAACCTATTCCTCAACTGACACGAAATGACTTTGTATTATTCCCTTTACTTTGGGAGTTGTAGGGTGGATCAAGGCCAATAACTGGTTAGTAGTTACAGTTGGGGAAGTTCAATGTAAATCTTTCCCAAACACAAATGTGAGCTGTGTTTATATCTCTTTAATTTTGGCGCTGAGGACATATACTTGTATTGGGGATTTGTACTAGGCCTGACACAGTGACAAAAGGGGCTTATACCAAGACTGCCAGGAAATGAAGTAACAACTGGCACTGGTTATAGCAGCCTTGTGGGCTGCCTAAATTATGCCCTGGTCCCCATAGGCAGCATACTAGCAGAGGATAGATGAGGGGCCCAAACACATCTGCCACACTCACTGATGCTTCTAAATGTGCCTCCACACTGCAGGCTCTTGTGAGAAGTGATGGGCCTGTCATCTGTATGCCTGATATTCATAGAAGGCACTTTTTACTGTTAGGCCTTTCCAGGAGGAAAGGCCAACCTCCTCTCCTATAGTTCAGTAAAATACATTAAAAAAAAAGAGTGTAGCAAAGGAGGGGACCCTAAGTTCAAGAAAGGAAATCCCCATGCACTGACTCCAAATGTACCTGATTAGCCCTTTGAACGTAGTGGCCATTTGTAGATGTGCTCACCATTTTCTAAACCATGTTAACTGTTCAAATGCTGGGTTAATAGACAATCAAGAAGGTTTACCCCCTTTTCAACGACCGGTAGCCCATGTGCATGGGCAGAATTGGGGACTTGGTCAGGATACTGATATTTAGTCAGGTGAGATGGCACATTTGACTTTTTAAAGGTGTTTACTTTTGACTTTGTAAAGGCTGCGGGAAGGGGACAACCTATGTTGTGTTGCAAAAACCCTATTTGCTATGCTTATCTGCATGCCTAAGGAATGCTTATCTGAGTTCCTAAAGACTGTTTCTCCAAAAAGCAATGCTGTATATAAATGTTCATTAATACAGTTTAAATTGCCTAATTTGGACTGCCCTGGTCTGCACTTTAATCCTCATTCAATGAGGATTAGTTAATTTGACTGGAGTCAAATTTAATTCAGACTACAGACATCTGCACGTTTATAATGACAGCTGTAGTCCAGATTAAACCTAGAAAAATGCAATATCTATAAACCAGAGTCTTCTGGATCTAACTACCCTAAATGCCTGGGCCATTTTAGCAATTGCTTGTTTTTACACTCCTCAGGCAAAGCAGTTTATATTTGATATTCTCCAGCACAAGGCACAGCCAGGTTATACACAGTTTTGGCAGTACAGCTGTTCAAAATTTGTTTGCAGCATAAGAATGCACTTCTATTCGTTTGCTTCTTTGTATGGAAGCAAACAGGGCCAGCAGATATGTGTATTTGCACAGCATTGAGTTAGTGGTCCATTATATGGAATTGTGGTAGATGAAGGCTGTAGAGACAAAAATCAGTGTCTTCAAGGTTCATTACCACAATGCTGTTGTATCAATCTCTAAACTCCCAGAACTGGATTCTTACCTCCTGGGCAGATTGCTGTGATTTCTTTAAGTCAACAAATTTCAGACAACTCACACCAGCTAAGATTACAGCCTATGAGTTCAGACACAGATGTAGTTAAATAGTTTAGCTTTCCTAACCCTGGATAGAAGATTGGTTTGGTTTGTAAATTAAATGGATTTCAACAAGTTTAATATTATGCATTTGTCCTGGGCCACAAAAAACATTACAGATTGATTTAGTAAACTTTCATAACTATGTGAAGTACTGAGAGATTCATAATGTCAATGTAGATCACCGCATGAGGACTTTATAGGGAGGTTCACTAAAACAAGCAATATTGGGAATAATCTTCCGACTGTTATAGCTGCATTTATTTCAGCATGTATGATAGCTGGGCTGAGTTAAGGGTGTTTATCTCAGAATTTTAGTCTCCTTTACTGTTGTACTGGCATGGTTCATTCTTTGTGAGGTGCAACAATAGTTTTATAAAAAAAAAAAAATCTGCTGTGTAGAATGATGCATTTAATTACCGAATAAGAGTTCTGAATGCTACATGAATCTGGGTAAATTCAGACAATTAATCGCCTTGAAATATGAGCATTTTAGATGAGATTGCCTGTCATTCTCAAGTGGTTGAAAGCAATTAGTCTCTGGCTGCATGCATCACAACACAGTCCATTCACATTTCCTGTGTTATATACCTGGGTAAGCCTGATAAACCTGATGTTAATGCTGACTATGATTTGAGGCAGTATATTGTATTGTCTATGTAGTAAGGCTTGGAATTAGTAATACACAATTTGTATATGCATGGTGTCTCACACAGCTTTTTACAAATACCTTTTGTCTCGGACGGCCAAAGCCAACTCGAGGTGATTCAATAATTACTCGTTCGTCGGGGCGGGCTGGTGAATAGAGAGGCCGAGAAAGCTTTATGGTTGTAAAACTTTACTTACGTTGCTTGCGGTTGCGACGAAAATGGTCTGGTCGTCTGAACAACTACGTTAGTTGTTCCAGTTGGCAGGGCTCAGGCCAGCACATCCGTCTACAGATCAGGCCGGCAGGGAAAAGGATACGTCTGGGATTGCGCTCGGCGACAGGGAGAAGAATCAATAGGTGATCAGTCTATCGATCAGCTCAGCCACGAGTCAGATCTCTCCAGAGGCACTCTGCAGCGTGCTCAAAGTTCTCCGACTTGGGCAGAAGTCGCGCTAATTTTTAAACGGCTAGCAAGCCAATTACCAGCCGCCACGTGGGAATAATTTAGAGCTGGCCAATAGCGGGACACAAATTTACATTCGAATGGCGGGAACTCTCTTGCACCGGGAGTTTTCTGCAGCAACAGAAAACCTTTACTTTGCAAGAGGCTCTCATGTGGCGGGAAAATTCCACCGTGCCGAGGCACCAAAATCACTGGGTTGTGACACCTTTGAGAATTATGTAAATGTTCCCTCTACTTTCTAGATGAGGAAACTGAGGCACAAATATATCATGTAATTTCCCATGATGTCTCTGCAGAGCAGGAAACAGGTTTTAGATCTCTGGATTCCCCAAGTATGCTTTTTACCCATGATGTGGCCCACTAATGGCTGGAAAAGGGATGTGTGGGGCCTCAACTTGCAGAGCTGTAAAGCCTCTGAGGCATTTCTTCCACTCTTGAAACAGTTCAAGGTGAGGAAAGCAACTTAAAGTCCCTTCCTCTGGGACAGCATGGTCTGTGCTGCTCTTCTTGATGGTACAGTACAAAATCTCTCACACTTGACCCAGTTAATTCCTCAATGCCTAGGCATTCTTCCCCTCTTTAATATGATATGATTTATCATTATGATGCATCATATCTTTAACTCAGCACTGACAAATGCTAGTATGACAATATCAGGGCTGGATAAATAAAGTCGAAGTTGAGGTTTTACAAGATTCTTTACAGTGTAGGTTAGAAAATGAGCAAATTCCAGATGACTGTTAGTTTCTTTTGCCACGTGACTCTCTTATTCCACTATGTTAACTGTTGAATGTTTTGACATCTGGTAATGGTTTTGTTTGTGACAGTGTATCATGAAAGTAGCAACTGCTTCCAAGAAATTATTTGGTCAGACTTCAGCAGAGAGAAGGAACTTCAGTGGTGATGTGACCTACTTCTAAGAACTGTAGTACAACCACCATAGTATGGTTTTCAAGATCTAAGTGCCTCTCTATTTAGTTAAATGAAACATATATGACAGCTTACAATGTATGCAATCTGGTGACTGCCAGTAGCATAATAAGCAACACTGTAATACTAAACTTACCCACTGAATGAAAAATTAGTTGTTATAATGCATTAATTTATCTCACAATTCTCTTATATAAAGGATATCAATATTGTGAATTTCTCTCTGTATATTTCTCAATAACTAAAATACATAAGCACTTAATGTACAATGTAATTTTGCTTCCACTTTAGAGAGGATAGGATTTTTAATGGTATAGAGGTTATACTAATATATGGTTTTAACTTAAATGTCTTAATCTAAAGGAATGTATGGCTTTTCTTTTCGGGTTTTTGGGGTTTTTTTTACTGTATGATCACATGGCTCTTTCACTTATTCCACTCTTAGAAAAAACAGCTGTGAGAGAATACAAATGAGCTTCCATATGTGACAGTTTGGAAAGATGAAGGTAACATTTGCACATGAATAATTCTTAATTTATCCTTCATAAATCATCCTAGAAAATTAACTCTTAAGCCTTAACTCAGCAAAAAAGCCACTACAAATATTTGTCAATACTTACTTTCATTAGCCTTACCATTCACTTATTATTACGAAGCAAGATATATGCCATCTATACTTTAATATAAATAGTGTTGCCATTTTTCATGCATATAATGAACCAAATTCTGCTCTCACTTGTATCGGATAAACTCCTTAGATATGTAATGGCCCCCTACTACCATGGCATCTGGTATCTCTCATAATCACACTCTGAGTGACTCTCAATTTTTTACAGGCTGAGCTGGTGCTGTTATTTCCATCTTAAAGACTGGGATGAGGCACAAAGAGACTAAGAACTAAATCCAGAAATGCATTTAAGTGTTGCATTTGCTGAGCGATTAAACCTTTGGTTCCTAGAGTGCTAACCAGAGCTCCTGGCAAAGCTCTGCAAAATATGTAAAATGCATAGGACCACAAAGCATGTTTGAAAAGGAGGAAGACACACATGGGCTCTCTTTTGCTTTTAATTGCACCCTAAGCAACTGCAATGGGCATTGAATCAGCACAAAATTCATCTCACTCTCTTGTGAATTAAGATTAATGCAGAGATTTCTGATTGGTCAGCATCAGCAGGCAGAAAAGAAGATCAGGCATCAACAGTCTGTCTCACCCTCTACCTACTGAACTAGACATGTTCATCTGAATCATGTAAACTGCTGATCCCTGTTTTAGTTGGTCTGGTTCTAGACAAAATGAGAGAATAGGACGTAGCTCTCATTTAGTTTTTCAGACATTCATTCAAACTAGTCACATACGTTGTCTTGAATAACATTTCGTTTGTTCATTAATCAGGCTCTAATATAATTTGCATAAGAGTAAGATAGACACTGGACGCCCCTATCTTGCAAGTTCAAAGGTGACTTTTGTACTTTCTGACATATGTGACATTCTGAAATGGGCAGCTGTAATGCTGGTTCTCACAGTGTTGTTGCCTTTGAGCTGCCAGATAATGATGCCTGGAATACTCCTCTATTGTACGATAGAAGAGTAGAGGTATTTATTATGGAAAGCATTTTCAATGATCACCTTCCCTAGGTATCATACTGCTACATACCAACATCACAGGTGAGGATTCTGTTTAAATGAGATTTCAGTGATCCCAAGTATAAGGAAAAAAGAATTGTATTCCCTGTATGATGGCACTTTATGAGAGGAAAAGGGGCACTATAATATTTGACAAGCTGCCACAAGTGGCATGGGCAGTAGGGGTGTGCGAAACAGGCCGTATTCAATTTGGATTCAGCCTGAATTGAGGACAGTGATTCAATTCATTGATTCAGATCACTGTCCCTGATTCTATTCGGCCGAATCCAACTGCGAAGATTCGATGCTGATTCAGAGAATCAGCTGTTCAGCCATAGACACAGATTTAAATGTTTTCTCTACATATCTCAAGGTACCAGGCATGGCTTGTGAACGCTGCGATGCTGGGGCAGAAGAAGCATCCCTCAGGAGTGCAGGGCGGGAGGGGGGGCCATGTGCACTTGGCGGAGAACACATAAGTGTACTGGAAGTGCTTCTGGTCCACTTCCGGGTTTGCTGCCAAGCACCCTGGGGACCTCCTGCGCTCCTGTGGGACGTTCCATCTGCCCCAGCATCTCAGCATTCACAAGGCACCTGGTACCTTGAGGTATGTAGAAAAGACATTTCAAGCTGCGTCTATGTCCGAATAATTGAATGTTTCTGAATCAATTTGGCAGGTTCCAATTCGATTTGGAGAGATTAAAGGATCTCCTGATTCGATTCAGATTTGGAGATTTGGCCACTGAATCTCTGCCAAATTGAATTAGGGACTGAAGCTTCGCACAGCCCTAGTGGGCAGCCTCTCTGGGTAGCAAATGGCAAATCAGGGAGGGGAAAGCAGGAAAGGAAGCAGAAAGCAAAGCAGCAGATGGGTCAGGGAGCACAGGGCAAGAAAAAAAAAAAAAGCACAGAAGCAGCTCAGGCAGAGGAAGGGGGTAGAAGTGGAAGTTGCAGGTTAATTTATGGCACACCTACCAAAAACACTGGACATCCCCCCCACCTACAGACACACACACATACTGATCTATGAAATCATTTATCTCTTTGTTCAGGTCATGGGAGGAAGGTCACATCCTTCTTTTCTTCCATTCAACAGAAATAGGGTGTGGCTATATTGCATCCCTGGTGCATTCAGGGGAGAGATGCTCTGAAGCACACACCCTCCATCCATTCCTGCTTGCATACTCCAATACCAGAAATGTCACACTTTACTGATGCCATTGCAGAGGTATCTCCTGTGGCTGCTCTCAAGTGTGCTGTAAATAGAGGCCTTCATCTCACATCAGGATCAAAGCATCCATCCCTGAGACTACTGGAGATGTGGTGCAGAACTTCCATAACAGGCCCAAGAAGCATGGCAGGCATCAGCAACGCATTTTTTAAATTAGGGTAGATCAGAGGGACAGTGTTTTGATAACATTGTGGAGTATTTGGAATTCCATTGGTACCAAAGACCTTTCTAGTCCTCAGATGCTGAGAATAGTCATGGATGCAAGTCAGATGCTAAGTGCCAGTTCCTCAGCTAATGTCAATTAGCAGAATGCCATTGAAATTAACATGTACCACCAATGCTTATGGACTATTACATCCAAGTCATGGTGGATCAGAACACAGAGCAGCAGAGACTAAGGGAATAATTGCCTATTCTCCCCATCTCCTGGGTGGTAATTTAGACCAGGGCTAACCTGCAGTACATGTACCACAAGTGTCTGTGTGTCGTATGTAGCAGTGGCAGATAGGGCATGGATCATAAAGTAGAGCTGCAGATCAGGCAGGGGACATGGGGTAGGAAGCAAAAAGCACAGAGGCCAATTGGGCAGGGAACAGAAAGCAGAGCAGCAGATTTGACAGGGGAAAGGCCTTCACAAAACACAGAAAGCCTAGCATTCAGCTTTCCTTTAGGATAACACCATTAGAGCAGTCTCTGCCTGCCAGTCTGCTGCTTTGCATTTTGCAGGAATTTTGACACTCATTACAGAAGGTTTGCATCTCTGCAAAGGACCTCAAGGGCAAATCCTTGTCCCACACGCATGATCTTCCCCCTGCAACTGACCTAATACTCCTGCACAAAAAAGACCAAATGACCCAGATTTAGATGTTTTAAACAGTGTACATAATTATTCACAAAAGAATAACAAATGAACCCTTGAGCAGTATCACTCTTTCCAGTTGGTTTGTTCAGCTGAAAGAGATGTGGGGAAAGAGGTGATAACCCTGGGCATCTGGATTCTGAGCAAAACTATTTTTACTTTAACAGGTGAACTTTGTGCTTACATGGGGGGTCACAATGCTAAGGACTTTTAAAAGCTGAGGTGGTTTCTCATGGGGCAGGGGTGGCCAACCTGTGGCAAGCATGCCACAAGTGGTCTGGGCAGCCTGTATTTGTGGCATGCTGCAGATTGGGGAGGGGACAGCCAGCACAGAGGCGGTCGGACCACAGATCAGAAAACAGAGCAACAGATTGGGCAGGGTTAGAGGATCAGAGTGATAAAGGCTGGTCCCCACTGTCATAAAGGTTGATGAACTGGTTCAGAAAACAAATCTCTTCCCACTACACCCTATCTTTTTTCAGATTGGAACCTGAAGTGAATATGTGGATTAAAAATAACAAATTTTGGCTCATAGAAGCAGAAACATAAATAGTTGGGGAGGTTGCTGTGCAGTTTTTAGTCCAGTTGTGCTGAGCAAAGAGGTTTAGGTGAGAGATTTTAGGCACAGACAGAAATGCAACTCCCCAGTCTAACTCATGGCACTTTACAGAAAGTGCCATGAGTTAGGCCAATCCTTCCAACCCAACAGACATTATCTGTTAGGTTGGGAGGGTGGAGGATCGAGCTCTAATTTGCAGCCAAACCAGGGAGAGAACCTGCATCTCTGCAGCCTCTTCCCTACCTTCACCCCCCTCTCCCAGCCCCTGGAGCTGTTAGGATGGGAGGGGGAGAAGGCAGGGGAGGAAGGTCTGTTCTGGGGTTTCCCCAGCCTGTGCTGGAGTGAGGGAGTGGGTGGATTGGAGTCTCCCCACTTTTCCGTGTGGGAAGTGCGGCTCCAATCCACCTGCCCCACCCTCCAGTGCCAGCTGGGCAACCCCCAGAATGTACTCCCTCCTCTCCCCCCCCCCCCCACCCCCCGTCCCATTCTGAAAACAGCAGATGGGTTACATCAGCCCAGCTCTGCTCCTGGCACTTGTGCACACACGAGGTAATGAGGGCACTACACTTTGGAGCACCTTCGTCTGAACACTCATGTAATGAGGGTTTGGATTGTTGTGGGATCAGGCCCTTTTAAAGTGCTGTGCAGCCACACACTTGTGTTAGGTCATGGCCATAAAGCAATTTCAGGGGCCAGATTGGGCAAAAATTGTCACTTCTGTCTGTGCCTAAAGAGTGTTCCAGATGTAAAATTCCCAAAGGCAGGAGTGGTTGCAGCTGGGGTCCTGGGTGAATTTCGTCTTTGACTTGGCTGGTGCAGCTGAAAAGAGAAACAGCTTCTGTGGGGAAGATGACCCTTTATTGTAAAGCAGCATCATTTAATTTGAATTGAATAGAGCAGTGTCAGGATCTGGCTGCTGAATTCTTTTGAGCTCACCCTGATTGAATCCAAACCTTTCAGGTTTTCCCATCATTAGTTCTCCAGAAACTACTTAACTACCGTTTCCAGCAAAAACACTTCTCCCCCAGTAATTGGACTTGTCATGTTGTCAACCTTCCATAAACAAACCTGACAATATATACTGACTCTTCCTTATCCCTCAGAAACATGCTGAAAATCAGGTCCCAGAAGTCTGCGTGAAAATTTTAGTTCAGTTCAATTATTTTTATTTCATTCAAATTTTCATTTTTTAGCTTAAAAGTTTTCACAGATGTCACTTTTTTTTAGCCTTGACTACATGTGCTTTACTTTGAATTTGCCTTTTAAACTTTTATAAAATGTGAAAAGCAACTTCTTGCTGTGAATAAATGTTGTAGCTATGATCCTCATACATTTAAAAAATCTCAGCCCCAGTTGGAGCTGACCTTTGAGGTAGAGAATTATCTCTCAGATGGCTGAGACAAACATCGCTTTTCTCTCACATGGAGATTTTATATGTATTCACATTGTGTTGTTTCCATTAATCTAAAATAAATCATCTAGACTATAGGGTCTTGCTTTATTGGTTTTTTCCTCTTCTTTATATAGCAATAATTATCCACTCAGTTTACATACTTTAGAAGTCAACATGATATTTAACTCTGAGACATGGACAATTTACCAGTGATGCACAAAAATAGTTACACTTGCAGTCATCCTAATGCATGAGTAGTCCATGGGAAATTTACTGTGAGGCCACAGAGTAACAGGCACTTTTTCAAAGTGGGACAAACTTTACCTCTTATAACTACAGCTGCAGTATTTCTTGTGATCAAGTTTCTAAATAGGCAAGACCTCAGATTTGAGTATGTGAACATGCAACTCACCTAGATATGTAACTACCAGATTTTGCAGGGCTTTTTCCTGCATGTAGATGCAAAGAGAGCTGTAGGTTTTGTTTTAAAATCTAATTTTGAACATTTGGACCTATGAACCCTCTGCTATTTTGCAGCTGGCACAAAAAGCCCCCTTTCATGGTCAGTAGAAAGACACAATAACATTGAAATCTGTCCCATTCCAAGAAAAGGACATCATTTCAATTTCTGTGTTTACTCCTTAGTTTCACTACCAATTTTTATTTTTACAATCATGTTTTCCTGTTTCTTAACATTTTTTTTTTCTCTGTTGCTGTGCAGAAGAGGCACATAAAAAGGGAGAAATGATCAACTGAATATTCAAAGGAACGGAAGGGCTGTCAAATGTACCAGACATGGCAAATGAGCATCAACCAAAAAGAGAGAATTTTCTCTGATCTTTTTCATTTATGATAATTCTGTGTGTTAAATGTAACAAGAGCAGATGATCTTTCTTGTATATTAGTCCTGGGCCAACCCAACACATACTGGTTCCTTATTGAGCTTCTGTTCTCTTATACACACTTTTTACTACAAAACAGATGTGAAAGTCTTTTATACACATGACAACTTTACAACTTTAATTATACTGCTAGAGATATAGCAATACAGTCAACTTAGTGTGGACACAATTATACCAGTCCAAATGTGATTATTCTGTTTATTCCTTCACAGGAAAAAAAGACCTGTAGCAGTGTAAGGCATCTTTATACTGCCATAGCTGCATACATGTTAGGTTTGTAATGGTATAACTATTTCAGTAGAATCAATACACCTCTTAAGTGACAGGGTTAAATCTGTACAAAGAGGAATATTTAAAGTGTATGTTTAGACAAGGTGCAAAATGATGAGTAAAATTATGTTCACTAATAAATTTTCAAAACTGACTCAGTTTCCTAGTGTGGACAAGGCCAGAGGCTCACCTGCTTACAACATATGCATGTTCTCACCTACAGAAAACAACTATGTCATTGAAGTTAGCTTCTGCTAGACAGACTTTGCACACAATAAAAATATTATGAATTAGAACACACCAGGGACCTGAAACTCTGTGCCAGTTCCATATCAGTATCATTCTTGTTATGCTGGTTAATGTCACCTGCTTATCAGTGGAAAGTAGAGTTCCTCTGTTGTTGCAGATGACCAGGGTCACCTTCCTTTTCAAGTGTGTTCTCTGATACTGAAATTGCCCCAGAAAACTGTGCATGATAAAATACATATTAGTGTGAACACGGATAGATTTGTGGAGCACAGCCGAGTTCACACACCTATAGACCTCCCCTCCAATAAAATAGCATTAAGGGTCTACACTTTCAAAAACAGCCTTTGTCTCTACATACTCTGATGCAGTTGGCAAGGGATCTGCCTGCTGTATCCAGTTTATGTCCACAAATCTTTTTTGCATGTGCAGATTCACTCTGGAATGTTTCTGGCATCTATCACCAAGGCACCTGTTCACATAACATCCATACAGACTGCCCTTCCTCTGCTCCTTGCAGACCCAGGGCAAAGGCTCCCTGCAGTTCCAGTCTGAGGGCTGATCTGCACTGTGCTCAAGCTGAGAACTAGGCCTGTGCGAAGTGGCCAGTATTCCCTTTGGATTCAGCTGATTCGGGGGACAGTGATTCAATTTGGTGATTCAAATCACTGTCCCAAATCAATTTGGCTGAATCTGATTCGGAGATTCGGCTGCTGCTTAATCTCCGAATCACCCAGGCCCATCCCCACCCGCTCTCCCAGCCCGGCAATGGCTGCCCGGCCTGCCCCAGCTCCCGGCACTTTGAGAAAAAAAAAAGCCCCCCTCAGCCGGTGCTGCAGGGCAGGAGGAGCAAGCCCCATTGCCCCTCACTGCCCCACACTGTGTGGGGGGTCTGCACAAGCCCCCCAACCCTCCTCCCACTGTCCCAGCCCCCTCATGGCTGCCTTACCTGCTGCAGCTCCGGCCCTTTAAGACCCCTCCCAAAACCCTGGACTCACTGTTCCTGCTGGTGGGAGGCGATCCCTGCTGCCCCCTGCTGCCCTGTACCATGTGGGGGGCTCTGCATGAGCCCCCCCAAAGCCCCAAGGCCACTGTAAGAGCTGATGAGTCCCGGGCTTTTTCTTTTCTTTTTTTTTTTCTTAAAGAGCCGGAGCTGGCTCACCTCCCCGCCAAGCAGCACCCAGTGAGTCACTGGGAGCTGGGGTGGGCAGAGCAGCCATGGCGGGGCTAGGGGAGTGGGCGGGGGGCTGAGGGGCAGGCAGAGGATGGGGCCTGGCAGGGGTCCCCCCCAATCCTCCCGCCCCTACTTACCAGCTCCAAGTCCAGCTGAGGCTCCCTGCTGCAGCCACCAGGGACTGTCCAAATCGTCAAAGCTCTCTGAATCTTTTCCAATGGTTCAGAGAGCTTTGAATCGATTCGGACCTTTTTATTAGTCCCCCGATTCAATTCGGATATGGAGATTCGGCCACCTAATCAGGCCAAATCTCCTCCAAATCAAATCACCACCCAAAGCTTTACACAGGCCTGCTGAGAACCAACTAGTTGCTCAGCACAGGGGCTGCTGAGTATTGTGTGCAGCAACAACTGAGGCAGGGCCATCAGAAGAGTAGTGTCAAAGGTGATCTTTCAGAGCAGCCCATGGAAGGAAATGGGAGGAATCTCAGATTTACTGTAAGTTTGTGCTCTTTGCCTTTCCCTGCTGGCTCTGCTTTATCATCTGAGGCAGATGCTTATTCCACGTATGGACAGGCTGATTCTGTTGATTCTGTTGCTCCTTATGGGCCTGTTGAGTCTCCTCTGCTTATCTGCCTGCCCAAAATGCTACTACTACTGTCATGACTGTAGAGCTCCAAGTACAAAGTGCAAAGCTGGGTTCAGTTCTTCAGTTCTGCCCAATGGACCCGCTTTTGCTTCCTTACCCATCATCCCCTGAACATGCACTTCTCCCCTCTAGCCAGAGACACAGATGGAACTTCACACACAGAGGGTGCATCTTCACGTGCACTTTACTATGGAGTAGACTAATTAGCTCTGCAGTAACGCATCACCGTCTACACATGTGCCGGTATTAGGGCATAGTAAACTAATTAACTCCACCATAAGATAGTACTGTTGGGGACAGTACTGTCTTATAGTGAAGTCATTACATGAGATCAAACACGTGTAGATGGGGACTGAGGGTGTAAATTGTGCCCAGTCACCCCAACCAGCCAGGGGCCAGACTCTTGCCTGACCTTTGTGCCCCAGCCAGCCCCTCTCCTACCTGACACTGACACCTGAAGCCCAGGGCTGACCCTGCCATGTCCCCTGCCAGAGGGGTGCTACTTCACTCCAGCTCAAAGTGCTGCTGTCCCAGGCACACATGTAGACTCTGCTCTTGGGAGCGTTTGACTCTGGCTAAAACTGTTCTGGAATTTATTGCTTCACTTTACTTTCATGTGTACAACACTCTGTAATGCACTGTGATAGGGACCTTCCCCAGCATGGCCTGACCCCTCTCAAATGTGTGCAAAGAAAATGCATCTCTTCCATAGCCTTTGGGTATGCTAGCAGAGAGGAAGTTGTGGTTCTAATTATGGGATGACACCAGGCATTCAAGGGAGAATGCTGCAGTATACCATTGCATATTCACCCCTCATGTTATACCCTGAAATGGAACTGCTGTAGAGAATCCCTAGCCAGTAGTTTCTGTTGCCAATAACCTCTCTGTCTTTGATGTACACCCAACACCACCTTAAGATGATTACATTACAATCATTTCAGGGCACAGTGGGTGTGGAGCATGTGTACCCTGTTTCACTGCACCCCTCTCCCCCACACACACACACAATGTTTTGATAGTGTGCACATGCTCCCAATGGTAAAGTTAGGAAAGTAGAACACCCCAGTAAGTCAGTAATCCTCTATCAAGGCCCCAACAAAAGCATGAGATTTGATTAAAGATATTTAAAATTAAAATAGTTTTGCTTTTTTAATTTGACTCCAAGGCTCAGAAACAGGAAGGCATGTTTACAAACCATTCTTCTCAACCACTTCCTTATTGTAAGAGGAAGGTGAGATTCTCACCTAATCACATGCCTCCAGGAGCTAGGATTTAAAGTACAACACTGAATAGCATGAGACTCACAGTAAAAACATGAAAGCGGGAAACACTTGGCACTGTTTCATTTGTTTCCTATATGGATTTGATTAGAAGTGACTGTTTGAGAGTTCTGGATGCATCGAGTATTATAAGTATTCAGAGCTGAATGGGCACCTATGCATGTGACGGACATCTGCTCCAACATGTGATAAGTAACACACGTCTAAGCAGACTCCATTAATTGAGTCTGCTGCGAGTCTGCTGGAGCGTGATAATTAGCATTCTCCAGCAGCCTCAGTGTCACACGTATTCAGCATCCCTGCATTTCAAAATAACGCTGGGATGCTTTAACTAATTCATTTGATGAGCTTCAGTTAAAACACACCCACCAATATTCTGAAGGGTGGGATACTGAATACACATGATGCTGCAGGTGTTTTAATTAGAGTGGCTCTAATTAAACACACGCTCCCCACCTTCTACTCCAGAACATATATTTAGATGCCCAAGGTGTTTTATAACTACTGATAGGTCACATGGATGTGTTAGTGCTTCCTGGTTGGATGACCATAAGTCCTATGATGCAGAGACCAACAGAGCTTTAGAGTTCCCAGCTTTGAAGCACTTAAACACAATTGAATTATTTGCGAACATGCCTTGTCCTTCTTGGGTTGCGTACATGCATACTAAGTCAATTTAGCTAAATCGACTAAAATTAAGCCATGTCGGAGCATACACATGCACAACTTCTTGACATGGAGGCAGCCATCGTGTGAGCTAAGTTGACTTAACTAATGCAACTCAAGATAATACATCTCAGAGGTGTATTATCTTACACTGCATTTAAGTCAACTCTGTTCCACCTATGTATGTACACTCTGACAGTTAAGTCAGCTTAACTGTTAGCAAGTTAGTACATGTGTATATACCCCTAGTTTGTAGTGCGCTTTCCAGAAACATCCTTCTGAGAAAAGAATTAGGGCACTAAATTTTATTGGCCAGATGCAGAGACAAATTAGCTTTGCATTAGCACAGTATGTATGCATACTAGAGGTGATGAGATCAGGTTGAGAGAAGTGAGCTCAGATCCATTTTTTACTTGTTTTAGTCACCTTTGCAGTAGGACTCTGGGAAAGAGATTTGGGAATCCTTTCCCCAAACTGTCTCAAGTAATGTTCCATTTCATTTGTATGCATGGTCATATTGGAAAGATTGTGGTCAGATAGATTTCATAAACACTAAGGCTGGAAGGGACCTTGCAAGATCATCGGGTCCAGCCCCCTGCCCAACGATACTTGATTAAATCTCTGTATCAGGATCCAAATGGGCAGGGTTGTGTTATTTTGTCTCCTGTCCTGTATTAAAATATGACACAGACAAAATAAGTCCTTCAACAAGTGTGTGAACTCTTGCTTTCCACAGGCTCCTGTATGATTATCACATGGGCATGGTCTGAATTGTAAACTTACCCTGACCAATAGTAGAGCTTTCTGACATAACTAGATGCCGTGTTCAAGCCATCTCCTACACTGGAAGCAGTGTAGCTGTGCCTATTTGATATTGTAGGTAACTTGATTAACATAAAGTTAGGTACTTTGGGAAATGCAGCTGCATGGCTTACAGCTTAGGAAACAGCCAACACGTTGCAAAGTGACATACTTGAGGTTGCTGCTGCCAGACATGGCATCCAGTTCATGGGCCCATTCTGGTGCGCAAGGAGAGATGTGGCAGTATTAATTAATTGTCGGTGCTCCCTGCCATCAAATTTAAGGACCCATGGAGAGCCCTGCAAGCTAGATGACATGACTCAGGGCTATAACTGGCCTGCAAGCCAGAGGCTGAACAATACTGGATAAAATGTTCACTTTAAAGCATAAAGCATGTAAAAGCTTACTAGACTGTAAGGAAAGAAAGCGTTCTGATTCCCCGGAAAAAACAGAAACTCACTGTTGGTTCTAGGGGGGCAGGGAATCTAGCTGGTTTCCCCTAGCAATGGCCCCTCCTTTCTCCCACCCTCTCCCTATTTCAAAATAGGACAGGGGAAAGGCACTGGAGGGACCTCATTCTAGAGGTTCCCCAGCCAGCACTGGAGGGTCAGGTAGGTGAAATGGGGCCCCCCATCTTGGGGGGAGCTCCAATACACCCACCTCTCCCTCCAGCAGAGGCTGAAAAAAACCCCAGGCTAAACTCCCGCTGCTCCCTTTCCCCCTTCCCATTCTGAAAACAGCCACAGGCTGAGAAGCAGCACAGACAGAAGTTACAGAAGACATATTGTTTTGAAATATTTTTCTCTGACCCCTCATGCAATGAGGCTTCAGATTTTCATTCATCTGGCCATGTTGAAGCTGTCTGCAGCCATGTACTTGTGTTTGGTCATGGCTATAGACCACTTTCTGTGGCCAGATTGGGTGAAAATTGTCACTTCTGTCTGCGCCCCTGGTGTAGCAAGTCAGTCAAGTGGGGAAGCTAAGAGAGACCTAGTTTTTGTGGGGACCATGCCTGAAAAAGTGGGTATTCATAAATGGACATGCATTGAGTACATGTTGTATTACATGGCCATGTGGTATATTTGTATCATATGCACTTATTGTGTTTGTGCATATAAATAATATTATCAAATCATCTCCAACACAGCAAGTACCCTGTCTTGAGGAGTATTTCTAATACATTTCTTCACTTCCCAGAATAGCCTACTGTAAATTCCCAGGTGCAGTAGTTAGTAGCCATAACTAGTTCTTTTGAATCTGAAAGTGCCTTTTCCCCTCTGGGAATGATGAGTTCAGCCTGCAAAAACCAAGCTGCCAGTTTTACTTTAGGTGAAATATGCTGACGGCTCACCCAGGAAACAGGAGTTCTAATGCATCATGACAAAATAAGGAGAAATTACTAAGTGAATATATTTCCTCAAGAGAGTCCAAATTGCTCTCTATTCAGGAATACATTAGCATCTCTGGAGTTATATATAGCAGGGTTAAAATGGGAAAGGTTGTAGCAGTCATCATCTTAAGACTGGCCGTTAGAGTCTCAAAGTTAGATACTTGACTCCAACTTTTCCTCAGTTTAGGAATCATGATATTTAGCATTTGATCTGATTTAAACTCAGTCATGGTTCTTGAAAGTTAAATAGTCCATCATGCAACAGACCCCCACTTATTTATTGTAGTAGGATAGAATGGCACAGGCCAGCCTAGAACACATTCTGCCCACCTGGCAGCAGTGGGGGTGGTGAGTTGTGCCTCCCACTGCCGGGAGGGCAAGGGGTACATGGCCAGCATGGGTCCTGCAGAGCAATGGCAGAGAGTCCCAAGCCTACAGCAAGCAGCCCCTATCTGCTATCACCCTGCTCGGCTTGGCTCAGGTTAAGAGCATTCCTGCACTTAAAAATTGTGCCGGCGGTGCTTGAACTAAGGGTCATTCAATGAGCTTTAATTCGAGCACCCCCACCACCATTTTTAAGCACCAGGATGCTGATCCCCTGGACAACCTGTCTGTGGCTCTGTCCCACTCCCAACCCCAGCCCCGACCCTGGGTCCCATTCACCACCCTGGCTGAGCAGCACCCACAATCCCTGCCTCTGCCCCACTCCCTCCCTCCCTCACTATGGGGGCCTCTGTCTGCCCCCCCGACACCCTTTCCCTCCCCCATGCCCCTTCTCCTCCACAGATGTACCTGCAGGGAGCTGTTCTCCATGCTGCCTGGCTGCATTCCCGTAAATTGGTTATTGGATCGGTATCAGCCGATATGGCTGGTTAATAATCATCTATCAGGATCAACCAAGAAAATCTTTATCGGTGCACCTCTAGCAAAGAGATGTCTCTCCTATGCCACCATAAAAAATTTTATGGCAGCACAAATTGTAAGGAAACAGATATCCTAGCCCATTATTGGACTGCAAGTACCCAAACATGGTGCTATGACTTAAGGCAGTCACAGTTCCCTGCAGGAAAATTCCCAGGATATGCTTGCAGACATGTACATATGTTGATCCCCCTGACTTGGGACAGGTGTCTGCAATACAGGCATCCCCCATGGGGGTCCATCCCTTGCAAGTGCATGCCCCAGGTATCCCCCTTGCAAGGGGTTCTCATGGCCCACTCAGGGGTGCATGTCTACAAATGGGGAACCCCCAAAGCTGAGGAATCATCCAGTGGGATCCTCCACTTCCACATGCATGCCCTGAGTTGGGGCATGGCACCCAGGACAAGGGCCCCAGCAACATTTGTAGACACCAGTGAAGTGGATCAGCTATGCTATGACACGTCCAGGAAAAACTGACCCTGCTCCAAAGACAATGTCTGTTAATTGCCTAAATCACCAAGGGGCACAAGGATCACTGATTGCAGGACTTGTGCTCCTAAATTACTAAGAAGCATTTGAAAATTCCACCTATTATTATTTTTATAAAATATATTTTGCTTGGCTATCAAAATTAGAGGGAGGAGGTAGAAATACTGCCTTTTCCCAGTCTGTCCCTTGTACTGTTGTCAGTAACACAGCAAAGAAATAGTTTAAAGATACTAAGATAAAATAGCAAATCCAGTTAACACACGTAAAGAACATCAACGTTTACCCAGTATTTTAGAAACCAACCCATTATAAATCCTCACATAACAAAAGAATCCTCTCACCTGAGATCTCCCTAATAGACTGCATGTTATCTCAATTGGCAGCTGCCCTGAAAGAGAGTATTTTTATGTTAAAAGTATTGTGACAAATCAGAATAGTCACTCTTACGGATTTTTTAGACTCAGTTTTGACTAAGCACCTAAGTATGAGCTTGCATCCCCAAAGGACTTCAGCATATGCTGAACAGCAAATATGTCCCAATATGCTGAATCAAGACTTTACTCTCTAATTGGCAAGTTCTGTATTAATAGATGGATTACTAGAGCTTACACTTTGACAGCTCTTTAATAATCAGGTAAGTGACTTTTAACAGCCTGCATTATATAAATGCACCCCTATTATGTAGACTTTGGCATTTGCAGTCTATAATAAGCTGGCCTCCTTGTCATTCATCACCATTAGAGTAACTAGATTTCTCACAGGCATTCCAGACAATCCTCCATTTTTAAAGTGGAAAAATTATATCATTTGACCATTATGGGCCAAGTACCAGAAGGTATATGTACATCCATAGTCTTTAGCCCTGACAAACTGGGCTGTCACCATGTGTTGACCCACCATAGTGTCGACCCACTTGCTGTTCTTATCCCTGGCTCACCCTCCTTACCCTTGGCTTGCCCTTAAGCCAAATATACTTTCAAAGGAGAACTGTGTATACAAGAAAACAGGAAGATCTGAGCCCTCAACTACACATTTCCCTTGATTTCTGCGGGTTCTTTATATGTGAATTTGCTCTTATGCAATGAGCATATTTAGACCCATCATTCATTATATGCAAGGTAAATTTGCTCTTATGCGATCAGCATAGACTCCCACCCCCTGCCCAAGCAGGTAAGTCTGTGGGTGGAGGGAAAAGGGCCATGGCGTCACTCACCCCAGCCCCAGCCGCAGTGGCCCTGGAAGTGGCTGGTGCCAGCTGCCTGCAGCAGCTGGGCTGCACGGTGCTCCACCTGTCTACCTGCACCTGGGCTCCACTTGTCTGCACTCACCTCTGCTTCTGGTCAGCACCATGTCCTGGTGCATGCAGCTGATGTTGGAATGGGTTGAGGTGAGTACAGACAAGCAGAGCCCCAGGCAGTGTGGGGTGCAGCACTCACCCCAGCCCGTGCTGGAGTGGCCCTGGGAGCATCCGACACCAGCTGCCTGCACCAGGGCACAGCGCAGACCAGGAGCAGAGGTGAGTGCAGACAAGCAGAGCCCAGGTGCAGGGGGACAGGCAGAGCATGGTGCAGCCCAGTAGCTGCAGGCAGCTGGCTCCAGCCACTCCTGGGGCCGCTCCAGCATGGACTGGGATGAGTGCCACTCTGTTCCCTCTGCTTTGCTGCCTTGTGCAGCCCCAGCAGTGGCACCCCTCCCCCACCCATTCCCTAGTCCCAGCCTCACTCCCGCTCTCCCTCCCTCACCGCCATGGGAACCTATCCCTATTTGTTACATTGTGACGTGGGTTTGCTTTATGCAAATTAGATATATGAGCCATTCTCTGGGAACGCATGTACTGCATAAATCGAGGGAAACCTGTATTGGCAGTTCTTGATTGCAAGTTAACCTGAGCCTTTATCTGGGATTTAGTCCTCCCCATTCTCCACACTAAAAACCCTATGACTTGGGTTTTGCTTGTACTTTAAGCCTGGGCTCCAATTTAGCCCTGTCAGGAACCCACCCCCTTTGCAGTTAGGATGGAAGAAAGAACATCTCAAAGCAATAAGAACCTGCCAATGATATTCCTATAGTTCTTCCTGGTTGAAAGACATAGTCCCTCACAAGCTCCATAAAGGACTAGGAAAGAGTCCCAGAGTATCCCAGAAAAACAAAATGGAATGTGCCCCCAGATACACACAAGCAAATGCAGCCCTGGTGGGGTAATAACCCATTTGTGGTTTTGCTAAAGGGATGCATGCACCTGGGCTGGGGTAACCCGTGTACCAGTCACCTAGGTTAATTATGCAGTGACAACATACCATAAGAGTCCTCTCTGCTGTTGTATCTCCCTCCATTCAAATGACTCATAAATGTTAATGGCTGTTTGGCTGCCCTGAGCTCAGGATTTGGCTGAAGGCTCCTGAAACAAGATGGAGAAAATCCTATCAAAATCTCTTGTCTTTCAAAGCATATGAAACTTCTCCAAAGCATTCCTGCCTTTCCCCCAGTCAGTTATAAATAGTTACGTACACACTTCCACATTTTCAAGAATCCTAAAGAGCATGGTATTTGAAAGAGAATTTCACAACAACATAATTGAAGGGTCAGGCAGGGAAACCAAGGACTCATGTCTGAGTCAGAGTCCTGGTTCTGCCATAATTTATAAGAGGTGTGACACCGAAAGGCAGTATATATAAAACACATTCAATGAAATGCCAGTTCACCCAGCTACATTCAACTTATGGAACTCCTTGCTCCAGAAGGCTATAAGATGGATTTTTAAACGGGCTGAATGGTTATGAGACAATTAATGTATGCTTAATAATACCATAATACATAAGGGTCCTGATCTTAGCAAAGCAGTTAAGCATGTGCTTAGCATACATGGGACTTATGGACATTGTTAAATTATTTGCTGAGTTAAAGCCAAAATTATTTAAAGCTTGGGTCAGGAAGAATTCCTCCCCTGTATCTCCATGCATAACATTGCATAGTGAACTTCATGCCTAACAGAGAACTGAAAGGTTTTCAAAGCTTCATAATGCTGAAGGCCAGAGAAGACCATTTGATCATCTAATCTGATCTCTTGTGAGTCACTGGCCATTAAATTTCATCCAGGTATCTCTAAACTAAACCCTAACACTTCAGTTAAACTAAAGCATTTAAGTATTTAAGAGACTAAACTGTGTGCCACAGGCCAAAAATAGGAGAGACCCAGACAGTACCAATGCTTGAGGCCTCTACAATGACAGAGCACTAATTAGGTGTGAGGACCCTGTCCCATGCTGCAGGGGAAAGTAAAAACTCCCATTCTGGGCAGCAAGATAACAGCCTGGATAGATTAGTAAAGTGGAGACAGCCTTGTTTCCATTCAAGCCAATGACATCCCTCACTGAATTTAATTGTGGCCGACATCTCTGATCCAGGATGGAAAGTCCTACCTGCTGTGAAATGACAAGTTTCCTTTTTAAAGGCAAAATGCCCTGATCCACATAATTGTGAAGTCAGTGGGAGCAGGCACTGTTTATAAAGTCTAATTTGCTTTTTCATTTTACATAGCTGCTTTGCCTGCTGTCACATTAAAATCTGATGATCTGATATCAGGTAGATCACCTCATGCTATGAAATAGCTGGTGCATAAATGTTGGAGATATACACATGATGACAAATAAAATGATAAAATAACCTTTCCTTAGAAGAACAAACAAGCAGGTTTTTCAAATTCCTATTCAGTTTGCAGCAATCTTATTCTGTTCCAGCAAGGGAACTTGCTGCTATTCTATCCTATCCACCCTCTTACAGAATGCATATATATATGTATATATATATATATTAGGCTCCTGGGAGGATGGGGAGGCTGACATGCTTTGTATCAGGGGTGCCAACCTACAGTATATGTACCACAAGTAACATAGGCAGCCTCTATATGTGGCATGTGGCAGACCAGGGAGGAGGCAGGCAACACAGAGGTAGATAGGTCAGGGAACAGAAAGCAGAGCAGCAGATTGAGTAGGGCACAGGACAGGGACTAGAAAGCAGAGTAGCCAATTGGGCAAGAAAACAGGATGGGAGTGGCACTTGAGGAGGGAGTGCAGGTAATTTTGGCAGGGGGTAACTTGTGGCCTGTCTACCCAAAAGGCTGGCCCCCACTGCTTTAGATAGACCAATATACCCTAGTATATCTCACCACCAGTACATTTACACCAGTATAACTCAGCAGATGTGTACTAGCTGTTAGGAGTTTAAATAAGACTATAGTATTAAAGAATCCTAGTGTTGGCTACAAATGTCCAACTCGGGATCCTTAAAATTCTAGTTTATTAGGCAGATTGAAACACTGTAATCATAAACCTTGGGGCTGGTCCCCACACACACACACACACATGCACACACATACACACACACACAGTAACAGGCTACAGAGTCAGGTATACCTATCCTGCAAGTGCTGGAGTCTGCCATCGATGGCCAGTCAAGGCTTCTTTCAGTGTGGTGTTATCCTCCAGAAGGGGGTTGCCGGCTGGTCCTTCTGGCTGGACAGGTCTGGTCAAGTTGGAGATCAAGAGGGCGCCACTGAGGGTCACTTTTCACTGCCTTTTATCTGTCCTTGGCAGACTTTGGTGACTCCCCAGTTTTCAGGTTTGCCCAATCCAGGGGTCATTGACCCTTGTGGGACTTCCCCCCCTCGGTGGCTACTGGACGGCATCTGTCAGCCCCAGGGGTCATCCGCATGTACATGCAGGTTTGGGAGTCCGTTGATGAATTTAGAATAGGGCTCTGGGAGTGGTCGATCTGGAGATATTCAGCCCAAAAGTTGATCTCTGGCGTTGATTAACTCAGGCCAGGGCTTCTAGCCCTTGATCAGTGATGTTTAGAGATTTCCTGGTTGCTACATCGTCTTCTATTGAGTTCTTCTGTTGGCTGATCTGCAGCTTCCAGGTGATAATTGCTGTCTGCTACTATGTTACACATTCAATCACGTTACACATTCAATCACTGATTCATTCACTCTTTCAGGGGCCAGCCTGATACAGAGAAGGGCAGTTTGATTCCTACCCTTGTTGACATTGTTACAATGTATAACTTACTAAAACACATTTAGTTGAAAGTTGAAAGGTGAGGAGTATAAAATATAAGCTACAAACGCCATGGCACACAAATAGATAAAAATACCAAAATACAAGGGGAGATACAAAATGCACACACACAAATTTTAAAACACAATTCCTTATCTTAAAGTGAAAGAGAGGAAGGAAGAAAAGGTAGAAAAAGAGAAACATATCCAAAGAGGGGAGAGCAAATGTAGGCAAGAGGAAAAGGGGGCTTTCTGCTACACTAGGGTTGAACAAAACTTCAAAAATCATCTCATTCAACCCTCTGCACAGCTGAATGATCCAGTATTACTAAACTATCCCAGGCAGATGCTGATCCAACCTTGAGATTCCACAACCTCCCTAGTAGCTTGTTCTGTAGACCTATTGTTCTTACAGTTATGGAGTTGTTTTTCTGACATTTGATCTATATCTATTTGGCTATAGTTTAAAGCATTGTTTAATGACCTGTGAAGGGAGAACAGTGTTTCTCCATCTTCTTCATGGTATCCTTTAAAATATTTGAAAACTGGTATCTCATTTCCCTTTCTTCCATGTTTCTCCCAAGTAGATATACCCCATTCCTTCAACCTTTCTGAAGATAGATTGCTTTCTAGATGCTTTATCATCTTAGTTGCTTGTGTCTACATCCTCTCCAATGTCTCTACTTTTTTATAATGAGGTTTCCAGACTGTGCTCAGTAGAGTCCTCACACCCTCCATACCTTGCCAATGATGCTTTTCTTAATACAAAATAGCATTTCCCTTTTTTTAGTGATAGTGTCGCATTGCTGATTCCTGCTGAGTTTATGATTCATCATAACCCCTGGATTCTTCTTAAAATACCAGTTTTTCCTCCATTCTGAATTTGTATATTTGATTTTCCTTGATTGGCAGCCATCAGTCTTGGGAGACTGTGGAGTTTGGCCCTTTGGTGGGTTACCAAGTACCACCGCAGCTTCTTGGGTAGCTGAGCCTGGTATGTGACAAGCAGACCCTTCAGTAACTTGCACATACAAACTCAGTTGAGCTTGCACAAGTATGCCAAATACCGTCTTGTCTTGCCTGCCTCTGATGCCTCTTCTCTGTCTCATCATCAGGGATCTGGATTTTCTGTTTGCTGTGGAAAAATATGGAGAACCATGGATTTTCTCCTTTAATGGAGAAAAGTGCAGATTTTCTCTTTAAAGGAGAAAATCACAGATTTTCCCCTTTCAAGGAGAAAAGCATGGGAAATGGAGAGTTACCAGCTGGCAGAGTTCCAGCTTGCAAAGAGCTGCAGGGAGCAGGAGGAAGGCAATCAAGGAAGGGAACGCTACGTGCACATGTGCGACCACAAATGCACAGGGCAACCAGGCAGTGGTGGAAAGCAGCTCCCACAATTCCATCCAGGTAAGTATCCACAAAGTCAGTTTCACCATCAAGAACAAGATTGCTGATGTGCTCCCCAAACTCCCTTTGGGTGTCAGTGAAAGGCTGACTCTTCACCTGCACCTCAGCCAAAACCAATGCACCACTGTCATCGGCACATATGCTCCAACTCTGGATTCTGATGAGGAAGTCAAGGAAAGGTTCTACTCTGATCTCAACAATGCCTTTGCCTGTATCCCCAGGGACGACAAGGCCATTCTCCTGGGCGACTTCAGCACCCGGGCTGGATGTGATGATGAAATCTGAAGCGGAACTAGACACCTGTGCCCAGACTATTGCGTTTACATCGCATTGGAACCAGGACTGGTTCAACTCCAATGACACTCAGATCTACGATCTCCTCAAGTGGAAGCATGCAGCCTTTATTGCCTGGCAAAGCCATCCACGAACTCAACGAAAGACAGAAGCTTACCACCGGCTGAAGGCTGAGGTCCAGTGTCGTATCCGTGACATGGAGAACAACTGGTAGGTGAAGAAGGCACACGTGATCCAGGGCTATGCCAACCAGCATGACATACGTAACTTCTTCCAGACTACCAAGGCAACCTACGGACCCTGCTCCACTGGACAAAACCTCCTCTGATCACAGGACAGCTTCTGGCCCCTCAATGACAATGATGGCATCCATCTGCATTAGAAGGAGCATTTCCAACTCCTCCTTAACCAGGAGTCCATCGTATCAGAGGAGACCCTCCAAGCCATCCCACAATGCCCTGTGGTGTATTTCCTTGGCAATCCACCAACCATCAGAGAGCTGAAGGGGGCCATTCAACAGATGAAAACCAACAAAGCCTGCAGGCCAGATGGTACACCCACAGAGGTCTACCATGCTGGCGGCTTCCGGTTCATATCATGACTCCACTGGCTTATCCTCCACCTTTGGGACAAAGAGGACATCCCTGGGGATCTCAAGAATGACCATCTTGACCATCTACAAGAAGGGGGACAAATATGACTGTGGGAGCTACAGGGGGATTTCCCCCCTGTCAATTGTGGGTAAGATCCTGGCCTGCATCCTCCTGAACCACCTTTGTCCCGTCACTGAGGATATCCTTCCTTTTAAAGTCACCAGGGGGGACCAGCAGGGTTTGGGAGAGACCCTGTTCCCCCTAGCGCCCCCTAGGGTAACAAGGAATAACAGCCACAAATTGTTAGAGAGTAGGTTTAGACTAGACATCCGAAGGCACTACTTCACAGTCAGAGCAGCTAGGGTCTGGAACCAACTTCCAAGGGAAGTGGTGATGGCTCCTACCCTGGGGGTCTTTAAGAGGAGGCTTGATGTCTACCTGGCTGGGGTCATTTGAGCCTGGTTTTCTCTCCTCTTGATGGTCTACAAGGCCCCTTCCGACCTTACTTCTATGAATCTATGAATGCAGTGTGGCTTCTGACCATCCCGGGGCACTGCGGACATGGTTTTCATTGCCAGGCAGATCCAAGGAAAATGTTGGGAGCAAAATCAAGAACAGTTCCTCGCTTTCATTGACCTGACCAAGGCATTTGATTCCTTAAATTGTGAAGCTCTGTGGACCATCCTCCAATGCCTTGGCTGCCCACTGAAGTTTGTCACCATGCTGAGGCTCCTGCATGATAATATGACCACCGCTGTCCTGAGTGGAAGATCTAAAACAGACGCCTTCCGCATCTGGACCGGGGTCAAAAGTTTGTATGATTGCCCTTACCCTCTTCACCATCTACCTGACTGTCATCATCCATCTCATCCAAGATGATCTATCATCCACTGTCAGTATACAGTATCAACTGGACAGGGAGCTTTTCAACCTCAGGTGCTTCCAGGTAAAAATTAAACTTACCACCAGGGATATCCATGACCTTCAATTTGTGGACAATTGCTGCATGATGGCTCACTCTGCATAGGATGTGCAAGCCACCTTAGATCTCTTCAACACTTCATATAAGAGACTTGGCCCCAGGCCAGCTGAACAGCCCTTGCACTATCTATGGAGATGGGGAGGCTCTGGAGTATGTGGAGCACTTTGCATATCTTCCAGCCAACTCTCTCAACAGACTACCACCAATAAAGAAGTCCAGCACGGGGTCAACTGCGCCAGTGCCACCTTCTTCAAGGTGCGATAATGTGTCATCAAAAATAGAGACCTTCAGAAGTTGACGATGGTCCTGGTTTACAAGGCTATCGTGCTGACCACCCTTCTCTACTGCAATGAAATCTGGACCGTTTCCCAACACCACATTAAGACCCTTGAGAGCTTTCACCAGCGGTGCTTGTGTCAAATCCTGGGGATCAAATGAGAGGACTGCTGGACCAGTCCTCCATGAAGCTGCATCTACCAACATCGAAGCCTTGCTCTTGAGAAATCAACTCCGATGGATGGGCCACTGTGTCCAGATGTTCAAGAACTGCCTCCCTTGCCAGATTCTCTTTTCCCAGCTCTCTGTTGGCCAACACTCAAAGGGTGGCCAAAGGAAACGGTACAAAGATGCACTCAAGGTTGCCCTCAAGCACAGAGGCATTGACACCAAAGGCTGGGAGGAGCAAGCTGCTGACCATTTGGTGTGGTGCCACCTGGTTCACCAAGGCACACACCAATTCAAGGCCCAAGGACTCAATATTGAGGCAGAATGGCGGCAGCGGAAGAAGGAGAAGGAGACCAACCCAGGGCTGCGAATACTATTCCCCCATGCAACAATATGCCCCCGTTGCTGAAGAATGTGTAAATCCAGAATTGGGCTCCTCTGTCACCTGAGGAATTATCAAGCCTGACAGACATCATCCTTGACTTTGAGGGACTGCCGACGATGACGACGACATGGCAGCCAGGGAGTGATGGAGAGCAGCTCCCTCAGTTCCCTCCAGGTAAGTGTGCAGGGGAGGTGGGGGGCACAGGCCACACGTTGCATGGCGGGGAAGGAGCACAGACTGGTCAGGGGCAGAGTGTGGCCATGTATTGGGGGGTGGGAGGGGGCATAAGTGATGGGATGGGAGGGACATGTGCCCCTCAAGATTTCTGCGCCCACAGCAGGGTGCAGGGCTGGACCAGCTCCAGAGAGGCTGCTTCCGTGGCCCAGTCCACCGGACCCAGAGCAGAAGAGTGTCATGTTGCCATAGCCACTAAGATGAGGCACAGCAGTGCTGTGGAGTTGTGCCCCCCACTGCTGCCAGGTGGGCAGGGGGCATCTCACTTGGTGGCCATGGCAGTGCAGTGCTCCCTTCTACACCAGCCCCTGCACCCTGCAGAGGCAGCTCCTGCCCAGACTTAGTCCAGCCCCACAGCAGCCCCGCACCCTGCTGTGGGCACAGAAATCTTGGGAAGGCATACGTCCCCCCCACCCTCATCCCATGCATCACCTGTACCCACACCTCCCCTTCCCCACACACCCACTTCCTTGCTCACACACCGAGGGCAGGGTGCAGCAAATCAAGTGGGAGGCACCAGCAGGGCTGAGGGTTGGGAGGGAGGGGCACCGACAGGGCCAGGGGGCTGTGGTTTTGGAGTGAGGAGCACCAGCAGGGCTGGAGGGGGCAGTGGGTCAGGAGTGAGCAGCAATGGCATAGGCAGGGCATCGGCATATCAGGGCTGCTCAGCGTCACAAAGAAATGGGGGAGACAGCCGCAGATGGACCCACATCCTGATGAGCAAAGGGGACAGGCAGAGTTCTTATTTTCCACGATAAATGCCTTGTGTTTGATTTTGGGTTTTTTATAGGTTTTATAATTTATTTTATTATAGTGATTGAAGTACTAGTAGGCTTCCAAATTGCTTTAAAATTGTAGATGTATCAATAAAACATTGTGTTGAACTAATATCTGTATCTATCTATCTATCTATAGATATATACGTAGATATATCTATAGATTTCTTTTTAATCACGGAAAAAATGTTGATTTTGGTTTTATAAATCAGAGAATTTGCAATTTTTTTATCAGAAAATTTGGAGTTTTTAAACAGAGAAAACCAGGATCTATACACATCATTGAGCCTGTCCATCTTGATTTTACATCCGTCCGTCCATCCGTCTTTACATATGTGCATAATAACAGTTCATTTTCTCTGTGTTGAATCTCCTCTTACTGTCTGTAGTCCAGTTCTCCAATCTATCAAGATCCCTTGGAATTTTTATCCTAGCTTGCAGTGTTTGAAATTCCTTACAGTCTTTGGGTTGTCTGCAGACATGATCAGTATATTCTGTACTCATGTCATTAATAAAAATACTAAACAACACTGGACCTAGAACAGAACCCCATATGATTTCCCCCTCTCCTCCTGTCCCCCTAAGACACAGTGATGCTGATAGGTTAAGGGAAGTATATGGAAGACATGGAGAAAATTCATATACTGTCTTATTGGTCATGTACTACTGCCACTAGTTACTATAATCTTAGGCCACATACCATTCTCCTGGTAAAAACTAGCTGGGCACAGGTGTTCATTTGGTATCTCCTAGGTGAAACACAACACCTGGAGGGTCTCCATTGCCAGAGAAACTCTCTTGCAAGACTGAGGGCACAGACAGCTTCCCACAGTAATTGAGAACACTTTGCATTTAACGTTCCGAGTTACAACAATCCCTCTGACCAAACAGAAGTTTGCTCTTCTTTCCAGGAGGGAGGGGAATCTAGGTGTTGGCTGGGAGCCTGCAGACAGCTTCTTCTAGCAATGGCCCCTCCTCTCTCCCAGTTTGTCCCTGTTTTCAGAATGGGAAGTGGGGAAAGGGAGCAGAGGGAACTCTTCTAGGGGTTTCCCAGGAGGCATTGGAGAGTGGGGTGGGTGAATTGGAGCCCCCCACACCTCAGGGAGGGTTCCAATACACCCAACCCACCCTGCAGCAGGGGCTGAAAAACCCCCAGACTGAACTCCCTCTGCTCCCTATTCCCCCTCCCATTCTAAAAACAGTGATAGGCAGACAGAAGTTACAAAAGACACTCTGTTTTGAAGTGTCTTTATCTGAACCCTCATGCAAGAGGGTTCAGATTTTTGCCTGATCAGCCATTTTTTGAAGTTGCCTGCAGCCATGCACTTGTTTTTGGTCACGGCTATGGATCTCTTTCTATGGGCAGACCAGGCAAAAATTGTCACTTCTGTCTGCACCCTGAATACCTGTGTGCTGCTCCATTCCCCTTCTGGTCCTGGTAACCAGGAGTGGAGCAGCCTCTGCTCCCCATTCCTTCCCCACACCAAGATCACCCCAGTCTGATGAAGGCATGGAGAACAGGAGAAGAACAAACAAGCAGAAAGATTTCTAGCAGTGGAAAGGTCTCAGAAATGTTGAGACATTTGCACTACTAGAAATGAATGCCTGTTCTTGGCTTTAGTGTGTTGCAGGATTCTCAGGTACAGGTGAATTATCATATGTTATCTGGGAATCCTTTTTCATTTTTGCCTGGATAGGTGATTGTGAGCATTTCTATGGGTGATCTTTTTGAGATAGATAGATAGATAGATAGATAGATAGATAGATAGATAGATAGATAGATAGATAGATAGATAGATAGATAGATATGAATTGCAATTAATCTCTAGTCATTTTCATCGGACCTGATGATCTTGTGAAGCCCCTTCCCTTCCAGACCCTAACATTCATGAATAATCTTAATTTTTTGGAAGCATGTAACATTTGAAACACACTGCTCTCTGCTTTTGAAAATGTACCATTTAGGAGTATGTTCTTCCCAACTTTGGCTTACAGTTCATGAAAGATCCTGAATCTTTTCTAGGATTTCCGTTCTTCTGGGACTGGTTAATTTGAATGGTTTGAAATTCTGTTTTTATTAGGAATTTAAAATCACTTCAGATTAGGACATGCACATTCACAAGCACAACCTACTGTAAAACTGATGTGCCTGCTTCCAGCTGACCTGACATATAGATAGACCTGTAATGGACTAACCAGAATTGAATGTGTCTAATGTTTAAAGTGCTAATTGGTGATCCCATGGGAGCCAGAAAAATATATGAAAGCAGATTTAGATTCTCCTCTGGCTTAGGGAGTAAGTTTTTCTTTTTCCCTCATAGTCAAAAGCACTTCGAGAAAAATGGCTGTTACAAGGGATTCCTGCTGGCTCAGCAGAAGAGGAAGAAGCCAGAAGGAGGCAGTCAGAAGAGGATGAGCTAAAGGTGAAAGAGCTTGAAGACAACATCCATAGGTAGGTGGCTGTTTTTCTTTGCATTCAAAGGGTAGCGCAATGAGTTCTGAGGTCTGTGCATGATTCCTGCAGGCACATTCCCCATTGTTTTGCACTTCTAGTCACTGAAACTGGTGCAAAATAAACTGGGTGTGCATTGCTACTGTCCTTTTTTATCCCTTTATATGAAATAAATGATTAGACAAAGTGAAGCAGAAGGAGAGATCTTGGCTTGCAGGTATTTTGTCCTAAATATTATGTTGTTCAATTTGCTCTCTAGATTTGTGTGTGGACTTGATGGGTTTTCTTTTTTTTTTCTGCGATATTATGTCCCAGAACTAACAATTCCGTTTAAATGAGCTTCTCTCAGTTCCACTGGTGTAAATCTTGACTGACTGAATTCAGCACAGTAACTGCTGAGTAACAGCCAATTTGCAGCCCAAAGTCTTGCTAGCTGGAGGAATGTAAAGAGGGAGGAAAGGCAGTCCTGAGGCTAAGATGCTACCACATATTTAGAGGGCCTGAGTTCTGTTTCTTGCTGTGACTCAGATTTGTTATGTGACTTTGGGCAAGTCACTTAAGGTAAGATCTTACTTTACCTGGGCATGATCCTATTCCAGTGAAAAACTGTTAACAAAAAGGGTGAGTGGGTCTTCCTCCTACTTTCTGTGACTAAGGGTGCATGCAGATGAAATGGGGGCCTTAAATTAAAGCAATGGATTTTTAAAAACACCCCTTCAATTTAGGGCCTTTTAAGTCCCGTGTCATGCACGCACGCAAACTTACATGCCTCTCCGGCAGCAGGAAGTGGAGGACAATCTGCCGGCAGGTGGAACGGTCCCTGGGCTGCAGGGGTGACTGCAGCAGAGCTTGACTCTGCAGCAGTGGTGGCCCCCCCAGGCGGCACCCACCTGCAGGCACCTGGCTTGGGTGGTCCCAGGGGGCACCACAGCCACAGAGGGAAGCACTGGGCCCCGGCACAGCTCAGGCAGGCAGGAAGGCTCCAGGGGGAACAATATATATATATTGTTCCCCCTGGAGCCTTCCTGCCTGCCTGAGCACAATATATATCAGCCTTGCTGCTTTTTTTTTCCTTTTCTTGGGTGGAGCCTGCCTTCCTGAGCTGCTGTCAGGCTGTCTGCACAGGCATCCTGCAGAGTCGTGGAGCTGCGTGGAGCCTGGGGCTTTGCTGCATGGCTGTAGGGTAGCAAACTAAAACTCCTCCTCGGTCATTTAAGCCATGTTACGCCACTGTATTTGCTACAGCGGCTGGAATTACTGCATAATACACCACCGACACATGCAAAAACCAACACCATTAAAGCGGTGCAAAAGCATTTAACCCACTTTAATGTGTTGTGCACACATTACTCCTCATTTCATGTACATACAGCCTTAGTCTTAAAGGCTAAGATGACAGAATCTTTCAAAAGTAGATGCATTAATGGAATTTCAGGAAAGTAAGCAGGACAGAATAGGATCATATTTGGATTCCTAATAAGTGGAATACAGCCTTTCATCCTTCTAGGCCTCCCAGAAGTAAATAGGGTACTAAAACTTCCTTATTTCACAGGGTGCTGGAAAAATAATGTATTACAGACTATGAGGCCACCACATACCTGATGGTGATGGGAGTCATATGAATACTAAGCTAATTGAAATTGCAGAATTGGGGCTTTGTTTTTGTTATGCTTGATGAGGTTATTCTGTTTATCAGACTTTTATAAGGAAAAAAAAGAGCAAATCAAGAAACTTGCAGAAACATATGCATCTCATTCTTACCAGCAGATGTTCCTCTTTTACTTGCTGTACAGACCTGGAAGGGGTCAATGAGAAACTGGATTATTAGTGAGGAACATCTGCTTTTGATTCTAAAAATAGTCACATCTACTTTAGAGCACTGGAATTGTTTTCATGGTTTTTTGTTTAATTAAAATGATGAGAAAATTAGGGCTGTTGAAAATTTTCTGTCATACTTGTTTTTTGATGGACAACTGGATGTTTCACTATTCAGTGAAGCTTTTGCAAAAATGATGGATTTCCTTGAAACATTTGTTTTCCATTAATCAAAATATTTTGACCAAGCATCAGTTTGGTCAAAAACGATTATAATAATTGAATTCTGATAAAAGATCAAAATTTTCCAAAGTGGGGAGGAAAAGAACATTTAGGGTCATTTTAGGATCTTGTCCAAAAAAAACCTCAGCAACAACAACAAAAAAAAAACAAATAATCCTCCCCTCCTGCCCCCAGAACTTCCATACTATAAAAACATATTTCACATCAGGCTGAATCCTTGAAAATACTGAGTACTCTGGACCCAGTCTCCAAAGCTTTTATGCAGGTGTTTTACCTTGAGCTTGTAAGCAGTTCCTTTGTAATCAACAGCACTCCTCCCATCTTTCAATGCTTTGCTTAGTTAGGCCCCACGGTTTTTAGCACCATGTTCAGTCAAGACTATAAAACATGAAGCAAAGCCTTTAATCCTGTGATTTGGATTTTTTTCCCAAAATCTATGACCAGAAGATAAATCATGAAAAAGTTCTGTCTCAGGGACCCACAAACCATCCTTGCAATTCACTGAGCCAAAGAATCTGTCTGAGCCCTCTTGGGACATAAATAGGTCATGATTCTTTATACCATGCTTTAATGTAAAATCAAAAATGGGAAAAGAGTTCTCTTTTAACTCTGGGAGAGTGCCGGCACAAGGTTACTACATAGTAAACTGACTGTATTGCATGGTTAAAAGCAGGGCAGACACATGGCACACAGCCTTACTATGCAGTAGATCATTTGACTCCAGGGTAAAGTTACCACTTGAAAAATTGGTAGTAACTTCCCAGTGTGGGAAAGTTACTACCTGGAACGCATGGTATGTTGGCTTCCCTAGTCAATTCATCCTGGGGGTCACTCTTTGCCCAGTGCAGGCTGGCTTTCTGCCATCTAGCGGCTGGGGGCTGTAATAGTACCCATGGCTGGCAGGCTGCCAACTTGGGAGAGCTGGTCATGAGCCTGCTTCTTACTACAGAGTAAATTTGCGGTACAACACCGTAATATCCCAGGTAAACTACTTTGGGGTAATTGTGTCATATCACTTGGCTTCAACATTAGGGTAAAAGGATAATGAGGATCACGACTCCTCTGTGGACTTTAATTCTTACCGTATTGAACAGTTTCCTTGACACCTTGGTTCACCCAATCAAATCCCATCAAGGTAGATGTAAATGGAAGTGTCACTGTTTGTGGCAAAGACCTAAAGAAGACGGCATGAATGAGAGTGAGAAAAGGAAAGCTGAATGAATTTTAAATGTTTCAGGAATGGTGATTTTTGTTTGCCTTAAAATGATGGGCTTTGTCTCAGGAGGTGTCACTGGAGCCAAAAGATGTTGCAGTGGTTCCCAAAGAGCACGACATGGCATACTAATGTGCTGCAAAAGCAGCAGAAGCATACCTCAAAAAGTGATACTTTATCAGTATCAGAGCTAGCCCATAACGTTTCCCACGCATCTGGAAATGTGGTGGTGGAGAAGCAATGGCTGTTAGCAATCCCACTGGTCACGTGCTGCCAAATGTCCAGGCTCCACACAACAGGAATGGGTCCTGGCCATGCTGGCCCCATGTAGCAAGAATGAGCCCACAAAACAGAGTGAACCAACAGCTTGTGGACCAACCTGGCACCACTCATCGAGCCCTCAGGGACAAAAGGTGTTTAGCACCACTGGTGTGTGTGTACAAACAATGTGCACTGCCAGCCAGTTTTAATTTAGAAAAAAAGTGTGCCTCAATTTTAAACAGTTTGGGAAACATTGTGTTAGAGGGGAGTTGAAAGTGGTGCATATTAATACTGGTGGAGCAAGGTACTACGTCCTATGCAGTGCCATAGCAGGGGGGGCAGCAAGCAGGGCGACCGCCCCGGGCGCCAAAGCGAAGGGTCACTAATAGGCGCTGCCCAGCAGGGGCGGGGCAGGGCATGGGACAGAGAGGCACAAGCAGCTCATGGAGGGGGAGGTGGGGCACTCCCACTGCTGTATGCACTCCTGAGCAAGCATGAGGGGGCATGTGACCCCTGGCTCTGATCATGGGGCAAGGTTGGGATGCCGCTGCAGGCTTTACCCAGGTGCCAAACTTCATTGCTATGGCACTGGCCCCATGGCTTCCATGTGACTGCTTGTATGCTTCTAGGGAAGCGCATGCTTAAGTGCCATGTTTAATCAGAGCCTAAAGGCTCTCTCTCTTATGGAAGCATGTTACTGAAAAGATGAAGCTGGCTCAAACTCCATTAACTAAGCAGACAGAAGATTGATTGAACTAGATGTCCGAGAGGATAGGGAAACTATTGTTTCATTGTGAGACAAGCCAGAGGGTGAAACTATCAATGTGTACCATATGACCGCTGTACCAGGAACCTCAGGCATCCTTCAGAGATTCAGACTGTATCATATGGAAGAACACGGAATTGCTACAGTACTGAGGCATCTGTGAAAAGAATCTTGTGACACGTTCTGGGACGGGGATGGGAGGAGGGCCCCCTTATTGGATGAAACATAAATATTTTGGCTCTTGCTTTAAGAACAGGGTAAGACTGGTTTCTTATTAGCTTAGGGAGAGGTAGTTAGCTATGTCTAAAGTCAGGTACCTTAGGGTATGTACAGAAGTTGCATTTTTCACCATTTAAAGTGCTTTATTGCCGTGCCTTTACAGAATTGCATGGTTTTACAGCACTTTAAAATGGGTACAATGCTTTAAATTAACCCTTGTTAAATAAGGCATTACATTTTAAGTTCTGTATTTTACAGCACTTTAGCAACCTATAGCACTTTAAATAACTTCTGTATGCTGATCAAATTTCTGACCAGTGGAGAAGCTCCAAGAGTCTGTGACGTGCCCCCTGCCTCCTAGCCTGGAAAGTGCAGGGAGGCTCAGAGGCTGTGCTTCTTCTCCCCCCCCCCCCCCCCCCCCCCCCCCCAACTACACTTCTGTCATGTACCTTCATAGGGCTATACAAAGTGTGCTAAATTACAGCACTGTAAAATGTGCAAAGAACATTTCTGTACACACCCTTATGGACTAATCAGAGATGCATAAGCTTTTGTAAATTGTGTCTTACTTCATCAGATGCTATGAAGGGATTGCAGGAAGTGAAGCTTCTAGTCATTGGCCCCAGGTACAACTGTGGCAAACAGGGATCGCCCAGCTACCCCTTCTCCCTTGCATTCTACCATCTTATTTATTTACTGGGGATAGAGCGGCTTCCAACCAGGTGAATGTGTTCAGGAAAGTCACTCTTTTACTACTGCTTAGGGCTTGTTTAAAATAGTAGCTGTTTCACTGCAAGAGAATGCACTATGGACTTCCAGGTCAAAAATAAAAACTATGGCTTGGCAGACTGAGCAAAATAACACTCTCAAAACAGAATGCCAAAATAGATACTGCTTCAATTGCCTGCAGGCAGCATATAGTCTCTTGTGGGCCTGTTTTTTTCAGCGATGTGTGGAGGTGGCAGATGTCTCTGTCCTGGGGCAGTCTTAGAGCTAGCTATGCATTTAGGGCTTTGGAGGCACTGAATCCATCTTAGACAGGATAAGTGTTTGAATTAAAAAAAACCCACAAATACCCAAGTGGTACATACACAACTAATAGCATGGGCAAAATACAGATGTGCTTTACCAGTTACACTCTATCAGTGTCACCTACTGATGAATATGTATTTTTCTGGTCTTCCACTGTACAAAGGTTATGAGCCTGGTGGCTCTATAGTTGAAGTTATAGCAGCTCATGCCTTTAGCTCTAGAAGTCTCCATTTCTGTCCCTGGTTTGTTGACCAAGATGGCAGCCATAACACTCAAAAAAGGTGCTGCATATGCCAACTGGTAAGTATATACATGAATGGGCATGTCTGTGAGCAGTAGGGCTATGCAAAGCTTCAGGTGCTAATTCTATTCGGAGGAGATTCGGCCCGATTCAGCAGCCGAATCTCCAAATCCGAATCAGATCAGAAAGGTCTGAATTGATTTGAAGCTGTCCAAATTGATTCGGAAAAGATTCAGAGAGCTTCGGAGATTCAGGCAGTCACCGCTGGCTGCAGCAGAGAGCTGGACCCTGACTCCATGCTAGTAAGTAAGGGCGGGGATGTGGGGACTAGAGGAGGGGGAAGAGGACCATGGGGGGACCCCTGTGAGGCCTCATTCCCTGCCTGCTCCCTCATTCCCTCATCCCCCCTGAGCACCCCCTAACTGCCACCTGCTCTCCCAGCCCCGCCCCCCCAAGGCTGCCATGCCTGCCCCAGCTTTTTTAAAAAAAGCCCCCACTCACCTGCTGCTGCCAGGTGGGGGGGGGCGATCCCCACTGCCCTCCACTGCCCTGCACTGCATGGGGGGCTCTGCACATGGCATGGGTATCGCCCCCACACACACACACACGCACCTGGCAGCAGCTGATCAGTGCTGGGCTTTTTTTTTCAAAGAGCTGGGAGCTGGGGCCGGGCGGAGCAGCCATTGACGGGGCTCAGAGAGTGGGCGGGGGATGGAGCCAATTCGGAGATTCCACCAATTCGGCGGCAGCCGAATCTCCAAATCTGACGTGAATACTAGATGCTTCGCACAGGCCTAGGCCCAGTGAACAGTTGTCTGTTTGCACCTGACAACGTGTTTTGTAACTGCAAATGTTACGCATGGATGCAAGAAACTAGCATTTAATGTTCATTATAGGAAAAGTCATATTGACTCTGTCTGTAGGCCCTGTTGACTATTTAAAGACTTTTAGAAAGTTTAAAAATTATAGCTGGATGAATAACAGAAGTGACTTAGTAAGATTTTCTAATTTGCTTACAGGATTTAGATGGACAATTCCTATGGAAAATAATGGAAGCTTTGCAGCTAAGTCTTCTAGATAGGCTTGAAAATCTCAGCTTGTGAGAATATATTTGACTTCCTAAATAGATTGTCTTTCTTTGCATTTGCACCCATTTCATATTCCCCTTGGGCATATAACTGATGGCATTATGTTTGTGGAAATCAAATATGTAATTTATATGCATGAGTACTGATGAAAAACAAATTTTAAAGTCACAGTACTGTTACCAGGAATGCTTTTGTGCTCATACAGTTATATCTTAAGTGACCAGTCATAGCTCAACACTATAGTTCAACTTTCAATACTTGCAGTCAACCCATAAAATGAATAAAATATATTTAAATGATAGTTGAATAACTGTGAATAATAGAGTTGGGAAAAGGGAGGATTTGTGAGCAGACAGAAGTTAAATTAATTAACAAATATATGCTGTTTGTGCATTATTTCCTTAGTTCCGTAAAGGAACTACTTGCTTGCTCGATCCTTGTTTCTGGCTGTGCCTTTGGTAAAGCCGAATAAGGGATCTCTTTAAGGGGTCAGCAAAAGATATGTAAACTGGCTCAAATCCATCTAGAATTCAAATATATGTTAAAAATGAGGTTTTAAATAGCAGCAGAGTTTGGCCATCTGAGTACTTTGGAAGTCAGTGATAAAACCTCCACCGACTTCAGTGAAGATTTATGTGAATTAGTAGCTCAGTGTTGCTAAAAACACAAACAAGGGGCATGTCTACATGAGATGCTTCACTGTGCATTAAACTAATCTAACGCACAGTAAAGAGTCACTATCTACATGTGTTCTGGACTTACTGCACATTAAATTAGTCTAATGCACCATTTGCTAGTACCAACACAGACAGGTACTCAGAGCTGACCCGAGCAGGGCATGGGGCCCAGGGCCCATCAACCCATGCTGGGCTCTGTCCCTACTCTGCTCCCCCTGGACATGAAAAAGCTGCAGTAGCAGCATCAGTGGCAGGGGAAGGAGGGAAACAAGCGGCTGGACGTGGAGCCACCGCTCCCCCCAGCTCCACGCTGCCACTGCTCCACCCTGCTCTGTGGGGCCCCCACAGCCTGGGGCCCAGGATGGTCACCCTGATTTGCCCCCCTTCCCCTCCCCCCCAGGGATGGCCTTGCAGGTACTAGATAAACAGAGCATTAGGTGTTGCACAGCAGTGCATGCGTAGTTGCTGACCGGGAGCGCTCCCGGTCATCCCAGGCAGCAGGGAGCAACAGCTGCCTGGCTAAGCCATGTTGGGGGAGCTACAGAGGCAGCTGTCTCCCACCCTGTGCACATGGGGACTGGTTCTGATGTGCACAGAGCCAGGAGAGCTTTGCTAGCTGCAGGAGTAGGTGGCTCCCAGCCCCTGCAGCCACCATAGCTCTCCTGGCCCTGTGCACATGGGGACTGGTCCTGGTGTGTGCAGGGCAGGAGCCAGTTGCCCCTGCTGCCAGCACAGGTCTCCTGGTCTTGTGCATATCAGGACCAACCCCCCATTTCCTCTGTCACCCCCTGGGCAGGCCACCTGGGGGAGCCTGGAGCTCCCCTCGGCTGGTGCAGGGAGGCAGAGCAGGGAAGGAACAGCATTGGACCAGGCTGTTCCCATTGGACAAAATCTGCGCCCAACGGGGCACATGTGTATATATGTTCCCAGTGCCTTATTTTGCTGTGCAGTAGCCTTACTGTGCATTAATTTACAGATAGACATATCCAAGGAGTCATAATTTTTAACCTCCCAGTTTGCTTTTAGCATGACTAAACTTCGGGAACAAAATCCTGGTAATTCTATCCTTTGACAAGGGAGAGGGGGAGGTTGTGTGTGTTTTCTTTTGTGACCAAAGATGGTTGAGGTATGTGTGAAAGGGCCTGGTGTTCTCTCCTCTAAGGTGAGGGGTTGTTCCTCTTCATGTAACAGAAGTCAGGTCAGTTTGTATTCCTGGGACTCTGTGGCAGTCAGCAGGCTTTAATACAGTTATAATGGTTCCATAAGCAGAGTGGGTCTGGTTCCTACTCTTTCACATTGAATGCATGTGTTGTACCATGCTATCCAGCATAGATAAGGGTATCAGAGTTTGCCTCCTTCTGAACACAACTAGAAAAAAATTAAAGTAAAGCCATAATATTTCACTTTTTCTTATTTTATGGTAGCTGTTTTTGCCAGGTTTTTAATGATACTTAGGGTTCAAGAAGTCATAAAGCTGGGCCCTTACCCTGTTAACATTTATGCTTGAGTCACATCACACTTACAGTGACTCTAATGGGATCATGTATGCACAAGTGTTTCTAAAACTGGGCCTACTTTAGTTAACTTTTCTAATACATAATCCCAGAATATCATGAGAATCAGTAGCAAAGCAGAACAGCCCATAATGAAGAAGCCATTACAAATTACTAAATACCATTTTATGATTACATTAATAACTACCAGCAAGGGGCATACAGAAGTACACAACACGCATAAAGGAGACAAAGGCAGTTTTTGCTGGTGTGCAGCAAATACTAAAGCAGAATACAAGCATAAGAGTCTTACAATCATAGGGTAAATGCTTGATTATTATGATTCTCTTAATTTTTTTAGAGAGTAAGAAACCATAAGCACAATTAGAAGTGTAATCACGCATGAAAGCCAAGTAGAGGTAGGTAGAAAGACACAGGGCCTGGAAAGGACTACATGGCTCATCAAGTCCAGTCCCTTGTGATCACAGGCAATGATCTGAGGGATGCTTGGACTGGATGGTGGGATTGGTTCTGACTGGGCATGTCTACACATGCAATTAAGGTGGAGCAATAAACTCCAGTGCTTATTGCACCAGAGTTTACTACTCACGGGTGCACTGTTTGAACGTGCGCTCAGGACTGCAGCATGTTGTACTGGGTCAGAGCTGCCCTGGCTGACAGGAGACCTGGGGGTCAGTTTGCCAGCCTGGGGCTTCTCTGACTTGGCTCAACATCCTCCAGAGGGGCTGGCTGGGGCATAAGGGTGCTCCATTGTGCAGGCCAGCCGGCAAGCAGCCTCCACACTCAAGCACCCTCATGGCCCAGCCAGCCACATCAGCATCTATACCTGCACTGTTGCAAAGTAAAAATCTCTGCAGCAAGATAGAACTTGTATTTACAAGTACTACCCTAATATGAAGTTTATTAGTTTACTCCAGCCTAATAGCCCTGCATGTGTAGATGCAAGATGATTACTGAAGAAATAATTAGTCTACTCCACAGGAAATGTCTTGGGTAGACATTGTTACTGTGTCTTATTCTACAGAATACAGAAACTGCAGATTGATAAAGCCAAGTTCAGAACTGATAAAGTAATGGTGGTGAGGAACAATCCACCTGTGTTTAGGAAACCATTTTTGATCTCTTCAGAGTCATAATGACATGAAAGCCAACATTTTACATGCCCCAGGGAAAATGTTAGAAGAATGCTACTTACACTGGTAATGGAGGCAGAATTTGAATCTTGGCTTGGACAAAGAGGATTTTTCCCCTAATTTTTAAAAATTGCTAGCTACCAATTTAGCACAGATTATGGACTGGATCCTATTCCCACTGGGCTTTAGCCTTTGATGTCAGTGGGGCAGGCTGGGTCTCAAAAGAGATTTGGATGGAAAACATTCTTTAACCATCAGATACAGAAATGTGAGGCTGGGGGTACAGTTAATTTAAATCTGTGGGAGAATCTAAGCAGAAGAGGGCTAGGGAATATGATTAGGCAGAAATTCTAAAGTGCATCAGAGACTAAGGGCAAGAAGCTTTTGGGACTTTTACACGTGCTCCGGGCATGGGGGCAGGGGAGCATGGCGCTTTAATTAGAGCAACTCTGAGAGCTGTTCTAAGACACTGCCGCATCTCCTGTATCATCAAATGAGCTTTAGTTCAAGCGCCCCCACCACCATTTTGATGCATGGGGATGCTGATACATGAGATGCAGGAGGCTGCTGGAGCATGGCAATTGCCAGGCTCCAGCAGAATCAATAAATGGAGTCTGCTCCGATGTGCTGGAATTTCAGCACGTCGGAGCATCTTTGGTGCTCATGTATAGGTGCCCTTTTTGGGGGAGATAACATTCTTCTAAACTTCCTTGTTTGGTGTTAGAAAAAAGTAACTGTGATTCTTTGCCCTTGCCCCATGATAGTGATCCTCTGAGTTCTCTGGATAGTAAATACCGAACAAGTGGGCAATGCACTTACAGCATTCCCCTGTCCACCCCTCCTCTCTCCAGATTACAAACTTGAAATGGATTCTTTGGTCCAGCAGTGACATAAATGCCCGATGAACTTTCACAGACACATTCTTGACTATGTGTTGTAGGTGAAGCAAACTCTGGAATGTATTGCATGTCTCACATGGTTATTTTTACCACAGGATAGTCTGCTATTTTACAGCGGTGAATGGAAAATTGGCATTTGAGGTCTGGATATTAACAGTCAGCCTTCAAAGAGTACAGCAGCCCACCCACAGCCTGCTGTTCCTACCCAGCATTTGAAAGGCTCCTTAACTGATTTTACTAGCTTACATTATATAGAGTCCCAGGAGCCTATATTTACAACACAGATTGAGGGATTTTTCTTTGCTTTGAAACCTTTTATTCAAACACTTACTTGAAACAATCCTTGTGACAACACATTTCCTTATGTGATGGCTGAAGTCAGTTTGTTGCCCATAACAGCATGGCTGGTAACAACTACTGGCCTACCACAAAACCAACAAAACTTTAATGACCTTCTTGAGAAGGGCATGCTCTTTCTGGAAAATATCCTTGACACTTTGATCTGCTTTTATAAAGCTGTGTTCTTAAGGGGTAAAGAGGGGAGGTGGAAATAAAAAATGATCAAGTCAAAACCTTGCAGATATAACTAGGTTTATTTCTATTGAAGTCATTGTAGTTATATCAGTTTATGCTGTCTTAGGATCCAGCCCCATCATGTCCAAAGAGACACAAATCATGGCTGCTTCATTCCAGATTTTAATCAAACCTGCATTTGAATTATGCAGAAAGCTTAGTGCATTGATTAGGAGAACATCCGAGCATCATGCACAGGAGAAATGGAAGAGCCCCGTGCAACAGATATACTTACTTCCTGGACTGGAAACACCGTAATGCACTGGCTGGTGTGCGTGTCTTCAGTGGAGAACTTCAGAGCTACTTGAATTAGCTAATAGTTGTAAAAGACCTTTGAAGTTACAAAATGGTTTGCATGTGTGCACATACAAGATAAGCAATATCTATATATTTGTGAGGTTTTTTTCTTGGCTTTCTTTTACAAAGAGAAAAGTCCTAATACTAGTGATAGCTACAGGGAGCAGGGGATGGTGGGGGGGGGGGGGGGGGTACTTTCCTGTGATGGGGCGATTTCTGTTTTCTTTACTAGTGACTGTGGCGTTATGCACGAGCCATGAAAAAAACCCAAACATCCAAAAACATAGTTGAGTATAGTGCTCTTCTGCTGTTGCCTTGTTTTGCTTGGTAGGATATAAAACAAGTATTTATAATACCAATGGAGGGTGCTTGTGTCAGACATGTTGCAAGTAGAAGCAATTTCCAGTTGATATCTCAGCACAGTGCTTAATACCTGGATAAAATGTGAGGCTTCTCTTCCGCTGATAAAGATGACTAAAAAGTCATAAATAGATGCCAGGTGGGTCTCACATAGCAAGAGACCTATGGAGCAGGAGAAGTTGTCCACTCTTCAGCTATACATAATTGGTGTCAGCGGGCAGCAGACAAAGTTCACAGTCTGGAGAGGGCCAGATCCAAACCAATTAGAGGAACTGAAACACTTTGGGAGCTAATGGAATTACACCTTCCTCCCCATTAACAGCAAATTAGCTTTTACAGGTAAATATTGAAATCCTAGCACAGGGGAGGCTTCTGAAGGGAGAACCCTAGGAATGGATTGAAGATGCATAAAATAAAAACATACTCACCAAAATAATAAATACACACAGGTTGCAATAGCTCCAAAACCTGAGTGCTGTCCACATCTGTGGTTTTAGCCCAAAGCTACTTTTCGTCTTTTTCTTCTGTCTCCTTGGAGCATCTAGAAGACATGAACACAGTTCTTCTTTAGCAATCACCACTCCTTCCATCACTCCAAGGGTTTCTCTCCTGTTGGTGGTAAACATCCACTTTTTCTAATGCTGTCTGTTCTTCTGGCCTCTTCTGCTTCCCATAGTTCAGAATTATTCCCTTTGGGTATGTCTACATGTGCTATTAATTTAAAGCAAACTCAGGAGCAGTTTGAGCTTTAGTAAAGTACTCCCAGACATGGCATCTACATGTGAGCCTGGAACAGCAGCGATTTGAGCCAGGACAGAGCAGCTTATACCAAGGCCACTCAGCCCCAGTCTCTGGGTGGCAGCATCAGGTGTCAGAGTTGCTGGTTGAGGCATGAGAGTGCTGAAAGCATGGAGCCATGTGGCTAGATGGCAGGCAGAAGTCTGTCCCCCAGCTGGTTGGGCAGACTGGGCACAATTCATTCCCTTAGTCATCATCTCCACGTGTGTTTAATCACAGTAAATTTGTGTGTACTGGCATAACATAGTACTGTCCCCAACAGTATTATCTTACTGTGGTGTTATTTAGTTTACTGTGGCCTAATGCTGTTGACTGTATAGATGGCAATGCTTTACTCCATGGTTAATTAGTCTAAGCCACAATTAAATGCATGTGTAGATGAACCCTGTATGTCTCAGACTGGGGACCCTGATGAATGCTCATACTCTGTTACTTCCACTAATTCCTGTAGTCAGAGAGAGGAAGCACTGACAGCAAAATCACTCTTGTTCAAGCAGAAGGTAGTGTTAGATGGTTCAAGTGATGTAGCTATGATGGTCCAGGAATTATATGAGAGGCAACAAAGTGTTTGGGAGGCCAATCTTTTATTGGAATGACTGCATGGCTGGGAAAAATGTAGATGAGCTTTTGAATGCAAAGCGATCTCCCTCAGGTCTGGGGAAGGAAGCAAGTACAGCAATTTTTAAAAACAGTGGATGGAGCTGTGAAATTGGCTGGGGAACAAATTCCCAGAGGTAGAAGACAAACAATTAGTAGAAGAAAAGAGGTTTGATTACTGGGAGATATCTCAGGGCCTTGTTACACATAGCATTTTGAGCTGCTCAAATGTTGATCAGTGTTAGTGCTAGCTTGAGTTTGGAGCAGTCACACCTTACAATTAAAACCTTCTCTGACTGTCCCCCACCTGCACATCTGTGACTTGCTAGAGGGCTGGTGAACAGTGACCTGCCTAGGAGCTACAGATGTGAATTGCCACTAGAGGGGACCAAAGACAGGCCTCTATCCCTGCTCTAGGTAGGGGAGGGGGTGTGAGAGATGGGTTGGAGCAGGAGCTGTGAGGTGGAGAGTTAATGGGATGGGGTGAATAATAAAATAGGAGAGGGAGAGAAAATGGGAGTGGCAGAAGGGTATTGAAATGAAGGAAGTCAGCCACTGAAGGAAAAAATAAAATGAAGTTAAAAAAAGAATTTAAAAAGCAATAAAGAGGAAGTAAATTGAAGAAGGTCTCATGTTTTAATAAATTGGGATTTGCGATTGGGGTGTGAGGGGTGCTGGTTCTGGTTCCTGGTATGGCTAGGAAGTAGGAACAGGGAGGGAGGGCACTTTTGGGGGAGCTACTGTCCCTGCCCTGGAAAGGAAACCTGATCTGACCCCCTACTTTGTTCTATCCCACCCCTCTTAGACCCCACTCCTGGACCCTGTAACCTGTCCAGCTGGTATGTGTTCTGCAGGCTGTTTGCACAGTGTTGCACCCCTGCGGGTGGGAAGGTCAGACCCTCAGGGTGGGAGAGGGAGTTGGCTTGGTGCCAGAACTGCTCCCTAGGCAGTAGAGTTTAGGGGGTAGAAAGTTTGTCCGCACAAAACAGAGGGGTAAGGGATGCCGGAGGACTGCAGTTCGGCTGGCTCACTTGTGAGGAGTGGCTGCACATTAATACAACACAAGCTGAATAACATGGATCAGAGATAATCCTGCCCTGGAGTAGCATAACTTTAAGCTGCCTAAAGTGTGCTTAAAACTTGTTTTGGGTGTTAATGTATGGATGCTTCAGGGGTTAAGAGCTCCAGGAGCTGCCTAAAATTAATATGTAACAGGGCCCTCAGTAATACATCCGTCACCTTAGATGGCTTCTCAAACAGGCTGGTTTACTGACATGGAAGAGAACGTGGTTATCTCTGATCCAGGTAGTTCCTGCAAATTTTATTTTCCTCACAAGGAAAGAACAGGCTTCTGCATGGCTTAGGAACAGCTGCCCAATGCCCAACTCCCTGCCTTCTCCCTAGCTAAGACAGATCCATTTCAGAGCTCATCTGTTGAAGCTGCACAGACTCCAATTTCCACAGTCCCTGAGGGGCTGTATCTTCCCAATCAGCATCTTCTCCACCTCCTAGATGCTTTAGGATGCAATTCATGTAGGATATATTTCATAAGGAAACAATACAACAGCAGCAACAATAAAACACAGCTTAAGAATTATATAAGGAGTCTCATTTCCAAAAGGTTTTCTACTTATCCTAATCAGAAAATCATTCAAGATTTGCAGAAAGGTCATAGAAGGAGTCATGTCTATCTGAAGAATCATTGGGAACTGAGAATTTGGGGATTTTTAAGCTAGTACTTTGTATGATGCATTTAGGAGTTGTACTATTTGTAAAAAATATAGATAACATTCTTAAACATGTAGATAAAATCTCAGAAACGCCCTGGCTGTGCTTTTACAGTTGGTTAAATGCTGGAATAACAGGCCTAAAAGCAGCGATTTAGGTCTCTTCCATGGATTTTGGGAACTTAAGAGCATCACCAAGGAAATAAATGTGGCCATTTTGAACAAAAGCCTGTAGAAAATTCCAAAATCAGATAATCCTTATGTAGAGCTTCTTGCCAGGGGTTTGTGTGTGTAGGATGCGCCAGCTTGTGTACGTCTGTTGATCTCTTTTTGTGTCAGTTTGTTAGAAGGAAAGAGGCACTTCTCTCAAGTAGAAGAGCCACTGAGGGTCATGACCAACACTGAGCTTCATTTAGAAGTAGAATGCAGTGATGCTTCACTTAACAAGCAGGCCACAACATACCGCATTAGCCTCTGCTTCCAAATGGATGGAAATCATAGCTGCATGTAAATCACATGCTAATGAGTTCAGAAGCATTTCTCCTAATGGTATGCATTATAAAAGAGGGAGTGAGCTGCAGTTTCTCTCTTGGCCAGATTCAGATGGAGAAGAGAGATATCTTGGTCTTTGTCTGACCGTTTCAAGGGAATGTCTAGCAACATAGGTGTGTGGAGGGCTTGCTGTGCTGCATGGGACCAGAAACCCAACAGGTCTTGGACCTCAGTACCATGATTCATAGATTCATAGATGTTAGGGTCGGAAGGGACCTCAATAGATCATTGAGTCCAACCCCCTGCAAAGGCAGGAAAGAGTGCCGGGTCTAGATGACCCCAGCTAGATGCTCATCTAACCTCCTCTTGAAGACCCCCCAGGGTAGGGGAAAGCACCACCTCCCTTGGGAGCCCGTTCCAGACCTTGGCCACTCGAACTGTGAAGAAGTTCTTCCTAATCTCCAGTCTAAATCTGCTCTCTTCTAGCTTGTGGCCATTGTTTCTTGTAACCCCCGGGGGCGCCTTGGTGAATAAACACTCACCAATTCCCTTCTGTGCCCCCGTGATAAACTTATAGGCAGCCACAAGGTCGTCTCTCAACCTTCTCTTGAGGAGGCTGAAAAGGTCCAGTTTCTCTAGTCTCTCCTCGTAGGGCTTGGTCTGCAGGCCCTTAACCATACGAGTGGCCCTTCTCTGGACCCTCTCCAGGTTATTCACATCCCTCTTGAATTGCGGCGCCCAGAATTGCACGCAGTACTCCAACTGCGGTCTGACCAGCGCCCGATAGAGGGGAAGTATCACCTCCTTGGACCTATTCGTCATGCCTCTGCTGATGCACGATAAAGTGCCATTGGCTTTTCTGATGGCTTCGTCACACTGCTGACCCATGTTCATCTTGGAGTCCACTAGGACTCCAAGGTCCCTTTCCACTTCCGTGCCACCCAGCAGGTCATTCCCTAGGCTGTAGGTGTGCTGGACATTTTTCCTCCCTAGGTGCAGCACTTTGCATTTCTCCTTGTTAAACTGCATCCTGTTGTTTTCTGCCCACTTGTCCAACCTGTCCAGGTCCATATCTTATGTGCACAAACTGATCCCTAGATTTACCATCCTTCTCTCTTCTTGTTAGGCCAAATAGATGATGAGATTAACACAGACCCCGCAATAAAGTACCACAGCACTTCTACTTCCTACCTGGACTGGAACCCAGAAATGCAGAAGTATTCCCCAGATGGAAAAATGTTCAGGCTAAATAATTGCATTGAGGGATTTGCTTTTATTTATGTATTGGGAAGTCCTTCCTAGGCTGATTCAGCCATCCCTGGCCTTCATGGATGGACATGGGCATTGGATGGGCTTGAAGGAAAGCTCTTGGTGCTTCGCACCTCTAAATCTGTTGACTACACTTTGAACTTAAGGCAATACATGATGCAAAAGCACTAATGACATAATTAATACACTAAATGTTGCTTTCCAACATCTGGGTCTAATTCTAATCTCAGCTATGTTGGAGCAAATCTAGATTAATTCCAATTCCTTCTCCAAAGGAATTAGTGATGATGGTATAAACCAGAAAGAGAGAGAGATAAATGGATCTAGTCCTTTATTTTTAAAGGAGGTCCACATCTACTGTCAATATAAATCACATAATTTTATATACTCCATAGCACAAGAGTGCCCTCCAGAGGCCAAAACATGCACCTGTAGAAATTCCCAAGGGACGTAACCAGTAGACAAAGTTCCCCCTTTAAAGCCTGTAATTAAAACTAATCTGGTTTTCAAGGGAAGTGATTGTTCCACTCTGGTCAGCACTGATGAGGCCTACCTGGGGTATTGCTTTTAGTTTGTGTTCTGTACTTCAAGGAAAACGAAAGAAAAATTGGAAATAGTCCAGTGAAGAGCAACAAAAATGATTAGAAGTCCAAGAAATGTGACTTACAAGGAAAGTTTGGAAGAACTGGGACTATTTAATGCAGAGAAAAGATGACAGAGGAGGGATTTGATGAAAGCCTTCTAACACCTGAAGGGTGGTTATAAAGAAGATGGTGATTGACTGTTCTTATTCATAGATTCATAGATGCTAGGGTCGGAAGGGACCTCAATAGGTCATCGAGTCCGACCCCCTGCATAAGCAGGAAAGAGTGCTGGGTCTAGATGACCCCAGCTAGTTGCTCATCTAACCTCCTCTTGAAGACCCCCAGGGTAGGGGAGAGCACCACCTCCCTTGGGAGCCCGTTCCAGACCTTGGCCACTCGAACTGTGAAGAAGTTCTTCCTAATGTCCAATCTAAATCTGCTCTCTGCTAGCTTGTGGCCATTGTTTCTTGTAACCCTCGGGGGCGCCTTGGTGAATAAAAACTCACCAATTCCCTTCTGTGCCCCCGTGATGAACTTAAAGGCAGCCACAAGGTCGCCTCTCAACCTTCTCTTGAGGAGGCTGAAAAGGTCCAGTTTCTCTAGTCTCTCCTCGTAGGGCTTGGTCTGCAGGCCCTTGACCATACGAGTTGCCCTTCTCTGGACCCTCTCCAGGTTATCCGCATCCTTCTTGAAGTGTGGCGCCCAGAATTGCACGCAGTACTCCAACTGCGGTCTGACCAGCGCCTGATAGAGAGGAAGTATCACCTCCTCGGACCTATTCGTCATGCATCTGCTGATGCACGATAAAGTGCCATTGGCTTCACACTGCCGGCTCATGTTCATCTTGGAGTCCACTAGGACTCCAAGATCCCTTTCCACCTCTGTGCCACCCAGCAGGTCATTCCCTAGGCTGTAGGTGTGCTGGACATTTTTCCTCCCTAGGTGCAGCACTTTGCATTTCTCCTTGTTGAACTGCATCCTGTTGTTTTCTGCCCACTTGTCCAACCTATCCAGGTCTGCCTGCAGCTGTTCCCTGCCCTCCGGTGTGTCCACATCTCCCCATAGCTTTGTGTCATCTGCAAACTTGGACAGAGTACATTTCACTCCCTCGTCCAAGTCACTGATGAAGACATTAAAGAGTATCGGTCCAAGGACCGAGCCCTGCGGGACCCCACTGCCCACACCCTTCCAGGTCGAGACCGACCCATCCACCACGACTCTCTGGGTGCGGCCCTCCAGCCAATTCACCACCCACCAGACTGTGTAGTCATCCACGTCACAGCCTCTTAACTTGTTCACCAGTATGGGGTGGGATACCGTATCGAAGGCCTTCCTGAAGTCTAAGTATACGACATCCACCCCTCCTCCTGTGTCCAGGCGTTTCATAACCTGGTCATAGAAGGAGACTAGATTGGTCAGGCACGATCTGCCCGCCACAAACCCATGCTGGTTTCCCCTCAGCATAATTTGCCCTGCCGGGCTCTCACAAATGTGAGCCTTGATAATTTTTTCAAAGACTTTACCAAGGATGGAGGTGAGACTGACTGGCCTATAGTTGCCTGGGTCCTCCTTCCTCCCCTTTTTGAAAATGGGGACCACGTTGGCCCTTTTCCAGTCCTCCAGGACTTGGCCCGTGCGCCACTAGTGTTCAAATATTCCCGTCAGTGGCTCTGCAATGATGTCGGCCAGTGCCTTCAGCACCCTCGGATGGAGCTCATCCGGGCCTGCCGACTTAAAGGCATCCAGTTCTTCAAAGATGAATCATGACATGTGCCTAACCGTGTGAATTCTATACGTGAGGTAGGGAAATTCCTTTGTCAGTCATGGGCTGATCTTACGCATTGATGCCATCAAATTTAATGACTTCTTCCTCTGTCTACTTATGATTTTCAAGCTTTTTAATAAATTTAGCTGCACACACTCTGATCTCGTAGAGAATTCAATTAATGGTGCATTACAAATGGAAAGAATTGTTCAGTTCATAGCATCAGAATCAAGTCTTCACCATGGGCCAATTTGGACTATTCCCTTGAGTGAAGCAAAATAAATTACTTCTCCTTTCATAGCTAGTTTAGAGTTATTTGTTTGTCTGGCCAGCTCTTCTCATAAGTGAGCCCAAACATAGCAAGCTGCAAGCTGGACCTAACATCAGAACAGGTCCTTCTACTCTTTTAAGTGAAAACTGATCCAATGAGTGATGCGGTGGGCACATCTACATGAGATGCTAAATGATATTGCGCATTAGCATGTCACCGCAAAAGCAGCGCTAATGCACAGCAGAATTAGTCTACCACGTAGTAGCTTCACAAAAACAGTTACTGCGCATTCAATTTACTACCTGTTATTACAGATACTAAATTGAAGGTGCAGTAACCATGGTGCATTAATGAACCTGTAGATGCACCCAGTGGGTGGGGAAAAACAAAACCCAGGAAGGAATTGTCTCAGAATCATGTTTGAAGGTATGGGACCCATACAGATGTGCCAAGTATTTTGTTTTGAAAGAGGTGATTGCCCTGTAGTGCATTTACAAAGAAGAGGCTCAGAATTAGGCAGCGAGAAATAGTATGAAGTCAGGCAAAAAGCAAGGTAGACACGCACCTTGTGAGCTAACTAAATCACACGTGCACACGCTTGTGTAAACAATGACTTCGTCTGACTTTATAAAGGGAAGCAGAGTTTCTTCAACAGGAATCAGTAATTACAATACAAAGGGTAGGGAAGGGGGAGGAAAAAGGAGAGGGCGCTGCTGAGAGGTGCGTGGGTAGGAGAGAGCAAAACAAAACAGTTACCCCAATGAGGGATATAATGGTTATAAAAGATAATCCAGGTAATGGAATAAGGCTCCATAATTTTATTCAACATGTGGATGATTATGTAAACAAAATCCAACCCGTGGGTGATTTTTTTGTTCTGCATTTTTCTGGTCACATTCCTTTTTAGAGGGTTTTTTTCTAAGAACAGCTACCTCCCCACTGATGAAGTAAGCCCCTTCTTATGAAAGCTTATGCATCTCCAGTGTAGGTAGTTTATCATGTGCAGATCTATCTTGACTTCTGTCAGAATTAGGTAGTGTACCATGAGGCAGCTTTATCTTTTTCTTGATATACAGTACTTGTTTCTTTCTCTTTCCCCAAAGTCAGATATTTGTTTTTTTACCCTTAAAACATTTTCTTACAGACAGTCTCCAGGGTGCCAACACATTGCAGGTAAATTCTTGCAAAGTGGGTTCAGATAAAATGGCTTTTAGGACTTGATGTGGGTGTTTCAGAGATTAGGCTAGTGTCTCCCACAAGCAGTGATTGATCAGATCCATGCACTGTCCATGCTTAGCTCTCTGTCTCTTACCAATACACTGACCACTGTCTCTGCTCTACCCACAGCTTTATCCTTTATATCTTCATCCCCAGTATTTCCAGATTTTCCCTTCTTCAAAATCTCTCCTGTATTACACTCTTCCTGAAGATATGTATTTCTACAATGCCACCAACTCCACCACAGCAATGGGAATCTGGTAATGCACTATAGTATACAACATATATAGAATCACTATGCACAATTGTGATGATAGTCCTTGTGGGAGCAAGTCTAATAATATAGTGACTAAAGAGCTCAACCCATTGAAATAGAAAATTCTCAGCTAGCTCTACTCAGTGACCAGAGGTAACTGGCTTGGCTAGCTCAGATGCAGCAAACATATCTTGTGCCATCCAGGAGGTGCCCTAAGAAAGCAATGTAAATCCATACTACTGGGGACCTCCTTCTCACACTGAGGTGGGCATAGTCATAATATCAGTGCTTCTGACAAGAATAGAACTTATGTACATCCAGGGAGAATTTCACTGCTGGTTTTGACTATGATAACACTATGCTACCAAGACTGCAGAGTTGACCTCTTCCCAAAGCTGGCAGTAAGCAAATATCTTTTCTCCAGCGATACAAAGATACTGATATTAGAGAGCACATAGATAACCTATGTAAATACACCATTGTCTCTAAATGTACATATTGCTTTGACAGGGATCATCTCCCTGCAATATGTGCCTACAGTGCCTAACAAAATCATCTTCCACTGGGCCTTCTACCTATGTAAATAGTCATTTATAGTCATTATTAATACTTAATGACACAGTAAGTCACGTGTTTGTACCCCTCCATTCCCTCCCCTATAATTTTCACTAATAACTAGCACTTACATGTATTTTATAGTACTTTGCTAGCTCCTGTTAGCGGGCTCTGCTAGAAAAAGGCATTGTTAGAAGGTGACTGAAGAAAGCTTTAATGTTTGGAGCCATCTAGTGGCATTATAGATGTGAGCCCATTGTCCTCCCAGTCTGTTGTTTGAAAAACAGAAGAACCGCTCATATAGATGTGTGGCTTTAAAACACTAAATTGCACAGACTGTTGGTAAAAGTGAGTAGATCTCAAAGTTGAAGATCTACTGAACACAAAGTAAGGTTAGAGTTACACTAAGAAATTTTGACTGATAAGAAAGAAAGGGGAAATAACTGCTAGCAGTTTCCCAGTGCACTCACTAAGTTCCAGTTGAAGCTGAGTAGAAAAGTCCTTGGGTGAGGATTGCATTTTCCTTTCAGGAATGAGATGCAGCCTGCTGTTTATTTCATAACACATCTTACTGTGAGACAAAAAAGTAGGTGGGTGTACTGGTAAAACCCTTTGAGCCATCCAAGAATGTAGTGTATGAGTGCTAAGGTCAATTCAACAACCATGGACATTCAGAATCTCAGATCAGCATGGTACAAATGTAAGACGGCTCGCAGCCATGCACAAATATGGGAGTTTGTAGGGTGAACATATGTGACTATGTGCTGTTGGGCACTAAGTCCCAAAGCCAGACAAGAACCCAAGCCAGGCATTCTATGTGGTATAACTATGCAGAAGCAGTGATATGGGTGAAATGCATGTTATGCAAAATAAACTCTCAAGGAGAAACAGCAAGCTGTACTAGTTGGAGAAATTCAGGATACACTTAGTAAAGGGTTAGGTCTATACAGTACAAAATTGACCTAACATGGAGCATAGTGGGTGCATCTACACGTGTACTTTATTGCAGAGCTGACTAATTAGCTCTGCATCAAAGTGTCACTGTCTACACATGTGTCCATACTAGCATGCAGTAAATTAATTAACTCCTTTGTAAGGTAGTACTGTCTGGGACAAGACAGCAGACTAGTTACATGCACTGAAATGCACATGTAGGCACTGACCAGGGCTGGATGGGGCATGAGTGTGCTACCTATCAATTAGCCCAGCAGTGTAGCACCCAGTCAGCCCCTCTGCAGCACATTAAGCTGGGTCAGAACAGCCCCGAGCTGGCAGGCTGAACCCTGTGGCCTTCTGCTATCCAGGGCTGCTCCACCCTGGCTCAATGTGCTGCAGTCCCAGGCACACATGTAAATGCTGTGCCCAGGAGCAATAAACTCCAGTGCAAACCATACCAGAGTTTATTGCTATGTGCTAATTACATGTGTAGATACCCCCACTGTGTGCTACTCTTGGCACTGATAGCATAGTATGGGCTGAAAGGGGTGTCCAGAATATAGCACATATGTAAGAAAGGTGAGATTAAAACAATATTTTCAAAGTATGGCACGGAGCAAAAGCAGCAAAATGGGATACCTGTTTGAAGACAAAAAACTGTGTATCTAAGAAATCTATGTACAGGAGTTTCAAACACATGGCTACACTTGGAATTAGAGGAAGTCACTGTTTCAGAAAGTTAAACATAAGCATGTTCAAGCCTCAGACTGTGATCCCACAATGCTATCTACAAAGATGATCTACATAGACTACTGTAAAATAAGCCAGAAGAGGGTTCCATGCTTACAGTACAACTTTTGCTGTTATACTTCATATCAGTTCCATGACTGAAATAGACTCTCCTGGTAGAAGGACATTTTTATTAAATAACTATGACTATATTAAAGCTTTTGCTGATATAAAAATATTGTAAAAGGACTGTCCTCCCTCCCTCAGATATGGTTGTACTTGCAAAATTTGCTAGAGTACAAGCGACCTTAGACACAGGGCTCTGTCCTTTGACAGCATTATGAATCCAGATGTAAAAACATAAGAGGCTCATAATGTCGTCTGCAACTGCTTCTAGAGGAGATTATCAGTGATGACAGCTTAAAACCCTGAAAAGTATTAGCAGATTAAGTTCCTAGCCTGCCACAGAGCTTGGGCAAGCCACACAACTTCTCTATTCTTAAGTTCCCAATATTCTGCTTGTCTGGTGTCTCTGTTTCTCCCTCCTATATTGTCTATTTCAATGGTAAACTCTTGGGGGCAAAATTTGTCAACTACTCTGGATAAAGAGCAAATCTTGGTCCCTGATTTTAGTTGCAGCCTGGCGGTTGCACCATAATACAAGTAATAAATAGTAGTCATAATGATGGAGGTAACCACTGCAGGTAACAATTTAGGATATAGCACTGGTGCGACAGCATTATACAAATGAAATAGCCATGAGCCCAAATTGATTGTGCTGTTAAAGAGATTTTTAAAAGAATAGCCTTAAGGTGAACGAAAGGGAAGGAAAGGTTCAGACTTTTGGTTGGTCACTCTATTGGATATGGGCGTCTGACTGAGAGTGTAAATCCAGAGCTCAAGAATCTAGTTCACTCTGACTGTGCCAGTTGAGAAGTGCAGTAGATATACTGTGGGTTTGAACTACCTTGCAGAACCTCTGCTCTCAGATTGGATATACAAGGGCCCTTCCAGTGGCCAATTTACAGGCAAAGGGCAAACTGTTCAGCAGTGAGTAAGTGACTAAGGCTGTTTCTACAGTACTGCTGGGACAGCAGCATGGTATAGATCAGGGCTGTCCAACTGGCAGCACGCAGGCCACCTGTGGCCTCTGAAAGGACATCACATGGTTTGCAGAGCACAGATAGCCTTTAAGCAGTAAACATATAGCCTTCGCATGACCTGCACAGTCCATATGGTGGTAGGGGCCTGCATGCTGCCAGCACAGCCTACTCAGGGGTAGTCATCATGGGAGGCACTCCTGCAGCATGTTGCCCATACAATGTGCAACCTGGAGGTCACACACCAGCATCACATGCAGCCCCTGACCACACTGAAACAGATCACATTTCTCAGGCTATAGAGGTTATGGCTATATCTTTATTGAAGCACATAGGTGGCTTTGCTTTTAGGTGGCTAGACTGAGTGGATAGCCTGATCTCCATGCTGTCAGGGATACATGGCTACCAGGACCCAGGCTAGCTAGTTTAAATCTAACTCAGGATGTGTCGACATTACCCTGCAGTCCAACGTACTGCAGAAATCCTCTTAGAGCACTGGTTGGCAACATTTTAAGGCCAAAGGACAGATTGATCCAGTTCAGGTCAGATGCATGTGAACAGGCACATAGATAGGCACTAGGACCCAGCTGCTGCTGCTGCCATTTTTCCCCATGGTGGAACAGGGAGAGCTCCTGCCCCCCAACTGATGTATGCTGCCAAAACCCCATGTCCATGGGCCTGATGGGATGGCTCTGTGGATCTAGTCTGTGAGCTGTAGGTTGCCAGCCCCTGTCTTAAGGTATAATCAGGCAGCAATCAGGGTGTAATGGCACCGTGAGTAGATATACCAGAGCTACGCACCTGAGCTTGCTTGAATCTAGCCCCAGGGATCAATAGCTATATGGTAGGAATAGCACATGGGGCCATTTGAGTTGTATAAGCCCTCATATGACCTTGAACACTTCCTTACACAAGTAGCCCATGCTGTAGCTTCACTACTGCTGTTACTGAGTATAACTGCATCAAAACTAATTTAGACTTGCTTATCTATGCTGTACACAAACCTCTGATTGACACGCAGACCTCCCGTTAGGAGTCTCACTCTCAGGAGAAGACATTTTGGAAAAGTTTGCTTAGACTTGTCCTGTTTTAAAATGTGGCAGTTGTCTCTATTCTCTTGCATTTCTTTCCTTCTTTTTTTTAAAGGCTGCCAAAATCTGACTCCTAAATTATTTTTTCCCCATCCCTCATACAGGCTGATGTTTTTCTCACACTTTCTTATTAATGATCTGTCTTGATTTCTTTTTAGCTAAAAGCATTTCTTGGGACTGTTTTGGGGAAAAAAAACAGATTCAGCAGAACTTCTTAACTTCACACTGATTTTTGGATGGACTTACTGCACACCTCTGCATTTGGTAGATTTAGAGCACACATGTGCATGCACACACACATGCAGGGGCCAGATGAGATTTTTTACTTTTGTCTCTTCAACTATTCCTAATATTGCCTGCACTGACACTACCTCACTCTGCCCCTCAGGTCTTCCTGCTCTACAGGCATATGTGCTGGAGCTTGTTCTTACAAATTGTTTAGTTGGATTGCAGAAGCAATGAAAAGCCCTCACTTAGATCAAGACCCAGTTGTGCTATGTGTTGCACACCAACAGATATGCACAGTATGAGAGAGGTTCTCTGTTCCAAGGGAAAGGCAAGTCAGATGCATCCTACTAATCTTGACAGCCACCCAACTTATTGCAACACTAATAAAGTGTTTTTCTTGTTCTGCTGTTTGATTGATTTCTATCTTGGGAAGCCCCTGTCAGAATTATGAGTTTGCCTACAGAATTTCTTCTTCCAGAATATCTATACAAATATTGATTTGGGAGCAATCTAGGTTACTGGTGTTGATTAGGGTCTGTGCATGTGTTTTTGTGTGTATGTGGATAAGATAGCAGTCAAAGAGAAGAACAGATGAACTTTTAATTAAAGCTTGAGGCCCTAAGTCTCATTTTTCATGTGATGCACAATATCTTCTGCATCTTAAACCAATTTGTTTACTTAGTTGGTTTTCAGTCTGACAGTCACTCACTTAGGTTCATTGTGCAGCATACTTTACATCCTCTCTCCTGTCAAAGCTGGAGATGGAGAAAGTTATAAATTGCAGCGTACTGTAGGCAACTTTATACACAAAATTGTTACAATCAGATCCTGGTGCCTATCTTGCATTTGAGAGGAAGGGAGAAGTCTGTTCAGTGAGTTGTATTTCTAAGGTGTGTCAAATAAAGAAACAGTCATAACTGTAGCTTGAGAACTGGGATTTGTTTAGAAATGCCCAATAGATAAATTTCTTCCTTTCTAAAAGATATGGGGGGGAGAGGGGGAGTCAGGTATAAATAACAATCACAGGGGAAAAAAACACCTAAGAGAAAAGGAATGTACTTGAAGACTTGGGCAGAGGTATTTGAACTTGTATGCTAGTCTATGTGCATTTATTTATGGTCTGACACACCTGGAATGGAACATCAATCCTAAATTTAGAAGCACATTTCAGGAGGCAGCTGTAGCAAAGCAGGAGCAAGTCTCCAGCAGAGTTGTGTATTTAAATTTAATTTAGCTGACAGCATCCAAGGCGGGAAACCAGAGATCCCAGTTCACCCTTCTAAATGCCATTCCACATAGATTGCATAGGAGCTGGTCATTGATCTGATGTTATGGGGACAGTGAAGCCTACTCTTCACTAGTTACTCCAGCTCCTGCCAGCATACAGTCCTGGATTTTTAGCAGTGGATCAAATTGATGCCATTCCTAGGTCCGGGAGGGGCTGCTCATATCTGTTTCACTCAGATTCCAGCTTTGCTGCTATGGGATTTTCAACTAAGAATGGTAGATGAAAATGCAATCCTCTACCTAATGCCAGTAACACAGCTGTCCAATTCTGGAAAAGGTTGTGGCACAAAATATGCATTGTGTATATGTTTCCCATCAATGTTGAAACTACTGCAGATGCACAATGTGCTTTGTGCTTGCAGATTCCTGTGCAGGAGGTGTTTTTTCTGATGTGCCATCCCATAACCACGACTTGGAAAGAAATGTTCCCCTAGGTTAGATTGGCAGACAGGAGGGGAGTAGGAGGAGAGAGTTGCCTTCCTCTGAAGCATGGGTCCTGGTCCTTTTCCTAGGATCTTCTGAGCACACTATTTTCTCACATACCACACCCTCCCAAATAAGCTATACACCTTGTTTTTGGAAGACAGACTGTAAAATAGCAGATGTGTTTCCCAAGTCATGGCTTAGAGCTGGTGTTTGCATGGAGTGGCTCTGTTTCAAAAAACTGCCAGCTTCTCTCTTCATTTCCTGCTGTTGCAGCAGCAGAGTGGTGGCAGTGCCCTTGTCTTCCCTGCTTTTACCTATGGCAAGTTGTAGGGTGTTGCTGGTGTTTCGAGTATTGTGTCTTGTACTTCGTGAGACCTGAAAGTAGTGATTTTGGGGCCCTGTGGGTGAACAATTGCCCTTGAACACCGGGGACAGGATGCCCATGATGTCCCTTCAAAGCTGTAACTCAAATGAGGATCCAGGAAATTAAAAATAATGGTGCCAAGATAAAGCCAAAGTGATCCAGCTCTGTGCTTACAAACAGGACATGCATAGCTTTTTCTGGGCAGCAAGGGCCATCTACAGCCAATTAGCTACACAGTCCTACTTTTCTGTAATCACAGGATGGCTCAACACTCCTCAGAGACTATATACCCAAACAAGATGGAAAGAGCACTTAGAGGCAGTTCTGAACTGTGCATCCACTGCAGTGGATACCACCATCTAATCCATCTTCCAGCCCCATGAAAAGGGGGATCTCTTACCAACCCTTCTATCCTAAAAGACGTCTGGCATGCCATCAAGGAAACCAAGAACAACAGAGTTACTGTACCAGATGGCATAACTGCTGAAATCTACAAGGCGGGTGGTGAGGATCTGGTACTGAGGCTCCACAAATTTATTCTATGCATTTGGAACAATGAAGAGATCCCTAGGGACCTGAGGAATGCTAACATCATGACTATCTATCTTCAAGGAAGGAGATAAATCTGTGTGTGGGTATTGCCCTCCTTTCCACATCAAGGAAAATCCTTGCCTGCATCCTCCTAAACCATCTCTACCTCTTGCTGAGGAAGTCCTGCCAGAATCCCAGTGTGGTTTCAGACCATCCCACGGGGAAGTTGACATGATCTTTGTTGCCTGCCAGGTCCAAGAAAAGTCAGGAACAACACTAGGACCTTTATATGCCTTTCATTGACCTCACCAAGGTCTTTGGTTCCATTAATTGTGTAGCCTTGTGGAAAATATTGGCCAGATTTGGATGTCCTGAAAAGTACATCAAGGTCCTGAGGCCTCTTCATGACCAGATGTTTGCAACCATTCTGTGTAGCAGATCAGAGACAGATCTGTTTGTCATGTAAACTAGGGTCAAGTAGGATGTGTCATCACCCCAACTCTGTTCTCCATTTTTTTGGCAGTCATCTTGGTTCTCATTTAAGGACTGCCTTCCTTATGGAATTAACATAGAGTACTGAATGGATGGAAGGCCCTTCAGTCTGGGATATTTTCAGTCTCAGGCCAAAGTACTCAAAACAACCATCCTTGATCTTCAATGTGATAACTTCACACGCTGAGGAAATCCAGACCATACTGGATCTTGTCAGAGAAGCCTACTGAGCTTTGGGTCTCTCTCTCAACATTGAGAAGACTAATGTCTTCTATCAGCCTGCCCCGGGCCACAAATGTGACCCCCCCCCTCCCCAAATTACCATCAAGGGAAAGACCTTGGAGGTAGTTGATTATTTTCCCTACCTTGGTAGCCACTAGCCACCTCTCAGAGTGAACATTGATGAGATCTAGCACAGGATCTAGTAAACAAGTGCCTCCTTTGAGAAATTTAGCATGTTTTTATTCATCATGATCTCTGGAAACACACTAAGATCCAGGTCTACAGAGCAGTTATCATCTCCACTCTCCTCTATGGATGTGAAATGTGAGTGATTGTCAACATATCAAGAGCCTGGAAGAGGTATCACCAGTGATGCCTCCAGAAAATGCTCCACATCAAGTGGAAAGATCACTGCACAAATACCAGCATGCTTGCTGAAGCCAGTATTACCAGCATTGAGTCAGTGATACTCAAGCACCAACTTCGCTGGGCCAGATCTTGTGTGCAGATGCCTGACTCTAACTCCCCAAACAAGCTCTCTGCTTCTAGCTTAGGCTAACAGCCTGAGATCTTGTAGTGGTCAGAGGGAATGCTATAAGGACACATTGAAGACATACCTCAAAAAACAGATGCCAACGTTAAGACTTGGGAGGAGCTGGCTGCTGACTGACTCCAGTAGCACCACAATCTCAACCAAGTGGCTACCCATTTTGAGGTAAAGTGGGAAGCACAGAAGAGGGAGTGAAGGAAGGAAGAGAAAAGAAATCCTGGCCAATAGCCTACCCTTCCCTGAAGAAAGACCTGCAACTTCTGCAGATGGGTCTGTGGCTCAAGGATTGGACTTTTAATTCACCTCAAGACCTATCAATGAGCCATGGGAGAGCCCATCCTCTAATTGAGGGATTGCCAGCACTAACAATAAAATTACAGGATTATCAGATTACTTATACTAATAGAGGGATGGTATTTAATAACTTAATAACTCCATTAAGTGGTTTGCTTTTCAGCTTCCTGGATCAGCAAGGCTACAAAAATCACATTAGTATCTACTTTATAAAGAGATTAAGAATGTATTGTTGTTGTACTAATCCAATACCAAACAACTGAGCTGAATGAGATGTTTGAAGCTATTGGGGAAAAAAAACAATCCATAGTAGTGGCATAGCATTCAGGATGAGAAATCTTTCTTTGCTTGACTACCATAGGACTGAGAAGGATAAATCAGCATAAATTACAGCTTGAATTTCACATGGGTTGGGATGAAAGAGGTGGCTTGTGATCATTTCTGCCAGGCTAAATTGCCTTTCAGGGTACTAGGTGAGACGGTGGGGCTGATTCTGCACTGTCTCCTATATGAGGCATTCATGTACATCTCTGCATAGTACCTGTCAACATTAGTACATTAACATTGTCAGGTCACTTGCAGTGATGGTAGCATTTAATTCCTGCTTAGTATGGGTAGAATTAACTAAGCAGGGAGCCAGGGCTGAACTATTGTTGGGGAATGTAAGAAGGTGTTAGACCCCTCAAAAGCTTGGAACCCAGTTGAAGGTGGTCACTAGATAATAGTGGGCCTGTCTGGGAGGCAAGGGCCAGGTGAAATGGATAACCAGTTTATGGAAGTGGAGCTACAAAGAGTTAAGAACTCCAGGAGGAGAGTGATGGAGAAAGTGAGCACAGATAGCTGTGCTGGGGAGATGTCACCACTAAGTAGGACCTTTCCTCATGTCTGGAAAAGACAGAAGGTTTGGTTTGGTTTGGTTTGGTTTGGTTTGGTTTGGTTGTGAATTCATGGTTGTATTAACAAAGAATGAATTGGCCTAAGAGGTGGGCTGACTTGTCTGTTGGAGGTATCAGGATAAGTGACCTGCTTATAGGTAGATTTTTAATCCTTCATCTAAATAAAATTAACATGTTTTAAAGAGGCAGGTCTTAAAGGATTATGTAACAGTCCTTTATGTAATAATCCATGGGGGTCTGAGCTTCTGCTTTTAAAAATGCTTTAAAAAGAGTAAAAGAGTTTAGAGTAGCTAGATTGTCAGCTAATGTAAATCAGCTAGGTCTGCTGGGTCCAATTTTGCTCTTAGAAACATTCAGTTAAATTAATATTTATACCAATTTATCTAGGGATAAAACTGGGCCTTGAACTATTTTTAATGAGTGGAGATTTCCCTGATGGTTGCTAGACAGTAAAACAGGCTATGGACTATCTGGTCTTTTGCTGAATTTCTGTGTCAAGTTTTCTCAGTGAAATGTTCGTGAAGTTCTATACACAGAGGTCTATTTTCAGAGCTGTACATCTCGGAAGAAATGATTCTTTTGAGCTGGGTGCATGCATCTTGGACATTGTCCAACACTGATTTACTAATTGCTTAGAAGAATGATGATTCTTCTTTTTTTTTTAAGTAGTTTAAAAATAAAGATTAACATGCCCTGAATGCTGAGGAAAGAAATAAATGGGTCTGATGCCAAAAAAAATACTCCATTGTTTGCTGGCTTATTCATTTTCTTGCTAGCATGTTATATTGGTGAATTAGCATTTTTAACAATATGGAGGATTTTCTAATAATAGAAGATTGAAAATTCCACTCTTCCACAAGAGCAATTTCCATGAGATGTAAGCTTCCATTTAATAAAAACAGCAGCCCTGTTTGACCAAAAGTGAAACAGTGTGATTGCCATTGTCTGGGCTCTGGAGACAGCTTCAGTGCCTGTGCTGTTACCCAAAGCTTTCCAAGCAGCTAGTTCTGTTAGTACATTGCTGCTTTTCAGATCCACGTGGGCAGTGAGTGATAAAGCTGCTGTGAATCAGAGTCATTTTCCTCCTGGGAAATATCTGAAATGCAGCAGAAGTAGGCAGTGGAGCTGCTCAGATGTGAGATGGATTTCTGTGCCCATCCCATTTCTCAACCCTCCCTCCTCCCTGAAAAAATAAGGGTAGAGGAAAAGAAACCTCCTTTTTCCATTCCTGTCTTGAATCAGTGAACAGAGAGTAGAAGGCTGTTAGCTAAAGAGAGGTTGAACTGCCCATCACTGAGGTACTCAGGGGCATAGTCACAAGTGATGGCTTCTTGAGCAGTTGTTCTTAGCAGTTC